>NC_091706.1:3140000-3765000 GCF_041296265.1 Equus caballus | reverse complement strand
TGGTTGCGTATGCCCAACAGGTGATTCCGGACTGTCCGCCACGTGCTTCTGGCACGTCTGAGAGGTGGTTCCAACATGCCCGGCAGGTCATTTCGGAGAGTCGTCCAAGTGGTTCTGGCGTAGCCCGCAGGTGATTTTGGCGTGTCCGGCAGGTGGTTCCGCCGTGCTCGGCAGGTGGTTCAGGCATGGCCGTCACGTGGTTCCAGTCTGTCCAGGACGTGTTTCCAGCTTCTCCGGCAGGTGGTTCTGGTACGTCTGAGAGGTGGTTCCGCCATGGCTGGCAGGTGATCCCGGACTGTCCCCCAGGTGGTTCTGGCATAGCCAGCAGTTGATATTGGCCTGTCCGGCAGGTGGTTCCAGCAAGTCGAACAGGTGGCTCCGGCGTTCTTGGCAGGTGGTTCCGGTCTGTCCGGTAGGTGTTTCCGGCGTGTCTGGCACGTGCTTCCGGCACGTCTGAGAGGTGGTTCCGACATGCGTTGCAGGTGATTCCGGAGTGTCCGCCAGGTGGTTCTGGCATACCCGGCAGGTGATTTTGGCGTGTCAGGGAGGTGGTACCGGTGAGTCGAGCAGGTGGTTCCGTCGTGCTCAGCAGGTGGTTCAGGCGGTTCTGGCAGGTGGTATCCATCTGTTCGGGGTGTGGTTCCAGCATCTCATGAACACGTTTCTGGCACGTCTGAGATGTGGTTCCAGCCTGCCCGACAGGGGTTTCCGCAGTGTCCGCCAAGCGGTTCTGGCGTAGTTGGCAGGTGATTTTGGCATGACTGGCAGGTGGTTCCAGCAAGGCTGGCAGGTGATTCCAAAGTGTTCACCAACTGGTTGTGGCATAGCCGGCAGGTGATTTTTGCGTGATCGGCAGGTGGTTCTGGCGAGTCGAGCAGGTGGTTCCGGCGTGCTCGGCTGGTGCTTCCGGGGTCATTGGCACGGGGTTCTGGCATGTCTGAGAGGTGGTTCCTGCATGCCCGGCAAGTGATTCCGGAGTGTTCGCCAAGTGGTTCTGGCATAGTCGGCAGGTGATTTTGGCATGTCCGGCAGGTGGTTCAGGCGAGTTGAGCAGGTGGTTCCAACGTGCTTGGCAGGTGCTTCCGGCGTCTCCGGCACGTGTTTCTGGCACATCTGACAGGTGGTTCCGGCATGCCCGAAAGGTGATTCCGGTCTGTCCGGTAGGTGGTTCCAGCCTGCACGGCATGTGGTTCTGGTACGTCTCAGAGGTGGTTGCGCATGCCCAACAGGTGATTCCGGACTGTCCGCCACATGGTTCTGGCACGTCTGAGAGGTGGTTCCGGCATGCCCGGCAGGTCATCCCAGAGAGTCCTCCAAGTGGTTCTGGCATAACACGCAGGTGATTTTGGCGTGTCTGGCAGGTTGTTCCGTTGTGCTTGGCAGGTGGTTCAGGCTTGGCCGGCAGGTGGTTCCAGACTGTCCAGGACGTGTTTCCAGCTTCTCCGGCAGGTGGTTCTGGTACGTCTGAGAGGTGGTTCCGCCATGGCTGGCAGGTGATTCCGGACCGTCCCCCAGGTGGTTCTGGCATAGCCAGCAGTTGATATTGGCCTGTCCGGCAGGTGGTTCCAGCGAGTCGACCAGGTGGCTCCGGCGTGCTCGGCAGGTGGTTCCGGTCTGTCCGGTAGGTGATTCCGGCGTGTCCGGCACGTGCTTCCGGCACGTCTGAGAGGTGGTTCCGGCATGCGCGACAGGTGATTTCGGAGTGTCCGCCAGGTGGTTCTGGCGTACCCGGCAGGTGATTTTGGCGTGTCCGGCAGGTGTTTCTGGCGAGTCGAGCAGGTGGCTCCGGCATGCTCGGCAGGAGCTTCCGGCGTCTCCAGCACGTGGTTCTGGTGTGTCTGAGAGCTGGTTCCGGCATGTCCGGCTGATGATTCCGGAGTGTCCGCCAAGTGGTTCTGGCATACCCGGCTGGTGATTTGGGCATGTCAGGTAGGTGGTTCCGGCGAGTCGAGCAGGTGGCTCCGGCGTGCTCGGCAGGTTGTTCAGACGGGTCTGGCAGGTGTTTTCCGACTGTTCGGGGTTTGGTTCCAGCATCCTATGCACATGGTTCTGGCACGTCTGAGATGTGGTTCCGGCCGGCCCGACAGGTGTTTCCACAGGGTCCGCCAAGTGGTACTGGCGTAGTTGGCAGGTGATTTTGGCATGACTGGAAGGTGGTTCCAGCAAGCCCGGCAGGTGATTCCGAAGTGTTCCCAACTGGTTGTGGCGTAGCCGGCAGGTGATTTTTGCGTGTCCGGCAGGTGGTTCTGGCGAGTCGAGCAGGTGGTTCCGGCGTGCTCGGCAGGTGCTTCCGGGCTCATTGGCACGTGGTTCTGGCATATCTGAGAGGTGGTTCCGGCATGCCTGGCAGGTGATTCCGGAGTGTTCCCCAAGTGTTTCCGGCGTAGCCGGCAGGTGATTTTGCATGTCCAGCGGTCGTTCCGGCGGGTCGAGCGGGTGGTTCCGGCGTGTCCGGCAGGTGGTTCCGGTCTATCCGGCAGGTGGTCCTGTGGTGTCCGGCACGAGGTTCAGTCTGAGAGGCTGTGCCGGCATGCCCCTCACGTGATTCCGGCTTGTCCCCGAAGTGGTGCTGGTGTAGCGGGCAGGTGATTTTGGCATGTCCGGCAGGTGGTTCCAGCAAGCCCGGCAGGTGATTCCGAAGTGTTCCCCAACTGGATGTGGCGTAGCCGGCAGGTGATTTTTGCGTGTCCGGCAGGTGGTTCTGGCGAGTCGAGCAGGTGGTTCCGGCGTGCTCGGCAGGTGCTTCCGGGGTCATTGGCACGTGGTTCTGGCATATCTGAGAGGTGGTTCCGGCATGCCCGGCAGGTGATTCCGGAGTGTTCGCCAAGTGTTTCCGGCATAGCCGGCAGGTGATTTTGCATGTCCAGCGGTCGTTCCGGCGGGTCGAGCCGGTGGTTCCGGCGTGTCTGGCAGGTGGTTCCGGTCTGTCCAGCAGGTGGTTCTGTGGTGTCCGGCACGAGGTTCAGTCTGAGAGGCTGTGCCGGCATGCCCCTCACGTGATTCCGGCTTGTCCCCGAAGTGGTGCTGGTGTAGCGGGCAGGTGATTTTGGCGTGTCCGGCAGGTGGTTCAGGCGAGTCGAGCAGGTGGTTGCGACGTGCTCGGCAGGTGCTTCCGGCGTCTCCGGCACGTGTTTCTGGCACATCTGACTGGTGGTTCCGGCATGCGCAAAAGTTGATTCCGGTCTGTCCGGTAGGTGGTTCCGGCGTGCACGGCACGTGGTTCTGGTACGTGTCAGAGGTGGTTGCGTATGCCCGACAGGTGATTCCGGACTGTCCGCCACGTGCTTCTGGCACGTCTGAGAGGTGGTTCCAACATCCCGGCAGGTCATTTCGGAGAGTCGTCCAAGTGGTTCTGGCGTAGCCCGCAGGTGATTTTGGCATGTCCGGCAGGTGGTTCCGCCGTGCTCGGCAGGTGGTTCAGGCATGGCCGTCACGTGGTTCCATTCTGTCCAGGACGTGTTTCCAGCTTCTCCGGCAGGTGGTTCTGGTACGTCTGTGAGGTGGTTCCGCCATGGCTGGCAGGTGATCCCGGACTGTCCCCCAGGTGGTTCTGGCATAGCCAGCAGTTGATATTGGCCTGTCCGGCAGGTGGTTCCAGCGAGTCGAACAGGTGGCTCCGGCGTTCTTGGCAGGTGGTTCCGGTCTGTCCGGTAGGTGTTTCCGGCGTGTCTGGCACGTGCTTCCGGCACGTCTGAGGGGTGGCTCCGGCATGCGCGGCAGGTGATTCCGGAGTGTCCGCCAGGTGGTTCTGGCATACCCGGCAGGTGATTTTGGCGTGTCCGGCAGGTGTTTCTGGCGAGTCGAGCAGGTGACTCCGGCATGCTCGGCAGGTGCTTCCGGCGTCTCCGGCACTTGGTTCTGGTGTGTCTGAGAGCTGGTTCCGACATGTCCGGCAGATGATTCCGGAGTGTCCGCCAAGTGGTTCTGGCATACCCAGCAGGAGATTTTGGCGTGTCAGGGAGGTGGTACCGGTGAGTCGAGCAGGTGGTTCCAGCCTGCACGGCATGTGGTTCTGGTACGTCTCAGAGGTGGTTGCGCATGCCCAACAGGTGATTCCGGACTGTCCGCCACATGGTTCTGGCACGTCTGAGAGGTGGTTCCGGCATGCCCGGCAGGTCATCCCAGAGAGTCCTCCAAGTGGTTCTGGCATAACACGCAGGTGATTTTGGCGTGTCTGGCAGGTTGTTCCGTTGTGCTTGGCAGGCGGTTCAGGCTTGGCCGGCAGGTGGTTCCAGACTGTCCAGGACGTGTTTCCAGCTTCTCCGGCAGGTGGTTCTGGTACGTCTGAGAGGTGGTTCCGCCATGGCTGGCAGGTGATTCAGGACCGTCCCCCAGGTGGTTCTGGCATAGCCAGCAGTTGATATTGGCCTGTCCGGCAGGTGGTTCCAGCGAGTCGAACAGGTGGCTCCGGCGTGCTCGGCAGGTGGTTCCGGTCTGTCCGGTAGGTGATTCCGGCGTGTCCGGCACGTGCTTCCGGCACGTCTGAGAGGTGGTTCCGGCATGCGCGACAGGTGATTCCGCAGTGTCCGCCAGGTGGTTCTGGCGTACCCGGCAGGTGATTTTGGCGTGTCCGGCAGGTGTTTCTGGCGAGTCGAGCAGGTGGCTCCGGCATGCTCGGCAGGTGCTTCCGGCGTCTCCGGCACGTGGTTCTGGTGTGTCTGAGAGCTGGTTCCGGCATGTCCGGCAGATGATTCCGGAGTGTCCGCCAAGTGGTTCTGGCATACCCGGCTGGTGATTTGGGCATGTCAGGTAGGTGGTTCCGGCGAGTCGAGCAGGTGGCTCCGGCGTGCTCGGCAGGTTGTTCAGACGGGTCTGGGAGGTGTTTTCCGTCTGTTCGGGGTGTGGTTCCAGCATCTCATGCACATGGTTCTGGCACGTCTGAGATGTGGTTCCGGCCGGCCCGACAGGGGTTTCCACAGTGTCCGCCAAGTGGTACTGGCGTAGTTGGCAGGTGATTTTGGCATGACCGGCAGGTGGTTCCAGCAAGCCCGGCAGGTGATTCCGAAGTGTTCCCCAACTGGTTGTGGCGTAGATGGCAGGTGATTTTGGCGTGTCCGGCAGGTGTTTCTGGCGAGTCGAGCAGGTGGCTCCCGCATGCTCGGCAGGTGCTTCCGGCGTCTCCGGCGCTTGGTTCTGGTGTGTCTGAGAGCTGGTTCCGGCGTGTCCGGCAGATGATTCCGGAGTGTCCGCCAAGTGGTTCTGGCATACCCAGCAGGTGATTTTGGCGTGTCAGGGAGGTGGTACCGGTGAGTCGAGCAGGTGGTTCCGGCGTGCTCAGCAGGTGGTTCAGGCGGTTCTGGCAGGTGGTATCCGTCTGTTCGGGGTGTGGTTCCAGCATCTCATGAACACGTTTCTGGCACGTCTGAGATGTGGTTCCAGCCGGCCCGACAGGTGTTTCCGCAGTGTCCGCCAAGAGGTTCTGGCGTAGTTGGCAGGTGATTTTGGCATGACTGGCAGGTGGTTCCAGCAAGCCTGGCAGGTGATTCCAAAGTGTTCACCAACTGGTTGTGGCGTAGCCGGCAGGTGATTTTTGCGTGATCGGCAGGTGGTTCTGGCGAGTTGAGCAGGTGGTTCCGGCGTGCTCGGCTGGTGCTTCCGGGGTCATTGGCACGGGGTTCTGGCATGTCTGAGAGGTGGTTCCTGCATGCCCGGCAAGTGATTCCGGAGTGTTCGCCAAGTGGTTCTGGCATAGTCGGCAGGTGATTTTGGCATGTCCGGCAGGTGGTTCAGGCGAGTTGAGCAGGTGGTTCCAACGTGCTTGGCAGGTGCTTCCGGCGTCTCCGGCACGTGTTTCTGGCACATCTGACAGGTGGTTCCGGCATGCCCGAAAGGTGATTCCGGTCTGTCCGGTAGGTGGTTCCAGCCTGCACGGCATGTGGTTCTGGTACGTGTCAGAGGTGGTTGCGCATGCCCAACAGGTGATTCCGGACTGTCCGCCACATGGTTCTGGCACGTCTGAGAGGTGGTTCCGGCATGCCCGGCAGGTCATCCCAGAGAGTCCTCCAAGTGGTTCTGGCATAACACGCAGGTGATTTTGGCGTGTCTGGCAGGTTGTTCCGTTGTGCTTGGCAGGTGGTTCAGGCTTGGCCGGCAGGTGGTTCCAGACTGTCCAGGACGTGTTTCCAGCTTCTCCGGCAGGTGGTTCTGGTACGTCTGAGAGGTGGTTCCGCCATGGCTGGCAGGTGGTTCCGGACCGTCCCCCAGGTGGTTCTGGCATAGGCAGCAGTTGATATTGGCCTGTCCGGCAGGTGGTTCCAGTGAGTCGAACAGGTGGCTCCGGCGTGCTCAGAAGGTGGTTCCGGTCTGTCCGGTAGGTGATTCCGGCGTCTCCGGCACGTGGTTCTGGTGTGTCTGAGAGCTGGTTCCGGCATGTCCGGCAGATGATTCCGGAGTGTCCGCCAAGTGGTTCTGGCATACCCGGCTGGTGATTTGGGCATGTCAGGTAGGTGGTTAAGGCGAGTCGAGCAGGTGGCTCCGGCGTGCTCGGCAGGTTGTTCAGACGGGTCTGGCAGGTGTTTTCCGTCTGTTCGGGGTGTGGTTCCAGCATCTCATGCACATGGTTCTGGCACGTCTGAGATGTGGTTCCGGCCGGCCCGACAGGTGTTTCCACAGTGTCCGCCAAGTGGTACTGGCGTAGTTGGCAGGTGATTTTGGCATGACCGGCAGGTGGTTCCAGCAAGCCCGGCAGGTGATTCCGAAGTGTTCCCCAACTGGTTGTGGCGTAGCCGGCAGGTGATTTTTGCGTGTCCGGCAGGTGGTTCTGGCGAGTCGAGCAGGTGGTTCCGGCGTGCTCGGCAGGTGCTTCCGGGGTCATTGGCACGTGTTTCTGGCATATCTGAGAGGTGGTTCCGGCATGCCCGGCAGGTGATTCCGGAGTGTTCGCCAAGTGTTTCCGGCATAGCCGGCAGGTGATTTTGCATGTCCAGCGGTCGTTCCGGCGGGTCGAGCCGGTGGTTCCGGCGTGTCCGGCAGGTGGTTCCGGTCTGTCCGGCAGGTGGCTCTGTGGTGTCCGGCACGAGGATCAGTCTGAGAGGCTGTGCCGGCATGCCCCTCACGTGATTCCGGCTTGTCCCCGAAGTGGTGCTGGTGTAGCGGGCAGGTGATTTTGGCGTGTCCGGCAGGTGGTTCAGGCGAGTTGAGCAGGTGGTTGCGACGTGCTCGGCAGGTGCTTCCGGCGTCTCCGGCACTTGTTTCTGGCACATCTGACTGGTGGTTCCGGCATGCCCAAAAGTTGATTCCGGTCTGTCCGGTAGGTGGTTCCGGCGTGCACGGCACGTGGTTACGGTACGTGTCAGAGGTGGTTGCGTATGCCCAACAGGTGATTCCGGACTGTCCGCCACGTGCTTCTGGCACGTCTGAGAGGTGGTTCCAACATGCCCGGCATGTCATTTCGGAGAGTCGTCCAAGGGGTTCTGGCGTAGCCCGCAGGTGATTTTGGCGTGTCCGGCAGGTGGTTCCGCCGTGCTCGGCAGGTGGTTCAGGCATGGCCGTCACGTCGTTCCAGTCTGTCCAGGACGTGTTTCCAGCTTCTCCGGCAGGTGGTTCTGGTACGTCTGAGAGGTGGTTCCGCCATGGCTGGCAGGTGATCCCGGACTGTCCCCCAGGTGGTTCTGGCATAGCCAGCAGTTGATATTGGCCTGTCCGGCAGGTGGTTCCAGCGAGTCGAACAGGTGGCTCCGGCGTTCTTGGCAGGTGGTTCCGGTCTGTCCGGTAGGTGTTTCCGGCGTGTCTGGCACGTGCTTCAGGCACGTCTGAGAGGTGGTTCCGGCATGCGCGGCAGGTGATTCCGTACTGTCTGCCAGGTGGTTCTGGCATACCCGGCAGGTGATTTTGGCGTGTCCGGCAGGTGTTTCTGGCGAGTCGAGCAGGTGGCTCCGGCATGCTCGGCAGGTGCTTCCGGCGTCTCCGGCACGTGGTTCTGGTGTGTCTGAGAGCTGGTTCCGGCGTGTCCCGCAGATGATTCCGGAGTGTCCGCCAAGTGGTTCTGGCATACCCGGCTGGTGATTTGGGCATGTCAGGTGGGTGGTTCCGGCGAGTCGAGCAGGTGGCTCCGGCGTGCTCGGCAGGTTGTTCAGACGGGTCTGGCAGGTGTTTTCCGTCTGTTCGGGGTGTGGTTCCAGCATCTCATGCACATGGTTCTGGCACGTCTGAGATGTGGTTCCGGCCGGCCCTACAGTTGTTTCCACAGTGTCCGCCAAGTGGTACTGGCGTAGTTGGCAGGTGATTTTGGCATGACCGGCAGGTGGTTCCAGCAAGCCCGACAGGTGATTCGGAAGTGTTCCCCAACTGGTTGTGGCGTAGCCGGCAGGTGATTTTTGCGTGTCCGGCAGGTGGTTCTGGCGAGTCGAGCAGGTCGTTCCGGCGTGCTCGGCAGGTGCTTCCGGGGTCATTGGCACGTGGTTCTGGCATATCTGAGAGGTGGTTCCGGCATGCCCGGCAGGTGATTCCGGACTGTCCGCCACGTGCTTCTGGCACGTCTGAGAGGTGGTTCCAACATGCCCGGCAGGTCATTTCGGAGAGTCGTCCAAGTGGTTCTGGCGTAGCCCGCAGGTGATTTTGGCGTGTCCGGCATGTGTTTCTGGCGAGTCGAGCAGGTGGCTCCGGCATGCTCGGCAGGTGCTTCCGGCGTCTCCGGCACTTGGTTCTGGTGTGTCTGAGAGCTGGTTCCGGCATGTCCGGCAGATGATTCCGGAGTGTCCGCCAAGTGTTTCTGGCATACCCAGCAGGTGATTTTGGCGTGTCAGGGAGGTGGTACCGGTGAGTCGAGCAGGTGGTTCCGGCGTGCTCAGCAGGTGGTTCAGGCGGTTCTGGCAGGTGGTATCCGTCTGTTCGGGGTGTGGTTCCAGCATCTCATGAACACGTTTCTGGCACGTCTGAGATGTGGTTCCAGCCGGCCCGACAGGTGTTTCCGCAGTGTCCGCCAAGCGGTTCTGGCGTAGTTGGCAGGTGATTTTGGCATGACTGGCAGGTGGTTCCAGCAAGCCTGGCAGGTGATTCCAAAGTGTTCACCAACTGGTTGTGGCATAGCCGGCAGGTGATTTTTGCGTGATCGGCAGGTGGTTCTGGCGAGTCGAGCAGGTGGTTCCGGCGTGCTCGGCTGGTGCTTCCGGGGTCATTGGCACGGGGTTCTGGCATGTCTGAGAGGTGGTTCCTGCATGCCCGGCAAGTGATTCCGGAGTGTTCGCCAAGTGGTTCTGGCATAGTCGGCAGGTGATTTTGGCATGTCCGGCAGGTGGTTCAGGCGAGTTGAGCAGGTGGTTCCAACGTGCTTGGCAGGTGCTTCCGGCGTCTCCGGCACGTGTTTCTGGCACATCTGACAGGTGGTTCCGGCATGCCCGAAAGGTGATTCCGGTCTGTCCGGTAGGTGGTTCCAGCCTGCACGGCATGTGGTTCTGGTACGTCTCAGAGGTGGTTGCGCATGCCCAACAGGTGATTCTGGACTGTCCGCCACATGGTTCTGGCACGTCTGAGAGGTGGTTCCGGCATGCCCGGCAGGTCATCCCAGAGAGTCCTCCAAGTGGTTCTGGCATAACACGCAGGTGATTTTGGCGTGTCTGGCAGGTTGTTCCGTTGTGCTTGGCAGGTGGTTCAGGCTTGGCCGGCAGGTGGTTCCAGACTGTCCAGGACGTGTTTCCAGCTTCTCCGGCAGGTGGTTCTGGTACGTCTGAGAGGTGGTTCCGCCATGGCTGGCAGGTGATTCCGGACCGTCCCCCAGGTGGTTCTGGCATAGCCAGCAGTTGATATTGGCCTGTCCGGCAGGTGGTTCCAGCGAGTCGAACAGGTGGCTCCGGCGTGCTCGGCAGGTGGTTCCGGTCTGTCCGGTAGGTGATTCCGGCGTGTCCGGCACGTGCTTCCGGCACGTCTGAGAGGTGGTTCCGGCATGCGCGACAGGTGATTTCGGAGTGTCCGCCAGGTGGTTCTGGCGTACCCGGCAGGTGATTTTGGCGTGTCCGGCAGGTGTTTCTGGCGAGTCGAGCAGGTGGCTCCGGCATGCTCGTCAGGTTCGTCCGGCGTCTCCGGCACGTGGTTCTGGTGTGTCTGAGAGCTGGTTCCGGCGTGTCCGGCAGATGATTCCGGAGTGTCCGCCAAGTGGTTCTGGCATACCCGGCTGGTGATTTGGGCATGTCAGGTAGGTGGTTAAGGCGAGTCGAGCAGGTGGCTCCGGCGTGCTCGGCAGGTTGTTCAGACGGGTCTGGCAGGTGTTTTCCGTCTGTTCGGGGTGTGGTTCCAGCATCTCATGCACATGGTTCTGGCACGTCTGAGATGTGGTTCCGGCCGGCCCGACAGGTGTTTCCACAGTGTCCGCCAAGTGGTACTGGCGTAGTTGGCAGGTGATTTTGGCATGACCGGCAGGTGGTTCCAGCAAGCCCGGCAGGTGATTCCGAAGTGTTCCCCAACTGGTTGTGGCGTAGCCGGCAGGTGATTTTTGCGTGTCCGGCAGGTGGTTCTGGCGAGTCGAGCAGGTGGTTCCGGCGTGCTCGGCAGGTGCTTCCGGGGTCATTGGCACGTGGTTCTGGCATATCTGAGAGGTGGTTCCGGCATGCCCGGCAGGTGATTCCGGAGTGTTCGCCAAGTGTTTCCGGCATAGCCGGCAGGTGATTTTGCATGTCCAGCGGTCGTTCCGGCGGGTCGAGCCGGTGGTTCCGGCGTGTCCGGCAGGTGGTTCCGGTCTGTCCGGCAGGTGGCTCTGTGGTGTCCGGCACGAGGATCAGTCTGAGAGGCTGTGCCGGCATGCCCCTCACGTGATTCCGGCTTGTCCCCGAAGTGGTGCTGGTGTAGCGGGCAGGTGATTTTGGCGTGTCCGGCAGGTGGTTCAGGCGAGTTGAGCAGGTGGTTGCGACGTGCTCGGCAGGTGCTTCCGGCGTCTCCGGCACTTGTTTCTGGCACATCTGACTGGTGGTTCCGGCATGCCCAAAAGTTGATTCCGGTCTGTCCGGTAGGTGGTTCCGGCGTGCACGGCACGTGGTTACGGTACGTGTCAGAGGTGGTTGCGTATGCCCAACAGGTGATTCCGGACTGTCCGCCACGTGCTTCTGGCACGTCTGAGAGGTGGTTCCAACATGCCCGGCATGTCATTTCGGAGAGTCGTCCAAGGGGTTCTGGCGTAGCCCGCAGGTGATTTTGGCGTGTCCGGCAGGTGGTTCCGCCGTGCTCGGCAGGTGGTTCAGGCATGGCCGTCACGTGGTTCCAGTCTGTCCAGGACGTGTTTCCAGCTTCTCCGGCAGGTGGTTCTGGTACGTCTGAGAGGTGGTTCCGCCATGGCTGGCAGGTGATCCCGGACTGTCCCCCAGGTGGTTCTGGCATAGCCAGCAGTTGATATTGGCCTGTCCGGCAGGTGGTTCCAGCGAGTCGAACAGGTGGCTCCGGCGTTCTTGGCAGGTGGTTCCGGTCTGTCCGGTAGGTGTTTCCGGCGTGTCTGGCACGTGCTTCAGGCACGTCTGAGAGGTGGTTCCGGCATGCGCGGCAGGTGATTCCGTACTGTCTGCCAGGTGGTTCTGGCATACCCGGCAGGTGATTTTGGCGTGTCCGGCAGGTGTTTCTGGCGAGTCGAGCAGGTGGCTCCGGCATGCTCGGCAGGTGCTTCCGGCGTCTCCGGCACGTGGTTCTGGTGTGTCTGAGAGCTGGTTCCGGCGTGTCCCGCAGATGATTCCGGAGTGTCCGCCAAGTGGTTCTGGCATACCCGGCTGGTGATTTGGGCATGTCAGGTGGGTGGTTCCGGCGAGTCGAGCAGGTGGCTCCGGCGTGCTCGGCAGGTTGTTCAGACGGGTCTGGCAGGTGTTTTCCGTCTGTTCGGGGTGTGGTTCCAGCATCTCATGCACATGGTTCTGGCACGTCTGAGATGTGGTTCCGGCCGGCCCTACAGGTGTTTCCACAGTGTCCGCCAAGTGGTACTGGCGTAGTTGGCAGGTGATTTTGGCATGACCGGCAGGTGGTTCCAGCAAGCCCGACAGGTGATTCGGAAGTGTTCCCCAACTGGTTGTGGCGTAGCCGGCAGGTGATTTTTGCGTGTCCGGCAGGTGGTTCTGGCGAGTCGAGCAGGTGGTTCCGGCGTGCTCGGCAGGTGCTTCCGGGGTCATTGGCACGTGGTTCTGGCATATCTGAGAGGTGGTTCCGGCATGCCCGGCAGGTGATTCCGGACTGTCCGCCACGTGCTTCTGGCACGTCTGAGAGGTGGTTCCAACATGCCCGGCAGGTCATTTCGGAGAGTCGTCCAAGTGGTTCTGGCGTAGCCCGCAGGTGATTTTGGCGTGTCCGGCATGTGTTTCTGGCGAGTCGAGCAGGTGGCTCCGGCATGCTCGGCAGGTGCTTCCGGCGTCTCCGGCACTTGGTTCTGGTGTGTCTGAGAGCTGGTTCCGGCATGTCCGGCAGATGATTCCGGAGTGTCCGCCAAGTGTTTCTGGCATACCCAGCAGGTGATTTTGGCGTGTCAGGGAGGTGGTACCGGTGAGTCGAGCAGGTGGTTCCGGCGTGCTCAGCAGGTGGTTCAGGCGGTTCTGGCAGGTGGTATCCGTCTGTTCGGGGTGTGGTTCCAGCATCTCATGAACACGTTTCTGGCACGTCTGAGATGTGGTTCCAGCCGGCCCGACAGGTGTTTCCGCAGTGTCCGCCAAGCGGTTCTGGCGTAGTTGGCAGGTGATTTTGGCATGACTGGCAGGTGGTTCCAGCAAGCCTGGCAGGTGATTCCAAAGTGTTCACCAACTGGTTGTGGCATAGCCGGCAGGTGATTTTTGCGTGATCGGCAGGTGGTTCTGGCGAGTCGAGCAGGTGGTTCCGGCGTGCTCGGCTGGTGCTTCCGGGGTCATTGGCACGGGGTTCTGGCATGTCTGAGAGGTGGTTCCTGCATGCCCGGCAAGTGATTCCGGAGTGTTCGCCAAGTGGTTCTGGCATAGTCGGCAGGTGATTTTGGCATGTCCGGCAGGTGGTTCAGGCGAGTTGAGCAGGTGGTTCCAACGTGCTTGGCAGGTGCTTCCGGCGTCTCCGGCACGTGTTTCTGGCACATCTGACAGGTGGTTCCGGCATGCCCGAAAGGTGATTCCGGTCTGTCCGGTAGGTGGTTCCAGCCTGCACGGCATGTGGTTCTGGTACGTCTCAGAGGTGGTTGCGCATGCCCAACAGGTGATTCCGGACTGTCCGCCACATGGTTCTGGCACGTCTGAGAGGTGGTTCCGGCATGCCCGGCAGGTCATCCCAGAGAGTCCTCCAAGTGGTTCTGGCATAACACGCAGGTGATTTTGGCGTGTCTGGCAGGTTGTTCCGTTGTGCTTGGCAGGTGGTTCAGGCTTGGCCGGCAGGTGGTTCCAGACTGTCCAGGACGTGTTTCCAGCTTCTCCGGCAGGTGGTTCTGGTACGTCTGAGAGGTGGTTCCGCCATGGCTGGCAGGTGATTCCGGACCGTCCCCCAGGTGGTTCTGGCATAGCCAGCAGTTGATATTGGCCTGTCCGGCAGGTGGTTCCAGCGAGTCGAACAGGTGGCTCCGGCGTGCTCGGCAGGTGGTTCCGGTCTGTCCGGTAGGTGATTCCGGCGTGTCCGGCACGTGCTTCCGGCACGTCTGAGAGGTGGTTCCGGCATGCGCGACAGGTGATTTCGGAGTGTCCGCCAGGTGGTTCTGGCGTACCCGGCAGGTGATTTTGGCGTGTCCGGCAGGTGTTTCTGGCGAGTCGAGCAGGTGGCTCCGGCATGCTCGTCAGGTTCGTCCGGCGTCTCCGGCACGTGGTTCTGGTGTGTCTGAGAGCTGGTTCCGGCGTGTCCGGCAGATGATTCCGGAGTGTCCGCCAAGTGGTTCTGGCATACCCGGCTGGTGATTTGGGCATGTCAGGTAGGTGGTTAAGGCGAGTCGAGCAGGTGGCTCCGGCGTGCTCGGCAGGTTGTTCAGACGGGTCTGGCAGGTGTTTTCCGTCTGTTCGGGGTGTGGTTCCAGCATCTCATGCACATGGTTCTGGCACGTCTGAGATGTGGTTCCGGCCGGCCCGACAGGTGTTTCCACAGTGTCCGCCAAGTGGTACTGGCGTAGTTGGCAGGTGATTTTGGCATGACCGGCAGGTGGTTCCAGCAAGCCCGGCAGGTGATTCCGAAGTGTTCCCCAACTGGTTGTGGCGTAGCCGGCAGGTGATTTTTGCGTGTCCGGCAGGTGGTTCTGGCGAGTCGAGCAGGTGGTTCCGGCATGCTCGGCAGGTGCTTCCGGGGTCATTGGCACGTGGTTCTGGCATATCTGAGAGGTGGTTCCGGCATGCCCGGCAGGTGATTCCGGAGTGTTCGCCAAGTGTTTCCGGCGTAGCCGGCAGGTGATTTTGCATGTCCAGCGGTCGTTCCGGCGGGTGAGCCGGTGGTTCCGGCGTGTCCGGCAGGTGGTTCCGGTCTGTCCGGCTGGTGGTTCTGTGGTGTCCGGCACGAGGTTCAGTCTGAGAGGCTGTGCCGGCATGCCCCTCACGTGATTCCGGCTTGTCCCCGAAGTGGTGCTGGTGTAGCGGGCAGGTGATTTTGGCGTGTCCGGCAGGTGTTTCTGGCGAGTCGAGCAGGTGGCTCCGGCATGCTCGGCAGGTGCTTCCGGCGTCTCCGGCACGTGGTTCTGGTGTGTCTGAGAGCTGGTTCCGGCATGTCCGGCAGATGATTCCGGAGTGTCCGCCAAGTGGTTCTGGCATACCCGGCTGGTGATTTGGGCATGTCAGGTGGGTGGTTCCGGCGAGTCGAGCAGGTGGCTCCGGCGTGCTCAGCAGGTTGTTCAGACGGGTCTGGCAGGTGTTTTCGGTCTGTTCGGGGTGTGGTTCCAGCATCTCATGCACATGGTTCTGGCACGTCTGAGATGTGGTTCCGGCCGGCCCGACTGGTGTTTCCACAGTGTCCGCCAAGTGGTACTGGCGTAGTTGGCAGGTGATTTTGGCATGACCGGCAGGTGGTTCCAGCAAGCCCGGCAGGTGATTCCGAAGTGTTCCCCAACTGGTTGTGGCGTAGCCGGCAGGTGATTTTTGTGTGTCCGGCAGGTGGTTCTGGCGAGTCGAGCAGGTGGTTCCGGCGTGCTCGGCAGGTGCTTCCGGGGTCATTGGCACGTGGTTCTGGCATATCTGAGAGGTGGTTCCGGCATGCCCGGCAGGTGATTCCGGAGTGTTCGCCAAGTGTTTCCGGCGTAGCCGGCAGGTGATTTTGCATGTCCAGCGGTCGTTCCGGCGGGTCGAGCCGGTGGTTCCGGCGTGTCCGGCAGGTGGTTCCGGTCTGTCCGGCAGGTGGTTCTGTGGTGTCCGGCACGAGGTTCAGTCTGAGAGGCTGTGCCGGCATGCCCCTCACGTGATTCCGGCTTGTCCCCGAAGTGGTGCTGGTGTAGCGGGCAGGTGATTTTGGCGTGTCCGGCAGGTGGTTCAGGCGAGTTGAGCAGGTGGTTGCGACGTGCTCGGCAGGTGCTTCCGGCGTCTCCGGCACGTGTTTCTGGCACATCTGACTGGTGGTTCCGGCATGCCCAAAAGTTGACTCCGGGCTGTCCGGTAGGTGGTTCCGGCGTGCACGGCACGTGGTTCTGGTACGAGTCAGAGGTGGTTGCGTATGCCCAACAGGTGATTCCGGACTGTCCGCCACGTGCTTCTGGCACGTCTGAGAGGTGGTTCCAACATGCCCGGCAGGTCATTTCGGAGCGTCGTCCAAGTGGTTCTGGTGTAGCCCGCAGGTGATTTTGGCGTGTCCGGCAGGTGGTTCCGCCGTGATCGGCAGGTGGTTCAGGCATGGCCGTCACGTGGTTCCAGTCTGTCCAGGACGTGTTTCCAGCTTCTCCGGCAGGTGGTTCTGGTACGTCTGAGAGGTGGTTCCGCCATGGCTGGCAGGTGATCCCAGACTGTCCCCCAGGTGGTTCTGGCATAGCCAGCAGTTGATATTGGCCTGTCCGGCAGGTGGTTCCAGCGAGTCGAACAGGTGGCTCCGGCGTTCTTGGCAGGTGGTTCCGGTCTGTCCGGTAGGTGTTTCCGGCGTGTCTGGCACGTGCTTCCGGCACGTCTGAGAGGTGGTTCCGACATGCGCGGCAGGTGATTCCGGAGTGTCCGCCAGGTGGTTCTGGCATACCCGGCAGGTGATTTTGGCGTGTCCGGCAGGTGTTTCTGGCGAGTCGAGCAGGTGGCTCCGGCATGCTCGGCAGGTGCTTCCGGCGTCTCCGGCACTTGGTTCTGGTGTGTCTGAGAGCTGGTTCCGGCATGTCCGGCAGATGATTCCGGAGTGTCCGCCAAGTGGTTCTGGCATACCCAGCAGGTGATTTTGGCGTGTCAGGGAGGTGGTACCGGTGAGTCGAGCAGGTGGTTCCGGCGTGCTCAGCAGGTGGTTCAGGCGGTTCTGGCAGGTGGTATCCGTCTGTTCGGGGTGTGGTTCCAGCATCTCAGGAACACGTTTCTGGCACGTCCGAGATGTGGTTCCAGCCAGCCCGACAGGTGTTTCCGCAGTGTCCGCCAAGCGGTTCTGGCGTAGTTGGCAGGTGATTTTGGCATGAGTGGCAGGTGGTTCCAGCAAGCCTGGCAGGTGATTCCAAAGTGTTCACCAACTGGTTGTGGCGTAGCCGGCAGGTGATTTTTGCGTGATCGGCAGGTGGTTCTGGCGAGTCGAGCAGGTGGTTCCGGCGTGCTCGGCTGGTGCTTCCGGGGTCATTGGCACGGGGTTCTGGCATGTCTGAGAGGTGGTTCCTGCATGCCCGGCAAGTGATTCCGGAGTGTTCGCCAAGTGGTTCTGGCATAGTCGGGAGGTGAATTTGGCATGTCCGGCAGGTGGTTCAGGCGAGTTGAGCAGGTGGTTCCAACGTGCTTGGCAGGTGCTTCCGGCGTCTCCGGCACGTGTTTCTGGCACATCTGACAGGTGGTTCCGGCATGCCCGAAAGGTGATTCCGGTCTGTCCGGTAGGTGGTTCCAGCCTGCACGGCATGTGGTTCTGGTACGTCTCAGAGGTGGTTGCGCATGCCCAACAGGTCATTCCGGACTGTCCGCCACATGGTTCTGGCACGTCTGAGAGGTGGTTCCGGCATGCCCGGCAGGTCATCCCAGAGAGTCCTCCAAGTGGTTCTGGCATAACACGCAGGTGATTTTGGCGTGTCTGGCAGGTTGTTCCGTTGTGCTTGGCAGGTGGTTCAGGCTTGGCCGGCAGGTGGTTCCAGACTGTCCAGGACGTGTTTCCAGCTTCTCCGGCAGGTGGTTCTGGTACGTCTGAGAGGTGGTTCCGCCATGGCTGGCAGGTGATTCCGGACCGTCCCCCAGGTGGTTCTGGCATAGCCAGCAGTTGATATTGGCCTGTCCGGCAGGTGGTTCCAGCGAGTCGAACAGGTGGCTCCGGCGTGCTCGGCAGGTGGTTCCGGTCTGTCCGGTAGGTGATTCCGGCGTGTCCGGCACGTGCTTCCGGCACGTCTGAGAGGTGGTTCCGGCATGCGCGACAGGTGATTTCGGAGTGTCCGCCAGGTGGTTCTGGCGTACCCGGCAGGTGATTTTGGCGTGTCCGGCAGGTGTTTCTGGCGAGTCGAGCAGGTGGCTCCGGCATGCTCGGCAGGTGCTTCCGGCATCTCCGGCACGTGGTTCTGGTGTGTCTGAGAGCTGGTTCCGGCATGTCCGGCAGATGATTCCGGAGTGTCCGCCAAGTGGTTCTGGCATATCCGGCTGGTGATTTGGGCATGTCAGGTAGGTGGTTAAGGCAAGTCGAGCAGGTGGCTCCGGCGTGCTCGGCAGGTTGTTCAGACGGGTCTGGCAGGTGTTTTCCGTCTTTTCGGGGTGTGGTTCCAGCATCTCATGCACATGGTTCTGGCACGTCTGAGATGTGGTTCCGGCCGGCCCGACAGTTGTTTCCACAGTGTCCGCCAAGTGGTACTGGCGTAGTTGGCAGGTGATTTTGGCATGACCGGCAGGTGGTTCCAGCAAGCCCGGCAGGTGATTCCGAAGTGTTCCCCAACTGGTTGTGGCGTAGCCGGCAGGTGATTTTTGCGTGTCCGGCAGGTGGTTCTGGCGAGTCGAGCAGGTGGTTCCGGCATGCTCGGGAGGTGCTTCCGGGGTCATTGGCACGTGGTTCTGGCATATCTGAGAGGTGGTTCCGGCATGCCCGGCAGGTGATTCCGGAGTGTTCGCCAAGTGTTTCCGGCATAGCCGGCAGGTGATTTTGCATGTCCAGCGGTCGTTCCGGCGGGTGAGCCGGTGGTTCCGGCGTGTCCGGCAGGTGGTTCCGGTCTGTCCGGCTGGTGGTTCTGTGGTGTCCGGCACGAGGTTCAGTCTGAGAGGCTGTGCCGGCATGCCCCTCACGTGATTCCGGCTTGTCCCCGAAGTGGTGCTGGTGTAGCGGGCAGGTGATTTTGGCGTGTCCGGCAGGTGTTTCTGGCGAGTCGAGCAGGTGGCTCCGGCATGCTCGGCAGGTGCTTCCGGCGTCTCCGGCACGTGGTTCTGGTGTGTCTGAGAGCTGGTTCCGGCATGTCCGGCAGATGATTCCGGAGTGTCCGCCAAGTGGTTCTGGCATACCCGGCTGGTGATTTGGGCATGTCAGGTGGGTGGTTCCGGCGAGTCGAGCAGGTGGCTCCGGCGTGCTCAGCAGGTTGTTCAGACGGGTCTGGCAGGTGTTTTCCGTCTGTTCGGGGTGTGGTTCCAGCATCTCATGCACATGGTTCTGGCACGTCTGAGATGTGGTTCCGGCCGGCCCGACTGGTGTTTCCACAGTGTCCGCCAAGTGGTACTGGCGTAGTTGGCAGGTGATTTTGGCATGACCGGCAGGTGGTTCCAGCAAGCCCGGCAGGTGATTCCGAAGTGTTCCCCAACTGGTTGTGGCGTAGCCGGCAGGTGATTTTTGTGTGTCCGGCAGGTGGTTCTGGCGAGTCGAGCAGGTGGTTCCGGCGTGCTCGGCAGGTGCTTCCGGGGTCATTGGCACGTGGTTCTGGCATATCTGAGAGGTGGTTCCGGCATGCCCGGCAGGTGATTCCGGAGTGTTCGCCAAGTGTTTCCGGCGTAGCCGGCAGGTGATTTTGCATGTCCAGCGGTCGTTCCGGCGGGTCGAGCCGGTGGTTCCGGCGTGTCCGGCAGGTGGTTCCGGTCTGTCCGGCAGGTGGTTCTGTGGTGTCCGGCACGAGGTTCAGTCTGAGAGGCTGTGCCGGCATGCCCCTCACGTGATTCCGGCTTGTCCCCGAAGTGGTGCTGGTGTAGCGGGCAGGTGATTTTGGCGTGTCCGGCAGGTGGTTCAGGCGAGTTGAGCAGGTGGTTGCTACGTGCTCGGCAGGTTCTTCCGGTGTCTCCGGCACGTGTTTCTGGCATATCTGACTGGTGGTTCCGGCATGCCCAAAAGTTGATTCCGGTCTGTCCGGTATGTGGTTCCGGCGTGCACGGCACGTGGTTCTGGTACGTGTCAGAGGTGGTTGCGTATGCCCAACAGGTGAATCCGGACTGTCCGCCACGTGCTTCTGGCACGTCTGAGAGGTGGTTCCAACATGCCCCGCAGGTCATTTCGGAGAGTCGTCCAAGTGGTTCTGGCGTAGCCCACAGGTGATTTTGGCGTCTCCGGCAGGTGGTTCCGCCGTGCTCGGCAGGTGGTTTAGGCATGGCCGTCACGTGGTTCCAGTCTGTCCAGGACGTGTTTCCAGCTTCTCCGGCAGGTGGTTCTGGTACGTCTGAGAGGTGGTTCCGCCATGGCTGGCAGGTGATCCCGGACTGTCCCCCAGGTGGTTCTGGCATAGCCAGCAGTTGATATTGGCCTGTCCGGCAGGTGGTTCCAGCGAGTCGAACAGGTGGCTCCGGCGTTCTTGGCAGGTGGTTCCGGTCTGTCCGGTAGGTGTTTCCGGCGTGTCTGGCACGTGCTTCCGGCACGTCTGAGAGGTGGTTCCGACATGCGCGGCAGGTGATTCCGGAGTGTCCGCCAGGTGGTTCTGGCATACCCGGCAGGTGATTTTGGCGTGTCCGGCAGGTGTTTCTGGCGAGTCGAGCAGGTGGCTCCGGCATGCTCGGCAGGTGCTTCCGGCGTCTCCGGCACTTGGTTCTGGTGTGTCTGAGAGCTGGTTCCGGCATGTCCGGCAGATTATTCCGGAGTGTCCGCCAAGTGGTTCTGGCATACCCAGCAGGTGATTTTGGCGTGTCAGGGAGGTGGTACCGGTGAGTCGAGCAGGTGGTTCCGGCGTGCTCAGCAGGTGGTTCAGGCGGTTCTGGCAGGTGGTATCCGTCTGTTCGGGGGGTGGTTCCAGCATCTCATGAACACGTTTCTGGCACGTCTGAGATGTGGTTCCAGCCGGCCCGACAGGTGTTTCCGCAGTGTCCGCCAAGCGGTTCTGGCGTAGTTGGCAGGTGATTTTGGCATGACTGGCAGGTGGTTCCAGCAAGCCTGGCAGGTGATTCCAAAGTGTTCACCAACTGGTTGTGGCGTAGCCGGCAGGTGATTTTTGCGTGATCGGCAGGTGGTTCTGGCGAGTCGAGCAGGTGGTTCCGGCGTGCTCGGCTGGTGCTTCCGGGGTCATTGGCACGGGGTTCTGGCATGTCTGAGAGGTGGTTCCTGCATGCCCGGCAAGTGATTCCGGAGTGTTCGCCAAGTGGTTCTGGCATAGTCGGGAGGTGATTTTGGCATGTCCGGCAGGTGGTTCAGGCGAGTTGAGCAGGTGGTTCCAACGTGCTTGGCAGGTGCTTGCTTCCGGCGTCTCCGGCACGTGTTTCTGGCACATCTGACAGGTGGTTCCGGCATGCCCGAAAGGTGATTCCGGTCTGTCCGGTAGGTGGTTCCAGCCTGCACGGCATGTGGTTCTGGTACGTCTCAGAGGTGGTTGCGCATGCCCAACAGGTGATTCCGGACTGTCCGCCACATGGTTCTGGCACGTCTGAGAGGTGGTTCCGGCATGCCCGGCAGGTCATCCCAGAGAGTCCTCCAAGTGGTTCTGGCATAACACGCAGGTGATTTTGGCGTGTCTGGCAGGTTGTTCCGTTGTGCTTGGCAGGTGGTTCAGGCTTGGCCGGCAGGTGGTTCCAGACTGTCCAGGACGTGTTTCCAGCTTCTCCGGCAGGTGGTTCTGGTACGTCTGAGAGGTGGTTCCGCCATGGCTGGCAGGTGATTCCGGACCGTCCCCCAGGTGGTTCTGGCATAGCCAGCAGTTGATATTGGCCTGTCCGGCAGGTGGTTCCAGCGAGTCGAACAGGTGGCTCCGGCGTGCTCGGCAGGTGGTTCCGGTCTGTCCGGTAGGAGATTCCGGCGTGTCCGGCACGTGCTTCCGGCACGTCTGAGAGGTGGTTCCGGCATGCGCGACAGGTGATTTCGGAGTGTCCGCAAGGTGGTTCTGGCGTACCCGGCAGGTGATTTTGGCGTGTCCGGCAGGTGTTTCTGGCGAGTCGAGCAGGTGGCTCCGGCATGCTCGGCAGGTGCTTCCGGCATCTCCGGCACGTGGTTCTGGTGTGTCTGAGAGCTGGTTCTGGCATGTCCGGCAGATGATTCCGGAGTGTCCGCCAAGTGGTTCTGGCATACCCGGCTGGTGATTTGGGCATGTCAGGTAGGTGGTTCCGGCGAGTCGAGCAGGTGGCTCCGGCGTGCTCGGCAGGTTGTTCAGACGGGTCTGGCAGGTGTTTTCCGTCTGTTCGGGGTGTGGTTCCAGCATCTCATGCACATGGTTCTGGCACGTCTGAGATGTGGTTCCGGCCGGCCCGACAGGTGTTTCCACAGTGTCCGCCAAGTGGTACTGGCGTAGTTGGCAGGTGATTTTGGCATGACCGGCAGGTGGTTCCAGCAAGCCCGGCAGGTGATTCCGAAGTGTTCCCCAACTGGTTGTGGCGTAGCCGGCAGGTGATTTTTGCGTGTCCGGCAGGGGGTTCTGGCGAGTCGAGCAGGTGGTTCCGGCATGCTCGGCAGGTGCTTCCGGGGTCATTGGCACGTGGTTCTGGCATATCTGAGAGGTGGTTCCGGCATGCCCGGCAGGTGATTCCGGAGTGTTCGCCAAGTGTTTCCGGCATAGCCGGCAGGTGATTTTGCATGTCCAGCGGTCGTTCCGGCGGGTCGAGCTGGTGGTTCCGGCGTGTCCGGCAGGTGGTTCCGGTCTGTCCGGTAGGTGGTTCTGTGGTGTCCGGCACGAGGTTCAGTCTGAGAGGCTGTGCCGGCATGCCCCTCACGTGATTCCGGCTTGTCCCCGAAGTGGTGCTGGTGTAGCGGGCAGGTGATTTTGGCGTGTCCGGCAGGTGGTTCAGGCGAGTTGAGCAGGTGGTTGCGACGTGCTCGGCAGGTGCTTCCGGCGTCTCCGGCACGTGTTTCTGGCACATCTGACTGGTGGTTCCGGCATGCCCAAAATTTGATTCCGGTCTGTCAGGTAGGTGGTTCCGGCGTGCACGGCACGTGGTTTTGGTACGTCTCAGAGGTGGTTGCGTATGCCCAAGAGGTGATTCCGGACTGTCCGCCACGTGCTTCTGGCACGTCTGAGAGGTGGTTCCAACATGCCCGGCAGGTCATTTCGGAGAGTCGTCCAAGTGGTTCTGGCGTAGCCCGCAGGTGATTTTGGCGTGTCCGGCAGGTGGTTCCGCCGTGCTCGGCAGGTGGTTCAGGCATGGCCGTCACGTGGTTCCAGTCTGTCCAGGACGTGTTTCCAGCTTCTCCGGCAGGTGGTTCTGGTACGTCTGAGAGGTGGTTCCGCCATGGCTGGCAGGTGATCCCGGACTGTCCCCCAGGTGGTTCTGGCATAGCCAGCAGTTGATATTGGCCTGTCCAGCAAGTGGTTCCAGCGAGTCGAACAGGTGGCTCCGGCGTTCTTGGCAGGTGGTTCCGGTCTGTCCGGTAGGTGTTTCTGGCGTGTCTGGCACGTGCTTCCGGCACGCCTGAGAGGTGGTTCCGGCATGCGCGGCAGGTGATTCCGTAGTGTCCCCCAGGTGGTTCTGGCATACCCGGCAGGTGATTTTGGCGTGTCCGGCAGGTGTTTCTGGCGAGTCGAGCAGGTGGCTCCTGCATGCTCGGCAGGTGCTTCCTGCGTCTCCGGCACGTGGTTCTGGTGTGTCTGAGAGCTGGTTCCGGCGTGTCCGGCAGATGATTCCGGAGTGTTTGCCAAGTGGTTCTGGCATACCCAGCAGGTGATTTTGGCGTGTCAGGGAGGTGGTACCGGTGAGTCGAGCAGGTGGTTCCGGCGTGCTCAGCAGGTGGTTCAGGCGGTTCTGGCAGGTGGTATCCGTCTGTTCGGGGTGTGGTTCCAGCATCTCAGGAACACGTTTCTGGCACGTCTGAGATGTGGTTCCAGCCGGCCCGACAGGTGTTTCCGCAGTGTGCGCCAAGCGGTTCTGGCGTAGTTGGCAGGTGATTTTGGCATGACTGGCAGGAGGTTCCAGCAAGCCTGGCAGGTGATTCCAAAGTGTTCACCAACTGGTTGTGGCGTAGCCGGCAGGTGATTTTTGCGTGATCGGCAGGTGGTTCTGGCGAGTCGAGCAGGTGGTTCCGGCGTGCTCGGCTGGTGCTTCCGAGGTCATTGGCACGGGGTTCTGGCATGTCTGAGAGCTGGTTCCTGCATGCACGGCAAGTGATTCCGGAGTGTTCGCCAAGTGGTTCTGGCATAGTCGGCAGGTGATTTTGGCATGTCCGGCAGGTGGTTCAGGCGAGTTGAGCAGGTGGTTCCAACGTGCTTGGCAGGTGCTTCCGGCGTCTCTGGCACGTGTTTCTGGCACATCTGACAGGTGTTTCCGGCATGCCCGAAAGGTGATTCCGGTCTGTACGTTAGGTGGTTCCAGCCTCCACGGCATGGGGTTCTGGTACGTCTCAGAGGTGGTTGCGCTTGCCCAACAGGTGATTCCGGACTGTCCGCCACATGGTTCTGGCACGTCTGAGAGGTGGTTCCGGCATGCCCGGCAGGTCATCCCAGAGAGTCCTCCAAGTGGTTCTGGCATAACACGCAGGTGATTTTGGCGTGTCTGGCAGGTTGTTCCGTTGTGCTTGGCTGGTGGTAAGGCTTGGCCGGCAGGTGGTTCCAGACTGTCCAGGACGTGTTTCCAGCTTCTCCGGCAGGTGGTTCTGGTACGTCTGAGAGGTGGTTCCGCCATGGCTGGCAGGTGATTCCGGACCATCCCCCAGGTGGTTCTGGCATAGCCAGCAGTTGATATTGGCCTGTCCGGCAGGTGGTTCCAGCGAGTCGAACAGGTGGCTCTGGCGTGCTCGGCAGGTGGTTCCGGTCTCTCCGGTAGGTGATTCCGGCGTGTCCGGCACGTGCTTCCGGCACGTCTGAGAGGTGGTTCCGGCATGCGCGACAGGTGATTTCGGGAGTGTCCGCCAGGTGGTTCTGGCGTACCCGGCAGGTGATTTTGGCGTGTCCGGCAGGTGTTTCTGGCGAGTCGAGCAGGTGGCTCCGGCATGCTCGGCAGGTGCTTCCGGCGTCTCCGGCACTTGGTTCTGGTGTGTCTGAGAGCTGGTTCCGGCATGTCCGGCAGATGATTCCGGAGTGTCCGCCAAGTGGTTCTGGCATACCCAGCAGGTGATTTTGGCGTGTCAGGGAGGTGGTACCGGTGAGTCGAGCAGGTGGTTCCGGCGTGCTCAGCAGGTGGTTCAGGCGGTTCTGGCAGGTGGTATCCGTCTGTTCGGGGTGTGGTTCCAGCATCTCATGAACACGTTTCTGGCACGTCTGAGATGTGGTTCCAGCCGGCCCGACAGGTGTTTCCGCAGTGTCCGCCAAGCGGTTCTGGCGTAGTTGGCAGGTGATTTTGGCATGACTGGCAGGTGGTTCCAGCAAGCCTGGCAGGTGATTCCAAAGTGTTCACCAACTGGTTGTGGCGTAGCCGGCAGGTGATTTTTGCGTGTCCGGCAGGTGGTTCTGGTGAGTCGAGCAGGTGGTTCCGGCGTGCTCGGCTGGTGCTTCCGGGGTCATTGGCACGGGGTTCTGGCATGTCTGAGAGGTGGTTCCTGCATGCCCGGCAAGTGATTCCGGAGTGTTCGCCAAGTGGTTCTGGCATAGTCGGGAGGTGATTTTGGCATGTCCGGCAGGTGGTTCAGGCGAGTTGAGCAGGTGGTTCCAACGTGCTAGGCAGGTGCTTCCGGCGTCTCTGGCACGTGTTTCTGGCACATCTGACAGGTGGTTCCGGCATGCCCGAAAGGTGATTCCAGTCTGTCCGGTAGGTGGTTCCAGCCTGCACGGCATGTGGTTCTGGTACGTCTCAGAGGTGCTTGCGCATGCCCAACAGGTGATTCCGGACTGTCCGCCACATGGTTCTGGCACGTCTGAGAGGTGGTTCCGGCATGCCCGGCAGGTCATCCCAGAGAGTCCTCCAAGTGGTTCTGGCATAACACGCAGGTGATTTTGGCGTGTCTGGCAGGTTGTTCCGTTGTGCTTGGCAGGTGGTTCAGGCTTGGCCGGCAGGTGGTTCCAGACTGTCCAGGACGTGTTTCCAGCTTCTCCGGCAGGTGGTTCTGGTACGTCTGAGAGGTGGTTCCGCCATGGCTGGCAGGTGATTCCGGACCGTCCCCCAGGTGGTTCTGGCATAGCCAGCAGTTGATATTGGCCTGTCCGGCAGGTGGTTCCAGCGAGTCGAACAGGTGGCTCCGGCGTTCTTGGCAGGTGGTTCCGGTCTGTCCGGTAGGTGTTTCCGGCGTGTCTGGCACGTGCTTCCGGCACGTCTGAGAGGTGGTTCCGACATGCGCGGCAGGTGATTCCGGAGTGTCCGCCAGGTGGTTCTGGCATACCCGGCAGGTGATTTTGGCGTGTCCGGCAGGTGTTTCTGGCGAGTCGAGCAGGTGGCTCCGGCATGCTCGGCAGGTGCTTCCGGCGTCTCCGGCACTTGGTTCTGGTGTGTCTGAGAGCTGGTTCCGGCATGTCCGGCAGATGATTCCGGAGTGTCCGCCAAGTGGTTCTGGCATACCCAGCAGGTGATTTTGGCGTGTCAGGGAGGTGGTTCCGGCGAGGCGAGCAGGTGGCTCCTGCGTGCTCGGCAGGTTGTTCACACGGGTCTGGCAGGTGTTTTCCGTCTGTTCGGGCTGTGGTTCCAGCATCTCATGCACATGGTTCTGGCACGTCTGAGATGTGGTTCCGGCCGGCCCGACAGGTGTTTCCACAGTGTCCGCCAAGTGGTACTGGCGTAGTGGCAGGTGATTTTGGCATGACCGGCAGGTGGTTCCAGCAAGCCCGGCAGGTGATTCCGAAGTGTTCCCCAACTGGTTGTGGCGTAGCCGGCAGGTGATTTCTGCGTGTCCGGCAGGTGGTTCTGGGGAGTCGAGCAGGTGGTTCCTGTTGCTCGGCAGGTGCTTCCGGGGTCATTGGCACGTGGTTCTGGCATATCTGAGAGGTGGTTCCGGCATGCCCCGCAGGTGATTCCGGAGTGTTCGCCAAGTGTTTCCGGCGTAGCCGGCAGGTGATTTTGCATGTCCAGCGGTCGTTCCGGCGGGTCGAGCCGGTGGTTCCGGCGTGTCCGGCAGGTGGTTCCGGTCTGTCCGGCAGGTGATTCTGTGGTGTCCGGCACGAGGTTCAGTCTGAGGGGCTGTGCCGGCATGCCCCTCACGTGATTCCGGCTTGTCCCCGAAGTGGTGCTGGTGTAGCGGGCAGGTGATTTTGGCGTGTCCGGCAGGTGGTTCAGGCGAGTTGAGCAGGTGGTTGCGACGTGCTCGGCAGGTGCTTCCGGCGTCTCCGGCACGTGTTTCTGGCACATCTGACTGGTGGTTCCGGCATGCCCAAAAGTTGATTCCGGTCTGTCCGGTAGGTGGTTCCCGCGTGCACGGCACGTGGTTCTGGTACGTCTCAGAGGTGGTTGCGTATGCCCAAGAGGTGATTCCGGACTGTCCGCCACGGGATTCTGGCACGTCTGAGAGGTGGTTCCAACATGCCCAGCAGGTCATTTCGGAGAGTCGTCCAAGTGGTTCTGGCGTAGCCCGCAGGTGATTTTGGCGTGTCCGTCAGGTGGTTCCGCCGTGCTCGGCAGGTGGTTCAGGCATGGCCGTCACGTGGTTCCAGTCTGTCCAGGACGTGTTTCCAGCTTCTCCGGCAGGTGCTTCTGGTACGTCTGAGAGGTGGTTCCGCCATGGCTGGCAGGTGATCCCGGACTGTCCCCCAGGTGGTTCTGGCATAGCCAGCAGTTGATATTGGCCTGTCCGGCAGGTGGTTCCAGCGAGTCGGACAGGTGGCTCCGGCGTTCTTGGCAGGTGGTTCTGGTCTGTCCGGTAGGTGTTTCCGGCGTGTCCGGCACGTGCTTCCGGCACGTCTGAGAGGTGGTTCCGGCATGCGCGACAGGTGATTTCGGAGTGTCCGCCAGGTGGTTCTGGTGTACCCGGCAGGTGATTTTGGCCTGTCCGGCAGGTGTTTCTGGCGAGTCGAGCAGGTGGCTCTGGCATGCTCGGCAGGTGCTTCCGGCGTCTCCGGCACGTGGTTCTGGTGTGTCTGAGAGCTGGTTCCGGCATGTCTGGCAGATGATTCCGGAGTGTCCGCCAAGTGGTTCTGGCATACCCGTCTGGTGATTTGGGCATGTCAGGTAGGTCGCTCCGGCGTGCTCGGCATGTTGTTCAGACGGGTCAGGCAGGTGTTTTCCGTCTGTTCGGGTTTGGTTCCAGCATCTCATGCACATGGTTCTGGCACGTCTGAGATGTGGTTCCGGCCGGCCCGACAGGTGTTTCCACAGTGTCCGCCAAGTGGTACTGGCGTAGTTGGCAGGTGATTTTGGCATGACCGGCAGGTGGTTCCAGCAAGCCCGGCAGGTGATTCCGAAGTGTTCCCCAACTGGTTGTGGCGTAGCCGGCAGGTGATTTTTGCGTGTCCGGCAGGTGGTTCTGGCGAGTCGAGCAGGTGGTTCCGGCGTGCTCCGCAGGTCTTTCCGGGGTCATTGGCACGTGGTTCTGGCATATCTGAGAGGTGGTTCCGGCATGCCCGGCAGGTGATTCCGGAGTGTCCGCCAAGTGTTTCCGGCGTAGCCGGCAGGTGATTTTGGCATGTCCGGCAGGTGTTTCTGGCGAGTCGAGCAGGTGGCTCCGGCATGCTCGGCAGGTGCTTCCGGCATCTCCGGCACTTGGTTCTGGTGTGTCTGAGAGCTGGTTCCGGCATGTCCGGCAGATGATTCCGGAGTGTACGCCAAGTGGTTCTGGCATACCCCGCAGGTGATTTTGGCGTGTCAGGGAGGTGGTACCGGTGAGTCGAGCAGGTGGTTCCGGCGTGCTCAGCAGGTGGTTCAGGCGGTTCTGGCAGGTGGTATCCGTCTGTTCGGGGTGTGGTTCCAGCATCTCATGAACACGTTTCTGGCACGTCTGAGATGTGGTTCCAGCCGGCCCGACAGGTGTTTCCGCAGTGTCCGCCAAGCGGTTCTGGCATAGTTGGCAGGTGATTTTGGCATGACTGGCAGGTGGTTCCAGCAAGCCTGGCAGGTGATTCCAAAGTGTTCACCAACTGGTTGTGGCGTAGCCGGCAGGTGATTTTTGCGTGTCCGGCAGGTGGTTCTGGCGAGTCGAGCAGGTGGTTCCTGTTGCTCGGCAGGTGCTTCCGGGGTCATTGGCACGTGGTTCTGGCATATCTGAGAGGTGGTTCCGGCATGCCCCGCAGGTGATTCCGGAGTGTCCGCCAAGTGTTTCCGGCGTAGCCGGCAGGTGATTTTGGCGTGTCCGGCAGGTGTTTCTGGCGAGTCGAGCAGGTGGCTCCGGCATGCTCGGCAGTTGCTTCCGGCGTCTCCGGCACTTGGTTCTGGTGTGTCTGAGAGCTGGTTCCGGCATGTCCGGCAGATGATTCCGGAGTGTACGCCAAGTGTTTCTGGCATACCCAGCAGGTGATTTTGGCGTGTCAGGCAGGTGGTACCGGTGTGTCGATCAGGTGGTTCCGGCGTGCTCAGCAGGTGGTTCAGGCGTTTCTGGCAGGTGGTATCCGTCTGTTCGGGGTGTGGTTCCAGCATCTCATGAACACGTTTCTGGCACGTCTGAGATGTGGTTCCCGCCGGCCCGACAGGTGTTTCCGCAGTGTCCGCCAAGCGGTTCTGGCCTAGTTGGCAGGTGATTTTGGCATGACTGGCAGGTGGTTCCAGCAAGCCTGGCAGGTGATTCCAAAGTGTTCACCAACTGGTTGTGGCGTAGCCGGCAGGTGACTTTTGCGTGATCGGCAGGTGGTTCTGGCGAGTCGAGCAGGTGGTTCCGGCGTGCTCGGCTGGTGCTTCCGGGGTCATTGGCACGGGGTTCTGGCATGTCCGAGAGGTGGTTCCCGCATGCCCGGCAAGTGATTCCGGAGTGTTCGCCAAGTGGTTCTGGCATAGTCGGGAGGTGATTTTGGCATGTCCGGCAGGTGGTTCAGGCGAGTTGAGCAGGTGGTTCCAACGTGCTTGGCAGGTGCTTCCGGCGTCTCCGGCACGTGTTTCTGGCACATCTGACAGGTGGTTCCGGCATGCCCGAAAGGTGATTCCGGTCTGTCCGGTAGGTGGTTCCAGCCTGCACGGCATGTGGTTCTGGTACGTCTCAGAGGTGGTTGCGCATGCCCAACAGGTGATTCCGGACTGTCCGCCACATGGTTCTGGCACGTCTGAGAGGTGGTTCCGGCATGACCGGCAGGTCATCCCAGAGAGTCCTCCAAGTGGTTCTGGCCTAACACGCAGGTGATTTTGGCGTGTCTGGCAGGTTGTTCCGTTGTGCTTGGCAGGTGGTTCAGGCTTGGCCGGCAGGTGGTTCCAGACTGTCCAGGACGTGTTTCCAGCTTCTCCGGCAGGTGGTTCTGGTACGTCTGAGAGGTGGTTCCGCCATGGCTGGCAGGTGATTCCGGACCGTCCCCCAGGTGGTTCTGGCATAGCCAGCAGTTGATATTGGCCTGTCCGGCAGGTGGTTCCAGCGAGTCGAACAGGTGGCTCCGGCGTGCTCGGCAGGTGGTTCCGGTCTGTCCGGTAGGTGATTCCGGCGTGTCCGGCACGTGCTTCCGGCACGTCTGAGAGGTGGTTCCGGCATGCGCGACAGGTGGTTTCGGAGTGTCCGCCAGGTGGTTCTGGCGTACCCGGCAGGTGATTTTGGCGTGTCCGGCAGGTGTTTCTGGCGAGTCGAGCAGGTGGCTCCGGCATGCTCGGCAGGTGCTACCGGCGTCTCCGGCACGTGGTTCTGGTGTGTCTGAGAGCTGGTTCCGGCATGTCCGGCAGATGATTCCGGAGTGTCCGCCAAGTGGTTCTGGCATACCCGGCTGGTGATTTGGGCATGTCAGGTAGGTGGTTCCAGCGAGTCGAGCAGGTGGCTCCGGCGTGCTCGGCAGGTTGTTCAGACGGGTCTGGCAGGTGTTTTCCGTCTGTTCGGGGTGTGGTTCCAGCATCTCATGCACATGGTTCTGGCACGTCTGAGATGTGGTTCCGGCCGGCCCGACAGGTGTTTCCACAGTGTCCGCCAAGCGGTACTGGCGTAGTTGGCAGGTGATTTTGGCATGACCGGCAGGTGGTTCCAGCAAGCCCGGCAGGTGATTCCGAAGTGTTCCCCAACTGGTTGTGGCGTAGCCGGCAGGTGATTTTTGCGTGTCCGGCAGGTGGTTCTGGCGAGTCGAGCAGGTGGTTCCTGTTGCTCGGCAGGTGCTTCCGGGGTCATTGGCACGTGGTTCTGGCATATCTGAGAGGTGGTTCTGGCATGCCCGGCAGGTGATTCCGGAGTGTTCGCCAAGTGTTTCCGGCGTAGCCGGCAGGTGATTTTGCATGTCCAGCGGTCGTTCCCGCGGGTCGAGCCGGTGATTCCAGCGTGTCCGGCAGGTGGTTCCGGTCTGTCCGGCAGGTGGTTCTGTGGTGTCCGGCACGAGGTTCAGTCTGAGAGGCTGTGCCGGCATGCCCCTCACGTGATTCTGGCTTGTCCCCGAAGTGGTGCTGGTTTAGCGGGCAGGTGATTATGGCGTGTCCGGCAGGTGGTTCAGGCGAGTTGAGCAGGTGGTTGCGACGTGCTCGGCAGGTGCTTCTGGAGTCTGCGGCACGTGTTTCTGGCACATCTGACTGGTGGTTCCGGCATGCCCAAAAGTTGATTCCGGTCTGTCCGGTAGGTGGTCCCGGCGTGCACGGCACGTGGTTCTGGTACGTCTCAGAGGTGGTTGCGTATGCCCAACAGGTGATTCCGGACTGTCCGCCACGTGCTTCTGGCACGTCTGAGAGGTGGTTCCAACATGCCCGGCAGGTCATTTCGGAGAGTCGTCCAAGTGGTTCTGGCGTAGCCCGCAGGTGATTTTGGCGTGTCCGGCAGGTGGTTCCGCCGTGCTCGGCAGGTGGTTCAGGCATGGCCGTCACGTGGTTCCAGTCTGTCCAGGACGTGTTTCCAGCTTCTCCGGCAGGTGGTTCTGGTACGTCTGAGAGGTGGTTCCGCCATGGCTGGCAGGTGATCCCGGACTGTCCCCCAGGTGGTTCTGGCATAGCCAGCAGTTGATATTGGCCTGTCCGGCAGGTGGTTCCAGCGAGTCGAACAGGTGGCTCCGGCGTTCTTGGCAGGTGGTTCCGGTCTGTCCGGTAGGTGTTTCCGGCGTGTCTGGCACGTGCTTCCGGCACGTCTGAGAGGTGGTTCCGGCATGCGCGGCAGGTGATTCCGTAGTGTCCGCCAGGTGGTTCTGGCATACCCGGCAGGTGATTTTGGCGTGTCCGTCAGGTGTTTCTGGCGAGTCGAGCATGTGGCTCCGGCATGCTCGGCAGGTGATTCCGGCGTCTCCAGCACTTGGTTCTGGTGTGTCTGAGAGCTGGTTCCGGCATGTCCGGCAGATGATTCCGGAGTGTCCGCCAAGTGGTTCTGGCATACCCAGCAGGTGATTTTGGCGTGTCAGGGAGGTGGTACCGGTGTGTCGAGCAGGTGGTTCCGGCGTGCTCAGCAGGTGGTTCAGGCGGTTCTGGCAGGTGGTATCCGTCTGTTCGGGGTGTGGTTCCAGCATCTCATGAACACGTTTCTGGCACGTCTGACATGTGGTTCCAGCCGGCCCGACAGGTGTTTCCGCAGTGTCCGCCAAGCGGTTCTGGCGTAGTTGGCAGGTGATTTTGGCATGACTGGCAGGTGGTTCCAGCAAGCCTGGCAGGTGATTCCAAAGTGTTCACCAACTGGTTGTGGCGTAGCTGGCAGGTGATTTTTGCGTAATCGGCAGGTGGTTCTGGCGAGGCGAGCAGGTGGTTCCGGCGTGCTCGGCTGGTGCTTCCGGGGTCATTGGCACGGGGTTCTGGCATGTCTGAGAGGTGGTTCCTGCATGCCCGGCAAGTGATTCCGGAGTGTTCGCCAAGTGGTTCTGGCATAGTCGGCAGGTGATTTTGGCATGTCCGGCAGGTGGTTCAGGCGAGTTGAGCAGGTGGTTCCAACGTGCTTGGCAGGTGCTTCCGGCGTCTCCGGCACGTGTTTCTGGCACATCTGACAGGTGGTTCCGGCATGCCCGAAAGGTGATTCCGGTCTGTCCGGTAGGTGGTTCCAGCCTGCACGGCATGTGGCTCTGGTACGTCTCAGAGGTGGTTGCGCATGCCCAACAGGTGATTCCGGACTGTCCGACACATGGTTCTGGCACGTCTGAGAGGTGGTTCCGGCATGCCCGGCAGGTCATCCCAGAGAGTCCTCCAAGTGGTTCTGGCATAACACGCAGGTGATTTTGGCGTGTCTGGCAGGTTGTTCCGTTGTGCTTGGCAGGTGGTTCAGGCTTGGCCGGCAGGTGGTTCCAGACTGTCCAGGACGTGTTTCCAGCTTCTCCGGCAGGTGGTTCTGGTACGTCTGAGAGGTGGTTCCGCCATGGCTGGCAGGTGATTCCGGACCGTCCCCCAGGTGGTTCTGGCATAGCCAGCAGTTGATATTCGCCTGTCCGGCATGTAGTTCCAGCGAGTCGAACAGGTGGCTCCGGCCTGCTCGGCAGGTGGTTCCGGTCTGTCCGGTAGGTGATTCCGGCGTGTCCGGCACGTGCTTCCGGCACGTCTGAGAGGTGGTTCCGGCATGCGCGACAATTGATTTCGGAGTGTCCGCCAGGTGGTTCTGGCGTACCCGGCAGGTGATTTTGGCGTGTCCGGCAGGTGTTTCTGGCGAGTCGAGCAGGTGGCTCCGCAGTGGCCGGCAGGTTGTTCAGACGGGTCTGGCAGGTGTTTTCCGTCTGTTAGGGGTGTGGTTCCAGCATCTCATGAACATGGTTCTGGCACGTCTGAGATGTGGTTCCGGCCGGTCCGACAGGTGTTTCCACAGTGTCCGCCAAGTGGTACTGCAGTAGTGGCAGGTGATTTTGGCATGACCGGCAGGTGGTTCCAGCAAGCCCAGCAGGTGATTCTGAAGTGTTCCCCAACTGGTTGTGGCGTAGCCGGCAGGTGATTTTTGCGTGTCCGGCAGGTGGTTCTGGCGAGTCGAGCAGGTGGTTCCTGTTGCTCGGCAGGTGCTTCCGGGGTCATTGGCACGTGGTTCTGGCATATCTGAGAGGTGGTTCCGGCATGACCCGCAGGTGATTCCGGAGTGTTCGCCAAGTGTTTCCGGCGTAGCCGGCAGGTGATTTTGCATGTCCAGCGGTCGTTCCGGCGGGTCGAGCCGGTGGTTCCGGCGTGTCCGCCAGGTGTTTCCGGTCTGTCCGCAGGTGGTTCTGTGGTGTCCGGCACGAGGTTCAGTCTGAGGGGCTGTGTCGGCATGCCCCTCACGTGATTCCGGCTTGTCCCCGAACTGGTGCTGGTGTAGCGGGCAGGTGATTTTGGCGTGTCCGGCAGGTGGTTCAGGCGAGTTGAGCAGGTGGTTGCGACGTGCTCGGCAGGTGCTTCCGGCGTCTCCGGCACGTGTTTCTGGCACATCTGACTGGTGGTTCCGGCATGCCCAAAAGTTGATTCCGGTCTGTCCGGTAGGTGGTTCCGGCGAGTCGAACAGGTGGCTCCGGCGTGCTCGGCAGGTTGTTCAGACGGGTCTGGCAGGTGTTTTCCGTCTGTTCGGGGTGTGGTTCCAGCATCTCATGCACATGGTTCTGGCACGTCTGAGATGTGGTTCTGGCCGGCCCGAGAGGTGTTTCCACAGTGTCCGCCAAGTGGTACTGGCGTAGTTGGCAGGTGATTTTGGCATGACTGGCAGGTGGTTCCAGCAAGCCCGGCAGGTGATTCCGAAGTGTTCCCCATCTGGTTGTGGCGTAGCCGGCAGGTGATTTTTGCGTGTCCGGCAGGTGGTTCTGGCGAGTCGAGCAAGTGGTTCCTGTTGCTCGGCAGGTGCTTCCGGGGTCATTGGCACGTGATTCTGGCATATCTGAGAGGTGGTTCCGGCATGCCCGGCAGGTGACTCCGGAGTGTTCGGCAAGTGTTTCCGGCGTAGCCGGCAGGTGATTTTGCATGTCCAGCGGTCGTTCCGGCGGGTCGAGGCGGTGGTTCCGGTCTGTCCGGTAGGTGGTTCCGGCGTGCACGGCACGTGGTTCTGTTACGTCTCAGAGGTGGTTGCGTATGCCCAAGAGGTGATTCCGGACTGTCCGCCACGTGCTTCTGGCACGTCTGAGAGGTGGTTCCAACATGCCCGGCAGTTCATTTCGGAGAGTCGTCCAAGTGGTTCTGGCGTAGCCCGCAGGTGATTTTGGCGTGTCCGGCACGTGGTTCCACCGTGCTCGACAGGTGGTTCAGGCATGGCCGTCACGTGGTTCCAGTCTGTCCAGGACGTGTTTCCAGCTTCTCCGGCAGGTGGTTCTGCTACGTCTGAGAGGTGGTTCCGCCATGGCTGGCAGGTGATCCCGGACTGTCCCCCAGGTGGTTCTGGCATAGCCAGCAGTTGATATTGGCCTGTCCAGCAGGTGGTTCCAGCGAGTCGACAAGGTGGCTCCGGCGTTCTTGGCAGGTGGTTCCGGTCTGTCCGGTAGGTGTTTCCGGCGTGTCTGGAACGTGCTTCCGGCACGTCTGAGAGGTGGTTCCGGCATGCGCGGCAGGTGATTCCGTAGTGTCCCCCAGGTGGTTCTGGCATACCCGGCAGGTGATTTTGGCGTGTCCGGCAGGTGTTTCTGGCGAGTCGAGCAGGTGGCTCCGGCATGCTCGGCAGGTGCTTCCGGCGTCTCCGGCACTTGGTTCTGGTGTGTCTGAGAGCTGGTTCCGGCATGTCCGGCAGATGATTCCGGAGTGTCCGCCAAGTGGTTCTGGCATACCCAGCAGGTGATTTTGGCGTGTCAGGGAGGTGGTACCGGTGAGTCGAGCAGGTGGTTCCGGCGTGCTCAGCAGGTGGTTCAGGCGGTTCTGGCAGGTGGTATCCGTCTGTTCGGGGTGTGGTTCCAGCATCTCATGAACACGTTTCTGGCACGTCTAAGATGTGGTTCCAGCCGGCCCGACAGGTGTTTCCGCAGTGTCCGCCAAGCGGTTCTGGCGTAGGTGGCAGGTGATTTTGGCATGACTGGCAGGAGGTTCCAGCAAGCCTGGCAGGTGATTCCAAAGTGTTCACCAACTGGTTGTGGCGTAGCCGGCAGGTGATTTTTGCGTGATCGGCAGGTGGTTCTGGCGAGTCGAGCAGGTGGTTCCGGCGTGCTCGGCTGGTGCTTCCGGGGTCATTGGCACGGGGTTCTGGCATGTCTGAGAGGTGGTTCCTGCATGCCCGGCAAGTGATTCCGGAGTGTTCGCCAAGTGGTTCTGGCATAGTCGGCAGGTGATTTTGGCATGTCCGGCAGGTGGTTCAGGCGAGTTGAGCAGGTGGTTCCAACGTGCTTGGCAGGTGCTTCCGGCGTCTCCGGCACGTGTTTCTGGCACATCTGACAGGTGGTTCCGGCATGCCCGAAAGGTGATTCCGGTCTGTCCTGTAGGTGGTTCCAGCCTGCACGTCATGTGGTTCTGGTACGTCTCAGAGGTGGTTGCGCATGCCCAACAGGTGATTCCGGACTGTCCACCACATTGTTCGGGCACGTCTGAGAGGTGGTTCCGGCATGCCCTGCAGGTAATCCCAGAGAGTCCTCCAAGTGGTTCTGGCCTAACACGCAGGTGATTTTGGCGTGTCTGGCAGGTTGTTCCGTTGTGCTTGGCAGGTGGTAAGGCTTGGCCGGCAGGTGGTTCCAGACTGTCCAGGACGTGTTTCCAGCTTCTCCGGCAGGTGGTTCTGGTACGTGTGAGAGGTGGTTCCGCCATGGCTGGCAGGTGATTCCGGACTTTCCCCCAGGTGGTTCTGGCATAGCCAGCAGTTGATATTGGCCTGTCCGGAAGGTGGTTCGAGCGAGTCGAACAGGTGCCTCCGGCGTGCTCGGCAGGTGGTTCCGGTCTGTCCGGTAGGTGATTCCGGCGTGTCCGGCACGTGCTTCCGGCACCTCTGAGAGGTGGTTCTGGCATGCGCGACTGGTGGTTTCGGAGTGTCCGCCAGGTGGTTCTGCCGTAACCGGCAGGTGATTTTGGCGTGTCCGGCAGGTGTTTCTGGCGAATCGAGCAGGTGGCTCCGGCATGCTCGGCAGGTGCTTCCGGCGTCTCCGGCACGTGGTTCTGGTGTGTCTGAGAGCTGGTTCCGGCATGTCCGGCAGATGATTCCGGAGTGTCCGCCAAGTGGTTCTGGCATACCCGGCTCGTGATTTGGGCATGTCAGGTAGGTGGTTCCGGCGAGTCGAGCAGGTGGCTCCGGCGTGCTCGGCAGGTTGTTCAGCCGGGTCTGGCAGGTGTTTTCCGTCTGTTCGGGGTGTGGTTCCAGCATCTCATGCACATGGTTCTGGCACGTCTGAGATGTGGTTCCGGCCGGCCCGACAGGTGTTTCCACAGTGTCCGCCAAGTGGTACTGGCGTAGTTGGCAGGTGATTTTGGCATGACCGGCAGGTGGTTCCAGCAAGCCCGGCAGGTGATTCCGAAGTGTTCCCCAACTGGTTGTGGCGTAGCCGGCAGGTGATTTTTGCGTGTCCGGCAGGTGGTTCTGGCGAGTCGATCAGGTGGTTCCGGCGTGCTCGGCAGGTGCTTCCGGGGTCATTGGCACGTGGTTCTGGCATATCTGAGAGGTGGTTGCGGCATGCCCCGCAGGTGATTCCGGAGTGTTCGCCAAGAGTTTCCGGCGTAGCCGGCAGGTGATTTTGCATGTCCAGCGGTCGTTCCGGCGGGTCGAGCCGGTGGTTCCGGCGTGTCCGGCAGGTGGTTCCGGTCTGTCCGGCAGGTGGTTCTGTGGTGTCCGGCACGAGGTTCAGTCTGAGAGGCTGTGCCGGCATGCCCCTCACGTGATTCCGGCTTGTCCCCGAAGTGGTGCTGGTGTAGCGGGCAGGTGATTTTCGCGTGTCCGGCAGGTGGTTCAGGCGAGTTGAGCAGGTGGTTGCGACGTGCTCAGCAGGTGCTTCCGGCGCCTCCGGCACGTGTTTCTGGCACATCTGACTGGTGGTTCCGGCATGCCCACAAGTGGATTCCGGTCTGTCCGGTAGGTGGTTCCGGCGTGCACGGCACGTGGTTCTGGTACGTCTCAGAGGTGGTTGCGTATGCCCAACAGGTGATTCCGGAATGTCCGCCACGTGCTTCTGGCACGTCTGAGAGGTGGTTCCAACATGCCCGGCAGGTCATTTCAGACACTCGTCCAAGTGGTTCTGGCGTAGCCCGCAGGTGATTTTGGCGTGTCCGGCAGGTGGTTCCGCCGTGCTCGGCATGTGGTTCAGGCATGGCCGTCACGTGATTCCAGTCTGTCCAGGACGTGTTTCCAGCTTCTCCGGCAGGTGGTTCTGGTACGTCTGAGAGGTGGTTCCGCCATGGCTGGCAGGTGATCCCGGACCGTCCCCCAGGTGGTTCTGGCATAGCCAGCAGTTGATATTGGCCTGTCCGGCAGGTGGTTCCAGCAAGTCGAACAGGTGGCTCCGGCGTTCTTGGCAGGTGGTTCCGGTCTGTCCGGTAGGTGTTTCCGGCGTGTCTGGCACGTGCTTCCGGCACGTCTGAGAGGTGGTTCCGACATGCGTGGCAGGTGATCCCGTAGTGTCCGCCAGGTGGTTCTGGCATACCCGGCAGGTGATTTTGGCGTGTCCGGCAGGTGTTTCTGGCGAGTCGAGCAGGTGGCTCCGGCATGCTCGGCAGGTGCTTCCGGCGTCTCCGGCACGTGGTTATGGTGTGTCTGAGAGCTGGTTCCAGCATGTCCGGCAGATGATTCCGGAGTGTCCGCCAAGTGGTTCTGGCATACCCGGCTGGTGATTTGGGCATGTCAGGTAGTTGGCTCCGGCGTGCTCGGCAGGTTGTTCAGACGGGTCTGGCAGGTGTTTTCCGTCTGTTCGTGGTTTGGTTCCAGCATCTCATGCACACGGTTCTGGCACGTCTGAGATGTGGTTCAGGCCGGCACGACAGGTGTTTCCACAGTGTCCGCCAAGTGGTACTGGCGTAGTTGGCAGGTGATTTTGGCATGACCGGCAGGTGGTTCCAGCAAGCCCGGCAGGTGATTCCGAAGTGTTCCCCAACTGGTTGTGGCGTAGCCGGCAGGAGATTTCTGCGTGTCCGGCAGGTGGTTCTGGCGAGTCGAGCAGGTGGTTCCTGTTGCTCGGCAGGTGCTTCCGGGGTAATTGGCACGTGGTTCTGGCATATCTGAGAGGTGGTTCCGGCATGCCCGGCAGGTGATTCCGGAGTGTTCGCCAAGTGTTTCCGGCGTAGCCGGCAGGTGATTTTGCATGTCCAGCGGTCGTTCCGGCGGGTCGAGCCGGTGGTTCCGGCGTGTCCGGCAGGTGGTTCCGGTCTGTCCGGCAGGTGGTTCTGTGGTGTCCGGCACGAGGATCAGTCTGAGAGGCTGTGCCGGCATGCCCCTCACGTGATTCCGGCTTGTCCCCGAAGTGGTGCTGGTGTAGCGGGCAGGTGATTTTGGGGTGTCCGGCGGGTGGTTCAGGCGAGTTGAGCAGGTGGTTGCGACGTGCTCGGCAGGTGCTTCCGGCGTCTACGGCACATGTTTCTGGCACATCTGACTGGTGGTTCCGGCATGCCCAAAAGTTGATTCCGGTCTGTCCGGTAGGTGGTTCCGGCGTCCACGGCACGTGGTTCTGGTACGTCTCAGAGGTGGTTGCGTATGCCCAACAGGTGATTCCGGACTGTCCGCCACGTGCTTCTGGCACGTCTGAGAGGTGGTTCCAACATGCCCGGCAGGTCATTTCGGAGAGTCGTCCAAGTGGTTCTGGCGTAGCCCGCACGTGATTTTGGCGTGTCCGGCAGGCGGTTCCGCCGTGCTCGGCAGGTGGTTCAGGCATGGCCGTAAAGTGGTTCCAGTCTGTCCAAGAAGTGTTTCCAGCTTCTCCGGCAGGTGATTCTGGTACGTCTGAGAGGTGCTTCCGCCATGGCTGGCAGGTGATCCCGGACTGTCCCCCAGGTGGTTCTGGCATAGCCAGCAGTTGATATTGGCCTGTCCGGCAGGTGGTTCCAGCGAGTCGAACAGGTGGCTCCGGCGTGCTCGGCAGGTGGTTCCGGTCTGTCCGGTAGGTGATTCCGGCGTGTCCGGCACGTGCTTCCGGCACGTGTGAGAGGTGGTTCCGGCATGCGCGACAGGTGGTTTCGGAGTGTCCGCCAGGTGGTTCTGGCGTACCCGGCAGGTGATTTTGGCGTGTCCGGCAGGTGCTCCTGGCGAGTCGAGCAGGTGGCTCTGGCATGCTCGGCAGGTGCTTCCGGCGTCTCCGACACGTGGTTCTGGTGTGTCTGAGAGCTGGTTCCGGCATGTCCGGCAGATGATTCCTGAGTGTCCACCAAGTGGTTCTGGCATACCCGGCTGGTGATTTGGGCATGTCAGGTAGGTGGTTCCGGCGAGTCGAGCAGGTGGCTCCGCAGTGCTCGGCAGGTTGTTCAGACGGGTCTGGCAGGTGTTTTCCGTCTGTTCGGGGTGTGGTTCCAGCATCTCATGCACATGCTTCTGGCACGTCTGAGATGTGGTTCCGGCCGGCCCGACAGGTGTTTCCACAGTGTCTGCCAATTGGTACTGGCGTAGTTGGCAGGTGATTTTGGCATGACCGGCAGGTGGTTCCAGCATGCCCGGCAGGTGATTCCGAAGTGTTCCCCAACTGGTTGTGGCGTAGCCGGCAGGTGATTTTTGCGTGTCCGGCAGGTGGTTCTGGCGAGTCGAGCAGGTGGTTCCGGCGTGCTCGGCAGGTGCTTCCGGGGTCATTGGCACGTGGTTCTGGCATATCTGAGAGGTGGTTCCGGCATGCCCGGCAGGTTATTCCGGAGTGTTCGCCAAGTGTTTCCGGCGTAGCCGGCAGGTGATTTTGCATGTCCAGCGGTCGTTCCGGCGGGTCGAGCCGGTGGTTCCGGCGTGTCCGGCAGGTGGTTCCGGTCTGTCCGGCAGGTGGTTCTGTGGTGTCCGGCACGAGGTTCAGTCTGAGAGGCTGTGCCGGCATGCCCCTCACGTGATTCCGGCTTGTCCCCGAAGTGGTGCTGGTGTAGCGGGCAGGTGATTTTGGCGTGTCCGGCAGGTGGTTCAGGCGAGTTGAGCAGGTGGTTGCGACGTGCTCGGCAGGTGCTTCCGGCGTCTCCGGCACGTGTTTCTGGCACATCTGACTGGTGGTTCCGGCATGCCCAAAAGTTGATTCCGGTCTGTCCGGTAGGTGGTTCCGGCGTGCACGGCATGTGGTTCTGGTACGTGTCAGAGGTGGTTGCGTATGCCCAACAGGTGATTCCGGACTGTCCGCCACGTGCTTCTGGCACGTCTGAGAGGGGGTTCCAACATGCCCGGCAGGTCATTTCGGAGAATCGTCCAAGTGGTTCTGGCGTAGCCCGCAGGTGATTTTGGCGTGTCCGGCAGGTGGTTCCGCCGTGCTCGGCAGGTGGTTCAGGCATGGCCGTCACGTGGTTCCAGTCTGTCCAGGACGTGTTTCCAGTTCTCCGGCAGGTGGTTCTGGTACATCTGAGAGGTGGTTCCACCACGGCTGGCAGGTGATCCCGGACTGTCCCCCAGGTGGTTCTGGCATAGCCAGCAGTTGATATTGGCCTGTCCGGCAGGTGGTTACAGCGAGTCGAACAGGTGGCTCCGGCGTTCTTGGCAGGTGGCTCCGGTCTGTCCGGTAGGTGTTTCCGGCGTGTCTGGCACGTGCTTCCGGCACGTCTGAGAGGTGGTTCCGGCATGCGCGGCAGGTGATTCCGTAGTGTCCGCCAGGTGGTTCTGGCATACCCGGCAGGTGATTTTGGCGTGTCCGGCAGGTGTTTCTGGCGAGTCGAGCAGGTGGCTCCGGCATGCTCGGCAGGTGCTTCCGGCGTCTCCGTCACTTGGTTCTGGTGTGTCTGAGAGCTGGTTCCGGCATGTCCGGCAGATGATTCCGGAGTGTCCGCCAAGTGGTTCTGGCATACCCAGCAGGTGATTTTGGCGTGTCAGGGAGGTGGTACCGGTGAGTCGAGCAGGTGGTTCCGGCGTGCTCAGCAGGTGGTTCAGGCGGTTCTGGCAGGTGGTATCCGTCTGTTCGGGGTGTGGTTCCAGCATCTCATGAACACGTTTCTGGCACGTCTGAGATGTGGTTCCAGCCGGCCCGACAGGTGTTTCCGCAGTGTCCGCCAAGCGGTTCTGGCGTAGTTGGCAGGTGATTTTGGCATGACTGGCAGGTGGTTCCAGCAAGCCTGGCAGGTGATTCCAAAGTGTTCACCAACTGGTTGTGGCGTAGCCGGCAGGTGATTTTTGCGTGATCGGCAGGTGGTTCTGGCGAGTCGAGCAGGTGGTTCCGGCGTGCTCGGCTGGTGCTTCCGGGGTCATAGGCACGGGGTTCTGGCATGTCTGAGAGGTGGTTCCTGCATGCCCGGCAAGTGATTCCGGAGTGTTCGCCAAGTGGTTCTGGCATAGTCGGCAGGTGATTTTGGCATGTCCGGCAGGTGGTTCAGGCGAGTTGAGCAGGTGGTTCCAACGTGCTTGGCAGGTGCTTCCGGCGTCTCCGGCACGTGTTTCTGGCACATCTGACAGGTGGTTCCGGCATGCCCGAAAGGTGATTCCGGTCTGTCCGGTAGGTGGTTCCAGCCTGCACGGCATGTGGTTCTGGTACGTCTCAGAGGTGGTTGCGCATGCCCAACAGGTGATTCCGGACTGTCCGCCACATGGTTCTGGCACGTCTGAGAGGTGGTTCCGGCATGCCCGGCAGGTCATCCCAGAGAGTCCTCCAAGTGGTTCTGGCATAACACGCAGGTGATTTTGGCGTGTCTGGCAGGTTGTTCCGTTGTGCTTGGCAGGTGGTTCAGGCTTGGCCGGCAGGTGGTTCCAGACTGTCCAGGACGTGTTTCCAGCTTCTCCGGCAGGTGGTTCTGGTACGTCTGAGAGGTGGTTCCGGAATGGCTGGCAGGCGATTCCGGACCGTCCGCCAGGTGGTTCTGGCATAGCCAGCAGTTGATATTGGCCTGTCCGGCAGGTGGTTCCAGCGAGTCGAACAGGTGGCTCCGGCGTGCTCGGCAGGTGGTTCCGGTCTGTCCGGTAGGTGATTCCGGAGTGTCCGCCAAGTGGTTCTGGCATACCCGGCTGGTGATTTGGGCATGTCAGGTAGCTGGCTCCGCCGTGCTCGGCAGGTGGTTCCGGTCTGTCCGGTAGGTGATTCCGGCGTGTCCGGCACGTGCTTCCGACACGTCTGAGAGGTGGTTCCGGCATGCGCGACCGGTGGTTTCGGAGTGTCCGCCAGGTGGTTCTGGCGTACCCGGCAGGTGATTTTGGCGTGTCCGGCAGGTGTTTCTGGCGAATCGAGCAGGTGGCTGCGGCATCCTCGGCAGGTGCTTCCGGCGTCTCCGGCACGTGGTTCTGGTGTGTCTGAGAGCTGGTTCCGGCATGTCCGGCAGATGATTCCGGAGTGTCCGCCAAGTGGTTCTGGCATACCCGGCTGGTGATTTGGGCATGTCAGGTAGGTGGTTCCGGCGAGTCGAGCAGGTGGCTCCGGCGTGCTCGGCAGGTTGTTCAGACGGGTCTGGCAGGTGTTTTCCGTCTGTTCGGGGTGTGGTTCCAGCATCTCATGCACATGGTTCTGGCACGTCTGAGATGTGGTTCCGGCCGGCCCGACAGGTGTTTCCACAGTGTCCGCCAAGTGGTACTGGCGTAGTTGGCAGGTGATTTTGGCATGACCGGCAGGTGGTTCCAGCAAGCCCGGCAGGTGATTCCGAAGTGTTCCCCAACTGGTTGTGGCGTAGCCGGCAGGTGATTTTTGCGTGTCCGGCAGGTGGTTCTGGCGAGTCGAGCAGGTGGTTCCGGCGTGCTCGGCAGGTGCTTCCGGGGTCATTGGCACGTGGTTCTGGCATATCTGAGAGGTGGTTCCGGCATGCCCGGCAGGTGATTCCGGAGTGTCCGCCAAGTGTTTCCGGCGTAGCCGGCAGGTGATTTTGGCGTGTCCGGCAGGTGTTTCTGGCGAGTCGAGCAGGTGGCTCCGGCATGCTCGGCAGGTGCTTCCGGCTCTCCGGCACTTGGTTCTGGTGTGTCTGAGAGCTGGTTCAGGCATGTCCGGCAGATGATTCCAGAGTGTACGCCAAGTGGTTCTGGCATACCCAGCAGGTGATTTTGGCGTGTCAGGGAGGTGGTACCGGTGAGTCGAGCAGGTGGTTCCGGCGTGCTCAGCAGGTGGTTCAGGCGGTTCTGGCAGGTGGTATCCGTCTGTTCGGGGTGTGGTTCCAGCATCTCATGAACACGTTTCTGGCACGTCTGAGATGTGGTTCCAGCCGGCCCGACAGGTGTTTCCGCAGTGTCCGCCAAGCGGTTCTGGCGTAGTTGGCAGGTGATTTTGGCATGACTGGCAGGTGGTTCCAGCAAGCCTGTCAGGTGATTCCAAAGTGTTCACCAACTGGTTGTGGCGTAGCCGGCAGGTGATTTTTGCGTGATCGGCAGGTGGTTCTGGCGAGTCGAGCAGGTGGTTCCTGTTGCTCGGCAGGTGCTTCCGGGGTCATTGGCACGTGGTTCTGGCATATCTGAGAGGTGGTTCCGGCATGCCCCGCAGGTGATTCCGGAGTGTTCGCCAAGTGTTTCCGGCGTAGCTGGCAGGTGATTTTGCATGTCCAGCGGTCGTTTCGGTGGGTCGAGCCGGTGGTTCCGGCGTGTCCGGCAGGTGGTTCCGGTCTGTCCGGCAGGTGGTTCTGTGGTGTCCGGCACGAGGTTCAGTCTGAGAGGCTGTGCCGGCATGCCCCTCACGTGATTCCGGCTTGTCCCCGAAGTGGTGCTGGTGTAGCGGGCAGGTGATTTTGGCGTGTCCGGCAGGTGGTTCAGGCGAGTTGAGCAGGTGGTTGCGACGTGCTCGGCAGGTGCTTCCGGCGTCTCCGGCACGTGTTTCTGGCACATCTGACTGGTGGTTCCGGCATGCCCAAAAGTTGATTCCGGTCTGTCCGGTTGGTGGTTCCGGCGTGCACGGCACGTGGTTCTGGTACGTGTCAGAGGTGGTTGCGTATGCCCAACAGGTGATTCCGGACTGTCCGCCACGTGCTTCTGGCACGTCTGAGAGGTGGTTCCAACATGCCCGGCAGGTCATTTCGGAGAGTCGTCCAAGTGCTTCTGGCGTAGCCCGCAGGTGATTTTGGCGTGTCCGGCAGGTGGTTCCGCCGTGCTCGGCAGGTGGTTCAGGCATGGCCGGCAGGTGGTTCCAGACTGTCCAGGAGGTGTTTCCAGCTTCTCCGGCAGGTGGTTCTGGTACGTCTGAGAGGTGGTTCCGCCATGGCTGGCAGGTGATCCCGGACTGTCCCCCAGGTGGTTCTGGCATAGCCAGCAGTTGATATTGGCCTGTCCGGCAGGTGGTTCCAGCGAGTCGAACAGGTGGCTCCGGCGTTCTTGGCAGGTGGTTCCGGTCTGTCCGGTAGTTGTTTCCAGCGTGTCTGGCATGTGCTTCCGGCACGTCTGAGAGGTGGTTCCGGCATGCGCGGCAGGTGATTCCGTAGTGTCCGCCAGGTGGTTCTGGCATACCCGGCAGGTGATTTTGGCGTGTCCGGCAGGTGTTTCTGGCGAGTCGAGCAGGTGGCTCCGGCATGCTCGGCAGGTGCTTCCGGCGTCTCCGGCACTTGGTTCTGGTGTGTCTGAGAGCTGGTTCCGGCATGTCCGGCAGATGATTCCGGAGTGTCCGCCAAGTGGTTCTGGCATACCCAGCAGGTGATTTTGGCGTGTCAGGGAGGTGGTACCGGTGAGTCGAGCAGGTGGTTCCGGCGTGCTCAGCAGGTGGTTCAGGCGGTTCTGGCAGGTGGTATCCGTCTGTTCGGGGTGTGGTTCCAGCATCTCATGAACACGTTTCTGGCACGTCTGAGATGTGGTTCCAGCCGGCCCGACAGGTGTTTCCACAGTGTCCGCCAAGTGGTACTGGCGTAGTTGGCAGGTGATTTTGGCATGACCGGCAGGTGGTTCCAGCAAGCCCGGCAGGTGATTCCGAAGTGTTCCCCAACTGGTTGTGGCGTAGCCGGCAGGTGATTTTTGCGTGTGCGGTAGGTGGTTTTGGCGAGTCGAGCAGGTGGTTCCGGCATGCTCGGCAGGTTCTTCCGGGGTCATTGGCACGTGGTTCTGGCATATCTGAGAGGTGGTTCCGGCATGCCCGGCAGGTGATTCCGGAGTGTTCGCCAAGTGTTTCCGGTGTAGCCGGCAGGTGATTTTGCATGTCCAGCGGTCGTTCCGGCGGGTCGAGCCGGTGGTTCCGGCGTGTCCGGCAGGTGGTTCCGGTCTGTCCGGCAGGTGGTTCTGTGGTGTCCGGCACGAGGTTCAGTCTGAGAGGCTGTGCCGGCATGCCCCTCACGTGATTCCGGCTTGTCCCCGAAGTGGTGCTGGTGTAGCAGGCAGGTGATTTTGGCGTGTCCGGCAGGTGGTTCAGGCGAGTTGAGCAGGTAGTTGCGACGTGCTCGGCAGGTGCTTCCGGCGTCTCCGGCAAGTGTTTCTGGCACATCTGACTGGTGGTTCCGGCATGCTCAAAAGTTGATTCCGGTCTGTCCGGTAGGTGGTTCCGGCGTGCACGGCACGTGGTTCTGGTACATGTCAGAGCTGGTTGCGTATGCCCAACAGGTGATTCCGGACTGCCCGCAACGTGCTTCTCGCACGTCTGAGAGGTGGTTCCAACATGCCCGGCAGGTCATTTCGGAGAGTCGTCCAAGTGGTTCTGGCGTAGCCCGCAGGTGATGTTGGCGTGTCCGGCAGGTGGTTCCGCCGTGCACATCAGGTGGTTCAGGCATGGCCCGCAGGTGGTTCCAGACTGTCCAGGACGTGTTTCCAGCTTCTCCGGCAGGTGGTTCTGGTACGTCTGAGATCTGGTTCCGCCATGGCTGGCAGGTGATCCCGGACTGTCCCCCAGGTGGTTCTGGCATAGCCAGCAGTTGATATTGGCCTGTCCGGCAGGTGGTTCCAGCCAGTCGAACAGGTGGCTCCGGCGTTCTTGGCAGGTGGTTCCGGTCTGTCCGGTAGGTGTTTCCAGCGAGTCTGGCATGTGCTTCCGGCACGTCTGAGAGGTGGTTCCGGCATGCGCGACAGGTGATTTCGGAGTGTCCGCCAGGTGGTTCTGGCGTACCCGGCAGGTGATTTTGGCGTGTCCGGCAGGTGTTTCTGGCGAGTCGAGCAGGTGGCTCCGGCATGCTCGGCAGGTGCTTCCGGCGTCTCCGGCACTTGGTTCTGGTGTGTCTGAGAGCTGGTTCCGGCATGTCCGGCAGATGATTCCGGAGTGTCCGCCAAGTGGTTCTGGCATACCCAGCAGGTGATTTTGGCGTGTCAGGGAGGTGGTACCGGTGAGTCGAGCAGGTGGTTCCGGCGTGCTCAGCAGGTGGTTCAGGCGGTTCTGGCAGGTGGTATCCGTCTGTTCGGGGTGTGGTTCCAGCATCTCATGAACACGTTTCTGGCACGTCTGAGATGTGGTTCCAGCCGGCCCGACAGGTGTTTCCGCAGTGTCCGCCAAGCGGTTCTGGCGTAGTTGGCAGGTGATTTTGGCATGACTGACAGGTGGTTCCAGCAAGCCTGGCAGGTGATTCCAAAGTGTTCACCAACTGGTTGTGGCTTAGCTGGCAGGTGATTTTTGCGTGATCGGCAGGTGGTTCTGGCGAGTCGAGCAGGTGGTTCCGGCGTGCTCGGCTGGTGCTTCCGGGGTCATTGGCACGGGGTTCTGGCATGTCTGAGAGGTGGTTCCTGCATGCCCGGCAAGTGATTCCGGAGTGTTCGCCAGGTGGTTCTGGCATAGTCGGCAGGTGATTTTGGCATGTCCGGCAGGTGGTTCAGGCGAGTTGAGCAGGTGGTTCCAACGTGCTTGGCAGGTGCTTCCGGCGTCTCCGGCACGTGTTTCTGGCACATCTGACAGGTGGTTCCGGCATGCCCGAAAGGTGATTCCGGTCTGTCCGGTAGGTGGTTCCAGCCTGCACGGCATGTGGTTCTGGTACGTCTCAGAGGTGGTTGCGCATGCCCAACAGGTGATTCCGGACTGTCCGCCACATGGTTCTGGCACGTCTGAGAGGTGGTTCCGGCATGCCCGGCAGGTCATCCCAGAGAGTCCTCCAAGTGGTTCTGGCATAACACGCAGGTGATTTTGGCGTGTCTGGCAGGTTGTTCCGTTGTGCTTGGCAGGTGGTTCAGGCTTGGCCGGCAGGTGGTTCCAGACTGTCCAGGACGTGTTTCCAGCTTCTCCGGCAGGTGGTTCTGGTACGTGTGAGAGGTGGTTCCGCCATGGCTGGCAGGTGATTCCGGACCGTCCCTCAGGTGGTTCTGGCATAGCCAGCAGTTGATATTGGCCTGTCCGGCAGGTGGTTCCAGCGAGTCGAACAGGTGGCTCCGGCGTGCTCGGCAGGTGGTTCCGGTCTGTCCGGTAGGTGATTCCGGCGTGTCCGGCACGTGCTTCCGGCACTTCTGAGAGTTGGTTCCGGAATGCGCAACAGGTGATATCGGAGTGTCCGCCAGGTGGTTCTGGAGTACCCGGCAGGTGATTTTGGCGTGTCCGGCAGGTTTTTCTGGCGAGTCGAGCAGGTGGCTCCGGCATGCTCGGCAGGTGCTTCCGGCGTCTCCGGCACGTGGTTCTGGTGTGTCTGAGAGCTGGTTCCGGCATGTCCGGCAGATGATTCCGGAGTGTCCGCCAAGTGGTTCTGGCATACCCGGCTGGTGATTTGGGCATGTCAGGTAGGTGGTTCCGGCGAGTTGAGCAGGTGGCTCCGGTGTGCTCGGCAGGATGTTCAGGCGGGTCTGGCAGGTGTTTTCCGTCTGTTCGGGGTTTGGTTCCAGCATCTCATGCACATGGTTCTGGCACGTCTGAGATGTGGTTCCGGCCGGCCCGACAGGTGTTTCCACAGTGTCCGCCAAGTGGTACTGGCGTAGATGGCAGGTGATTTTGGCATGACCGGCAGGTGGTTCCAGCAAGCCCTGCAGGTGATTCCGAAGTGTTCCCCAACTGGTTGTGGCGTAGCCGGCAGGTGATTTTTGCGTGTCCGGCAGGTGGTTCTGGCGAGTCGAGCAGGTGGTTCCGGCGTGCTCGGCAGGTGCTTCCGGGGTCATTGGCACGTGGTTCTGGCATATCTGAGAGGTGGTTCCGGCATGCCCGGCAGGTGATTCCGGAGTGTTCACCAAGTGTTTCCGGCGTAGCCGGCAGGTGATTTTGCACGTCCAGCGGTCGTTCCGGCGGGTCGAGCCGGTGGTTCCGGCGTGTCCGGCAGGTGGTTCCGGTCTGTCCGGCAGGCGGTTCTGTCGTGTCCGGCACGAGGTGCAGTCTGAGAGGCTGTGCCGGCATGCCCCTCACGTGATTCCGGCTTGTCCCCGAAGTGGTGCCGGTGTGGCGGGCAGGTGATTTTGGCGTGTCCGGCAGGTGGTTCAGGCGAGTTGAGCAGGTGGTTGCGACGTGCTCGGCAGGTGCTTCCGGCGTCTCCGGCACGTGTTTCTGGCACATCTGACTGGTGGTTCCGGCATGCCCAAAAGTTGATTCCGGTCTGTCCGGTAGGTGGTTCCGGCGTGCACGGCACGTGGTTCTGGTACGTCTCAGAGGTGGTTGCGTATGCCCAACAGGTGATTCCGGACTGTCCGCCACGTGCTTCTGGCACGTCTGAGAGGTGGTTCCAACATGCCCGGCAGGTCATTTCGGAGAGTCGTCCAAGTTGTTCTGGCGTAGCCCGCAGGTGATTTTGGCGTGTCCAGCACGTGGTTCCGCCGTGCTCGGCAGGTGGTTCAGGCATGGCCGTCACGTGGTTCCAGTCTGTCCAGGACGTGTTTCCAGCTTCTCCGGCAGGTGGTTCTGGTACGTCTGAGAGGTGGTTCCGCCATGGCTGGCAGGTGATCCCGGACTGTCCCCCAGGTGGTTCTGGCATAGCCAGCAGTTGATATTGGCCTGTCCGGCAGGTGGTTCTAGCGAGTCGAACAGGTGGCACCGGCGTTCTTGGCAGGTGGTTCCGGTCTGTCCGGTAGGTGTTTCCGGCGTGTCTGTCACGTGCTTCCGGCACGTCTGAGAGGTGGTTCCGGCATGCGCGACAGGTGATTTCGGAGTGTCCGCCAGGTGGTTCTGGCGTACCCGGCAGGTGATTTTGGCATGTCCGGCAGGTGTTTCTGGCGAGTCGAGCAGGTGGCTCCGGCATGCTCAGCAGGTGCTTCCGGCGTCTCCGGCACTTGGTTCTGGTGTGTCTGAGAGCTGGTTCCGGCATGTCCGGCAGATGATTCCGGAGTGTCCGCCAAGTGGTTCTGGCATACCCAGCAGGTGATTTTGGCGTGTCAGGGAGGTGGTACCGGTGAGTCGAGCAGGTGGTTCCGGCGTGCTCAGCAGGTGGTTCAGGCGGTTCTGGCAGGTGGTATCCGTCTGTTCGGGGTGTGGTTCCAGCATCTCATGAACACGTTTCTGGCACATCTGAGATGTGGTTCCAGCCGGCCCGACAGGTGTTTCCGCAGTGTCCGCCAAGCGGTTCTGGCGTCGTAGGCAGGTGATTTTGGCATGACTGGCAGGTGGTTCCAGCAAGCCTGGCAGGTGATTCCAAAGTGTTCACCAACTGGTTGTGGCGTAGCCGGCAGGTGATTTTTGCGTGATCGGCAGGTGGTTCTGGCGAGTCGAGCAGGTGGTTCCGGCGTGCTCGTCTGGTGCTTCCGGCGTCATTGGCACGGGATTCTGGCATGTCTGAGAGATGGTTTCTGCATGCCCGGATAGTGATTCCGGAGTGTTCGCCAAGTGGTTCTGGAATAGTCGGCAGCTGATTTTGGCATGTCGGGCAGGTGGTTCAGGCGAGTTGAGCAGGTGGTTCCAACGTGCTTGGCAGGTGCTTCCGGCGTCTCCGGCACGTGTTTCTGGCACATCTGACAGGTGGTTCCGGCATGCCCGAAAGGTGATTCCGGTCTGTCCGGTAGGTGGTTCCAGCCTGCACGGCATGTGGTTCTGGTTCGTCTCAGAGGTGGTTGCGCATGCCCAACCGGTGATTCCGGACTGTCCGCCACATGGTTCTGGCACGTCTGAGAGGTGGTTCCGGCATGCCCGGCAGGTCATCCCAGAGAGTCCTCCAAGTGGTTCTGGCCTAACACGCAGGTGATTTTGGCGTGTCTGGCAGGTTGTTCCGTTGTGCTTGGCAGGTGGTTCAGGCTTGGCCGGCAGGTGGTTCCAGACTGTCCAGGACGTGTTTCCAGCTTCTCCAGCAGGTGGTTCTGGTACGTCTGAGAGGTGGTTCCGCCATGGCTGGCAGGTGATTCCGGACCGTCCCCCAGGTGGTTCTGGCATAGGCAGCAGTTGATATTGGCCTGTCCGGCAGGTGGTTCCAGCGAGTCGAACAGGTGGCTCCGGCGTGCTCGGCAGGTGGTTCCGGTCTGTCCGGTAGGTGATACCGGAGTGTCCGCCAAGTGGTTCTGGCATACCCGGCTGGTGATTTGGGCATGTCAGGTAGGTGGTTCCGGCGAGTCGAGCAGGTGGCTCCGGCGTGCTCGGCAGGTTGTTCAGACGGGTCTGGCAGGTGTTTTCCGTCTGTTCGGGGTGTGGTTCCAGCATCTCATGCACATGGTTCTGGCACGTCTGAGATGTGGTTCCAGCCGGCCCGACAGGTGTTTCCACAGTGTGCGCCAAGTGGTACTGGCGTAGTTGGCAGGTGATTTTGGCATGACCGGCAGGTGGTTCCAGCAAGCCCTGCAGGTGATTCCGAAGTGTTCCCCAACTGGTTGTGGCGTAGCCGGCAGGTGATTTCTGCGTGTCCGGCAGGTGGTTCTGGCGAGTCGAGCAGGTGGTTCCGGCATGCTCGGCAGGTGCTTCCGGGGTCATTGGCACGTGGCTCTGGCATATCTGAGAGGTGGTTCCGGCATGCCCGGCAGGTGATTCCGGAGTGTTCGCCAAGTGTTTGCGGCGTAGCCGGCAGGTGATTTTGCATGTCCAGCGGTCGTTCCGGCGGGTCGAGCCGGTGGTTCCGGCGTGTCCGGCAGGTGGTTCCGGTCTGTCCGGCAGGTGGTTCTGTGGTGTCCGGCACGAGGTTCAGTCTGAGAGGCTGTGCCGGCATGCCCCTCACGTGATTCCGGCTTGTCCCCGAAGTGGTGCTGGTGTAGCGGGCAGGTGATTTTGGCGTGTCCGGCAGGTGGTTCAGGCGAGTTGAGCAGGTGGTTGCGACGTGCTCGGCAGGTGCTTCCGGCGTCTCCGGCACGTGTTTCTGGCACATCTGACTGGTGGTTCCGGCATGCCCAAAAGTTGATTCCGGTCTGTCCGGTAGGTGGTTCCGGCGTGCACGGCACGTGGTTCTGGTACATGTCAGAGCTGGTTGCGTATGCCCAACAGGTGATTCCGGACTGTCCGCCACGTGCTTCTGGCACGTCTGAGAGGTGGTTCCAACATGCCCGGCAGGTCATTTCGGAGAGTCGTCCAAGTGGTTCTGGCGTAGCCCGCAGGTGATTTTGGCGTGTCCGGGAGGTGGTTCCGCCGTGCTCGGCAGGTGGTTCAGGCATGGCCGTCACGTGGTTCCAGTCTGTCCAGGACGTGTTTCCAGCTTCTCCGGCAGGTGGTTCTGGTACGTCTGAGAGGTGGTTCCGCCATGGCTGGCAGGTGATCCCGGACTGTCCCCCAGGTGGTTCTGGCATAGCCAGCAGTTGATATTGGCCTGTCCGGCAGGTGGTTCCAGCGAGTCGAACAGGTGGCTCCGGCGTTCTTGGCAGGTGGTTCCGGTCTGTCCGGTAGGTGTTTCCGGCGTGTCTGGCACGTGCTTCCGGCCCGTCTGAGAGGTGGTTCCGGCATGCGCGACAGGTGATTTCGGAGTGTCCGCCAGGTGGTTCTGGCATACCCGGCAGGTGATTTTGGCGTGTCCGGCAGGTGTTTCTGGCGAGTCGAGCAGGTGGCTCCGGCATGCTCGGCAGGTGCTTCCGGCGTCTCCGGCACTTGGTTCTGGTGTGTCTGAGAGCTGGTTCCGGCATGTCCGGCAGATGATTCCGGAGTGTCCGCCAAGTGGTTCTGGCATACCCAGCAGGTGATTTTGGCGTGTCAGGGAGGTGGTACCGGTGAGTCGAGCAGGTGGTTCCGGCGTGCTCAGCAGGTGGTTCAGGCGGTTCTGGCAGGTGGTATCCGTCTGTTCGGGGTGTGGTTCCAGCATCTCATGAACACGTTTCTGGCACGTCTGAGATGTGGTTCCAGCCGGCCCGACAGGTGTTTCCGCAGTGTCCGCCAAGCGGTTCTGGCGTAGTTGGCAGGTGATTTTGGCATGACTGGCAGGTGGTTCCAGGAAGCCTGGCAGGTGATTCCAAAGTGTTCACCAACTCGTTGTGGCGTAGCCGGGGGGTGATTTTTGCGTGATCGGCAGGTGGTTCTGGCGAGTCGAGCAGGTGGTTCCGGCGTGCTCGGCTGGTGCTTCCGGGGTCATTGGCACGGGGTTCTGGCATGTCTGAGAGGTGGTTCCTGCATGCCCGGCAAGTGATTCCGGAGTATTCGCCAAGTGGTTCTGGCATAGTCGGCAGGTGATTTTGGCATGTCCAGCAGGTGGTTCAGGCGAGTTGAGCAGGTGGTTCCAACGTGCTTGGCAGGTGCTTCCGGCGTCTCCGGCACGTGTTTCTGGCACATCTGACAGGTGGTTCCGGCATGCCCGAAAGGTGATTCCGGTCTGTCCGGTAGGTGGTTCCAGCCTGCACGGCATGTGGTTCTGGTACGTCTCAGAGGTGGTTGCGCATGCCCAACAGGTCATTCCGGACTGTCCGCCACATGGTTCTGGCACGTCTGAGAGGTGGTTCCGGCATGCCCGGCAGGTCATCCCAGAGAGTCCTCCAAGTGGTTCTGGCATAACACGCAGGTGATTTTGGCGTGTCTGGCAGGTTGTTCCGTTGTGCTTGGCAGGTGGTTCAGGCTTGGCCGGCAGGTGGTTCCAGACTGTCCAGGACGTGTTTCCAGCTTCTCCGGCAGGTGGCTCTGGTACGTCTGAGAGGTGGTTCCACCATGGCTGGCAGGTGATTCCGGACCGTCCCCCAGGTGGTTCTGGCATAGCCAGCTGTTGATATTGGCCTGTCCAGCAGGTGGTTCCAGCGAGTCGAACAGGTGGCTCCAGCGTGCTCGGCAGGTCGTTCCGCTCTGTCCGGTAGGTGATTCCGGCGTGTCCGGCACGTGGTTCTGGTGTGTCTGAGAGCTGGTCCCGGCATGTCCGGCAGATGATTCCGGAGTGTCCGCCAAGTGGTTCTGGCATACCCGGCTGGTGATTTGGGCATGTCAGGTAGGTGGTTCCGGCGAGTCGAGCAGGTGGCTCCGGCGTGCTCGGCAGGTTGTTCAGACGTGTCTGGCAGGTGTTTTCCGTCTGTTCGGGCTGTAGTTCCAGCATCTCATGCACATGGTTCTGGCACGTCTGAGATGTGGTTCCGGCCGGCCCGACAGGTGTTTCCACAGTGTCCGCCAAGTGGTACTGGCGTAGTTGGCAGGTGATTTTGGCATGACCGGCTGGTGGTTCCAGCAAGCCCGGCAGGTGATTCCGAAGTGTTCCCCAACTGGTTGTGGCGTAGCCGGCAGGTGATTTCTGCATGTGCGGCAGGTGGTTGTGGCGAGTCGAGCAGGTGGTTCCGGCATGCTCGGCAGGTTCTTCCGGGGTCATTGGCACGTGGTTCTGGCATATCAGAGAGGTGGTTCCGGCATGCCCGGCAGGTGATTCCGGAGTGTTCGCCAAGTGTTTCCGGCGTAGCCGGCAGGTGATTTTGCATGTCCAGCGGTCGTTCCGGCGGGTCGAGCCGGTGGTTCCGGCGTGTCCGGCAGGTGGTTCCGGTCTGTCCGGCAGGTGGTTCTGTGGTGTCCGGCACGAGGTTCAGTCTGAGAGGCTGTGCCGGCATGCCCCTCACGTGATTCCGGCTTGTCCCCGAAGTGGTGCTGGTGTAGCGGGCAGGTGATTTTGGCGTGTCCGGCAGGTGGTTCAGGCGAGTTGAGCAGGTGGTTGCGACGTGCTCGGCAGGTGCTTCCGGCGTCTCCGGCAAGTGTTTCTGGCACATCTGACTGGTGGTTCCGGCATGCCCAAAAGTTGATTCCGGTCTGTCCAGTAGGTGGTTCCGGCGTGCACGGCACGTGGTTCTGGTACATGTCAGAGCTGGTTGCGTATGCCCAACAGGTGATTCCGGACTGTCCGCCACGTGCTTCTCGCACGTCTGAGAGGTGGTTCCAACATGCCCGGCAGGTCATTTCGGAGAGTCGTCCAAGTGGATCTGGCGTAGCCCGCAGGTGATGTTGGCGTGTCCGGCAGGTGGTTCCGCCGTGCACATCAGGTGGTTCAGGCATGGCCGGCAGGTGGTTCCAGACTGTCCAGGACGTGTTTCCAGCTTCTCCGGCAGGTGGTTCTGGTACGTCTGAGATCTGGTTCCGCCATGGCTGGCAGGTGATCCCGGACTGTCCCCCAGGTGGTTCTGGCATAGCCAGCAGTTGATATTGGCCTGTCCGGCAGGTGGTTCCAGCGAGTCAAACAGGTGGCTCCGGCGTTCTTGGCAGGTGGTTCCGGTCTGTCCGGTAGGTGTTTCCGGCGTGTCTGGCACGTGCTTCCGGCACGTCTGAGAGGTGGTTCCGGCATGCGCGACAGGTGATTTCGGAGTGTCCGCCAGGTGGTTCTGGCATACCCGGCAGGTGATTTTGGCGTGTCCGGCAGGTGTTTCTGGCGAGTCGAGCAGGTGGCTCCGGCATGCTCGGCAGGTGCTTCCGGCGTCTCCGGCACTTGGTTCTGGTGTGTCTGAGAGCTGGTTCCGGCATGTCCGGCAGATGATTCCGGAGTGTCCGCCAAGTGGTTCTGGCATACCCAGCAGGTGATTTTGGCGTGTCAGGGAGGTGGTACCGGTGAGTCGAGCAGGTGGTTCCGGCGTGCTCAGCAGGTGGTTCAGGCGGTTCTGGCAGGTGGTATCCGTCTGTTCGGGGTGTGGTTCCAGCATCTCATGAACACGTTTCTGGCACGTCTGAGATGTGGTTCCAGCCGGCCCGACAGGTGTTTCCGCAGTGTCCGCCAAGCGGTTCTGGCGTAGTTGGCAGGTGATTTTGGCATGACTGGCAGGTGGTTCCAGCAAGCCTGGCAGGTGATTCCAAAGTGTTCACCAACTGGTTGTGGCGTAGCCGGCAGGTGATTTTTGCGTGATCGGCAGGTGGTTCTGGCGAGTCGAGCAGGTGGTTCCGGCGTGCTCGGCTGGTGCTTCCGGGGTCATTGGCACGGGGTTCTGGCATGTCTGAGAGGTGGTTCCTGCATGCCCGGCAAGTGATTCCGGAGTGTTCGCCAAGTGGTTCTGGCATAGTCGGCAGGTGATTTTGGCATGTCCGGCAGGTGGTTCAGGCGAGTTGAGCAGGTGGTTCCAACGTGCTTGGCAGGTGCTTCCGGCGTCTCCGGCACGTGTTTCTGGCACATCTGACAGGTGGTTCCGGCATGCCCGAAAGGTGATTCCGGTCTGTCCGGTAGGTGGTTCCAGCCTGCACGGCATGCGGTTCTGGTACGTCTCAGAGGTGGTTGCGCATCCCCAAAAGGTGATTCCGGACTGTCCGCCACATGGTTCTGGCACGTCTGAGAGGTGGTTCCGGCATGCCCGGCAGGTCATCCCAGAGAGTCCTCCAAGTGGTTCTGGCATAACAGGCAGGTGATTTTGGCGTGTCTGGCAGGTTGTTCCGTTGTGCTTGGCAGGTGGTTCAGGCTTGGCCGGCAGGTGGTTCCAGACTGTCCAGGACGTGTTTCCAGCTTCTCCGGCAGGTGGTTCTGGCACGTCTGAGAGGTGGTTCCAACAGGCCCGGCAGGTCATTTCGGAGAGTCATCCAAGTGGTTCCGGCGTAGCCCGCAGGTGATTTTGGCGTGTCCGGCAGGTGGTTCCGCCGTGCTCGGCAGGTGGTTCAGGCATGGCCGTCACGTGGTTCCAGTCTGTCCAGGACGTGTTTCCAGCTTCTCCGGCAGGTGGTTCTGGTACGTCTGAGAGGTGGTTCCGCCATGGCTGGCAGGTGATCCCGGACTGTCCCCCAGGTGGTTCTGGCATAGCCAGCAGTTGATATTGGCCTGTCCGGCAGGTGGTTCCAGCGAGTCGAACAGGTGGCTCTTGCGTGCTCGGCAGGTGGTTCCGGTCTGTCCGGTAGGTGTTTCCGGCGTGTCTGGCACGTGCTTCCGGCACGTCTGAGAGGTGGTTCCGGCATGCGCGACAGGTGATTTCGGAGTGTCCGCCAGGTGGTTCTGGCGTACCCGGCAGGTGATTTTGGCGTGTCCGGCAGGTGTTTCTGGCGAGTCGAGCAGGTGGCTCCGGCATGCTCGCCAGGTGCTTCCGGCGTCTCCGGCACGTGGTTCTGGTGTGTCTGAGAGCTGGTTCCTGCATGTCCGGCAGATGATTCCGGAGGGTCCGCCAAGTGGTTCTGGCATACCCGGCTGGTGATGTGGGCATGTCAGGTAGGTGGTTCCGGCGAGTCGAGCAGGTGGCTCCGGCGTGCTCGGCAGGTTGTTCAGACGGGTCTGGCAGGTGTTTTCCGTCTGTTCGGGGTGTGGTTCCAGCATCTCATGCACATGGTTCTGGCACGTCTGAGATGTGGTTCCGGCCGGCCCGACAGGTGTTTCCACACTGTCCGCCAAGTGGTACTGGCGTAGTTGGCAGGTGATTTGGGCATGACCGGCAGGTGGTTCCAGCCAGCCCGGCAGGTGATTCCGAAGTGTTCCCCAACTGGTTGTGGCTTAGCCGGCAGGTGATTTCTGCGTGTCCGGCAGGTGGTTCTGGCGAGTCGAGCAGGTGGTTCCGGCGTGCTCGGCAGGTGCTTCCGGGGTCATTGGCACGTGGTTCTGGCATATCTGAGAGGTGGTTCCGGCATGCCCGGCAGGTGATTCCGGAGTGTTCGCCAAGTGTTTCCAGCGTAGCCGGCAGGTGATTTTGCATGTCCAGCGGTCGTTCCGGCGGGTCAAGCCGGTGGTTCCGGCGTGTCCGGCAGGTGGTTCCGGTCTGTCCGGCAGGTGGTTCTGTGGTGTCCGGCACGAGGTTCAGTCTGAGAGGCTGTGCCGGCATGCCCCTCACGTGATTCCGGCTTGTCCCCGAAGTGGTGCTGGTGTAGCGGGCAGGTGATTTTGGCGTGTCCGGCAGGTGGTTCAGGCGAGTTGAGCAGGTGGTTGCGACGTGCTCGGCAGGTGCTTCCGGCGTCTCCGGCACGTGTTTCTGGCACATCTGACTGGTGGTTCCGGCATGCCCAAAAGTTGATTCCGGTCTGTCCAGTAGGTGGTTCCGGCGTGCACGGCACGTGGTTCTGGTACGTGTCAGAGGTGGTTGCGTATGCCCAACAGGTGATTCCGGACTGTCCGCCACATGCTTCTGGCACGTCTGAGAGGTGGTTCCAACATGCCCGGCAGGTCATTTCGGAGAGTCGTCCAAGTGGTTCTGGCGTAGCCCGCAGGTGATTTTGGCGTGTCCGGCAGGTGGTTCCGCCGTGCTCGGCAGGTGGTTCAGGCATGGCCGTCACGTGGTTCCAGTCTGTCCAGGACGTGTTTCCAGCTTCTCCGGCAGGTGGTTCTGGTACGTCTGAGAGGTGGTTCCGCCATGGCTGGCAGGTGATCCCGGACTGTCCCCCAGGTGGTTCTGGCATAGCCAGCAGTTGATATTGGCCTGTCCGGCAGGTGGTTCCAGCGAGTCAAACAGGTGGCTCCGGCGTTCTTGGCAGGTGGTTCCGGTCTGTCCGGTAGGTGTTTCCGGCGTTTCTGGCACGTGCTTCCGGAACGTCTGAGAGGTGGTTCCGGCATGCGCGACAGGTGATTTCGGAGTGTCCGGCAGGTGGTTCTGGCATACCCGGCAGGTGATTTTGGCGTGTCCGGCAGGTGTTTCTGGCGAGTCGAGCAGGTGGCTCCGGCATGCTCGGCAGGTGCTTCCGGCGTCTCCGGCACTTGGTTCTGGTGTGTCTGAGAGCTGGTTCCGGCATGTCCGGCAGATGATTCCGGAGTGTCCGCCAAGTGGTTCTGGCATACCCAGCAGGTGATTTTGGCGTGTCAGGGAGGTGGTACCCGTGAGTCGAGCAGGTGGTTCCGGCGTGCTCAGCAGGTGGTTCAGGCGGTTCTGGCAGGTGGTATCCGTCTGTTCGGGGTGTGGTTCCAGCATCTCATGAACACGTTTCTGGCACGTCTGAGATGTGGTTCCAGCCGGCCCGACAGGTGTTTCCGCAGTGTCCGCCAAGCGGTTCTGGCGTAGTTGGCAGGTGATTTTGGCATGACTGGCAGGTGGTTCCAGCAAGCCTGGCAGGTGATTCCAAAGTGTTCACCAACTGGTTGTGGCGTAGCCGGGGGGTGATTTTTGCGTGATCGGCAGGTGGTTCTGGCGAGTCGAGCAGGTGGTTCCGGCGTGCTCGGCTGGTGCTTCCGGGGTCATTGGCACGGGGTTCTGGCATGTCTGAGAGGTGGTTCCTGCATGCCCGGCAAGTGATTCCGGAGTGTTCGCCAAGTGGTTCTGGCATAGTCGGCAGGTGATTTTGGCATGTCCGGCAGGTGGTTCAGGCGAGTTGAGCAGGTGGTTCCAACGTGCTTGGCAGGTGCTTCCGGCGTCTCCGGCACGTGTTTCTGGCACATCTGACAGGTGGTTCCGGCATGCCCGAAAGGTGATTCCGGTCTGTCCGGTAGGTGGTTCCAGCCTGCACGGCATGTGGTTCTGGTACGTCTCAGAGGTGGTTGCGCATGCCCAACAGGTGATTCCGGACTGTCGGCCACATGGTTCTGGCACGTCTGAGAGGTGGTTCCGGCATGCTCGGCAGGTCATCCCAGAGAGTCCTCCAAGTGGTTCTGGCATAACACGCAGGTGATTTTGGCGTGTCTGGCAGGTTGTTCCGTTGTGCTTGGCAGGTGGTTCAGGCTTGGCCGGCAGGTGGTTCCAGACTGTCCAGGACGTGTTTCCAGCTTCTCCGGCAGGTGGTTCTGGTACGACTGAGAGGTGGTTCCGCCATGGCTGGCAGGTGATTCCGGACTGTCCCCCAGGTGGTTCTGGCATAGCCAGCAGTTAATATTGGCCTGTCCGGCAGGTGGTTCCAGCGAGTCGAACAGGTGGCTCTGGCGTGCTCGGCAGGTGGTTCCGGTCTGTCCGGTAGGTGATTCCGGCGTGTCCAGCACGTGCTTCCGGCACGTCTGAGAGGTGGTTCCGGCATGCGCGACAGGTGATTTCGGAGTGTCCGCCAGGTGGTTCTGGCGTACCCGGCAGGTGATTTTGGCGTGTCCGGGAGGTGTTTCTGGCGAGTCGAGCAGGTGGCTCCGGCATGCTCGGCAGGTGCTTCCGGCGTCTCCGGCACGTGGTTCTGGTGTGTCTGAGAGCTGGTTCCGGCATGTCCGGCAGATGATTCCGGAGTGTCCGCCAAGTGGTTCTGGCATACCCGGCTGGTGATTTGGGCATGTCAGGTAGGTGGTTCCGGCGAGTCGAGCAGGTGGCTCCGGCGTGCTCGGCAGGTTGTTCAGACGGGTCTGGCAGGTGTTTTCCGTCTGTTTGGGGTGTGGTTCCAGCATCTCATGCACATGGTTCTGGCACGTCTGAGATGTGGTTCCGGCCGGCCCGACAGGTGTTTCCACACTGTCCGCCAAGTGGTACTGGCGTAGTTGGCAGGTGATTTTGGCATGACCGGCAGGTGGTTCCAGCAAGCCCGGCAGGTGATTCCGAAGTGTTCCCCAACTGGTTGTGGCGTAGCCGGCAGGTGATTTTTGCGTGTCCGGCAGGTGGTTCTGGCGAGTCGAGCAGGTGGTTCCGGCGTGCTCGGCAGGTGCTTCCGGGGTCATTGGCACGTGGTTCTGGCATATCTGAGAGGTGGTTCCGGCATGCCCGGCAGGTGATTCCGGAGTGTTCGCCAAGTGTTTCCGGCGTAGCCGGCAGGTGATTTTGCATGTCCAGCGGTCGTTCCGGCGGGTCGAGCCGGTGGTTCCGGCGTGTCCGGCAGGTGGTTCCGGTCTGTCCGGCAGGTGGTTCTGTGGTGTCCGGCACGAGGTTCAGTCTGAGAGGCTGTGCCGGCATGCCCCTCACGTGATTCCGGCTTGTCCCCGAAGTGGTGCTGGTGTAGCGGGCAGGTGATTTTGGCGTGTCCGGCAGGTGGTTCAGGCGAGTTGAGCAGGTGGTTGCGACGTGCTCGGCAGGTGCTTCCGGCGTCTCCGGCACGTGTTTCTGGCACATCTGACTGGTGGTTCCGGCATGCCCAAAAGTTGATTCCGGTCTGTCCGGTAGGTGGTTCCGGCGTGCACGGCACGTGGTTCTGGTACGTCTCAGAGGTGGTTGAGTATGCCCAACAGGTGATTCCGGACTGTCCGCCACATGCTTCTGGCACGTCTGAGAGGTGGTTCCAACATGCCCGGCAGGTCATTTCGGAGAGTCGTCCAAGTGGTTCCGGCGTAGCCCGCAGGTGATTTTGGCGTGTCCGGCAGGTGGTTCCGCCGTGCTCGGAAGGTGGTTCAGGCATGGCCGTCACGTGGTTCCAGTCTGTCCAGGACGTGTTTCCAGCTTCTCCGGCAGGTGGTTCTGGTATGTCTGAGAGGTGGTTCCGCCATGGCTGGCAGGTGATCCCGGACTGTCCCCCAGGTGGTTCTGGCATAGCCAGCAGTTGATATTCGCCTGTCCGGCAGGTGGTTCCAGCGAGTCGAACAGGTGGCTCCGGCGTTCTTGGCAGGTGGTTCCGGTCTGTCCGGTAGGTGTTTCCGGCGTGTCTGGCACGTGCTTCCGGCACGTGTGAGAGGTGGTTCCGGCATGCGCGACAGGTGATTTCGGAGTGTCCGCCAGGTGGTTCTGGCGTACCCGGCAGGTGATTTTGGCGTGTCCGGCAGGTGTTTCTGGCGAGTCGAGCAGGTGGCTCCGGCATGCTCGGCATGTGCTTCCGGCGTCTCCGGCACGTGGTTCTGGTGTGTCTGAGAGCTGGTTCCGGCATGTCCGGCAGATGATTCCGGAGTGTCTGCAAGTGGTTCTGGCATACCCGGCTGGTGATTTGGGCATGTCAGGTAGGTGGTTCCGGCGAGTCGAGCAGGTGGCTCCGGCGTGCTCGGCAGGTTGTTCAGACGGGTCTGGCAGGTGTTTTCCGTCTGTTCGGGGTGTGGTTCCAGCATCTCATGCACATGGTTCTGGCACGTCTGAGATGTGGTTCCGGCCGGCCCGACAGGTGTTTCCACAGTGTCTGCCAAGTGGTACTGGCGTAGTTGGCAGGTGATTTTGGCATGACCGGCAGGTGGTTCCAGCAAGGCCGGCAGGTGATTCCGAAGTGTTCCCCAACTGGTTGTGGTGTAGCCGGCAGGTGATTTTTGCGTGTCCGGCAGGTGGTTCTGGCGAGTCGAGCAGGTGGTTCCGGCGTGCTCGGCAGGTGCTTCCGGGGTCATTGGCACGTGGTTCTGGCATATCTGAGAGGTGGCTCCGGCATGCCCGGCAGGTGATTCCGGAGTGTTCGCCAAGTGTTTCCGGCGTAGCCGGCAGGTGATTTTGCATGTCCAGCGGTCGTTCCGGCGGGTCGAGCCGGTGGTTGCGGCGTGTCCGGCAGGTGGTTCCGGTCTGTCCGGCAGGTGGTTCTGTGGTGTCCGGCACGAGGTTCAGTCTGAGAGGCTGTGCCGGCATGCCCCTCACGTGATTCCGGCTTGTCCCCGAAGTGGTGCTGGTGTAGCGGGCAGGTGATTTTGGCGTGTCCGGCAGGTGGTTCAGGCGAGTTGAGCAGGTGGTTGCCACGTGCTCGGCAGGTGCTTCCGGCGTCTCCGGCACGTGTTTCTGGCACATCTGACTGGTGGTTCCGGCATGCCCAAAAGTTGATTCCGGTCTGTCCAGTAGATGGTTCCGGCGTGCACGGCACGTGGTTCTGGTACGTGTCAGAGGTGGTTGCGTATGCCCAACAGGTGATTCCGGACTGTCCGCCACGTGCTTCTGGCACATCTGAGAGGTGGTTCCAACATGCCCGGCAGGTCATTTCGGAGAGTCATCCAAGTGGTTCTGGCGTAGCCCGCAGGTGATTTTGGCGTGTCCGGCAGGTGGTTCCGCCGTGCTCGGCAGGTGGTTCAGGCATGGCCGTCACGTGGTTCCAGTCTGTCCAGGACGTGTTTCCAGCTTCTCCGGCAGGTGGTTCTGGTATGTCTGAGAGGTGGTTCCGCCATGGCTGGCAGGTGATCCCGGACTGTCCCCCAGGTGGTTCTGGCATAGCCAGCAGTTGATATTCGCCTGTCCGGCAGGTGGTTCCAGCGAGTCGAACAGGTGGCTCCGGCGTTCTTGGCAGGTGGTTCCGGTCTGTCCGGTAGGTGTTTCCGGCGTGTCTGGCACGTGCTTCCGGCACGTGTGAGAGGTGGTTCCGGCATGCGCGACAGGTGATTTCGGAGTGTCCGCCAGGTGGTTCTGGCGTACCCGGCAGGTGATTTTGGCGTGTCCGGCAGGTGTTTCTGGCGAGTCGAGCAGGTGGCTCCGGCATGCTCGGCATGTGCTTCCGGCGTCTCCGGCACGTGGTTCTGGTGTGTCTGAGAGCTGGTTCCGGCATGTCCGGCAGATGATTCCGGAGTGTCTGCAAGTGGTTCTGGCATACCCGGCTGGTGATTTGGGCATGTCAGGTAGGTGGTTCCGGCGAGTCGAGCAGGTGGCTCCGGCGTGCTCGGCAGGTTGTTCAGACGGGTCTGGCAGGTGTTTTCCGTCTGTTCGGGGTGTGGTTCCAGCATCTCATGCACATGGTTCTGGCACGTCTGAGATGTGGTTCCGGCCGGCCCGACAGGTGTTTCCACAGTGTCTGCCAAGTGGTACTGGCGTAGATGGCAGGTGATTTTGGCATGACCGGCAGGTGGTTCCAGCAAGGCCGGCAGGTGATTCCGAAGTGTTCCCCAACTGGTTGTGGTGTAGCCGGCAGGTGATTTTTGCGTGTCCGGCAGGTGGTTCTGGCGAGTCGAGCAGGTGGTTCCGGCGTGCTCGGCAGGTGCTTCCGGGGTCATTGGCACGTGGTTCTGGCATATCTGAGAGGTGGCTCCGGCATGCCCGGCAGGTGATTCCGGAGTGTTCGCCAAGTGTTTCCGGCGTAGCCGGCAGGTGATTTTGCATGTCCAGCGGTCGTTCCGGCGGGTCGAGCCGGTGGTTGCGGCGTGTCCGGCAGGTGGTTCCGGTCTGTCCGGCAGGTGGTTCTGTGGTGTCCGGCACGAGGTTCAGTCTGAGAGGCTGTGCCGGCATGCCCCTCACGTGATTCCGGCTTGTCCCCGAAGTGGTGCTGGTGTAGCGGGCAGGTGATTTTGGCGTGTCCGGCAGGTGGTTCAGGCGAGTTGAGCAGGTGGTTGCCACGTGCTCGGCAGGTGCTTCCGGCGTCTCCGGCACGTGTTTCTGGCACATCTGACTGGTGGTTCCGGCATGCCCAAAAGTTGATTCCGGTCTGTCCAGTAGATGGTTCCGGCGTGCACGGCACGTGGTTCTGGTACGTGTCAGAGGTGGTTGCGTATGCCCAACAGGTGATTCCGGACTGTCCGCCACGTGCTTCTGGCACATCTGAGAGGTGGTTCCAACATGCCCGGCAGGTCATTTCGGAGAGTCATCCAAGTGGTTCTGGCGTAGCCCGCAGGTGATTTTGGCGTGTCCGGCAGGTGGTTCCGCCGTGCTCGGCAGGTGGTTCAGGCATGGCCGTCACGTGGTTCCAGTCTGTCCAGGACGTGTTTCCAGCTTCTCCGGCAGGTGGTTCTGGTACGTCTGAGAGGTGGTTCCGCCATGGCTGGCAGGTGATCCCGGACTGTCCCCCAGGTGGTTCTGGCATAGCCAGCAGTTGATATTGGTCTGTCCGGCAGGTGGTTCCAGCGAGTCGAACAGGTGGCTCCGGCGTTCTTGGAAGGTGGTTCCGGTCTGTCCGGTAGGTGTTTCCGGCGTGTCTGGCACGTGCTTCCGGCACGTCTGAGAGGTGGTTCCGGCATGCGCGACAGGTGATTTCGGAGTGTCCGCCAGGTGGTTCTGGCGTACCCGGCAGGTGATTTTGGCGTGTCCGGCAGATGGTTGAGGCGAGTTGAGCAGGTGGTTGCGACGTGCTCGGCAGGTGCTTCCGGCGTCTCCCGCACGTGTTTCTGGCACATCTGACTGGTGGTTCCGGCATGCCCAAAAGTTGATTCCGGTCTGTCCGGTAGGTGGTTCCGGCGTGCACGGCACGTGGTTCTGGTACGTCTCAGAGGTGGTTGCGTATGCCCAACAGGTGATTCCGGACTGTCCGCCACATGGTTCTGGCACGTCTGAGAGGTGGTTCCAACATGCCCGGCAGGTCATTTCGGAGAGTCGTCCAAGTGGTTCCGGCGTAGCCCGAAGGTGATTTTGGCGTGTCCGGCAGGTGGTTCCGCCGTGCTCGGCAGTTTGTTCAGGCATGGCCGTCACGTGGTTCCAGTCTGTCCAGGACTTGTTTCCAGCTTCTCCAGCAGGTGGTTCTGGTACGTCTGAGAGGTGGTTCCGCCATGGCTGGCAGGTGATCCCGGACTGTCCCCCAGGTGGTTCTGGCATAGCCAGCAGTTGATATTGGCCTGTCCGGCAGGTGGTTCCAGCGAGTCGAACAGGTGGCTCCAGCGTTCTTGGCAGGTGGTTCCGGTCTGTCCGGTAGGTGTTTCCGGCGTGTCTGGCACGTGCTTCCGGCACGTCTGAGAGGTGGTTCCGGCATGCGCGACAGGTGAATTCGGAGTGTCCGCCAGGTGGTTCTTGCGTACCCGGCAGGTGATTTGGGCGTGTCCGGCAGGTGTTTCTGGCGAGTCGAGCAGGTGGCTCCGGCATGCTCGGCAGGTGCTTCCGGCGTCTCCGGCACGTGGTTCTGGTGTGTCTGAGAGCTGGTTCCGGCATGTCCGGCAGATGATTCCGGAGTGTCCGCCAAGTGGTTCTGGCATACCCAGCAGGTGATTTTGGCGTGTCAGGGAGGTGGTACCGGTGAGTCGAGCAGGTGGTTCCGGCGTGCTCAGCAGGTGGTTCAGGCGGTTCTGGCAGGTGGTATCCGTCTGTTCGGGGTGTGGTTCCAGCATCTCATGAACACGTTTCTGGCACGTCTGAGATGTGGTTCCAGCCGGCCCGACAGGTGTTTCCGCAGTGTCCGCCAAGCGGTTCTGGCGTAGTTGGCAGGTGATTTTGGCATGACTGGCAGGAGGTTCCAGCAAGCCTGGCAGGTGATTCCAAAGTGTTCACCAACTGGTTGTGGCGTAGCCGGCAGGTGATTTTTGCGTGATCGGCAGGTGGTTCTGGCGAGTCGAGCAGGTGGTTCCGGCGTGCTCGGCTGGTGCTTCCGGGGTCATTGGCACGGGGTTCTGGCATGTCTGAGAGGTGGTTCCTGCATGCCCGGCAAGTGATTCCTGAGTGTTCGCCAAGTGGTTCTGGCATAGTCGGCAGGTGATTTTGGCATGTCTGGCAGGTGGTTCAGGCGAGTTGAGCAGGTGGTTCCAACATGCTTGGCAGGTGCTTCCGGCGTCTCCGGCACGTGTTTCTGGCACATCTGACAGGTGGTTCCGGCATGCCCGAAAGGTGATTCCGGTCTGTCCGGTAGGTGGTTCCAGCCTGCACGGCATGTGGTTCTGGTACGTCTCAGAGGTGGTTGCGCATGCCCAACAGGTGATTCCGGACTGTCCGCCACATGGTTCTGGCACGTCTGAGAGGTGGTTCCGGCATGCCCGGCAGGTCATCCCAGAGAGTCCTCCAAGTGGTTCTGGCATAACACGCAGGTGATTTTGGCGTGTCTGTCAGGTTGTTCCGTTGTACTTGGCAGGTGGTTCAGGCTTGGCGGGCAGGTGGTTCCAGACTGTCCAGGACGTGTTTCCAGCTTCTCCGGCAGGTGGTTCTGGTACGTCTGAGAGGTGGTTCCGCCATGGCTGGCAGGTGATTCCGGACCGTCCCCCAGGTGGTTCTTTCATAGCCAGCTGTTGATATTGGCCTGTCCGGCAGGTGGTTCCAGCGAGTCGAACAGGTGGCTCCGGCGTTCTTGGCAGGTGGTTCCGGTCTGTCCAGTAGGTGTTTCCGGCGTGTCCGGCACGTGCTTCCGGCACGTCTGAGAGGTGGTTCCGGCATGCGCGGCAGGTGATTCCGTAGTGTCCGCCAGGTGGTTCTGGCCTACCCGGCAGGTGATTTTGGCGTGTCCGGCAGGTGTTTCTGGCGAGTGGAGCAGGTGGCTGGGGCATGCTCGGCAGGTGCTTCCGGCGTCTCCGGCACTTGGTTCTGGTGTGTCTGAGAGCTGGTTCCGGCATGTCCGGCAGATGATTCCGGAGTGTCCGCCAAGTGGTTCTGGCATACCCAGCAGGTGATTTTGGCGTGTCAGGGAGGTGGTACCGGTGAGTCGAGCAGGTGGTTCCGGCGTGCTCAGCAGGTGGTTCAGGCGGTTCTGGCAGGTGGTATCCGTCTGTTCGGGGTGTGGTTCCAGCATCTCATGAACACGTTTCTGGCACGTCTAAGATGTGGTTCCAGCCGGCCCGACAGGTGTTTCCGCAGTGTCCGCCAAGCGGTTCTGGCGTAGGTGGTAGGTGATTTTGGCATGACTGGCAGGAGGTTCCAGCAAGCCTGGCAGGTGATTCCAAAGTGTTCACCAACTGGTTGTGGCGTAGCCGGCAGGTGATTTTTGCGTGATCGGCAGGTGGTTCTGGCGAGTCGAGCAGGTGGTTCCGGCGTGCTCGGCTGGTGCTTCCGGGGTCATTGGCACGGGGTTCTGGCATGTCTGAGAGGTGGTTCCTGCATGCCCGGCAAGTGATTCCGGAGTGTTCGCCAAGTGGTTCTGGCATAGTCGGCAGGTGATTTTGGCATGTCCGGCAGGTGGTTCAGGCGAGTTGAGCAGGTGGTTCCAACGTGCTTGGCAGGTGCTTCCGGCGTCTCCGGCACGTGTTTCTGGCACATCTGACAGGTGGTTCCGGCATGCCCGAAAGGTGATTCCGGTCTGTCCTGTAGGTGGTTCCAGCCTGCACGTCATGTGGTTCTGGTACGTCTCAGAGGTGGTTGCGCATGCCCAACAGGTGATTCCGGACTGTCCACCACATGGTTCGGGCACGTCTGAGAGGTGGTTCCGGCATGCCCTGCAGGTAATCCCAGAGAGTCCTCCAAGTGGTTCTGGCCTAACACGCAGGTGATTTTGGCGTGTCTGGCAGGTTGTTCCGTTGTGCTTGGCAGGTGGTAAGGCTTGGCCGGCAGGTGGTTCCAGACTGTCCAGGACGTGTTTCCAGCTTCTCCGGCAGGTGGTTCTGGTACGTGTGAGAGGTGGTTCCGCCATGGCTGGCAGGTGATTCCGGACTTTCCCCCAGGTGGTTCTGGCATAGCCAGCAGTTGATATTGGCCTGTCCGGAAGGTGGTTCGAGCGAGTCGAACAGGTGCCTCCGGCGTGCTCGGCAGGTGGTTCCGGTCTGTCCGGTAGGTGATTCCGGCGTGTCCGGCACGTGCTTCCGGCACCTCTGAGAGGTGGTTCTGGCATGCGCGACTGGTGGTTTCGGAGTGTCCGCCAGGTGGTTCTGCCGTAACCGGCAGGTGATTTTGGCGTGTCCGGCAGGTGTTTCTGGCGAATCGAGCAGGTGGCTCCGGCATGCTCGGCAGGTGCTTCCGGCGTCTCCGGCACGTGGTTCTGGTGTGTCTGAGAGCTGGTTCCGGCATGTCCGGCAGATGATTCCGGAGTGTCCGCCAAGTGGTTCTGGCATACCCGGCTGGTGATTTGGGCATGTCAGGTAGGTGGTTCCGGCGAGTCGAGCAGGTGGCTCCGGCGTGCTCGGCAGGTTGTTCAGCCGGGTCTGGCAGGTGTTTTCCGTCTGTTCGGGGTGTGGTTCCAGCATCTCATGCACATGGTTCTGGCACGTCTGAGATGTGGTTCCGGCCGGCCCGACAGGTGTTTCCACAGTGTCCGCCAAGTGGTACTGGCGTAGTTGGCAGGTGATTTTGGCATGACCGGCAGGTGGTTCCAGCAAGCCCGGCAGGTGATTCCGAAGTGTTCCCCAACTGGTTGTGGCGTAGCCGGCAGGTGATTTTTGCGTGTCCGGCAGGTGGTTCTGGCGAGTCGATCAGGTGGTTCCGGCGTGCTCGGCAGGTGCTTCCGGGGTCATTGGCACGTGGTTCTGGCATATCTGAGAGGTGGTTGCGGCATGCCCCGCAGGTGATTCCGGAGTGTTCGCCAAGAGTTTCCGGCGTAGCCGGCAGGTGATTTTGCATGTCCAGCGGTCGTTCCGGCGGGTCGAGCCGGTGGTTCCGGCGTGTCCGGCAGGTGGTTCCGGTCTGTCCGGCAGGTGGTTCTGTGGTGTCCGGCACGAGGTTCAGTCTGAGAGGCTGTGCCGGCATGCCCCTCACGTGATTCCGGCTTGTCCCCGAAGTGGTGCTGGTGTAGCGGGCAGGTGATTTTGCGTGTCCGGCAGGTGGTTCAGGCGAGTTGAGCAGGTGGTTGCGACGTGCTCAGCAGGTGCTTCCGGCGCCTCCGGCACGTGTTTCTGGCACATCTGACTGGTGGTTCCGGCATGCCCACAAGTGGATTCCGGTCTGTCCGGTAGGTGGTTCCGGCGTGCACGGCACGTGGTTCTGGTACGTCTCAGAGGTGGTTGCGTATGCCCAACAGGTGATTCCGGAATGTCCGCCACGTGCTTCTGGCACGTCTGAGAGGTGGTTCCAACATGCCCGGCAGGTCATTTCGGACACTCGTCCAAGTGGTTCTGGCGTAGCCCGCAGGTGATTTTGGCGTGTCCGGCAGGTGGTTCCGCCGTGCTCGGCATGTGGTTCAGGCATGGCCGTCACGTGATTCCAGTCTGTCCAGGACGTGTTTCCAGCTTCTCCGGCAGGTGGTTCTGGTACGTCTGAGAGGTGGTTCCGCCATGGCTGGCAGGTGATCCCGGACTGTCCCCCAGGTGGTTCTGGCATAGCCAGCAGTTGATATTGGCCTGTCCGGCAGGTGGTTCCAGCAAGTCGAACAGGTGGCTCCGGCGTTCTTGGCAGGTGGTTCCGGTCTGTCCGGTAGGTGTTTCCGGCGTGTCTGGCACGTGCTTCCGGCACGTCTGAGAGGTGGTTCCGACATGCGTGGCAGGTGATCCCGTAGTGTCCGCCAGGTGGTTCTGGCATACCCGGCAGGTGATTTTGGCGTGTCCGGCAGGTGTTTCTGGCGAGTCGAGCAGGTGGCTCCGGCATGCTCGGCAGGTGCTTCCGGCGTCTCCGGCACGTGGTTATGGTGTGTCTGAGAGCTGGTTCCAGCATGTCCGGCAGATGATTCCGGAGTGTCCGCCAAGTGGTTCTGGCATACCCGGCTGGTGATTTGGGCATGTCAGGTAGTTGGCTCCGGCGTGCTCGGCAGGTTGTTCAGACGGGTCTGGCAGGTGTTGTCCGTCTGTTCGTGGTTTGGTTCCAGCATCTCATGCACACGGTTCTGGCACGTCTGAGATGTGGTTCAGGCCGGCCCGACAGGTGTTTCCACAGTGTCCGCCAAGTCGTACTGGCGTAGTTGGCAGGTGATTTTGGCATGACCGGCAGGTGGTTCCAGCAAGCCCGGCAGGTGATTCCGAAGTGTTCCCCAACTGGTTGTGGCGTAGCCGGCAGGAGATTTCTGCGTGTCTGGCAGGTGGTTCTGGCGAGTCGAGCAGGTGGTTCCTGTTGCTCGGCAGGTGCTTCCGGGGTAATTGGCACGTGGTTCTGGCATATCTGAGAGGTGGTTCCGGCATGCCCGGCAGGTGATTCCGGAGTGTTCGCCAAGTGTTTCCGGCGTAGCCGGCAGGTGATTTTGCATGTCCAGCGGTCGTTCCGGCGGGTCGAGCCGGTGGTTCCGGCGTGTCCGGCAGGTGGTTCCGGTCTGTACGGCAGGTGGTTCTGTGGTGTCCGGCACGAGGATCAGTCTGAGAGGCTGTGCCGGCATGCCCCTCACGTGATTCCGGCTTGTCCCCGAAGTGGTGCTGGTGTAGCGGGCAGGTGATTTTGGGGTGTCCGGCGGGTGGTTCAGGCGAGTTGAGCAGGTGGTTGCGACGTGCTCGGCAGGTGCTTCCGGCGTCTACGGCACATGTTTCTGGCACATCTGACTGGTGGTTCCGGCATGCCCAAAAGTTGATTCCGGTCTGTCCGGTAGGTGGTTCCGGCGTGCACGGCACGTGGTTCTGGTACGTCTCAGAGGTGGTTGCGTATGCCCAACAGGTGATTCCGGACTGTCCGCCACGTGCTTCTGGCACGTCTGAGAGGTGGTTCCAACATGCCCGGCAGGTCATTTCGGAGAGTCGTCCAAGTGGTTCTGGCGTAGCCCGCACGTGATTTTGGCGTGTCCGGCAGGCGGTTCCGCCGTGCTCGGCAGGTGGTTCAGGCATGGCCGTAAAGTGGTTCCAGTCTGTCCAAGAAGTGTTTCCAGCTTCTCCGGCAGGTGATTCTGGTACGTCTGAGAGGTGCTTCCGCCATGGCTGGCAGGTGATCCCGGACTGTCCCCCAGGTGGTTATGGCATAGCCAGCAGTTGATATTGGCCTGTCCGGCAGGTTCCAGCGAGTCGAACAGGTGGCTCCGGCGTTCTTGGCAGGTGGTTCCGGTCTGTCCGGTAGGTGTTTCCGGCGTGTCTGGCACGTGCTTCCGGCACGTCTGAGAGGTGGTTCCGGCATGGGCGACTGGTGGTTTCGGAGTGTCCGCCAGGTGGTTCTGGCGTACCCGGCAGGTGATTTTGGCGTGTCCGGCAGGTGTTTCTGGCGAGTCGAGCAGGTGGCTCCGGCATGCTCGGCAGGTGCTTCCGGCGTCTCCGGCACTTGGTTCTGGTGTGTCTGAGAGCTGGTTCCGGCATGTCCGGCAGATGATTCCGGAGTGTCCGCCAAGTGGTTCTGGCATACCCAGCAGGTGATTTTGGCGTGTCAGGGAGGTGGTACCGGTGAGTCGAGCAGGTGGTTCCGGCGTGCTCAGCAGGTGGTTCAGGCGGTTCTGGCAGGTGGTATCCGTCTGTTCGGGGTGTGGTTCCAGCATCTCATAAACACGTTTCTGGCACGTCTGAGATGTGGTTCCAGCCGGCCCGACAGGTGTTTCCGCAGTGTCCGCCAAGCGGTTCTGGCGTAGTTGGCAGGTGATTTTGGCATGACTGGCAGGTGGTTCCAGCAAGCCTGGCAGGTGATTCCAAAGTGTTCACCAACTGGTTGTGGCGTAGCGGGCAGGTGATTTTTGCGTGATCGGCAGGTGGTTCTGGCGAGTCGAGCAGGTGGTTCCGGCGTGCTCGGCTGGTGCTTCCGGGGTCATTGGCACGGGGTTCTGGCATGTCCGAGAGGTGGTTCCTGCATGCCCGGCAAGTGATTCCGGAGTGTTCGCCAAGTGGTTCTGGCATAGTCGGCAGGTGATTTTGGCATGTCCGGCAGGTGGTTCAGGCGAGTTGAGCAGGTGGTTCCAACGTGCTTGGCAGGTGCTTCCGGCGTCTCCGGCACGTGTTTCTGGCACATCTGACAGGTGGTTCCGGCATGCCCGAAAGGTGATTCCGGTCTGTCCGGTAGGTGGTTCCAGCCTGCACGGCATGTGGTTCTGGTACGTCTCAGAGGTGGTTGCGCATGCCCAGCAGGTGATTCCGGACTGTCCGCCACATGGTTCTGGCACGTCTGAGAGGTGGTTCCGGCGTGCCCGGCAGGTCATCCCAGAGAGTCCTCCAAGTGGTTCTGGCATAACACGCAGGTGCTTTTGGCGTGTCTTTCAGGTTGTTCCGTTGTGCTTGGCAGGTGGTTCAGGCTTGGCCGGCAGGTGGTTCCAGACTGTCCAATACGTGTTTCCAGCGTCTCCGGCAGGTGGTTCTGGTACGTCTGAGAGGTGGTTCCGCCATGGCTGGCAGGTGATTCCGGACCGTCCCACAGGTGGTTCTGGCATAGCCAGCAGTTGATATTGGCCTGTCCGGCAGGTGGTTCCAGCGAGTCGAACAGGTGGCTCCGGCGTGCTCGGCAGGTGGTTCCCGTCTGTCCGGTAGGTGATTCCGGCGTGTCCGGCACGTGCTTCCGGCACGTCTGAGAGGTGGTTCCGGCATGCGCGACAGGTGGTTTCGGAGTGTCCGCCAGGTGGTTCTGGCGTACCCGGCAGGTGATTTTGGCGTGTCCGGCAGGTGTTTCTGGCGAATCGAGCAGGTGGCTCCGGCATGCTCGGCAGGTGCTTCCGGCGTCTCCGGCACGTGGTTCTTGTGTGTCTGAGAGCTGGTTCCGGCATGTCCGGCAGATGATTCCGGAGTGTCCGCCAAGTGGTTCTGGCATACCCGGCTGGTGATTTGGGCATGTCAGGTAGGTGGTTCCGGTGAGTCGAGCAGGTGGCTCCTGCGTGCTCGGCAGGTTGTTCAGACGGGTCTGGCAGGTGTTTTCCGTCTGTTCGGGGTGTGGTTCCAGAATCTCATGCACATGGTTCTGGCACGTCTGAGATGTGGTTCCGGCCGGCCCGACAGGTGTTTCCACAGTGTCCGCCAAGTGGTACTGGCGTAGTTGGCAGGTGATTTTGGCATGACCGGCAGGTGGTTCCAGCAAGCCCGGCAGGTGATTCCGAAGTGTTCCCCAACTGGTTGTGTCGTAGCCGGCAGGTGATTTTTGCGTGTCCGGCAGGTGGTTCTGGCGAGTCGAGCAGGTGGTTCCGCCGTGCTCGGCAGGTGCTTCCGGGCTCATTGGCACGTGCTTCTCGCATATCTGAGAGGTGGTTCCGGCATGCCCGGCAGGTGATTCCGGAGTGTTCGCCAAGTGTTTCCGGCATAGCCGGCAGGTGATTTTGCATGTCCAGCGGTCGTTCCGGCGGGTCGAGCCGGTGGTTCCGGCGTGTCCGGCAGGTGGTTCCGGTCTGTCCGGCAGGTGGTTCTGTGGTGTCCGGCACGAGGTTCAGTCTGAGAGGCTGTGCCGGCATGCCCCTCACGTGATTCCGGCTTGTCCCCGAAGTGGTGCTGGTGTAGCGGGCAGGTGATTTTGGCGTGTCCGGCAGGTGGTTCAGGCGAGTTGAGCAGGTGGTTGCGACGTGCTCGGCAGGTGCTTCCGGCGTCTCCGGCACGTGTTTCTGGCACATCTGACTGGTGGTTCCGGCATGCCCAAAAGTTGATTCCGGTCTGTCCGGTAGGTGGTTCCGGCGTGCACGGCACGTGGTTCTGGTACGTGTCAGAGGTGGTTGCGTATGCCCAACAGGTGATTCCGGACTGTCCGCCACGTGCTTCTGGCACGTCTGAGAGGTGGTTCCAACATGCCCGGCAGGTCATTTCGGAGAGTCGTCCAAGTGGTTCTGGCGTAGCCCGCAGGTGATTTTGGCGTGTCCGGCAGGTGGTTCCGCCGTGCTCGGCAGGTGGTTCAGGCATGGCCGTCACGTGGTTCCAGTCTGTCCAGGACGTGTTTCCAGCTTCTCCGGCACGTGGTTCTGGTACGTCTGAGAGGTGGTTCCGCCATGGCTGGCAGGTGATCCCGGCCCGTCCCCCAGGTGGTTCTGGCATAGCCAGCAGTTGATATTGGCCTGTCCGGCAGGTTCCAGCGAGTCGAACAGGTGGCTCGGGCGTTTTTGGCAGGTGGTTCCGGTCTGTCCGGTAGGTGTTTCCGGCGTGTCTGGCACATGCTTCCGGCACGTCTGAGAGGTGGTTACGTCATGCGCGACAGGTGATTCCGGAGTGTCCGACAGGTGGTTCCGGCGTACCCGGCAGGTGATTGTGGCGTGTCCGGCAGGTGTTTCTGGCGAGTCGAGCAGGTGGCTCCGGCATGCTCGGCAGGTGCTTCCGGCGTCTCCGGCACGTGGTTCTGGTGTGTCTGATAGCTGGTTCCGGAATGTCCGGCAGATGATTCCGGAGTGTCCGCCAAGTGGTTCTGGCATACCCGGCTGGTGATTTGGGCATGTCAGGTAGGTGGCTCCGGCGTGCTCGGCAGGTTGTTCAGACGGGTCTGGCAGGTGTTTTCCGTCTGTTCGGGGTGTGGTTCCAGCATCTCATGCACATGGTTCTGGCACGTCTGAGATGTGGTTCCGGCCGGCCCGACAGGTGTTTCCACAGTGTCCGCCAAGTGGTACTGGCGTAGTTGGCAGGTGATTTTGGCATGACCGGCAGGTGGTTCCAGCAAGCCCGGCAGGTGATTCCGAAGTGTTCCCCAACTGGTTGTGGCGTAGCCGGCAGGTGATTTTTGCGTGTCCGGCAGGTGGTTCTGGCGAGTCGAGCAGGTGGTTCAGGCGTGCTCGGCAGGTGCTTCCGGGTTCATTGGCACGTGGTTCTGGCATATCTGAGAGGAGGTTCCGGCATGCTCGGCAGCTGATTCCGGAGCGTCCGCCAAGTGGTTCTGGCATACCCAGCAGGTGATTTTGGGATGTCAGGGAGGTGGTACCGGTAAGTCGAGCAGGTGGTTCCGGCGTGCTCAGCAGGTGGTTCAGGCGGTTCTGGCAGGTGGTATCCGTCTGTTCGGAGGGTGGTTCCAGCGTCTTATGAACACGTTTCTGGCACGTCTGAGATGTGGTTCCAACTGGACCGACAGGTGTTTCCGCAGTGTCCGCCAAGCGGTTCTGGCGTAGTTGGCAGGTGATTTTGGCATGACTGGCGGGTGGTTCCAGCAAGCCTGGCAGGTGATTCCAAAGTGTTCACCAACTGGTTGTGGCGTAGCCGGCAGGTGATTTTTGCGTGATCGGCAGGTGGTTCTGGCGAGTTGAGCAGGTGGTTCCAACGTGCTTGGCAGGTGCTTCCGGCGTCTCCGGCACGTGTTTCTGGCACATCTGACAGGTGGTTCCGGCATGCCCGAAAGGGGATTCCGGTCTGTCCGGTAGGTGGTTCCAGCCTGCACGGCATGTGGTTCTGGTACGTCTCAGAGGTGGTTGCGCATGCCCAACAGGTGATTCCGGACTGTCCGCCACATGGTTCTGGCACGTCTGAGAGGTGGTTCCGGCATGCCCGGCAGGTCATCCCAGAGAGTCCTCCAAGTGGTTCTGGCATAACACGCAGGTGATTTTGGCGTGTCTGGCAGGTTGTTCCGTTGTGCTTGGCAGGTGGTTCAGGCTTGGCCGGCAGGTGGTTCCAGACTGTCCAGGACGTGTTTCCAGCTTCTCCGGCAGGTGGTTCTGGTACGTCTGAGAGGTGGTTCCGCCATGGCTGGCAGGTGATTCCGGACCGTCCCCCAGGTGGTTCTGGCACAGCCAGCAGTTGATATTGGCCTGTCCAGCAGGTGGTTCCAGCGAGTCGAACAGGTGGCTCCGGCGTGCTCGGCAGGTGGTTCCGGTCTGTCCGGTAGGTGATTCCGGCGTGTCCGGCACGTGCTTCCGGCACGTCTGAGAGGTGGTTCCGGCATGCGCGACAGGTGGTTTCGGAGTGTCCGCCAGGTGGTTCTGGCGTACCCGGCAGGTGATTTTGGCGTGTCCGGCAGGTGCTCCTGGCGAGTCGAGCAGGTGGCTCTGGCATGCTCGGCAGGTGCTTCCGGCGTCTCCGACACGTGGTTCTGGTGTGTCTGAGAGCTGGTTCCGGCATGTCCGGCAGATGATTCCTGAGTGTCCACCAAGTGGTTCTGGCATACCCGGCTGGTGATTTGGGCATGTCAGGTAGGTGGTTCCGGCGAGTCGAGCAGGTGGCTCCGCAGTGCTCGGCAGGTTGTTCAGACGGGTCTGGCAGGTGTTTTCCGTCTGTTCGGGGTGTGGTTCCAGCATCTCATGCACATGCTTCTGGCACGTCTGAGATGTGGTTCCGGCCGGCCCGACAGGTGTTTCCACAGTGTCTGCCAATTGGTACTGGCGTAGTTGGCAGGTGATTTTGGCATGACCGGCAGGTGGTTCCAGCAAGCCCGGCAGGTGATTCCGAAGTGTTCCCCAACTGGTTGTGGCGTATCCGGCAGGTGATTTTTGCGTGTCCGGCAGGTGGTTCTGGCGAGTCGAGCAGGTGGTTCCGGCGTGCTCGGCAGGTGCTTCCGGGGTCATTGGCACGTGGTTCTGGCATATCTGAGAGGTGGTTCCGGCATGCCCGGCAGGTTATTCCGGAGTGTTCGCCAAGTGTTTCCGGCGTAGCCGGCAGGTGATTTTGCATGTCCAGCGGTCGTTCCGGCGGGTCGAGCCGGTGGTTCCGGCGTGTCCGGCAGGTGGTTCCGGTCTGTCCGGCAGGTGGTTCTGTGGTGTCCGGCACGAGGTTCAGTCTGAGAGGCTGTGCCGGCATGCCCCTCACGTGATTCCGGCTTGTCCCCGAAGTGGTGCTGGTGTAGCGGGCAGGTGATTTTGGCGTGTCCGGCAGGTGGTTCAGGCGAGTTGAGCAGGTGGTTGCGACGTGCTCGGCAGGTGCTTCCGGCGTCTCCGGCACGTGTTTCTGGCACATCTGACTGGTGGTTCCGGCATGCCCAAAAGTTGATTCCGGTCTGTCCGGTAGGTGGTTCCGGCGTGCACGGCATGTGGTTCTGGTACGTGTCAGAGGTGGTTGCGTATGCCCAACAGGTGATTCCGGACTGTCCGCCACGTGCTTCTGGCACGTCTGAGAGGGGGTTCCAACATGCCCGGCAGGTCATTTCGGAGAATCGTCCAAGTGGTTCTGGCGTAGCCCGCAGGTGATTTTGGCGTGTCCGGCAGGTGGTTCCGCCGTGCTCGGCAGGTGGTTCAGGCATGGCCGTCACGTGGTTCCAGTCTGTCCAGGACGTGTTTCCAGTTCTCCGGCAGGTGGTTCTGGTACATCTGAGAGGTGGTTCCACCACGGCTGGCAGGTGATCCCGGACTGTCCCCCAGGTGGTTCTGGCATAGCCAGCAGTTGATATTGGCCTGTCCGGCAGGTGGTTACAGCGAGTCGAACAGGTGGCTCCGGCGTTCTTGGCAGGTGGCTCCGGTCTGTCCGGTAGGTGTTTCCGGCGTGTCTGGCACGTGCTTCCGGCACGTCTGAGAGGTGGTTCCGGCATGCGCAGCAGGTGATTCCGTAGTGTCCGCCAGGTGGTTCTGGCATACCCGGCAGGTGATTTTGGCGTGTCCGGCAGGTGTTTCTGGCGAGTCGAGCAGGTGGCTCCGGCATGCTCGGCAGGTGCTTCCGGCGTCTCCGGCACTTGGTTCTGGTGTGTCTGAGAGCTGGTTCCGGCATGTCCGGCAGATGATTCCGGAGTGTCCGCCAAGTGGTTCTGGCATACCCAGCAGGTGATTTTGGCGTGTCAGGGAGGTGGTACCGGTGAGTCGAGCAGGTGGTTCCGGCGTGCTCAGCAGGTGGTTCAGGCGGTTCTGGCAGGTGGTATCCGTCTGTTCGGGGTGTGGTTCCAGCATCTCATGAACACGTTTCTGGCACGTCTGAGATGTGGTTCCAGCCGGCCCGACAGGTGTTTCCGCAGTGTCCGCCAAGCGGTTCTGGCGTAGTTGGCAGGTGATTTTGGCATGACTGGCAGGTGGTTCCAGCAAGCCTGGCAGGTGATTCCAAAGTGTTCACCAACTGGTTGTGGCGTAGCCGGCAGGTGATTTTTGCGTGATCGGCAGGTGGTTCTGGCGAGTCGAGCAGGTGGTTCCGGCGTGCTCGGCTGGTGCTTCCGGGGTCATAGGCACGGGGTTCTGGCATGTCTGAGAGGTGGTTCCTGCATGCCCGGCAAGTGATTCCGGAGTGTTCGCCAAGTGGTTCTGGCATAGTCGGCAGGTGATTTTGGCATGTCCGGCAGGTGGTTCAGGCGAGTTGAGCAGGTGGTTCCAACGTGCTTGGCAGGTGCTTCCGGCGTCTCCGGCACGTGTTTCTGGCACATCTGACAGGTGGTTCCGGCATGCCCGAAAGGTGATTCCGGTCTGTCCGGTAGGTGGTTCCAGCCTGCACGGCATGTGGTTCTGGTACGTCTCAGAGGTGGTTGCGCATGCCCAACAGGTGATTCCGGACTGTCCGCCACATGGTTCTGGCACGTCTGAGAGGTGGTTCCGGCATGCCCGGCAGGTCATCCCAGAGAGTCCTCCAAGTGGTTCTGGCATAACACGCAGGTGATTTTGGCGTGTCTGGCAGGTTGTTCCGTTGTGCTTGGCAGGTGGTTCAGGCTTGGCCGGCAGGTGGTTCCAGACTGTCCAGGACGTGTTTCCAGCTTCTCCGGCAGGTGGTTCTGGTACGTGTGAGAGGTGGTTCCGCCATGGCTGGCAGGCGATTCCGGACCGTCCGCCAGGTGGTTCTGGCATAGCCAGCAGTTGATATTGGCCTGTCCGGCAGGTGGTTCCAGCGAGTCGAACAGGTGGCTCCGGCGTGCTCGGCAGGTGGTTCCGGTCTGTCCGGTAGGTGATTCCGGAGTGTCCGCCAAGTGGTTCTGGCATACCCGGCTGGTGATTTGGGCATGTCAGGTAGCTGGCTCCGCCGTGCTCGGCAGGTGGTTCCGGTCTGTCCGGTAGGTGATTCCGGCGTGTCCGGCACGTGCTTCCGACACGTCTGAGAGGTGGTTCCGGCATGCGCGACCGGTGGTTTCGGAGTGTCCGCCAGGTGGTTCTGGCGTACCCGGCAGGTGATTTTGGCGTGTCCGGCAGGTGTTTCTGGCGAATCGAGCAGGTGGCTGCGGCATCCTCGGCAGGTGCTTCCGGCGTCTCCGGCACGTGGTTCTGGTGTGTCTGAGAGCTGGTTCCGGCATGTCCGGCAGATGATTCCGGAGTGTCCGCCAAGTGGTTCTGGCATACCCGGCTGGTGATTTGGGCATGTCAGGTAGGTGGTTCCGGCGAGTCGAGCAGGTTGCTCCGGCGTGCTCGGCAGGTTGTTCAGACGGGTCTGGCAGGTGTTTTCCGTCTGTTCGGGGTGTGGTTCCAGCATCTGATGCATATGGTTCTGGCACGTCTGAGATGTGGTTCCGGCCGGCCTGACAGGTGTTTCCACATTTTCCGCCAAGTGGTACTGGCGTAGTTGGCAGGTGATTTTGGCATGACCGGCAGGTGGTTCCAGCAAGCCTGGCAGGTGATTCCGAAGTGTTCCCCAACTGGTTGTGGCGTAGCCGGCAGGTGATTTTTGCATGTCCGGCAGGTGGTTCTGGAGAGTCGAGAAGGTGGTTGCGACGTGCTCGGCAGGTGCTTCCGGCGTCTCCGGCACGTGTTTCTGGCACATCTGACTGGTGGTTCCGGCATGCCCAAAAGTTGATTCCGGTCTGTCCGGTAGGTGGTTCCCGCGTGCACGGCACGTGGTTCTGGTACGTGTCAGAGGTGGTTGCGTATGCCCAAGAGGTGATTCCGGACTGTCCGCCACGTGCTTCTGGCACGTCTGAGAGGTGGTTCCAACATGCCCGGCAGGTCATTTCGGAGAGTCGTCCAAGTGGTTCTGGCGTAGCCCGCAGGTGATTTTGGCGTGTCCGGCAGGTGGTTCCGCCGTGCTCGGCAGGTGGTTCAGGCATGGCCGTCACGTGGTTCCAGTCTGTCCAGGACGTGTTTCCAGCTTCTCTGGCAGGTGGTTCTGGTACGTCTGAGAGGTGGTTCCGCCATGGCTGGCAGGTGATCCCGGACTGTCCCCCAGGTGGTTCTGGCATAGCCAGCAGTTGATATTGGCCTGTCCGGCAGGTGGTTCCAGCGAGTCGAACAGGTGGCTCCGGCGTTCTTGGCAGGTGGTTCCGGTCTGTCCGGTAGGTGTTTCCGGCGTGTCTGGCACGTGCTTCCGGCACGTCTGAGAGGTGGTTCCGGCATGCGCGGCAGGTGATTCCGTAGTGTCCGCCAGGTGGTTCTGGCATACCAGGCAGGTGATTTTGGCGTGTCCGGCAGGTGTTTCTGGCGAGTCGAGCAGGTGGCTCTGGCATGCTCGGCAGGTGCTTCCGGCGTCTCCGGCACTTGGTTCTGGTGTGTCTGAGAGCTGGTTCCGGCATGTCCGGCAGGTGATTCCGGAGTGTCCGCCAAGTGGTTCTGGCATACCCAGCAGGTGATTTTGGCGTGTCAGGGAGGTGGTACCGGTGAGTCGAACAGGTGGTTCCGGCGTGCTCAGCAGGTGGTTCAGGCGGTTCTGGCAGGTGGTATCCGTCTGTTCGGGGTGTGGTTCCAGCATCTCATGAACACGTTTCTGGCACGTCTGAGATGTGGTTCCAGCCGGCCCGACAGGTGTTTCCACAGTGTCCGCCGAGTGGTACTGGCGTAGTCCGCAGGTGATTTTGGCATGACCGGCAGGTGGTTCCAGCAAGCCCGGCAGGTGATTCCGAAGTGTTCCCCAACTGGTTGTGGCGTAGCCGGCAGGTGATTTTTGCGTGTCCTGCAGGTGGTTCTGGCGAGTCGAGCAGGTGGTTCCGGCGTGCTCGGCTGGTGCTTCCGGGGTCATTGGCACGTGGTTCTGGCATATCTGAGAGGTGGTTCCGGCATGCCCGGAAGGTGATTCCGGAGTGTTCGCCAAGTGTTTCCGGCATAGCCGGCAGGTGATTTTGCATGTCCAGCGGTCGTTCCGGCGGGTCGAGCCGGTGGTTCCGGCGTGTCCGGCAGGTGGTTCCGGTCTGTCCGGCAGGTGGTTCTGTGGTGTCCGGCACGAGGTTCAGTCTGAGAGGCTGTGCCGGCATGCCCCTCACGTGATTCCGGCTTGTCCCCGAAGTGGTGCTGGTGTAGCGGGCAGGTGATTTTGGCGTGTCCGGCAGGTGGTTCAGGCGAGTTGAGCAGGTGGTTGCGACGTGCTCGGCAGGTGCTTCCGGCGTCTCTGGCACGTGTTTCTGGCACATCTGACTGGTGGTTCCGGCATGCCCAAAAGTTGATTCCGGTCTGTCCGGTAGGTGGTTCCGGCGTGCACGGCACGTGGTTCTGGTACGTGTCAGAGGTGGTTGCGTATGCCCAACAGGTGATTCCGGACTGTCCGCCACGTGCTTCTGGCACGTCTGAGAGGGGGTTCCAACATGCCCGGCAGGTCATTTCGGAGAGTCGTCCAAGTGGTTCTGGCGTAGCCCGCAGGTGATGTTGGCGTGTCCGGCAGGTGGTTCCGCCGTGCTCGGCAGGTGGTTCAGGCATGGCCGTCACGTGGTTCCAGTCTGTCCAGGACGTGTTTCCAGCTTCTCCGGCAGGTGGTTCTGGTACGTCTGAGAGGTGGTTCCGCCATGGCTGGCAGGTGATCCCGGACTGTCCCCCAGGTGGTTCTGGCATAGCCAGCAGTTGATATTGGCCTGTCCGGCAGGTGGTTCCAGCGAGTCGAACATGTGGCTCCGGCGTTCTTGGCAGGTGGTTCCGGTCTGTGCGGTAGGTGTTTCCGGCGTGTCTGGCACGTGCTTCCGGCACGTCTGAGAGGTGGTTCCGGCATGCGCGACAGGTGATTTCGGAGTGTCCGCCAGGTGGTTCTGGCGTACCCGGCAGGTGATTTTGGCGTGTCCGGCAGGTGTTTCTGGCGAGTCGAGCAGGTGGCTCTGGCATGCTCGGCAGGTGCTTCCGGCGTCTCCGGCACGTGGGTCTGGTGTGTCTGAGAGCTAGTTCCGGCATGTCTGGCAGATGATTCCGGAGAGTCCGCCAAGTGGTTCTGGCATACCCGGCTGGTGATTTGGGCATGTCAGGTAGGTGGCTCCTGCGTGCTCGGCATGTTGTTCAGACGGGTCAGGCAGGTGTTTTCCGTCTGTTCGGGGTGTGGTTCCAGCATCTCATGCACATGGTTCTGGCACGTCTGAGATGTGGTTCCGGCCGGCCCGACAGGTGTTTCCACAGTGTCCGCCAAGTGGTACTGGCGTAGTTGGCAGGTGATTTTGGCATGACCGGCAGGTGGTTCCAGCAAGCCCGGCAGGTGATTCCGAAGTGTTCCCCAACTGGTTGTGGCGTAGCCGGCAGGTGATTTTTGCGTGTCCGGCAGGTGGTTCTGGCGAGTCGAGCAGGTGGTTCCGGCGTGCTCGGCAGGTGCTTCCGGGGTCATTGGCACGTGGTTCTGGCATATCTGAGAGGTGGTTCCGGCATGCCCGGCAGGTGATTCCGGAGTGTCCGCCAAGTGTTTCCGGCGTAGCCGGCAGGTGATTTTGGCGTGTCCGGCAGGTGTTTCTGGCGAGTCGAGCAGGTGGCTCCGGCATGCTCGGCAGGTGCTTCCGGCTCTCCGGCACTTGGTTCTGGTGTGTCTGAGAGCTGGTTCAGGCATGTCCGGCAGATGATTCCAGAGTGTACGCCAAGTGGTTCTGGCATACCCAGCAGGTGATTTTGGCGTGTCAGGGAGGTGGTACCGGTGAGTCGAGCAGGTGGTTCCGGCGTGCTCAGCAGGTGGTTCAGGCGGTTCTGGCAGGTGGTATCCGTCTGTTCGGGGTGTGGTTCCAGCATCTCATGAACACGTTTCTGGCACGTCTGAGATGTGGTTCCAGCCGGCCCGACAGGTGTTTCCGCAGTGTCCGCCAAGCGGTTCTGGCGTAGTTGGCAGGTGATTTTGGCATGACTGGCAGGTGGTTCCAGCAAGCCTGTCAGGTGATTCCAAAGTGTTCACCAACTGGTTGTGGCGTAGCCGGCAGGTGATTTTTGCGTGATCGGCAGGTGGTTCTGGCGAGTCGAGCAGGTGGTTCCTGTTGCTCGGCAGGTGCTTCCGGGGTCATTGGCACGTGGTTCTGGCATATCTGAGAGGTGGTTCCGGCATGCCCCGCAGGTGATTCCGGAGTGTTCGCCAAGTGTTTCCGGCGTAGCTGGCAGGTGATTTTGCATGTCCAGCGGTCGTTTCGGTGGGTCGAGCCGGTGGTTCCGGCGTGTCCGGCAGGTGGTTCCGGTCTGTCCGGCAGGTGGTTCTGTGGTGTCCGGCACGAGGTTCAGTCTGAGAGGCTGTGCCGGCATGCCCCTCACGTGATTCCGGCTTGTCCCCGAAGTGGTGCTGGTGTAGCGGGCAGGTGATTTTGGCGTGTCCGGCAGGTGGTTCAGGCGAGTTGAGCAGGTGGTTGCGACGTGCTCGGCAGGTGCTTCCAGCGTCTCCGGCACGTGTTTCTGGCACATCTGACTGGTGGTTCCGGCATGCCCAAAAGTTGATTCCGGTCTGTCCGGTTGGTGGTTCCGGCGTGCACGGCACGTGGTTCTGGTACGTGTCAGAGGTGGTTGCGTATGCCCAACAGGTGATTCCGGACTGTCCGCCACGTGCTTCTGGCACGTCTGAGAGGTGGTTCCAACATGCCCGGCAGGTCATTTCGGAGAGTCGTCCAAGTGCTTCTGGCGTAGCCCGCAGGTGATTTTGGCGTGTCCGGCAGGTGGTTCCGCCGTGCTCGGCAGGTGGTTCAGGCATGGCCGGCAGGTGGTTCCAGACTGTCCAGGAGGTGTTTCCAGCTTCTCCGGCAGGTGGTTCTGGTACGTCTGAGAGGTGGTTCCGCCATGGCTGGCAGGTGATCCCGGACTGTCGCCCAGGTGGTTCTGGCATAGCCAGCAGTTGATATTGGCCTGTCCGGCAGGTGGTTCCAGCGAGTCGAACAGGTGGCTCCGGCGTTCTTGGCAGGTGGTTCCGGTCTGTCCGGTAGGTGTTTCCAGCGTGTCTGGCATGTGCTTCCGGCACGTCTGAGAGGTGGTTCCGGCATGCGCGGCAGGTGATTCCGTAGTGTCCGCCAGGTGGTTCTGGCATACCAGGCAGGTGATTTTGGCGTGTCCGGCAGGTGTTTCTGGCGAGTCGAGCAGGTGGCTCCGGCATGCTCGGCAGGTGCTTCCGGCGTCTCCGGCACTTGGTTCTGGTGTGTCTGAGAGCTGGTTCCGGCATGTCCGGCAGATGATTCCGGAGTGTCCGCCAAGTGGTTCTGGCATACCCAGCAGGTGATTTTGGCGTGTCAGGGAGGTGGTACCGGTGAGTCGAGCAGGTGGTTCCGGCGTGCTCAGCAGGTGGTTCAGGCGGTTCTGGCAGGTGGTATCCGTCTGTTCGGGGTGTGGTTCCAGCATCTCATGAACACGTTTCTGGCACGTCTGAGATGTGGTTCCAGCCGGCCCGACAGGTGTTTCCACAGTGTCCGCCAAGTGGTACTGGCGTAGTTGGCAGGTGATTTTGGCATGACCGGCAGGTGGTTCCAGCAAGCCCGGCAGGTGATTCCGAAGTGTTCCCCAACTGGTTGTGGCGTAGCCGGCAGGTGATTTTTGCGTGTGCGGTAGGTGGTTCTGGCGAGTCGAGCAGGTGGTTCCGGCATGCTCGGCAGGTTCTTCCGGGGTCATTGGCACGTGGTTCTGGCATATCTGAGAGGTGGTTCCGGCATGCCCGGCAGGTGATTCCGGAGTGTTCGCCAAGTGTTTCCGGTGTAGCCGGCAGGTGATTTTGCATGTCCAGCGGTCGTTCCGGCGGGTCGAGCCGGTGGTTCCGGCGTGTCCGGCAGGTGGTTCCGGTCTGTCCGGCAGGTGGTTCTGTGGTGTCCGGCACGAGGTTCAGTCTGAGAGGCTGTGCCGGCATGCCCCTCACGTGATTCCGGCTTGTCCCCGAAGTGGTGCTGGTGTAGCAGGCAGGTGATTTTGGCGTGTCCGGCAGGTGGTTCAGGCGAGTTGAGCAGGTAGTTGCGACGTGCTCGGCAGGTGCTTCCGGCGTCTCCGGCAAGTGTTTCTGGCACATCTGACTGGTGGTTCCGGCATGCTCAAAAGTTGATTCCGGTCTGTCCGGTAGGTGGTTCCGGCGTGCACGGCACGTGGTTCTGGTACATGTCAGAGCTGGTTGCGTATGCCCAACAGGTGATTCCGGACTGTCCGCCACGTGCTTCTCGCACGTCTGAGAGGTGGTTCCAACATGCCCGGCAGGTCATTTCGGAGAGTCGTCCAAGTGGTTCTGGCGTAGCCCGCAGGTGATGTTGGCGTGTCCGGCAGGTGGTTCCGCCGTGCACATCAGGTGGTTCAGGCATGGCCCGCAGGTGGTTCCAGACTGTCCAGGACGTGTTTCCAGCTTCTCCGGCAGGTGGTTCTGGTACGTCTGAGATCTGGTTCCGCCATGGCTGGCAGGTGATCCCGGACTGTCCCCCAGGTGGTTCTGGCATAGCCAGCAGTTGATATTGGCCTGTCCGGCAGGTGGTTCCAGCCAGTCGAACAGGTGGCTCCGGCGTTCTTGGCAGGTGGTTCCGGTCTGTCCGGTAGGTGTTTCCAGCGAGTCTGGCATGTGCTTCCGGCACGTCTGAGAGGTGGTTCCGGCATGCGCGACAGGTGATTTCGGAGTGTCCGCCAGGTGGTTCTGGCATAGCCAGCAGTTGATATTGGCCTGTCCGGCAGGTGGTTCCAGCGAGTCGAACAGGTGGCTCCGGCGTGCTCGGCAGGTGGTTCCGGTCTGTCCGGTAGGTGATACCGGAGTGTCCGCCAAGTGGTTCTGGCATACCCGGCTGGTGATTTGGGCATGTCAGGTAGGTGGTTCCGGCGAGTCGAGCAGGTGGCTCCGGCGTGCTCGGCAGGTTGTTCAGACGGGTCTGGCAGGTGTTTTCCGTCTGTTCGGGGTGTGGTTCCAGCATCTCATGCACATGGTTCTGGCACGTCTGAGATGTGGTTCCAGCCGGCCCGACAGGTGTTTCCACAGTGTGCGCCAAGTGGTACTGGCGTAGTTGGCAGGTGATTTTGGCATGACCGGCAGGTGGTTCCAGCAAGCCCTGCAGGTGATTCCGAAGTGTTCCCCAACTGGTTGTGGCGTAGCCGGCAGGTGATTTCTGCGTGTCCGGCAGGTGGTTCTGGCGAGTCGAGCAGGTGGTTCCGGCATGCTCGGCAGGTGCTTCCGGGGTCATTGGCACGTGGCTCTGGCATATCTGAGAGGTGGTTCCGGCATGCCCGGCAGGTGATTCCGGAGTGTTCGCCAAGTGTTTGCGGCGTAGCCGGCAGGTGATTTTGCATGTCCAGCGGTCGTTCCGGCGGGTCGAGCCGGTGGTTCCGGCGTGTCCGGCAGGTGGTTCCGGTCTGTCCGGCAGGTGGTTCTGTGGTGTCCGGCACGAGGTTCAGTCTGAGAGGCTGTGCCGGCATGCCCCTCACGTGATTCCGGCTTGTCCCCGAAGTGGTGCTGGTGTAGCGGGCAGGTGATTTTGGCGTGTCCGGCAGGTGGTTCAGGCGAGTTGAGCAGGTGGTTGCGACGTGCTCGGCAGGTGCTTCCGGCGTCTCCGGCACGTGTTTCTGGCACATCTGACTGGTGGTTCCGGCATGCCCAAAAGTTGATTCCGGTCTGTCCGGTAGGTGGTTCCGGCGTGCACGGCACGTGGTTCTGGTACATGTCAGAGCTGGTTGCGTATGCCCAACAGGTGATTCCGGACTGTCCGCCACGTGCTTCTGGCACGTCTGAGAGGTGGTTCCAACATGCCCGGCAGGTCATTTCGGAGAGTCGTCCAAGTGGTTCTGGCGTAGCCCGCAGGTGATTTTGGCGTGTCCGGCAGGTGGTTCCGCCGTGCTCGGCAGGTGGTTCAGGCATGGCCGTCACGTGGTTCCAGTCTGTCCAGGACGTGTTTCCAGCTTCTCCGGCAGGTGGTTCTGGTACGTCTGAGAGGTGGTTCCGCCATGGCTGGCAGGTGATCCCGGACTGTCCCCCAGGTGGTTCTGGCATAGCCAGCAGTTGATATTGGCCTGTCCGGCAGGTGGTTCCAGCGAGTCGAACAGGTGGCTCCGGCGTTCTTGGCAGGTGGTTCCGGTCTGTCCGGTAGGTGTTTCCGGCGTGTCTGGCACGTGCTTCCGGCCCGTCTGAGAGGTGGTTCCGGCATGCGCGACAGGTGATATCGGAGTGTCCGCCAGGTGGTTCTGGCATACCCGGCAGGTGATTTTGGCGTGTCCGGCAGGTGTTTCTGGCGAGTCGAGCAGGTGGCTCCGGCATGCTCGGCAGGTGCTTCCGGCGTCTCCGGCACTTGGTTCTGGTGTGTCTGAGAGCTGGTTCCGGCATGTCCGGCAGATGATTCCGGAGTGTCCGCCAAGTGGTTCTGGCATACCCAGAAGGTGATTTTGGCGTGTCAGGGAGGTGGTACCGGTGAGTCGAGCAGGTGGTTCCGGCGTGCTCAGCAGGTGGTTCAGGCGGTTCTGGCAGGTGGTATCCGTCTGTTCGGGGTGTGGTTCCAGCATCTCATGAACACGTTTCTGGCACGTCTGAGATGTGGTTCCAGCCGGCCCGACAGGTGTTTCCGCAGTGTCCGCCAAGCGGTTCTGGCGTAGTTGGCAGGTGATTTTGGCATGACTGGCAGGTGGTTCCAGGAAGCCTGGCAGGTGATTCCAAAGTGTTCACCAACTCGTTGTGGCGTAGCCGGGGGGTGATTTTTGCGTGATCGGCAGGTGGTTCTGGCGAGTCGAGCAGGTGGTTCCGGCGTGCTCGGCTGGTGCTTCCGGGGTCATTGGCACGGGGTTCTGGCATGTCTGAGAGGTGGTTCCTGCATGCCCGGCAAGTGATTCCGGAGTGTTCGCCAAGTGGTTCTGGCATAGTCGGCAGGTGATTTTGGCATGTCCGGCAGGTGGTTCAGGCGAGTTGAGCAGGTGGTTCCAACGTGCTTGGCAGGTGCTTCCGGCGTCTCCGGCACGTGTTTCTGGCACATCTGACAGGTGGTTCCGGCATGCCCGAAAGGTGATTCCGGTCTGTCCGGTAGGTGGTTCCAGCCTGCACGGCATGTGGTTCTGGTACGTCTCAGAGGTGGTTGCGCATGCCCAACAGGTCATTCCGGACTGTCCGCCACATGGTTCTGGCACGTCTGAGAGGTGGTTCCGGCATGCCCGGCAGGTCATCCCAGAGAGTCCTCCAAGTGGTTCTGGCATAACACGCAGGTGATTTTGGCGTGTCTGGCAGGTTGTTCCGTTGTGCTTGGCAGGTGGTTCAGGCTTGGCCGGCAGGTGGTTCCAGACTGTCCAGGACGTGTTTCCAGCTTCTCCGGCAGGTGGCTCTGGTACGTCTGAGAGGTGGTTCCACCATGGCTGGCAGGTGATTCCGGACCGTCCCCCAGGTGGTTCTGGCATAGCCAGCTGTTGATATTGGCCTGTCCAGCAGGTGGTTCCAGCGAGTCGAACAGGTGGCTCCAGCGTGCTCGGCAGGTCGTTCCGCTCTGTCCGGTAGGTGATTCCGGCGTGTCCGGCACGTGGTTCTGGTGTGTCTGAGAGCTGGTCCCGGCATGTCCGGCAGATGATTCCGGAGTGTCCGCCAAGTGGTTCTGGCATACCCGGCTGGTGATTTGGGCATGTCAGGTAGGTGGTTCCGGCGAGTCGAGCAGGTGGCTCCGGCGTGCTCGGCAGGTTGTTCAGACGTGTCTGGCAGGTGTTTTCCGTCTGTTCGGGCTGTAGTTCCAGCATCTCATGCACATGGTTCTGGCACGTCTGAGATGTGGTTCCGGCCGGCCCGACAGGTGTTTCCACAGTGTCCGCCAAGTGGTACTGGCGTAGTTGGCAGGTGATTTTGGCATGACCGGCTGGTGGTTCCAGCAAGCCCGGCAGGTGATTCCGAAGTGTTCCCCAACTGGTTGTGGCGTAGCCGGCAGGTGATTTCTGCATGTGCGGCAGGTGGTTGTGGCGAGTCGAGCAGGTGGTTCCGGCATGCTCGGCAGGTTCTTCCGGGGTCATTGGCACGTGGTTCTGGCATATCAGAGAGGTGGTTCCGGCATGCCCGGCAGGTGATTCCGGAGTGTTCGCCAAGTGTTTCCGGTGTAGCCGGCAGGTGATTTTGCATGTCCAGCGGTCGTTCCGGCGGGTCGAGCCGGTGGTTCCGGCGTGTCCGGCAGGTGGTTCCGGTCTGTCCGGCAGGTGGTTCTGTGGTGTCCGGCACGAGGTTCAGTCTGAGAGGCTGTGCCGGCATGCCCCTCACGTGATTCCGGCTTGTCCCCGAAGTGGTGCTGGTGTAGCGGGCAGGTGATTTTGGCGTGTCCGGCAGGTGGTTCAGGCGAGTTGAGCAGGTGGTTGCGACGTGCTCGGCAGGTGCTTCCGGCGTCTCCGGCAAGTGTTTCTGGCACATCTGACTGGTGGTTCCGGCATGCCCAAAAGTTGATTCCGGTCTGTCCAGTAGGTGGTTCCGGCGTGCACGGCACGTGGTTCTGGTACATGTCAGAGCTGGTTGCGTATGCCCAACAGGTGATTCCGGACTGTCCGCCACGTGCTTCTCGCACGTCTGAGAGGTGGTTCCAACATGCCCGGCAGGTCATTTCGGAGAGTCGTCCAAGTGGTTCTGGCGTAGCCCGCAGGTGATGTTGGCGTGTCCGGCAGGTGGTTCCGCCGTGCACATCAGGTGGTTCAGGCATGGCCGGCAGGTGGTTCCAGACTGTCCAGGACGTGTTTCCAGCTTCTCCGGCAGGTGGTTCTGGTACGTCTGAGATCTGGTTCCGCCATGGCTGGCAGGTGATCCCGGACTGTCCCCCAGGTGGTTCTGGCATAGCCAGCAGTTGATATTGGCCTGTCCGGCAGGTGGTTCCAGCGAGTCAAACAGGTGGCTCCGGCGTTCTTGGCAGGTGGTTCCGGTCTGTCCGGTAGGTGTTTCCGGCGTGTCTGGCACGTGCTTCCGGCACGTCTGAGAGGTGGTTCCGGCATGCGCGACAGGTGATTTCGGAGTGTCCGCCAGGTGGTTCTGGCATACCCGGCAGGTGATTTTGGCGTGTCCGGCAGGTGTTTCTGGCGAGTCGAGCAGGTGGCTCCGGCATGCTCGGCAGGTGCTTCCGGCGTCTCCGGCACTTGGTTCTGGTGTGTCTGAGAGCTGGTTCCGGCATGTCCGGCAGATGATTCCGGAGTGTCCGCCAAGTGGTTCTGGCATACCCAGCAGGTGATTTTGGCGTGTCAGGGAGGTGGTACCGGTGAGTCGAGCAGGTGGTTCCGGCGTGCTCAGCAGGTGGTTCAGGCGGTTCTGGCAGGTGGTATCCGTCTGTTCGGGGTGTGGTTCCAGCATCTCATGAACACGTTTCTGGCACGTCTGAGATGTGGTTCCAGCCGGCCCGACAGGTGTTTCCGCAGTGTCCGCCAAGCGGTTCTGGCGTAGTTGGCAGGTGATTTTGGCATGACTGGCAGGTGGTTCCAGCAAGCCTGGCAGGTGATTCCAAAGTGTTCACCAACTGGTTGTGGCGTAGCCGGCAGGTGATTTTTGCGTGATCGGCAGGTGGTTCTGGCGAGTCGAGCAGGTGGTTCCGGCGTGCTCGGCTGGTGCTTCCGGGGTCATTGGCACGGGGTTCTGGCATGTCTGAGAGGTGGTTCCTGCATGCCCGGCAAGTGATTCCGGAGTGTTCGCCAAGTGGTTCTGGCATAGTCGGCAGGTGATTTTGGCATGTCCGGCAGGTGGTTCAGGCAAGTTGAGCAGGTGGTTCCAACGTGCTTGGCAGGTGCTTCCGGCGTCTCCGGCACGTGTTTCTGGCACATCTGACAGGTGGTTCCGGCATGCCCGAAAGGTGATTCCGGTCTGTCCGGTAGGTGGTTCCAGCCTGCACGGCATGCGGTTCTGGTACGTCTCAGAGGTGGTTGCGCATCCCCAAAAGGTGATTCCGGACTGTCCGCCACATGGTTCTGGCACGTCTGAGAGGTGGTTCCGGCATGCCCGGCAGGTCATCCCAGAGAGTCCTCCAAGTGGTTCTGGCATAACAGGCAGGTGATTTTGGCGTGTCTGGCAGGTTGTTCCGTTGTGCTTGGCAGGTGGTTCAGGCTTGGCCGGCAGGTGGTTCCAGACTGTCCAGGACGTGTTTCCAGCTTCTCCGGCAGGTGGTTCTGGCACGTCTGAGAGGTGGTTCCAACAGGCCCGGCAGGTCATTTCGGAGAGTCATCCAAGTGGTTCCGGCGTAGCCCGCAGGTGATTTTGGCGTGTCCGGCAGGTGGTTCCGCCGTGCTCGGTAGGTGGTTCAGGCATGGCCGTCACGTGGTTCCAGTCTGTCCAGGACGTGTTTCCAGCTTCTCCGGCAGGTGGTTCTGGTACGTCTGAGAGGTGGTTCCGCCATGGCTGGCAGGTGATCCCGGACTGTCCCCCAGGTGGTTCTGGCATAGCCAGCAGTTGATATTGGCCTGTCCGGCAGGTGGTTCCAGCGAGTCGAACAGGTGGCTCTTGCGTGCTCGGCAGGTGGTTCCGGTCTGTCCGGTAGGTGTTTCCGGCGTGTCTGGCACGTGCTTCCGGCACGTCTGAGAGGTGGTTCCGGCATGCGCGACAGGTGATTTCGGAGTGTCCGCCAGGTGGTTCTGGCGTACCCGGCAGGTGATTTTGGCGTGTCCGGCAGGTGTTTCTGGCGAGTCGAGCAGGTGGCTCCGGCATGCTCGCCAGGTGCTTCCGGCGTCTCCGGCACGTGGTTCTGGTGTGTCTGAGAGCTGGTTCCTGCATGTCCGGCAGATGATTCCGGAGTGTCCGCCAAGTGGTTCTGGCATACCCGGCTGGTGATTTGGGCATGTCAGGTAGGTGGTTCCGGCGAGTCGAGCAGGTGGCTCCGGCGTGCTCGGCAGGTTGTTCAGACGGGTCTGGCAGGTGTTTTCCGTCTGTTCGGTGTGTGGTTCCAGCATCTCATGCACATGGTTCTGGCACGTCTGAGATGTGGTTCCGGCCGGCCCGACAGGTGTTTCCACACTGTCCGCCAAGTGGTACTGGCGTAGTTGGCAGGTGATTTGGGCATGACCGGCAGGTGGTTCCAGCCAGCCCGGCAGGTGATTCCGAAGTGTTCCCCAACTGGTTGTGGCGTAGCCGGCAGGTGATTTCTGCGTGTCCGGCAGGTGGTTCTGGCGAGTCGAGCAGGTGGTTCCGGCGTGCTCGGCAGGTGCTTCCGGGGTCATTGGCACGTGGTTCTGGCATATCTGAGAGGTGGTTCCGGCATGCCCGGCAGGTGATTCCGGAGTGTTCGCCAAGTGTTTCCGGCGTAGCCGGCAGGTGATTTTGCATGTCCAGCGGTCGTTCCGGCGGGTCAAGCCGGTGGTTCCGGCGTGTCCGGCAGGTGGTTCCGGTCTGTCCGGCAGGTGGTTCTGTGGTGTCCGGCACGAGGTTCAGTCTGAGAGGCTGTGCCGGCATGCCCCTCACGTGATTCCGGCTTGTCCCCGAAGTGGTGCTGGTGTAGCGGGCAGGTGATTTTGGCGTGTCCGGCAGGTGGTTCAGGCGAGTTGAGCAGGTGGTTGCGACGTGCTCGGCAGGTGCTTCCGGCGTCTCCGGCACGTGTTTCTGGCACATCTGACTGGTGGTTCCGGCATGCCCAAAAGTTGATTCCGGTCTGTCCAGTAGGTGGTTCCGGCGTGCACGGCACGTGGTTCTGGTACGTGTCAGAGGTGGTTGCGTATGCCCAACAGGTGATTCCGGACTGTCCGCCACATGCTTCTGGCACGTCTGAGAGGTGGTTCCAACATGCCCGGCAGGTCATTTCGGAGAGTCGTCCAAGTGGTTCTGGCGTAGCCCGCAGGTGATTTTGGCGTGTCCGGCAGGTGGTTCCGCCGTGCTCGGCAGGTGGTTCAGGCATGGCCGTCACGTGGTTCCAGTCTGTCCAGGACGTGTTTCCAGCTTCTCCGGCAGGTGGTTCTGGTACGTCTGAGAGGTGGTTCCGCCATGGCTGGCAGGTGATCCCGGACTGTCCCCCAGGTGGTTCTGGCATAGCCAGCAGTTGATATTGGCCTGTCCGGCAGGTGGTTCCAGCGAGTCAAACAGGTGGCTCCGGCGTTCTTGGCAGGTGGTTCCGGTCTGTCCGGTAGGTGTTTCCGGCGTGTCTGGCACGTGCTTCCGGAACGTCTGAGAGGTGGTTCCGGCATGCGCGACAGGTGATTTCGGAGTGTCCGGCAGGTGGTTCTGGCATACCCGGCAGGTGATTTTGGCGTGTCCGGCAGGTGTTTCTGGCGAGTCGAGCAGGTGGCTCCGGCATGCTCGGCAGGTGCTTCCGGCGTCTCCGGCACTTGGTTCTGGTGTGTCTGAGAGCTGGTTCCGGCATGTCCGGCAGATGATTCCGGAGTGTCCGCCAAGTGGTTCTGGCATACCCAGCAGGTGATTTTGGCGTGTCAGGGAGGTGGTACCGGTGAGTCGAGCAGGTGGTTCCGGCGTGCTCAGCAGGTGGTTCAGGCGGTTCTGGCAGGTGGTATCCGTCTGTTCGGGGTGTGGTTCCAGCATCTCATGAACACGTTTCTGGCACGTCTGAGATGTGGTTCCAGCCGGCCCGACAGGTGTTTCCGCAGTGTCCGCCAAGCGGTTCTTGCGTAGTTGGCAGGTGATTTTGGCATGACTGGCAGGTGGTTCCAGCAAGCCTGGCAGGTGATTCCAAAGTGTTCACCAACTGGTTGTGGCGTAGCCGGCAGGTGATTTTTGCGTGATCGGCAGGTGGTTCTGGCGAGTCGAGCAGGTGGTTCCGGCGTGCTCGGCTGGTGCTTCCGGGGTCATTGGCACGGGGTTCTGGCATGTCTGAGAGGTGGTTCCTGCATGCCCGGCAAGTGATTCCGGAGTGTTCGCCAAGTGGTTCTGGCATAGTCGGCAGGTGATTTTGGCATGTCCGGCAGGTGGTTCAGGCGAGTTGAGCAGGTGGTTCCAACGTGCTTGGCAGGTGCTTCCGGCGTCTCCGGCACGTGTTTCTGGCACATCTGACAGGTGGTTCCGGCATGCCCGAAAGGTGATTCCGGTCTGTCCGGTAGGTGGTTCCAGCCTGCACGGCATGCGGTTCTGGTACGTCTCAGAGGTGGTTGCGCATCCCCAAAAGGTGATTCCGGACTGTCCGCCACATGGTTCTGGCACGTCTGAGAGGTGGTTCCGGCATGCCCGGCAGGTCATCCCAGAGAGTCCTCCAAGTGGTTCTGGCATAACAGGCAGGTGATTTTGGCGTGTCTGGCAGGTTGTTCCGTTGTGCTTGGCAGGTGGTTCAGGCTTGGCCGGCAGGTGGTTCCAGACTGTCCAGGACGTGTTTCCAGCTTCTCCGGCAGGTGGTTCTGGCACGTCTGAGAGGTGGTTCCAACAGGCCCGGCAGGTCATTTCGGAGAGTCATCCAAGTGGTTCCGGCGTAGCCCGCAGGTGATTTTGGCGTGTCCGGCAGGTGATTCCGCCGTGCTCGGCAGGTGGTTCAGGCATGGCCGTCACGTGGTTCCAGTCTGTCCAGGACGTGTTTCCAGCTTCTCCGGCAGGTGGTTCTGGTACGTCTGAGAGGTGGTTCCGCCATGGCTGGCAGGTGATCCCGGACTGTCCCCCAGGTGGTTCTGGCATAGCCAGCAGTTGATATTGGCCTGTCCGGCAGGTGGTTCCAGCGAGTCGAACAGGTGGCTCTTGCGTGCTCGGCAGGTGGTTCCGGTCTGTCCGGTAGGTGTTTCCGGCGTGTCTGGCACGTGCTTCCGGCACGTCTGAGAGGTGGTTCCGGCATGCGCGACAGGTGATTTCGGAGTGTCCGCCAGGTGGTTCTGGCGTACCCGGCAGGTGATTTTGGCGTGTCCGGCAGGTGTTTCTGGCGAGTCGAGCAGGTGGCTCCGGCATGCTCGGCAGGTGCTTCCGGCGTCTCCGGCACGTGGTTCTGGTGTGTCTGAGAGCTGGTTCCTGCATGTCCGGCAGATGATTCCGGAGGGTCCGCCAAGTGGTTCTGGCATACCCGGCTGGTGATGTGGGCATGTCAGGTAGGTGGTTCCGGCGAGTCGAGCAGGTGGCTCCGGCGTGCTCGGCAGGTTGTTCAGACGGGTCTGGCAGGTGTTTTCCGTCTGTTCGGGGTGTGGTTCCAGCATCTCATGCACATGGTTCTGGCACGTCTGAGATGTGGTTCCGGCCGGCCCGACAGGTGTTTCCACACTGTCCGCCAAGTGGTACTGGCGTAGTTGGCAGGTGATTTGGGCATGACCGGCAGGTGGTTCCAGCCAGCCCGGCAGGTGATTCCGAAGTGTTCCCCAACTGGTTGTGGCGTAGCCGGCAGGTGATTTCTGCGTGTCCGGCAGGTGGTTCTGGCGAGTCGAGCAGGTGGTTCCGGCGTGCTCGGCAGGTGCTTCCGGGGTCATTGGCACGTGGTTCTGGCATATCTGAGAGGTGGTTCCGGCATGCCCGGCAGGTGATTCCGGAGTGTTTGCCAAGTGTTTCCAGCGTAGCCGGCAGGTGATTTTGCATGTCCAGCGGTCGTTCCGGCGGGTCAAGCCGGTGGTTCCGGCGTGTCCGGCAGGTGGTTCCGGTCTGTCCGGCAGGTGGTTCTGTGGTGTCCGTCACGAGGTTCAGTCTGAGAGGCTGTGCCAGCATGCCCCTCACGTGATTCCGGCTTGTCCCCGAAGTGGTGCTGGTGTAGCGGGCAGGTGATTTTGGCGTGTCCGGCAGGTGGTTCAGGCGAGTTGAGCAGGTGGTTGCGACGTGCTCGGCAGGTGCTTCCGGCGTCTCCGGCACGTGTTTCTGGCACATCTGACTGGTGGTTCCGGCATGCCCAAAAGTTGATTCCGGTCTGTCCAGTAGGTGGTTCCGGCGTGCACGGCACGTGGTTCTGGTACGTGTCAGAGGTGGTTGCGTATGCCCAACAGGTGATTCCGGACTGTCCGCCACATGCTTCTGGCACGTCTGAGAGGTGGTTCCAACATGCCCGGCAGGTCATTTCGGAGAGTCGTCCAAGTGGTTCTGGCGTAGCCCGCAGGTGATTTTGGCGTGTCCGGCAGGTGGTTCCGCCGTGCTCGGCAGGTGGTTCAGGCATGGCCGTCACGTGGTTCCAGTCTGTCCAGGACGTGTTTCCAGCTTCTCCGGCAGGTGGTTCTGGTACGTCTGAGAGGTGGTTCCGCCATGGCTGGCAGGTGATCCCGGACTGTCCCCCAGGTGGTTCTGGCATAGCCAGCAGTTGATATTGGCCTGTCCGGCAGGTGGTTCCAGCGAGTCAAACAGGTGGCTCCGGCGTTCTTGGCAGGTGGTTCCGGTCTGTCCGGTAGGTGTTTCCGGCGTGTCTGGCACGTGCTTCCGGAACGTCTGAGAGGTGGTTCCGGCATGCGCGACAGGTGATTTCGGAGTGTCCGCCAGGTGGTTCTGGCATACCCGGCAGGTGATTTTGGCGTGTCCGGCAGGTGTTTCTGGCGAGTCGAGCAGGTGGCTCCGGCATGCTCGGCAGGTGCTTCCGGCGTCTCCGGCACTTGGTTCTGGTGTGTCTGAGAGCTGGTTCCGGCATGTCCGGCAGATGATTCCGGAGTGTCCGCCAAGTGGTTCTGGCATACCCAGCAGGTGATTTTGGCGTGTCAGGGAGGTGGTACCCGTGAGTCGAGCAGGTGGTTCCGGCGTGCTCAGCAGGTGGTTCAGGCGGTTCTGGCAGGTGGTATCCGTCTGTTCGGGGTGTGGTTCCAGCATCTCATGAACACGTTTCTGGCACGTCTGAGATGTGGTTCCAGCCGGCCCGACAGGTGTTTCCGCAGTGTCCGCCAAGCGGTTCTGGCGTAGTTGGCAGGTGATTTTGGCATGACTGGCAGGTGGTTCCAGCAAGCCTGGCAGGTGATTCCAAAGTGTTCACCAACTGGTTGTGGCGTAGCCGGGGGGTGATTTTTGCGTGATCGGCAGGTGGTTCTGGCGAGTCGAGCAGGTGGTTCCGGCGTGCTCGGCTGGTGCTTCCGGGGTCATTGGCACGGGGTTCTGGCATGTCTGAGAGGTGGTTCCTGCATGCCCGGCAAGTGATTCCGGAGTGTTCGCCAAGTGGTTCTGGCATAGTCGGCAGGTGATTTTGGCATGTCCGGCAGGTGGTTCAGGCGAGTTGAGCAGGTGGTTCCAACGTGCTTGGCAGGTGCTTCCGGCGTCTCCGGCACGTGTTTCTGGCACATCTGACAGGTGGTTCCGGCATGCCCGAAAGGTGATTCCGGTCTGTCCGGTAGGTGGTTCCAGCCTGCACGGCATGTGGTTCTGGTACGTCTCAGAGGTGGTTGCGCATGCCCAACAGGTGATTCCGGACTGTCGGCCACATGGTTCTGGCACGTCTGAGAGGTGGTTCCGGCATGCTCGGCAGGTCATCCCAGAGAGTCCTCCAAGTGGTTCTGGCATAACACGCAGGTGATTTTGGCGTGTCTGGCAGGTTGTTCCGTTGTGCTTGGCAGGTGGTTCAGGCTTGGCCGGCAGGTGGTTCCAGACTGTCCAGGACGTGTTTCCAGCTTCTCCGGCAGGTGGTTCTGGTACGACTGAGAGGTGGTTCCGCCATGGCTGGCAGGTGATTCCGGACTGTCCCCCAGGTGGTTCTGGCATAGCCAGCAGTTAATATTGGCCTGTCCGGCAGGTGGTTCCAGCGAGTCGAACAGGTGGCTCTGGCGTGCTCGGCAGGTGGTTCCGGTCTGTCCGGTAGGTGATTCCGGCGTGTCCAGCACGTGCTTCCGGCACGTCTGAGAGGTGGTTCCGGCATGCGCGACAGGTGATTTCGGAGTGTCCGCCAGGTGGTTCTGGCGTACCCGGCAGGTGATTTTGGCGTGTCCGGGAGGTGTTTCTGGCGAGTCGAGCAGGTGGCTCCGGCATGCTCGGCAGGTGCTTCCGGCGTCTCCGGCACGTGGTTCTGGTGTGTCTGAGAGCTGGTTCCGGCATGTCCGGCAGATGATTCCGGAGTGTCCGCCAAGTGGTTCTGGCATACCCGGCTGGTGATTTGGGCATGTCAGGTAGGTGGTTCCGGCGAGTCGAGCAGGTGGCTCCGGCGTGCTCGGCAGGTTGTTCAGACGGGTCTGGCAGGTGTTTTCCGTCTGTTTGGGGTGTGGTTCCAGCATCTCATGCACATGGTTCTGGCACGTCTGAGATGTGGTTCCGGCCGGCCCGACAGGTGTTTCCACACTCTCCGCCAAGTGGTACTGGCGTAGTTGGCAGGTGATTTTGGCATGACCGGCAGGTGGTTCCAGCAAGCCCGGCAGGTGATTCCGAAGTGTTCCCCAACAGGTTGTGGCGTAGCCGGCAGGTGATTTTTGCGTGTCCGGCAGGTGGTTCTGGCGAGTCGAGCAGGTGGTTCCGGCGTGCTCGGCAGGTGCTTCCGGGGTCATTGGCACGTGGTTCTGGCATATCTGAGAGGTGGTTCCGGCATGCCCGGCAGGTGATTCCGGAGTGTTCGCCAAGTGTTTCCGGCGTAGCCGGCAGGTGATTTTGCATGTCCAGCGGTCGTTCCGGCGGGTCGAGCCGGTGGTTCCGGCGTGTCCGGCAGGTGGTTCCGGTCTGTCCGGCAGGTGGTTCTGTGGTGTCCGGCACGAGGTTCAGTCTGAGAGGCTGTGCCGGCATGCCCCTCACGTGATTCCGGCTTGTCCCCGAAGTGGTGCTGGTGTAGCGGGCAGGTGATTTTGGCGTGTCCGGCAGGTGGTTCAGGCGAGTTGAGCAGGTGGTTGCGACGTGCTCAGCAGGTGCTTCCGGCGTCTCCGGCACGTGTTTCTGGCACATCTGACTGGTGGTTCCGGCATGCCCAAAAGTTGATTCCGGTCTGTCCGGTAGGTGGTTCCGGCGTGCACGGCACGTGGTTCTGGTACGTCTCAGAGGTGGTTGAGTATGCCCAACAGGTGATTCCGGACTGTCCGCCACATGCTTCTGGCACGTCTGAGAGGTGGTTCCAACATGCCCGGCAGGTCATTTCGGAGAGTCGTCCAAGTGGTTCCGGCGTAGCCCGCAGGTGATTTTGGCGTGTCCGGCAGGTGGTTCCGCCGTGCTCGGAAGGTGGTTCAGGCATGGCCGTCACGTGGTTCCAGTCTGTCCAGGACGTGTTTCCAGCTTCTCCGGCAGGTGGTTCTGGTATGTCTGAGAGGTGGTTCCGCCATGGCTGGCAGGTGATCCCGGACTGTCCCCCAGGTGGTTCTGGCATAGCCAGCAGTTGATATTCGCCTGTCCGGCAGGTGGTTCCAGCGAGTCGAACAGGTGGCTCCGGCGTTCTTGGCAGGTGGTTCCGGTCTGTCCGGTAGGTGTTTCCGGCGTGTCTGGCACGTGCTTCCGGCACGTGTGAGAGGTGGTTCCGGCATGCGCGACAGGTGATTTCGGAGTGTCCGCCAGGTGGTTCTGGCGTACCCGGCAGGTGATTTTGGCGTGTCCGGCAGGTGTTTCTGGCGAGTCGAGCAGGTGGCTCCGGCATGCTCGGCATGTGCTTCCGGCGTCTCCGGCACGTGGTTCTGGTGTGTCTGAGAGCTGGTTCCGGCATGTCCGGCAGATGATTCCGGAGTGTCTGCAAGTGGTTCTGGCATACCCGGCTGGTGATTTGGGCATGTCAGGTAGGTGGTTCCGGCGAGTCGAGCAGGTGGCTCCGGCGTGCTCGGCAGGTTGTTCAGACGGGTCTGGCAGGTGTTTTCCGTCTGTTCGGGGTGTGGTTCCAGCATCTCATGCACATGGTTCTGGCACGTCTGAGATGTGGTTCCGGCCGGCCCGACAGGTGTTTCCACAGTGTCTGCCAAGTGGTACTGGCGTAGTTGGCAGGTGATTTTGGCATGACCGGCAGGTGGTTCCAGCAAGGCCGGCAGGTGATTCCGAAGTGTTCCCCAACTGGTTGTGGTGTAGCCGGCAGGTGATTTTTGCGTGTCCGGCAGGTGGTTCTGGCGAGTCGAGCAGGTGGTTCCGGCGTGCTCGGCAGGTGCTTCCGGGGTCATTGGCACGTGGTTCTGGCATATCTGAGAGGTGGCTCCGGCATGCCCGGCAGGTGATTCCGGAGTGTTCGCCAAGTGTTTCCGGCGTAGCCGGCAGGTGATTTTGCATGTCCAGCGGTCGTTCCGGCGGGTCGAGCCGGTGGTTGCGGCGTGTCCGGCAGGTGGTTCCGGTCTGTCCGGCAGGTGGTTCTGTGGTGTCCGGCACGAGGTTCAGTCTGAGAGGCTGTGCCGGCATGCCCCTCACGTGATTCCGGCTTGTCCCCGAAGTGGTGCTGGTGTAGCGGGCAGGTGATTTTGGCGTGTCCGGCAGGTGGTTCAGGCGAGTTGAGCAGGTGGTTGCCACGTGCTCGGCAGGTGCTTCCGGCGTCTCCGGCACGTGTTTCTGGCACATCTGACTGGTGGTTCCGGCATGCCCAAAAGTTGATTCCGGTCTGTCCAGTAGATGGTTCCGGCGTGCACGGCACGTGGTTCTGGTACGTGTCAGAGGTGGTTGCGTATGCCCAACAGGTGATTCCGGACTGTCCGCCACGTGCTTCTGGCACATCTGAGAGGTGGTTCCAACATGCCCGGCAGGTCATTTCGGAGAGTCATCCAAGTGGTTCTGGCGTAGCCCGCAGGTGATTTTGGCGTGTCCGGCAGGTGGTTCCGCCGTGCTCGGCAGGTGGTTCAGGCATGGCCGTCACGTGGTTCCAGTCTGTCCAGGACGTGTTTCCAGCTTCTCCGGCAGGTGGTTCTGGTACGTCTGAGAGGTGGTTCCGCCATGGCTGGCAGGTGATCCCGGACTGTCCCCCAGGTGGTTCTGGCATAGCCAGCAGTTGATATTGGTCTGTCCGGCAGGTGGTTCCAGCGAGTCGAACAGGTGGCTCCGGCGTTCTTGGAAGGTGGTTCCGGTCTGTCCGGTAGGTGTTTCCGGCGTGTCTGGCACGTGCTTCCGGCACGTCTGAGAGGTGGTTCCGGCATGCGCGACAGGTGATTTCGGAGTGTCCGCCAGGTGGTTCTGGCGTACCCGGCAGGTGATTTTGGCGTGTCCGGCAGATGGTTGAGGCGAGTTGAGCAGGTGGTTGCGACGTGCTCGGCAGGTGCTTCCGGCGTCTCCCGCACGTGTTTCTGGCACATCTGACTGGTGGTTCCGGCATGCCCAAAAGTTGATTCCGGTCTGTCCGGTAGGTGGTTCCGGCGTGCACGGCACGTGGTTCTGGTACGTCTCAGAGGTGGTTGCGTATGCCCAACAGGTGATTCCGGACTGTCCGCCACATGGTTCTGGCACGTCTGAGAGGTGGTTCCAACATGCCCGGCAGGTCATTTCGGAGAGTCGTCCAAGTGGTTCCGGCGTAGCCCGAAGGTGATTTTGGCGTGTCCGGCAGGTGGTTCCGCCGTGCTCGGCAGTTTGTTCAGGCATGGCCGTCACGTGGTTCCAGTCTGTCCAGGACTTGTTTCCAGCTTCTCCAGCAGGTGGTTCTGGTACGTCTGAGAGGTGGTTCCGCCATGGCTGGCAGGTGATCCCGGACTGTCCCCCAGGTGGTTCTGGCATAGCCAGCAGTTGATATTGGCCTGTCCGGCAGGTGGTTCCAGCGATTCGAACAGGTGGCTCCAGCGTTCTTGGCAGGTGGTTCCGGTCTGTCCGGTAGGTGTTTCCGGCGTGTCTGGCACGTGCTTCCGGCACGTCTGAGAGGTGGTTCCGGCATGCGCGACAGGTGAATTCGGAGTGTCCGCCAGGTGGTTCTTGCGTACCCGGCAGGTGATTTGGGCGTGTCCGGCAGGTGTTTCTGGCGAGTCGAGCAGGTGGCTCCGGCATGCTCGGCAGGTGCTTCCGGCGTCTCCGGCACGTGGTTCTGGTGTGTCTGAGAGCTGGTTCCGGCATGTCCGGCAGATGATTCCGGAGTGTCCGCCAAGTGGTTCTGGCATACCCAGCAGGAGATTTTGGCGTGTCAGGGAGGTGGTACCGGTGAGTCGAGCAGGTGGTTCCGGCGTGCTCAGCAGGTGGTTCAGGCGGTTCTGGCAGGTGGTATCCGTCTGTTCGGGGTGTGGTTCCAGCATCTCATGAACACGTTTCTGGCACGTCTGAGATGTGGTTCCAGCCGGCCCGACAGGTGTTTCCGCAGTGTCCGCCAAGCGGTTCTGGCGTAGTTGGCAGGTGATTTTGGCATGACTGGCAGGTGGTTCCAGCAAGCCTGGCAGGTGATTCCAAAGTGTTCACCAACTGGTTGTGGCGTAGCCGGCAGGTGATTTTTGCGTGATCGGCAGGTGGTTCTGGCGAGTCGAGCAGGTGGTTCCGGCGTGCTCGGCTGGTGCTTCCGGGGTCATTGGCACGGGGTTCTGGCATGTCTGAGAGGTGGTTCCTGCATGCCCGGCAAGTGATTCCTGAGTGTTCGCCAAGTGGTTCTGGCATAGTCGGCAGGTGATTTTGGCATGTCTGGCAGGTGGTTCAGGCGAGTTGAGCAGGTGGTTCCAACATGCTTGGCAGGTGCTTCCGGCGTCTCCGGCACGTGTTTCTGGCACATCTGACAGGTGGTTCCGGCATGCCCGAAAGGTGATTCCGGTCTGTCCGGTAGGTGGTTCCAGCCTGCACGGCATGTGGTTCTGGTACGTCTCAGAGGTGGTTGCGCATGCCCAACAGGTGATTCCGGACTGTCCGCCACATGGTTCTGGCACGTCTGAGAGGTGGTTCCGGCATGCCCGGCAGGTCATCCCAGAGAGTCCTCCAAGTGGTTCTGGCATAACACGCAGGTGATTTTGGCGTGTCTGTCAGGTTGTTCCGTTGTACTTGGCAGGTGGTTCAGGCTTGGCGGGCAGGTGGTTCCAGACTGTCCAGGACGTGTTTCCAGCTTCTCCGGCAGGTGGTTCTGGTACGTCTGAGAGGTGGTTCCGCCATGGCTGGCAGGTGATTCCGGACCGTCCCCCAGGTGGTTCTTTCATAGCCAGCTGTTGATATTGGCCTGTCCGGCAGGTGGTTCCAGCGAGTCGAACAGGTGGCTCCGGCGTTCTTGGCAGGTGGTTCCGGTCTGTCCAGTAGGTGTTTCCGGCGTGTCCGGCACGTGCTTCCGGCACGTCTGAGAGGTGGTTCCGGCATGCGCGGCAGGTGATTCCGTAGTGTCCGCAAGGTGGTTCTGGCCTACCCGGCAGGTGATTTTGGCGTGTCCGGCAGGTGTTTCTGGCGAGTGGAGCAGGTGGCTGGGGCATGCTCGGCAGGTGCTTCCGGCGTCTCCGGCACTTGGTTCTGGTGTGTCTGAGAGCTGGTTCCGGCATGTCCGGCAGATGATTCCGGAGTGTCCGCCAAGTGGTTCTGGCATACCCAGCAGGTGATTTTGGCGTGTCAGGGATGTGGTACCGGTGAGTCGAGCAGGTGGTTCCGGCGTGCTCAGCAGGTGGTTCAGGCGGTTCTGGCAGGTGGTATCCGTCTGTTCGGGGTGTGGTTCCAGCATCTCATGAACACGTTTCTGGCACGTCTGAGATGTGGTTCCAGCCGGCCCGACAGGTGTTTCCGCAGTGTCCGCCAAGCGGTTCTGGCGTAGTTGGCAGGTGATTTTGGCATGACTGGCAGGTGGTTCCAGCAAGCCTGGCAGGTGATTCCAAAGTGTTCACCAACTGGTTGTGGCGTAGCCGGCAGGTGATTTTTGCGTGATCGGCAGGTGGTTCTGGCGAGTTGAGCAGGTGGTTCCGGCGTGCTCGGCTGGTGCTTCCGGGGTCATTGGCATGGGGTTCTGGCATGTCTGAGAGGTGGTTCCTGCATGCCCGGCAAGTGATTCCGGAGTGTTCGCCAAGTGGTTCTGGCATAGTCGGCAGGTGATTTTGGCATGTCCGGCAGGTGGTTCAGGCGAGTTGAACAGGTGGTTCCAACGTGCTTGGCAGGTGCTTCCGGCGTCTCCGGCACGTGTTTCTGGCACATCTGACAGGTGGTTCCGGCATGCCCGAAAGGTGATTCCGGTCTGTCCGGTAGGTGGTTCCAGCCTGCACGGCATGTGGTTCTGGTACGTCTCAGAGGTGGTTGCGCATGCCCAACAGGTGATTCCGGACTGTCCGCCACATGGTTCTGGCACGTCTGAGAGGTGGTTCCGGCATGCCCGGCAGGTCATCCCAGAGAGTCCTCCAAGTGGTTCTGGCATAACACGCAGGTGATTTTGGCGTGTCAGGCAGGTTGTTCCGTTGTGCTTGGCAGGTGGTTCAGGCTTGGCGGGCAGGTGGTTCCAGACTGTCCAGGACGTGTTTCCAGCTTCTCCGGCAGGTGGTTCTGGTACGTCTGAGAGGTGGTTCCGCCATGGCTGGCAGGTGATGCCGGACCGTCCCCCAGGTGGTTCTGGCATAGCCAGCAGTTGATATTGGCCTGTCCGGCAGGTGGTTCCAGTGAGTCGAACAGGTGGCTCCGGCGTTCTTGGCAGGTGGTTCCGGTCTGTCCAGTAGGTGTTTCTGGCGTGTCCGGCACGTGCTTCCGGCACGTCTGAGAGGTGGTTCCGGCATGCGCGGCAGGTGATTCCGTAGTGTCCGCCAGGTGGTTCTGGCGTACCCGGCAGGTGATTTTGGCGTGTCCGGCTGGTGTTTCTGGCGAGTGGAGCAGGTGGCTCCGGCATGCTCGGCAGGTGCTTCCGGCGTCTCCGGCACTTGGTTCTGGTGTGTCTGAGAGCTGGTTCCGGCATGTCCGGCAGATGATTCCGGAGTGTCCGCCAAGTGGTTCTGGCATACCCAGCAGGTGATTTTGGCGTGTCAGGGAGGTGGTACGGGTGAGTCGAGCAGGTGGTTCCGGCGTGCTCAGCAGGTGGTTCAGGCGGTTCTGGCAGGTGGTATCCGTCTGTTCGGGGTGTGGTTCCAGCATCTCATGAACACGTTTCTGGCACGTCTGAGATGTGGTTCCAGCCGGCCCGACAGGTGTTTCCGCAGTGTCCACCAAGCGGTTCTGGCGTAGTTGGCAGGTGATTTTGGCATGACCGGCAGGTGGTTCCAGCAAGCCCGGCAGGTGATTCCGAAGTGTTCCCCAACTGGTTGTGGCGTAGCCGGCAGGTGATTTTTGCGTGTCCGGCAGGTGGTTCTGGCGAGTCGAGCAGGTGGTTCCGGCGTGCTCGGCAGGTGCTTCCGGGGTCATTGGCACGTGGTTCTGGCATATCTGAGAGGTGGTTCCGGCATGCCCGGCAGGTGACTCCGGAGTGTTCGCCAAGTGTTTCCGGCGTAGCCGGCAGGTGATTTTGCATGTCCAGCGGTCGTTCCCGCGGGTCGAGCCGGTGGTTCCGGCGTGTCCGGCAGGTGGTTCCGGTCTGTCCGGCAGGTGGTTCTGTGGTGTCCGGCACGAGGTTCAGTCTGAGAGGCTGTGCCGGCATGCCCCTCACGTGATTCCGGCTTGTCCCCGAAGTGGTGCTGGTGTAGCGGGCAGGTGATTTTGGCGTGTCCGGCAGGTGGTTCAGGCTAGTTGAGCAGGTGGTTGCGACGTGCTCGGCAGGTGCTTCCGGCGTCTCCGGCACGTGTTTCCGGCACATCTGACTGGTGGTTCCGGCATGCCCAAAAGTTGATTCCGGTCTGTCCGGTAGGTGGTTCCGGCGTGCACGGCACGTGGTTCTGGTACGTGTCAGAGGTGGTTGCGTATGCCCAACAGGTGATTCCGGACTGTCCGCCACGTGCTTCTGGCACGTCTGAGAGGTGGTTCCAACATGCCCGGCAGGTCATTTCGGAGAGTAGTCCAAGTGGTTCTGGCGTAGCCCGCAGGTGATTTTGGCGTGTCCGGCAGGTGGATTCCGCCGTGCTCGGCAGGTGGTTCAGGCATGCCCGTCACGTGGTTCCAGTCTGTCCAGGACGTGTTTCCAGCTTCTCCGGCAGGTGGTTCTGGTACGTCTGAGAGGTGGTTCCGCCATGGCTGGCAGGTGATCCCGGACTGTCCCCCAGGTGGTTCTGGCATAGCCAGCAGTTGATATTGGCCTGTCCGGCAGGTGGTTCCAGCGAGTCGAACAGGTGGCTGCGGCGTTCTTGGCAGGTGGTTCCGGTCTGTCCGGTAGTTGTTTCCGGCGTGTCTGGCACGTGCTTCCGGCACGTCTGAGAGGTGGTTCCGGCATGCCCGGCAGGTCATCCCAGAGAGTCCTCCAAGTGGTTCTGGCATAACACGCAGGTGATTTTGGCGTGTCTGGCAGGTTGTTCCATTGTGCTTGGCAGGTGGTTCAGGCTTGGCCGGCAGGTGGTTCCAGACTGTCCAGGACGTGTTTCCAGCTTCTCCGGCAGGTGGTTCTGGTACGTCTGAGAGGTGGTTCCGCCATGGCTGGCAGGTGATTCCGGACCGTCCCCCAGGTGGTTCTGGCATAGCCAGCAGTTGATATTGGCCTGTCCGGCAGGTGGTACCAGCGAGTCGAACAGGTGGCTCCGGCGTGCTCGGCAGGTGGTTCCGGTCTGTCCGGTAGGTGTTTCCGGCGTGTCCGGCACGTGCTTCCGGCACGTCTGAGAGGTGGTTCCGGCATGCGCGACAGGTGATTTCGGAGTGTCCGCCAGGTGGTTCTGGCGTACCCGGCAGGTGATTTTGCTGGCTCCGGCATGCTCGGCAGGTGCTTCCGGCGTCTCTGGCACGTGGTTGTGGTGTGTCTGAGAGCTGGTTCCGGCATGTCTGGCAGATGATTCCGGAGTGTCCGCCAAATGGTTCTGGCATACCCGGCTGGTGATTTGGGCATGTCAGGTAGGTGGTTCCGGCGAGTCGAACAGGTGGCTCCGGCGTGCTCGGCAGGTTGTTCAGACGGGTCTGGCAGGTGTTTTCCGTCTGTTCGGGGTGTGGTTCCAGCATCTCATGCACATGGTTCTGGCACGTCTGAGATGTGGTTCCGGCCGGCCCGACAGGTGTTTCCACAGTGTCCGCCAAGCGGTACTGGCGTAGTTGGCAGGTGATTTTGGCATGACCGGCAGGTGGTTCCAGCAAGCCTGTCAGGTGATTCCGAAGTGTTCCCCAACTGGTTGTGGCGTAGCCGGCAGGTGATTTCTGCGTGTCTGGCAGGTGGTTCTGGCGAATCGAGCAGGTGGTTCCTGTGTGCTCGGGAGGTGCTTCCGGGGTCATTGGCACGTGGTTCTGGCATATCTGAGAGGTGGTTCCGGCATGCCCGGCAGGTGATTCCGGAGTGTTCGCCAAGTGTTTCCGGCATACCCGGCAGGTGATTTTGCACGTCCAGCGGTCGTTCCGGCGGGTCGAGTCGGTGGTTCCGGCGTGTCCGGCAGGTGGTTCCGGTCTGTCCGGCAGGTGGTTCTGTGGTGTCCGGCACGAGGTTCAGTCTGAGAGGCTGTGCCGGCATGCCCCTCACGTGATTCCGGCTTGTCCCCGAAGTGGTGCTGGTGTAGCGGGCAGGTGATTTTGGCGTGTCCGGCAGGTGGTTCAGGCGAGTTGAGCAGGTGGTTGCGACGTGCTCGGCAGGTGCTTCTGGCGGCTCCAGCACGTGTTTCTGGCACATCTGACTCGTGGTTCCGGCATGCCCAAAAGTTGATTCCGGTCTGTCCGGTAGGTGGTTCCGGCGTGCACGGCACGTGGTTCTGGTACGTCTCAGAGGTGGTTGCGTATGCCCAACAGGTGATTCCGGACTGTCCGCCACGTGCTTCTGGCACGTCTGAGAGGTGGTTCCAACATGCCCGGCAGGTCATTTCGGAGAGTCGTCCAAGTGGTTCTGGCGTAGCCCGCAGGTGATTTTGGCGTGTCCGGCAGGTGGTTCTGCCGTGCTCGGCAGGTGGTTCAGGCATGGCCGTCACGTGGTTCCAGTCTGTCCAGGACGTGTTTCCAGCTTCTCCGGCAGGTGGTTCTGGTACGTCTGAGAGGTGGTTCCGCCATGGCTGGCAGGTGATCCCGGACTGTCCCCCAGGTGGTTCTGGCATAGCCAGCAGTTGATATTGGCCTGTCCGGCAGGTGGTTCTGGCGAGTCGAGCAGGTGGTTCCGGCGTGCTCGGCTGGTGCTTCCGGGGTCATTGGCACGGGGTTCTGGCATGTCTGAGAGGTGGTTCCTGCATGCCCGGCAAGTGATTCCTGAGTGTTCGCCAAGTGGTTCTGGCATAGTCGGCAGGTGATTTTGGCATGTCTGGCAGGTGGTTCAGGCGAGTTGAGCAGGTGGTTCCAACATGCTTGGCAGGTGCTTCCGGCGTCTCCGGCACGTGTTTCTGGCACATCTGACAGGTGGTTCCGGCATGCCCGAAAGGTGATTCCGGTCTGTCCGGTAGGTGGTTCCAGCCTGCACGGCATGTGGTTCTGGTACGTCTCAGAGGTGGTTGCGCATGCCCAACAGGTGATTCCGGACTGTCCGCCACATGGTTCTGGCACGTCTGAGAGGTGGTTCCGGCATGCCCGGCAGGTCATCCCAGAGAGTCCTCCAAGTGGTTCTGGCATAACACGCAGGTGATTTTGGCGTGTCTGTCAGGTTGTTCCGTTGTACTTGGCAGGTGGTTCAGGCTTGGCGGGCAGGTGGTTCCAGACTGTCCAGGACGTGTTTCCAGCTTCTCCGGCAGGTGGTTCTGGTACGTCTGAGAGGTGGTTCCGCCATGGCTGGCAGGTGATTCCGGACCGTCCCCCAGGTGGTTCTTTCATAGCCAGCTGTTGATATTGGCCTGTCCGGCAGGTGGTTCCAGCGAGTCGAACAGGTGGCTCCGGCGTTCTTGGCAGGTGGTTCCGGTCTGTCCAGTAGGTGTTTCCGGCGTGTCCGGCACGTGCTTCCGGCACGTCTGAGAGGTGGTTCCGGCATGCGCGGCAGGTGATTCCGTAGTGTCCGCCAGGTGGTTCTGGCCTACCCGGCAGGTGATTTTGGCGTGTCCGGCAGGTGTTTCTGGCGAGTGGAGCAGGTGGCTGGGGCATGCTCGGCAGGTGCTTCCGGCGTCTCCGGCACTTGGTTCTGGTGTGTCTGAGAGCTGGTTCCGGCATGTCCGGCAGATGATTCCGGAGTGTCCGCCAAGTGGTTCTGGCATACCCAGCAGGTGATTTTGGCGTGTCAGGGAGGTGGTACCGGTGAGTCGAGCAGGTGGTTCCGGCGTGCTCAGCAGGTGGTTCAGGCGGTTCTGGCAGGTGGTATCCGTCTGTTCGGGGTGTGGTTCCAGCATCTCATGAACACGTTTCTGGCACGTCTAAGATGTGGTTCCAGCCGGCCCGACAGGTGTTTCCGCAGTGTCCGCCAAGCGGTTCTGGCGTAGGTGGCAGGTGATTTTGGCATGACTGGCAGGAGGTTCCAGCAAGCCTGGCAGGTGATTCCAAAGTGTTCACCAACTGGTTGTGGCGTAGCCGGCAGGTGATTTTTGCGTGATCGGCAGGTGGTTCTGGCGAGTCGAGCAGGTGGTTCCGGCGTGCTCGGCTGGTGCTTCCGGGGTCATTGGCACGGGGTTCTGGCATGTCTGAGAGGTGGTTCCTGCATGCCCGGCAAGTGATTCCGGAGTGTTCGCCAAGTGGTTCTGGCATAGTCGGCAGGTGATTTTGGCATGTCCGGCAGGTGGTTCAGGCGAGTTGAGCAGGTGGTTCCAACGTGCTTGGCAGGTGCTTCCGGCGTCTCCGGCACGTGTTTCTGGCACATCTGACAGGTGGTTCCGGCATGCCCGAAAGGTGATTCCGGTCTGTCCTGTAGGTGGTTCCAGCCTGCACGTCATGTGGTTCTGGTACGTCTCAGAGGTGGTTGCGCATGCCCAACAGGTGATTCCGGACTGTCCACCACATGGTTCGGGCACGTCTGAGAGGTGGTTCCGGCATGCCCTGCAGGTAATCCCAGAGAGTCCTCCAAGTGGTTCTGGCCTAACACGCAGGTGATTTTGGCGTGTCTGGCAGGTTGTTCCGTTGTGCTTGGCAGGTGGTAAGGCTTGGCCAGCAGGTGGTTCCAGACTGTCCAGGACGTGTTTCCAGCTTCTCCGGCAGGTGGTTCTGGTACGTGTGAGAGGTGGTTCCGCCATGGCTGGCAGGTGATTCCGGACTTTCCCCCAGGTGGTTCTGGCATAGCCAGCAGTTGATATTGGCCTGTCCGGAAGGTGGTTCGAGCGAGTCGAACAGGTGCCTCCGGCGTGCTCGGCAGGTGGTTCCGGTCTGTCCGGTAGGTGATTCCGGCGTGTCCGGCACGTGCTTCCGGCACCTCTGAGAGGTGGTTCTGGCATGCGCGACTGGTGGTTTCGGAGTGTCCGCCAGGTGGTTCTGCCGTAACCGGCAGGTGATTTTGGCGTGTCCGGCAGGTGTTTCTGGCGAATCGAGCAGGTGGCTCCGGCATGCTCGGCAGGTGCTTCCGGCGTCTCCGGCACGTGGTTCTGGTGTGTCTGAGAGCTGGTTCCGGCATGTCCGGCAGATGATTCCGGAGTGTCCGCCAAGTGGTTCTGGCATACCCGGCTCGTGATTTGGGCATGTCAGGTAGGTGGTTCCGGCGAGTCGAGCAGGTGGCTCCGGCGTGCTCGGCAGGTTGTTCAGCCGGGTCTGGCAGGTGTTTTCCGTCTGTTCGGGGTGTGGTTCCAGCATCTCATGCACATGGTTCTGGCACGTCTGAGATGTGGTTCCGGCCGGCCCGACAGGTGTTTCCACAGTGTCCGCCAAGTGGTACTGGCGTAGTTGGCAGGTGATTTTGGCATGACCGGCAGGTGGTTCCAGCAAGCCCGGCAGGTGATTCCGAAGTGTTCCCCAACTGGTTGTGGCGTAGCCGGCAGGTGATTTTTGCGTGTCCGGCAGGTGGTTCTGGCGAGTCGAGCAGGTGGTTCCGGCGTGCTCGGCAGGTGCTTCCGGGGTCATTGGCACGTGGTTCTGGCATATCTGAGAGGTGGTTGCGGCATGCCCCGCAGGTGATTCCGGAGTGTTCGCCAAGAGTTTCCGGCGTAGCCGGCAGGTGATTTTGCATGTCCAGCGGTCGTTCCGGCGGGTCGAGCCGGTGGTTCCGGCGTGTCCGGCAGGTGGTTCCGGTCTGTCCGGCAGGTGGTTCTGTGGTGTCCGGCACGAGGTTCAGTCTGAGAGGCTGTGCCGGCATGCCCCTCACGTGATTCCGGCTTGTCCCCGAAGTGGTGCTGGTGTAGCGGGCAGGTGATTTTGGCGTGTCCGGCAGGTGGTTCAGGCGAGTTGAGCAGGTGGTTGCGACGTGCTCAGCAGGTGCTTCCGGCGCCTCCGGCACGTGTTTCTGGCACATCTGACTGGTGGTTCCGGCATGCCCACAAGTGGATTCCGGTCTGTCCGGTAGGTGGTTCCGGCGTGCACGGCACGTGGTTCTGGTACGTCTCAGAGGTGGTTGCGTATGCCCAACAGGTGATTCCGGAATGTCCGCCACGTGCTTCTGGCACGTCTGAGAGGTGGTTCCAACATGCCCGGCAGGTCATTTCGGACACTCGTCCAAGTGGTTCTGGCGTAGCCCGCAGGTGATTTTGGCGTGTCCGGCAGGTGGTTCCGCCGTGCTCGGCATGTGGTTCAGGCATGGCCGTCACGTGATTCCAGTCTGTCCAGGACGTGTTTCCAGCTTCTCCGGCAGGTGGTTCTGGTACGTCTGAGAGGTGGTTCCGCCATGGCTGGCAGGTGATCCCGGACCGTCCCCCAGGTGGTTCTGGCATAGCCAGCAGTTGATATTGGCCTGTCCGGCAGGTGGTTCCAGCAAGTCGAACAGGTGGCTCCGGCGTTCTTGGCAGGTGGTTCCGGTCTGTCCGGTAGGTGTTTCCGGCGTGTCTGGCACGTGCTTCCGGCACGTCTGAGAGGTGGTTCCGACATGCGTGGCAGGTGATCCCGTAGTGTCCGCCAGGTGGTTCTGGCATACCCGGCAGGTGATTTTGGCGTGTCCGGCAGGTGTTTCTGGCGAGTCGAGCAGGTGGCTCCGGCATGCTCGGCATGTGCTTCCGGCGTCTCCGGCACGTGGTTATGGTGTGTCTGAGAGCTGGTTCCAGCATGTCCGGCAGATGATTCCGGAGTGTCCGCCAAGTGGTTCTGGCATACCCGGCTGGTGATTTGGGCATGTCAGGTAGTTGGCTCCGGCGTGCTCGGCAGGTTGTTCAGACGGGTCTGGCAGGTGTTGTCCGTCTGTTCGTGGTTTGGTTCCAGCATCTCATGCACACGGTTCTGGCACGTCTGAGATGTGGTTCAGGCCGGCCCGACAGGTGTTTCCACAGTGTCCGCCAAGTGGTACTGGCGTAGTTGGCAGGTGATTTTGGCATGACCGGCAGGTGGTTCCAGCAAGCCCGGCAGGTGATTCCGAAGTGTTCCCCAACTGGTTGTGGCGTAGCCGGCAGGAGATTTCTGCGTGTCCGGCAGGTGGTTCTGGCGAGTCGAGCAGGTGGTTCCTGTTGCTCGGCAGGTGCTTCCGGGGTAATTGGCACGTGGTTCTGGCATATCTGAGAGGTGGTTCCGGCATGCCCGGCAGGTGATTCCGGAGTGTTCGCCAAGTTTTTCCGGCGTAGCCGGCAGGTGATTTTGCATGTCCAGCGGTCGTTCCGGCGGGTCGAGCCGGTGGTTCCGGCGTGTCCGGCAGGTGGTTCCGGTCTGTCCGGCAGGTGGTTCTGTGGTGTCCGGCACGAGGATCAGTCTGAGAGGCTGTGCCGGCATGCCCCTCACGTGATTCCGGCTTGTCCCCGAAGTGGTGCTGGTGTAGCGGGCAGGTGATTTTGGGGTGTCCGGCGGGTGGTTCAGGCGAGTTGAGCAGGTGGTTGCGACGTGCTCGGCAGGTGCTTCCGGCGTCTACGGCACATGTTTCTGGCACATCTGACTGGTGGTTCCGGCATGCCCAAAAGTTGATTCCGGTCTGTCCGGTAGGTGGTTCCGGCGTCCACGGCACGTGGTTCTGGTACGTCTCAGAGGTGGTTGTGTATGCCCAACAGGTGATTCCGGACTGTCCGCCACGTGCTTCTGGCACGTCTGAGAGGTGGTTCCAACATGCCCGGCAGGTCATTTCGGAGAGTCGTCCAAGTGGTTCTGGCGTAGCCCGCACGTGATTTTGGCGTGTCCGGCAGGCGGTTCCGCCGTGCTCGGCAGGTGGTTCAGGCATGGCCGTAAAGTGGTTCCAGTCTGTCCAAGAAGTGTTTCCAGCTTCTCCGGCAGGTGATTCTGGTACGTCTGAGAGGTGCTTCCGCCATGGCTGGCAGGTGATCCCGGACTGTCCCCCAGGTGGTTATGGCATAGCCAGCAGTTGATATTGGCCTGTCCGGCAGGTTCCAGCGAGTCGAACAGGTGGCTCCGGCGTTCTTGGCAGGTGGTTCCGGTCTGTCCGGTAGGTGTTTCCGGCGTGTCTGGCACGTGCTTCCGGCACGTCTGAGAGGTGGTTCCGGCATGGGCGACTGGTGGTTTCGGAGTGTCCGCCAGGTGGTTCTGGCGTACCCGGCAGGTGATTTTGGCGTGTCCGGCAGGTGTTTCTGGCGAGTCGAGCAGGTGGCTCCGGCATGCTCGGCAGGTGCTTCCGGCGTCTCCGGCACTTGGTTCTGGTGTGTCTGAGAGCTGGTTCCGGCATGTCCGGCAGATGATTCCGGAGTGTCCGCCAAGTGGTTCTGGCATACCCAGCAGGTGATTTTGGCGTGTCAGGGAGGTGGTACCGGTGAGTCGAGCAGGTGGTTCCGGCGTGCTCAGCAGGTGGTTCAGGCGGTTCTGGCAGGTGGTATCCGTCTGTTCGGGGTGTGGTTCCAGCATCTCATAAACACGTTTCTGGCACGTCTGAGATGTGGTTCCAGCCGGCCCGACAGGTGTTTCCGCAGTGTCCGCCAAGCGGTTCTGGCGTAGTTGGCAGGTGATTTTGGCATGACTGGCAGGTGGTTCCAGCAAGCCTGGCAGGTGATTCCAAAGTGTTCACCAACTGGTTGTGGCGTAGCGGGCAGGTGATTTTTGCGTGATCGGCAGGTGGTTCTGGCGAGTCGAGCAGGTGGTTCCGGCGTGCTCGGCTGGTGCTTCCGGGGTCATTGGCACGGGGTTCTGGCATGTCCGAGAGGTGGTTCCTGCATGCCCGGCAAGTGATTCCGGAGTGTTCGCCAAGTGGTTCTGGCATAGTCGGCAGGTGATTTTGGCATGTCCGGCAGGTGGTTCAGGCGAGTTGAGCAGGTGGTTCCAACGTGCTTGGCAGGTGCTTCCGGCGTCTCCGGCACGTGTTTCTGGCACATCTGACAGGTGGTTCCGGCATGCCCGAAAGGTGATTCCGGTCTGTCCGGTAGGTGGTTCCAGCCTGCACGGCATGTGGTTCTGGTACGTCTCAGAGGTGGTTGCGCATGCCCAGCAGGTGATTCCGGACTGTCCGCCACATGGTTCTGGCACGTCTGAGAGGTGGTTCCGGCGTGCCCGGCAGGTCATCCCAGAGAGTCCTCCAAGTGGTTCTGGCATAACACGCAGGTGCTTTTGGCGTGTCTTTCAGGTTGTTCCGTTGTGCTTGGCAGGTGGTTCAGGCTTGGCCGGCAGGTGGTTCCAGACTGTCCAGGACGTGTTTCCAGCGTCTCCGGCAGGTGGTTCTGGTACGTCTGAGAGGTGGTTCCGCCATGGCTGGCAGGTGATTCCGGACCGTCCCACAGGTGGTTCTGGCATAGCCAGCAGTTGATATTGGCCTGTCCGGCAGGTGGTTCCAGCGAGTCGAACAGGTGGCTCCGGCGTGCTCGGCAGGTGGTTCCCGTCTGTCCGGTAGGTGATTCCGGCGTGTCCGGCACGTGCTTCCGGCACGTCTGAGAGGTGGTTCCGGCATGCGCGACAGGTGGTTTCGGAGTGTCCGCCAGGTGGTTCTGGCGTACCCGGCAGGTGATTTTGGCGTGTCCGGCAGGTGTTTCTGGCGAATCGAGCAGGTGGCTCCGGCATGCTCGGCAGGTGCTTCCGGCGTCTCCGGCACGTGGTTCTTGTGTGTCTGAGAGCTGGTTCCGGCATGTCCGGCAGATGATTCCGGAGTGTCCGCCAAGTGGTTCTGGCATACCCGGCTGGTGATTTGGGCATGTCAGGTAGGTGGTTCCGGTGAGTCGAGCAGGTGGCTCCTGCGTGCTCGGCAGGTTGTTCAGACGGGTCTGGCAGGTGTTTTCCGTCTGTTCGGGGTGTGGTTCCAGAATCTCATGCACATGGTTCTGGCACGTCTGAGATGTGGTTCCGGCCGGCCCGACAGGTGTTTCCACAGTGTCCGCCAAGTGGTACTGGCGTAGTTGGCAGGTGATTTTGGCATGACCGGCAGGTGGTTCCAGCAAGCCCGGCAGGTGATTCCGAAGTGTTCCCCAACTGGTGGCGTAGCCGGCAGGTGATTTTTGCGTGTCCGGCAGGTGGTTCTGGCGAGTCGAGCAGGTGGTTCCGCCGTGCTCGGCAGGTGCTTCCGGGGTCATTGGCACGTGGTTCTGGCATATCTGAGAGGTGGTTCCAGCATGCCCGGCAGGTGATTCCGGAGTGTTCGCCAAGTGTTTCCGGCATAGCCGGCAGGTGATTTTGCATGTCCAGCGGTCGTTCCGGCGGGTCGAGCCGGTGGTTCCGGCGTGTCCGGCAGGTGGTTCCGGTCTGTCCGGCAGGTGGTTCTGTGGTGTCCGGCACGAGGTTCAGTCTGAGAGGCTGTGCCGGCATGCCCCTCACGTGATTCCGGCTTGTCCCCGAAGTGGTGCTGGTGTAGCGGGCAGGTGATTTTGGCGTGTCCGGCAGGTGGTTCAGGCGAGTTGAGCAGGTGGTTGCGACGTGCTCGGCAGGTGCTTCCGGCGTCTCCGGCACGTGTTTCTGGCACATCTGACTGGTGGTTCCGGCATGCCCAAAAGTTGATTCCGGTCTGTCCGGTAGGTGGTTCCGGCGTGCACGGCACGTGGTTCTGGTACGTGTCAGAGGTGGTTGCGTATGCCCAACAGGTGATTCCGGACTGTCCGCCACGTGCTTCTGGCACGTCTGAGAGGTGGTTCCAACATGCCCGGCAGGTCATTTCGGAGAGTCGTCCAAGTGGTTCTGGCGTAGCCCGCAGGTGATTTTGGCGTGTCCGGCAGGTGGTTCCGCCGTGCTCGGCAGGTGGTTCAGGCATGGCCGTCACGTGGTTCCAGTCTGTCCAGGACGTGTTTCCAGCTTCTCCGGCACGTGGTTCTGGTACGTCTGAGAGGTGGTTCCGCCATGGCTGGCAGGTGATCCCGGCCCGTCCCCCAGGTGGTTCTGGCATAGCCAGCAGTTGATATTGGCCTGTCCGGCAGGTTCCAGCGAGTCGAACAGGTGGCTCGGGCGTTTTTGGCAGGTGGTTCCGGTCTGTCCGGTAGGTGTTTCCGGCGTGTCTGGCACATGCTTCCGGCACGTCTGAGAGGTGGTTACGTCATGCGCGACAGGTGATTCCGGAGTGTCCGACAGGTGGTTCCGGCGTACCCGGCAGGTGATTGTGGCGTGTCCGGCAGGTGTTTCTGGCGAGTCGAGCAGGTGGCTCCGGCATGCTCGGCAGGTGCTTCCGGCGTCTCCGGCACGTGGTTCTGGTGTGTCTGATAGCTGGTTCCGGAATGTCCGGCAGATGATTCCGGAGTGTCCGCCAAGTGGTTCTGGCATACCCGGCTGGTGATTTGGGCATGTCAGGTAGGTGGCTCCGGCGTGCTCGGCAGGTTGTTCAGACGGGTCTGGCAGGTGTTTTCCGTCTGTTCGGGGTGTGGTTCCAGCATCTCATGCACATGGTTCTGGCACGTCTGAGATGTGGTTCCGGCCGGCCCGACAGGTGTTTCCACAGTGTCCGCCAAGTGGTACTGGCGTAGTTGGCAGGTGATTTTGGCATGACCGGCAGGTGGTTCCAGCAAGCCCGGCAGGTGATTCCGAAGTGTTCCCCAACTGGTTGTGGCGTAGCCGGCAGGTGATTTTTGCGTGTCCGGCAGGTGGTTCTGGCGAGTCGAGCAGGTGGTTCAGGCGTGCTCGGCAGGTGCTTCCGGGTTCATTGGCACGTGGTTCTGGCATATCTGAGAGGAGGTTCCGGCATGCTCGGCAGCTGATTCCGGAGCGTCCGCCAAGTGGTTCTGGCATACCCAGCAGGTGATTTTGGGATGTCAGGGAGGTGGTACCGGTAAGTCGAGCAGGTGGTTCCGGCGTGCTCAGCAGGTGGTTCAGGCGGTTCTGGCAGGTGGTATCCGTCTGTTCGGAGGGTGGTTCCAGCGTCTTATGAACACGTTTCTGGCACGTCTGAGATGTGGTTCCAACTGGACCGACAGGTGTTTCCGCAGTGTCCGCCAAGCGGTTCTGGCGTAGTTGGCAGGTGATTTTGGCATGACTGGCGGGTGGTTCCAGCAAGCCTGGCAGGTGATTCCAAAGTGTTCACCAACTGGTTGTGGCGTAGCCGGCAGGTGATTTTTGCGTGATCGGCAGGTGGTTCTGGCGAGTTGAGCAGGTGGTTCCAACGTGCTTGGCAGGTGCTTCCGGCGTCTCCGGCACGTGTTTCTGGCACATCTGACAGGTGGTTCCGGCATGCCCGAAAGGTGATTCCGGTCTGTCCGGTAGGTGGTTCCAGCCTGCACGGCATGTGGTTCTGGTACGTCTCAGAGGTGGTTGCGCATGCCCAACAGGTGATTCCGGACTGTCCGCCACATGGTTCTGGCACGTCTGAGAGGTGGTTCCGGCATGCCCGGCAGGTCATCCCAGAGAGTCCTCCAAGTGGTTCTGGCATAACACGCAGGTGATTTTGGCGTGTCTGGCAGGTTGTTCCGTTGTGCTTGGCAGGTGGTTCAGGCTTGGCCGGCAGGTGGTTCCAGACTGTCCAGGACGTGTTTCCAGCTTCTCCGGCAGGTGGTTCTGGTACGTCTGAGAGGTGGTTCCGCCATGGCTGGCAGGTGATTCCGGACCGTCCCCCAGGTGGTTCTGGCACAGCCAGCAGTTGATATTGGCCTGTCCAGCAGGTGGTTCCAGCGAGTCGAACAGGTGGCTCCGGCGTGCTCGGCAGGTGGTTCCGGTCTGTCCGGTAGGTGATTCCGGCGTGTCCGGCACGTGCTTCCGGCACGTCTGAGAGGTGGTTCCGGCATGCGCGACAGGTGGTTTCGGAGTGTCCGCCAGGTGGTTCTGGCGTACCCGGCAGGTGATTTTGGCGTGTCCGGCAGGTGCTCCTGGCGAGTCGAGCAGGTGGCTCTGGCATGCTCGGCAGGTGCTTCCGGCGTCTCCGACACGTGGTTCTGGTGTGTCTGAGAGCTGGTTCCGGCATGTCCGGCAGATGATTCCTGAGTGTCCACCAAGTGGTTCTGGCATACCCGGCTGGTGATTTGGGCATGTCAGGTAGGTGGTTCCGGCGAGTCGAGCAGGTGGCTCCGCAGTGCTCGGCAGGTTGTTCAGACGGGTCTGGCAGGTGTTTTCCGTCTGTTCGGGGTGTGGTTCCAGCATCTCATGCACATGCTTCTGGCACGTCTGAGATGTGGTTCCGGCCGGCCCGACAGGTGTTTCCACAGTGTCTGCCAATTGGTACTGGCGTAGTTGGCAGGTGATTTTGGCATGACCGGCAGGTGGTTCCAGCAAGCCCGGCAGGTGATTCCGAAGTGTTCCCCAACTGGTTGTGGCGTATCCGGCAGGTGATTTTTGCGTGTCCGGCAGGTGGTTCTGGCGAGTCGAGCAGGTGGTTCCGGCGTGCTCGGCAGGTGCTTCCGGGGTCATTGGCACGTGGTTCTGGCATATCTGAGAGGTGGTTCCGGCATGCCCGGCAGGTTATTCCGGAGTGTTCGCCAAGTGTTTCCGGCGTAGCCGGCAGGTGATTTTGCATGTCCAGCGGTCGTTCCGGCGGGTCGAGCCGGTGGTTCCGGCGTGTCCGGCAGGTGGTTCCGGTCTGTCCGGCAGGTGGTTCTGTGGTGTCCGGCACGAGGTTCAGTCTGAGAGGCTGTGCCGGCATGCCCCTCACGTGATTCCGGCTTGTCCCCGAAGTGGTGCTGGTGTAGCGGGCAGGTGATTTTGGCGTGTCCGGCAGGTGGTTCAGGCGAGTTGAGCAGGTGGTTGCGACGTGCTCGGCAGGTGCTTCCGGCGTCTCCGGCACGTGTTTCTGGCACATCTGACTGGTGGTTCCGGCATGCCCAAAAGTTGATTCCGGTCTGTCCGGTAGGTGGTTCCGGCGTGCACGGCATGTGGTTCTGGTACGTGTCAGAGGTGGTTGCGTATGCCCAACAGGTGATTCCGGACTGTCCGCCACGTGCTTCTGGCACGTCTGAGAGGGGGTTCCAACATGCCCGGCAGGTCATTTCGGAGAATCGTCCAAGTGGTTCTGGCGTAGCCCGCAGGTGATTTTGGCGTGTCCGGCAGGTGGTTCCGCCGTGCTCGGCAGGTGGTTCAGGCATGGCCGTCACGTGGTTCCAGTCTGTCCAGGACGTGTTTCCAGTTCTCCGGCAGGTGGTTCTGGTACATCTGAGAGGTGGTTCCACCACGGCTGGCAGGTGATCCCGGACTGTCCCCCAGGTGGTTCTGGCATAGCCAGCAGTTGATATTGGCCTGTCCGGCAGGTGGTTACAGCGAGTCGAACAGGTGGCTCCGGCGTTCTTGGCAGGTGGCTCCGGTCTGTCCGGTAGGTGTTTCCGGCGTGTCTGGCACGTGCTTCCGGCACGTCTGAGAGGTGGTTCCGGCATGCGCAGCAGGTGATTCCGTAGTGTCCGCCAGGTGGTTCTGGCATACCCGGCAGGTGATTTTGGCGTGTCCGGCAGGTGTTTCTGGCGAGTCGAGCAGGTGGCTCCGGCATGCTCGGCAGGTGCTTCCGGCGTCTCCGGCACTTGGTTCTGGTGTGTCTGAGAGCTGGTTCCGGCATGTCCGGCAGATGATTCCGGAGTGTCCGCCAAGTGGTTCTGGCATACCCAGCAGGTGATTTTGGCGTGTCAGGGAGGTGGTACCGGTGAGTCGAGCAGGTGGTTCCGGCGTGCTCAGCAGGTGGTTCAGGCGGTTCTGGCAGGTGGTATCCGTCTGTTCGGGGTGTGGTTCCAGCATCTCATGAACACGTTTCTGGCACGTCTGAGATGTGGTTCCAGCCGGCCCGACAGGTGTTTCCGCAGTGTCCGCCAAGCGGTTCTGGCGTAGTTGGCAGGTGATTTTGGCATGACTGGCAGGTGGTTCCAGCAAGCCTGGCAGGTGATTCCAAAGTGTTCACCAACTGGTTGTGGCGTAGCCGGCAGGTGATTTTTGCGTGATCGGCAGGTGGTTCTGGCGAGTCGAGCAGGTGGTTCCGGCGTGCTCGGCTGGTGCTTCCGGGGTCATAGGCACGGGGTTCTGGCATGTCTGAGAGGTGGTTCCTGCATGCCCGGCAAGTGATTCCGGAGTGTTCGCCAAGTGGTTCTGGCATAGTCGGCAGGTGATTTTGGCATGTCCGGCAGGTGGTTCAGGCGAGTTGAGCAGGTGGTTCCAACGTGCTTGGCAGGTGCTTCCGGCGTCTCCGGCACGTGTTTCTGGCACATCTGACAGGTGGTTCCGGCATGCCCGAAAGGTGATTCCGGTCTGTCCGGTAGGTGGTTCCAGCCTGCACGGCATGTGGTTCTGGTACGTCTCAGAGGTGGTTGCGCATGCCCAACAGGTGATTCCGGACTGTCCGCCACATGGTTCTGGCACGTCTGAGAGGTGGTTCCGGCATGCCCGGCAGGTCATCCCAGAGAGTCCTCCAAGTGGTTCTGGCATAACACGCAGGTGATTTTGGCGTGTCTGGCAGGTTGTTCCGTTGTGCTTGGCAGGTGGTTCAGGCTTGGCCGGCAGGTGGTTCCAGACTGTCCAGGACGTGTTTCCAGCTTCTCCGGCAGGTGGTTCTGGTACGTCTGAGAGGTGGTTCCGCCATGGCTGGCAGGCGATTCCGGACCGTCCGCCAGGTGGTTCTGGCATAGCCAGCAGTTGATATTGGCCTGTCCGGCAGGTGGTTCCAGCGAGTCGAACAGGTGGCTCCGGCGTGCTCGGCAGGTGGTTCCGGTCTGTCCGGTAGGTGATTCCGGAGTGTCCGCCAAGTGGTTCTGGCATACCCGGCTGGTGATTTGGGCATGTCAGGTAGCTGGCTCCGCCGTGCTCGGCAGGTGGTTCCGGTCTGTCCGGTAGGTGATTCCGGCGTGTCCGGCACGTGCTTCCGACACGTCTGAGAGGTGGTTCCGGCATGCGCGACCGGTGGTTTCGGAGTGTCCGCCAGGTGGTTCTGGCGTACCCGGCAGGTGATTTTGGCGTGTCCGGCAGGTGTTTCTGGCGAATCGAGCAGGTGGCTGCGGCATCCTCGGCAGGTGCTTCCGGCGTCTCCGGCACGTGGTTCTGGTGTGTCTGAGAGCTGGTTCCGGCATGTCCGGCAGATGATTCCGGAGTGTCCGCCAAGTGGTTCTGGCATACCCGGCTGGTGATTTGGGCATGTCAGGTAGGTGGTTCCGGCGAGTCGAGCAGGTTGCTCCGGCGTGCTCGGCAGGTTGTTCAGACGGGTCTGGCAGGTGTTTTCCGTCTGTTCGGGGTGTGGTTCCAGCATCTGATGCATATGGTTCTGGCACGTCTGAGATGTGGTTCCGGCCGGCCTGACAGGTGTTTCCACATTTTCCGCCAAGTGGTACTGGCGTAGTTGGCAGGTGATTTTGGCATGACCGGCAGGTGGTTCCAGCAAGCCTGGCAGGTGATTCCGAAGTGTTCCCCAACTGGTTGTGGCGTAGCCGGCAGGTGATTTTTGCATGTCCGGCAGGTGGTTCTGGAGAGTCGAGAAGGTGGTTGCGACGTGCTCGGCAGGTGCTTCCGGCGTCTCCGGCACGTGTTTCTGGCACATCTGACTGGTGGTTCCGGCATGCCCAAAAGTTGATTCCGGTCTGTCCGGTAGGTGGTTCCGGCGTGCACGGCACGTGGTTCTGGTACGTGTCAGAGGTGGTTGCGTATGCCCAAGAGGTGATTCCGGACTGTCCGCCACGTGCTTCTGGCACGTCTGAGAGGTGGTTCCAACATGCCCGGCAGGTCATTTCGGAGAGTCGTCCAAGTGGTTCTGGCGTAGCCCGCAGGTGATTTTGGCGTGTCCGGCAGGTGGTTCCGCCGTGCTCGGCAGGTGGTTCAGGCATGGCCGTCACGTGGTTCCAGTCTGTCCAGGACGTGTTTCCAGCTTCTCTGGCAGGTGGTTCTGGTACGTCTGAGAGGTGGTTCCGCCATGGCTGGCAGGTGATCCCGGACTGTCCCCCAGGTGGTTCTGGCATAGCCAGCAGTTGATATTGGCCTGTCCGGCAGGTGGTTCCAGCGAGTCGAACAGGTGGCTCCGGCGTTCTTGGCAGGTGGTTCCGGTCTGTCCGGTAGGTGTTTCCGGCGTGTCTGGCACGTGCTTCCGGCACGTCTGAGAGGTGGTTCCGGCATGCGCGGCAGGTGATTCCGTAGTGTCCGCCAGGTGGTTCTGGCATACCAGGCAGGTGATTTTGGCGTGTCCGGCAGGTGTTTCTGGCGAGTCGAGCAGGTGGCTCTGGCATGCTCGGCAGGTGCTTCCGGCGTCTCCGGCACTTGGTTCTGGTGTGTCTGAGAGCTGGTTCCGGCATGTCCGGCAGGTGATTCCGGAGTGTCCGCCAAGTGGTTCTGGCATACCCAGCAGGTGATTTTGGCGTGTCAGGGAGGTGGTACCGGTGAGTCGAACAGGTGGTTCCGGCGTGCTCAGCAGGTGGTTCAGGCGGTTCTGGCAGGTGGTATCCGTCTGTTCGGGGTGTGGTTCCAGCATCTCATGAACACGTTTCTGGCACGTCTGAGATGTGGTTCCAGCCGGCCCGACAGGTGTTTCCACAGTGTCCGCCGAGTGGTACTGGCGTAGTCCGCAGGTGATTTTGGCATGACCGGCAGGTGGTTCCAGCAAGCCCGGCAGGTGATTCCGAAGTGTTCCCCAACTGGTTGTGGCGTAGCCGGCAGGTGATTTTTGCGTGTCCTGCAGGTGGTTCTGGCGAGTCGAGCAGGTGGTTCCGGCGTGCTCGGCTGGTGCTTCCGGGGTCATTGGCACGTGGTTCTGGCATATCTGAGAGGTGGTTCCGGCATGCCCGGAAGGTGATTCCGGAGTGTTCGCCAAGTGTTTCCGGCATACCCGGCAGGTGATTTTGCATGTCCAGCGGTCGTTCCGGCGGGTCGAGCCGGTGGTTCCGGCGTGTCCGGCAGGTGGTTCCGGTCTGTCCGGCAGGTGGTTCTGTGGTGTCCGGCACGAGGTTCAGTCTGAGAGGCTGTGCCGGCATGCCCCTCACGTGATTCCGGCTTGTCCCCGAAGTGGTGCTGGTGTAGCGGGCAGGTGATTTTGGCGTGTCCGGCAGGTGGTTCAGGCGAGTTGAGCAGGTGGTTGCGACGTGCTCGGCAGGTGCTTCCGGCGTCTCTGGCACGTGTTTCTGGCACATCTGACTGGTGGTTCCGGCATGCCCAAAAGTTGATTCCGGTCTGTCCGGTAGGTGGTTCCGGCGTGCACGGCACGTGGTTCTGGTACGTGTCAGAGGTGGTTGCGTATGCCCAACAGGTGATTCCGGACTGTCCGCCACGTGCTTCTGGCACGTCTGAGAGGGGGTTCCAACATGCCCGGCAGGTCATTTCGGAGAGTCGTCCAAGTGGTTCTGGCGTAGCCCGCAGGTGATGTTGGCGTGTCCGGCAGGTGGTTCCGCCGTGCTCGGCAGGTGGTTCAGGCATGGCCGTCACGTGGTTCCAGTCTGTCCAGGACGTGTTTCCAGCTTCTCCGGCAGGTGGTTCTGGTACGTCTGAGAGGTGGTTCCGCCATGGCTGGCAGGTGATCCCGGACTGTCCCCCAGGTGGTTCTGGCATAGCCAGCAGTTGATATTGGCCTGTCCGGCAGGTGGTTCCAGCGAGTCGAACATGTGGCTCCGGCGTTCTTGGCAGGTGGTTCCGGTCTGTGCGGTAGGTGTTTCCGGCGTGTCCGGCACGTGCTTCCGGCACGTCTGAGAGGTGGTTCCGGCATGCGCGACAGGTGATTTCGGAGTGTCCGCCAGGTGGTTCTGGCGTACCCGGCAGGTGATTTTGGCGTGTCCGGCAGGTGTTTCTGGCGAGTCGAGCAGGTGGCTCTGGCATGCTCGGCAGGTGCTTCCGGCGTCTCCGGCACGTGGGTCTGGTGTGTCTGAGAGCTAGTTCCGGCATGTCTGGCAGATGATTCCGGAGAGTCCGCCAAGTGGTTCTGGCATACCCGGCTGGTGATTTGGGCATGTCAGGTAGGTGGCTCCTGCGTGCTCGGCATGTTGTTCAGACGGGTCAGGCAGGTGTTTTCCGTCTGTTCGGGGTGTGGTTCCAGCATCTCATGCACATGGTTCTGGCACGTCTGAGATGTGGTTCCGGCCGGCCCGACAGGTGTTTCCACAGTGTCCGCCAAGTGGTACTGGCGTAGTTGGCAGGTGATTTTGGCATGACCGGCAGGTGGTTCCAGCAAGCCCGGCAGGTGATTCCGAAGTGTTCCCCAACTGGTTGTGGCGTAGCCGGCAGGTGATTTTTGCGTGTCCGGCAGGTGGTTCTGGCGAGTCGAGCAGGTGGTTCCGGCGTGCTCGGCAGGTGCTTCCGGGGTCATTGGCACGTGGTTCTGGCATATCTGAGAGGTGGTTCCGGCATGCCCGGCAGGTGATTCCGGAGTGTCCGCCAAGTGTTTCCGGCGTAGCCGGCAGGTGATTTTGGCGTGTCCGGCAGGTGTTTCTGGCGAGTCGAGCAGGTGGCTCCGGCATGCTCGGCAGGTGCTTCCGGCTCTCCGGCACTTGGTTCTGGTGTGTCTGAGAGCTGGTTCAGGCATGTCCGGCAGATGATTCCAGAGTGTACGCCAAGTGGTTCTGGCATACCCAGCAGGTGATTTTGGCGTGTCAGGGAGGTGGTACCGGTGAGTCGAGCAGGTGGTTCCGGCGTGCTCAGCAGGTGGTTCAGGCGGTTCTGGCAGGTGGTATCCGTCTGTTCGGGGTGTGGTTCCAGCATCTCATGAACACGTTTCTGGCACGTCTGAGATGTGGTTCCAGCCGGCCCGACAGGTGTTTCCGCAGTGTCCGCCAAGCGGTTCTGGCGTAGTTGGCAGGTGATTTTGGCATGACTGGCAGGTGGTTCCAGCAAGCCTGTCAGGTGATTCCAAAGTGTTCACCAACTGGTTGTGGCGTAGCCGGCAGGTGATTTTTGCGTGATCGGCAGGTGGTTCTGGCGAGTCGAGCAGGTGGTTCCTGTTGCTCGGCAGGTGCTTCCGGGGTCATTGGCACGTGGTTCTGGCATATCTGAGAGGTGGTTCCGGCATGCCCCGCAGGTGATTCCGGAGTGTTCGCCAAGTGTTTCCGGCGTAGCTGGCAGGTGATTTTGCATGTCCAGCGGTCGTTTCGGTGGGTCGAGCCGGTGGTTCTGGCGTGTCCGGCAGGTGGTTCCGGTCTGTCCGGCAGGTGGTTCTGTGGTGTCCGGCACGAGGTTCAGTCTGAGAGGCTGTGCCGGCATGCCCCTCACGTGATTCCGGCTTGTCCCCGAAGTGGTGCTGGTGTAGCGGGCAGGTGATTTTGGCGTGTCCGGCAGGTGGTTCAGGCGAGTTGAGCAGGTGGTTGCGACGTGCTCGGCAGGTGCTTCCGGCGTCTCCGGCACGTGTTTCTGGCACATCTGACTGGTGGTTCCGGCATGCCCAAAAGTTGATTCCGGTCTGTCCGGTTGGTGGTTCCGGCGTGCACGGCACGTGGTTCTGGTACGTGTCAGAGGTGGTTGCGTATGCCCAACAGGTGATTCCGGACTGTCCGCCACGTGCTTCTGGCACGTCTGAGAGGTGGTTCCAACATGCCCGGCAGGTCATTTCGGAGAGTCGTCCAAGTGCTTCTGGCGTAGCCCGCAGGTGATTTTGGCGTGTCCGGCAGGTGGTTCCGCCGTGCTCGGCAGGTGGTTCAGGCATGGCCGGCAGGTGGTTCCAGACTGTCCAGGAGGTGTTTCCAGCTTCTCCGGCAGGTGGTTCTGGTACGTCTGAGAGGTGGTTCCGCCATGGCTGGCAGGTGATCCCGGACTGTCGCCCAGGTGGTTCTGGCATAGCCAGCAGTTGATATTGGCCTGTCCGGCAGGTGGTTCCAGCGAGTCGAACAGGTGGCTCCGGCGTTCTTGGCAGGTGGTTCCGGTCTGTCCGGTAGGTGTTTCCAGCGTGTCTGGCATGTGCTTCCGGCACGTCTGAGAGGTGGTTCCGGCATGCGCGGCAGGTGATTCCGTAGTGTCCGCCAGGTGGTTCTGGCATACCCGGCAGGTGATTTTGGCGTGTCCGGCAGGTGTTTCTGGCGAGTCGAGCAGGTGGCTCCGGCATGCTCGGCAGGTGCTTCCGGCGTCTCCGGCACTTGGTTCTGGTGTGTCTGAGAGCTGGTTCCGGCATGTCCGGCAGATGATTCCGGAGTGTCCGCCAAGTGGTTCTGGCATACCCAGCAGGTGATTTTGGCGTGTCAGGGAGGTGGTACCGGTGAGTCGAGCAGGTGGTTCCGGCGTGCTCAGCAGGTGGTTCAGGCGGTTCTGGCAGGTGGTATCCGTCTGTTCGGGGTGTGGTTCCAGCATCTCATGAACACGTTTCTGGCACGTCTGAGATGTGGTTCCAGCCGGCCCGACAGGTGTTTCCACAGTGTCCGCCAAGTGGTACTGGCGTAGTTGGCAGGTGATTTTGGCATGACCGGCAGGTGGTTCCAGCAAGCCCGGCAGGTGATTCCGAAGTGTTCCCCAACTGGTTGTGGCGTAGCCGGCAGGTGATTTTTGCGTGTGCGGTAGGTGGTTCTGGCGAGTCGAGCAGGTGGTTCCGGCATGCTCGGCAGGTTCTTCCGGGGTCATTGGCACGTGGTTCTGGCATATCTGAGAGGTGGTTCCGGCATGCCCGGCAGGTGATTCCGGAGTGTTCGCCAAGTGTTTCCGGTGTAGCCGGCAGGTGATTTTGCATGTCCAGCGGTCGTTCCGGCGGGTCGAGCCGGTGGTTCCGGCGTGTCCGGCAGGTGGTTCCGGTCTGTCCGGCAGGTGGTTCTGTGGTGTCCGGCACGAGGTTCAGTCTGAGAGGCTGTGCCGGCATGCCCCTCACGTGATTCCGGCTTGTCCCCGAAGTGGTGCTGGTGTAGCAGGCAGGTGATTTTGGCGTGTCCGGCAGGTGGTTCAGGCGAGTTGAGCAGGTACTTGCGACGTGCTCGGCAGGTGCTTCCGGCGTCTCCGGCAAGTGTTTCTGGCACATCTGACTGGTGGTTCCGGCATGCTCAAAAGTTGATTCCGGTCTGTCCGGTAGGTGGTTCCGGCGTGCACGGCACGTGGTTCTGGTACATGTCAGAGCTGGTTGCGTATGCCCAACAGGTGATTCCGGACTGTCCGCCACGTGCTTCTCGCACGTCTGAGAGGTGGTTCCAACATGCCCGGCAGGTCATTTCGGAGAGTCGTCCAAGTGGTTCTGGCGTAGCCCGCAGGTGATGTTGGCGTGTCCGGCAGGTGGTTCCGCCGTGCGCATCAGGTGGTTCAGGCATGGCCCGCAGGTGGTTCCAGACTGTCCAGGACGTGTTTCCAGCTTCTCCGGCAGGTGGTTCTGGTACGTCTGAGATCTGGTTCCGCCATGGCTGGCAGGTGATCCCGGACTGTCCCCCAGGTGGTTCTGGCATAGCCAGCAGTTGATATTGGCCTGTCCGGCAGGTGGTTCCAGCCAGTCGAACAGGTGGCTCCGGCGTTCTTGGCAGGTGGTTCCGGTCTGTCCGGTAGGTGTTTCCAGCGAGTCTGGCATGTGCTTCCGGCACGTCTGAGAGGTGGTTCCGGCATGCGCGACAGGTGATTTCGGAGTGTCCGCCAGGTGGTTCTGGCATAGCCAGCAGTTGATATTGGCCTGTCCGGCAGGTGGTTCCAGCGAGTCGAACAGGTGGCTCCGGCGTGCTCGGCATGTGGTTCCGGTCTGTCCGGTAGGTGATACCGGAGTGTCCGCCAAGTGGTTCTGGCATACCCGGCTGGTGATTTGGGCATGTCAGGTAGGTGGTTCCGGCGAGTCGAGCAGGTGGCTCCGGCGTGCTCGGCAGGTTGTTCAGACGGGTCTGGCAGGTGTTTTCCGTCTGTTCGGGGTGTGGTTCCAGCATCTCATGCACATGGTTCTGGCACGTCTGAGATGTGGTTCCAGCCGGCCCGACAGGTGTTTCCACAGTGTGCGCCAAGTGGTACTGGCGTAGTTGGCAGGTGATTTTGGCATGACCGGCAGGTGGTTCCAGCAAGCCCTGCAGGTGATTCCGAAGTGTTCCCCAACTGGTTGTGGCGTAGCCGGCAGGTGATTTCTGCGTGTCCGGCAGGTGGTTCTGGCGAGTCGAGCAGGTGGTTCCGGCATGCTCGGCAGGTGCTTCCGGGGTCATTGGCACGTGGCTCTGGCATATCTGAGAGGTGGTTCCGGCATGCCCGGCAGGTGATTCCGGAGTGTTCGCCAAGTGTTTGTGGCGTAGCCGGCAGGTGATTTTGCATGTCCAGCGGTCGTTCCGGCGGGTCGAGCCGGTGGTTCCGGCGTGTCCGGCAGGTGGTTCCGGTCTGTCCGGCAGGTGGTTCTGTGGTGTCCGGCACGAGGTTCAGTCTGAGAGGCTGTGCCGGCATGCCCCTCACGTGATTCCGGCTTGTCCCCGAAGTGGTGCTGGTGTAGCGGGCAGGTGATTTTGGCGTGTCCGGCAGGTGGTTCAGGCGAGTTGAGCAGGTGGTTGCGACGTGCTCGGCAGGTGCTTCCGGCGTCTCCGGCACGTGTTTCTGGCACATCTGACTGGTGGTTCCGGCATGCCCAAAAGTTGATTCCGGTCTGTCCGGTAGGTGGTTCCGGCGTGCACGGCACGTGGTTCTGGTACATGTCAGAGCTGGTTGCGTATGCCCAACAGGTGATTCCGGACTGTCCGCCACGTGCTTCTGGCACGTCTGAGAGGTGGTTCCAACATGCCCGGCAGGTCATTTCGGAGAGTCGTCCAAGTGGTTCTGGCGTAGCCCGCAGGTGATTTTGGCGTGTCCGGCAGGTGGTTCCGCCGTGCTCGGCAGGTGGTTCAGGCATGGCCGTCACGTGGTTCCAGTCTGTCCAGGACGTGTTTCCAGCTTCTCCGGCAGGTGGTTCTGGTACGTCTGAGAGGTGGTTCCGCCATGGCTGGCAGGTGATCCCGGACTGTCCCCCAGGTGGTTCTGGCATAGCCAGCAGTTGATATTGGCCTGTCCGGCAGGTGGTTCCAGCGAGTCGAACAGGTGGCTCCGGCGTTCTTGGCAGGTGGTTCCGGTCTGTCCGGTAGGTGTTTCCGGCGTGTCTGGCACGTGCTTCCGGCCCGTCTGAGAGGTGGTTCCGGCATGCGCGACAGGTGATTTCGGAGTGTCCGCCAGGTGGTTCTGGCATACCCGGCAGGTGATTTGGGCGTGTCCGGCAGGTGTTTCTGGCGAGTCGAGCAGGTGGCTCCGGCATGCTCGGCAGGTGCTTCCGGCGTCTCCGGCACTTGGTTCTGGTGTGTCTGAGAGCTGGTTCCGGCATGTCCGGCAGATGATTCCGGAGTGTCCGCCAAGTGGTTCTGGCATACCCAGAAGGTGATTTTGGCGTGTCAGGGAGGTGGTACCGGTGAGTCGAGCAGGTGGTTCCGGCGTGCTCAGCAGGTGGTTCAGGCGGTTCTGGCAGGTGGTATCCGTCTGTTCGGGGTGTGGTTCCAGCATCTCATGAACACGTTTCTGGCACGTCTGAGATGTGGTTCCAGCCGGCCCGACAGGTGTTTCCGCAGTGTCCGCCAAGCGGTTCTGGCGTAGTTGGCAGGTGATTTTGGCATGACTGGCAGGTGGTTCCAGGAAGCCTGGCAGGTGATTCCAAAGTGTTCACCAACTCGTTGTGGCGTAGCCGGGGGGTGATTTTTGCGTGATCGGCAGGTGGTTCTGGCGAGTCGAGCAGGTGGTTCCGGCGTGCTCGGCTGGTGCTTCCGGGGTCATTGGCACGGGGTTCTGGCATGTCTGAGAGGTGGTTCCTGCATGCCCGGCAAGTGATTCCGGAGTGTTCGCCAAGTGGTTCTGGCATAGTCGGCAGGTGATTTTGGCATGTCCGGCAGGTGGTTCAGGCGAGTTGAGCAGGTGGTTCCAACGTGCTTGGCAGGTGCTTCCGGCGTCTCCGGCACGTGTTTCTGGCACATCTGACAGGTGGTTCCGGCATGCCCGAAAGGTGATTCCGGTCTGTCCGGTAGGTGGTTCCAGCCTGCACGGCATGTGGTTCTGGTACGTCTCAGAGGTGGTTGCGCATGCCCAACAGGTCATTCCGGACTGTCCGCCACATGGTTCTGGCACGTCTGAGAGGTGGTTCCGGCATGCCCGGCAGGTCATCCCAGAGAGTCCTCCAAGTGGTTCTGGCATAACACGCAGGTGATTTTGGCGTGTCTGGCAGGTTGTTCCGTTGTGCTTGGCAGGTGGTTCAGGCTTGGCCGGCAGGTGGTTCCAGACTGTCCAGGACGTGTTTCCAGCTTCTCTGGCAGGTGGCTCTGGTACGTCTGAGAGGTGGTTCCACCATGGCTGGCAGGTGATTCCGGACCGTCCCCCAGGTGGTTCTGGCATAGCCAGCTGTTGATATTGGCCTGTCCAGCAGGTGGTTCCAGCGAGTCGAACAGGTGGCTCCAGCGTGCTCGGCAGGTCGTTCCGCTCTGTCCGGTAGGTGATTCCGGCGTGTCCGGCACGTGGTTCTGGTGTGTCTGAGAGCTGGTCCCGGCATGTCCGGCAGATGATTCCGGAGTGTCCGCCAAGTGGTTCTGGCATACCCGGCTGGTGATTTGGGCATGTCAGGTAGGTGGTTCCGGCGAGTCGAGCAGGTGGCTCCGGCGTGCTCGGCAGGTTGTTCAGACGTGTCTGGCAGGTGTTTTCCGTCTGTTCGAACTGTAGTTCCAGCATCTCATGCACATGGTTCTGGCACGTCTGAGATGTGGTTCCGGCCGGCCCGACAGGTGTTTCCACAGTGTCCGCCAAGTGGTACTGGCGTAGTTGGCAGGTGATTTTGGCATGACCGGCTGGTGGTTCCAGCAAGCCCGGCAGGTGATTCCGAAGTGTTCCCCAACTGGTTGTGGCGTAGCCGGCAGGTGATTTCTGCATGTGCGGCAGGTGGTTGTGGCGAGTCGAGCAGGTGGTTCCAGCATGCTCGGCAGGTTCTTCCGGGGTCATTGGCACGTGGTTCTGGCATATCAGAGAGGTGGTTCCGGCATGCCCGGCAGGTGATTCCGGAGTGTTCGCCAAGTGTTTCCGGTGTAGCCGGCAGGTGATTTTGCATGTCCAGCGGTCGTTCCGGCGGGTCGAGCCGGTGGTTCCGGCGTGTCCGGCAGGTGGTTCCGGTCTGTCCGGCAGGTGGTTCTGTGGTGTCCGGCACGAGGTTCAGTCTGAGAGGCTGTGCCGGCATGCCCCTCACGTGATTCCGGCTTGTCCCCGAAGTGGTGCTGGTGTAGCGGGCAGGTGATTTTGGCGTGTCCGGCAGGTGGTTCAGGCGAGTTGAGCAGGTGGTTGCGACGTGCTCGGCAGGTGCTTCCGGCGTCTCCGGCAAGTGTTTCTGGCACATCTGACTGGTGGTTCCGGCATGCCCAAAAGTTGATTCCGGTCTGTCCAGTAGGTGGTTCCGGCGTGCACGGCACGTGGTTCTGGTACATGTCAGAGCTGGTTGCGTATGCCCAACAGGTGATTCCGGACTGTCCGCCACGTGCTTCTCGCACGTCTGAGAGGTGGTTCCAACATGCCCGGCAGGTCATTTCGGAGAGTCGTCCAAGTGGTTCTGGCGTAGCCCGCAGGTGATGTTGGCGTGTCCGGCAGGTGGTTCCGCCGTGCACATCAGGTGGTTCAGGCATGGCCGGCAGGTGGTTCCAGACTGTCCAGGACGTGTTTCCAGCTTCTCCGGCAGGTGGTTCTGGTACGTCTGAGATCTGGTTCCGCCATGGCTGGCAGGTGATCCCGGACTGTCCCCCAGGTGGTTCTGGCATAGCCAGCAGTTGATATTGGCCTGTCCGGCAGGTGGTTCCAGCGAGTCAAACAGGTGGCTCCGGCGTTCTTGGCAGGTGGTTCCGGTCTGTCCGGTAGGTGTTTCCGGCGTGTCTGGCACGTGCTTCCGGAACGTCTGAGAGGTGGTTCCGGCATGCGCGACAGGTGATTTCGGAGTGTCCGCCAGGTGGTTCTGGCATACCCGGCAGGTGATTTTGGCGTGTCCGGCAGGTGTTTCTGGCGAGTCGAGCAGGTGGCTCCGGCATGCTCGGCAGGTGCTTCCGGCGTCTCCGGCACTTGGTTCTGGTGTGTCTGAGAGCTGGTTCCGGCATGTCCGGCAGATGATTCCGGAGTGTCCGCCAAGTGGTTCTGGCATACCCAGCAGGTGATTTTGGCGTGTCAGGGAGGTGGTACCGGTGAGTCGAGCAGGTGGTTCCGGCGTGCTCAGCAGGTGGTTCAGGCGGTTCTGGCAGGTGGTATCCGTCTGTTCGGGGTGTGGTTCCAGCATCTCATGAACACGTTTCTGGCACGTCTGAGATGTGGTTCCAGCCGGCCCGACAGGTGTTTCCGCAGTGTCCGCCAAGCGGTTCTGGCGTAGTTGGCAGGTGATTTTGGCATGACTGGCAGGTGGTTCCAGCAAGCCTGGCAGGTGATTCCAAAGTGTTCACCAACTGGTTGTGGCGTAGCCGGCAGGTGATTTTTGCGTGATCGGCAGGTGGTTCTGGCGAGTCGAGCAGGTGGTTCCGGCGTGCTCGGCTGGTGCTTCCGGGGTCATTGGCACGGGGTTCTGGCATGTCTGAGAGGTGGTTCCTGCATGCCCGGCAAGTGATTCCGGAGTGTTCGCCAAGTGGTTCTGGCATAGTCGGCAGGTGATTTTGGCATGTCCGGCAGGTGGTTCAGGCAAGTTGAGCAGGTGGTTCCAACGTGCTTGGCAGGTGCTTCCGGCGTCTCCGGCACGTGTTTCTGGCACATCTGACAGGTGGTTCCGGCATGCCCGAAAGGTGATTCCGGTCTGTCCGGTAGGTGGTTCCAGCCTGCACGGCATGCGGTTCTGGTACGTCTCAGAGGTGGTTGCGCATCCCCAAAAGGTGATTCCGGACTGTCCGCCACATGGTTCTGGCACGTCTGAGAGGTGGTTCCGGCATGCCCGGCAGGTCATCCCAGAGAGTCCTCCAAGTGGTTCTGGCATAACAGGCAGGTGATTTTGGCGTGTCTGGCAGGTTGTTCCGTTGTGCTTGGCAGGTGGTTCAGGCTTGGCCGGCAGGTGGTTCCAGACTGTCCAGGACGTGTTTCCAGCTTCTCCGGCAGGTGGTTCTGGCACGTCTGAGAGGTGGTTCCAACAGGCCCGGCAGGTCATTTCGGAGAGTCATCCAAGTGGTTCCGGCGTAGCCCGCAGGTGATTTTGGCGTGTCCGGCAGGTGGTTCCGCCGTGCTCGGTAGGTGGTTCAGGCATGGCCGTCACGTGGTTCCAGTCTGTCCAGGACGTGTTTCCAGCTTCTCCGGCAGGTGGTTCTGGTACGTCTGAGAGGTGGTTCCGCCATGGCTGGCAGGTGATCCCGGACTGTCCCCCAGGTGGTTCTGGCATAGCCAGCAGTTGATATTGGCCTGTCCGGCAGGTGGTTCCAGCGAGTCGAACAGGTGGCTCTTGCGTGCTCGGCAGGTGGTTCCGGTCTGTCCGGTAGGTGTTTCCGGCGTGTCTGGCACGTGCTTCCGGCACGTCTGAGAGGTGGTTCCGGCATGCGCGACAGGTGATTTCGGAGTGTCCGCCAGGTGGTTCTGGCGTACCCGGCAGGTGATTTTGGCGTGTCCGGCAGGTGTTTCTGGCGAGTCGAGCAGGTGGCTCCGGCATGCTCGCCAGGTGCTTCCGGCGTCTCCGGCACGTGGTTCTGGTGTGTCTGAGAGCTGGTTCCTGCATGTCCGGCAGATGATTCCGGAGTGTCCGCCAAGTGGTTCTGGCATACCCGGCTGGTGATTTGGGCATGTCAGGTAGGTGGTTCCGGCGAGTCGAGCAGGTGGCTCCGGCGTGCTCGGCAGGTTGTTCAGACGGGTCTGGCAGGTGTTTTCCGTCTGTTCGGTGTGTGGTTCCAGCATCTCATGCACATGGTTCTGGCACGTCTGAGATGTGGTTCCGGCCGGCCCGACAGGTGTTTCCACACTGTCCGCCAAGTGGTACTGGCGTAGTTGGCAGGTGATTTGGGCATGACCGGCAGGTGGTTCCAGCCAGCCCGGCAGGTGATTCCGAAGTGTTCCCCAACTGGTTGTGGCGTAGCCGGCAGGTGATTTCTGCGTGTCCGGCAGGTGGTTCTGGCGAGTCGAGCAGGTGGTTCCGGCGTGCTCGGCAGGTGCTTCCGGGGTCATTGGCACGTGGTTCTGGCATATCTGAGAGGTGGTTCCGGCATGCCCGGCAGGTGATTCCGGAGTGTTCGCCAAGTGTTTCCGGCGTAGCCGGCAGGTGATTTTGCATGTCCAGCGGTCGTTCCGGCGGGTCAAGCCGGTGGTTCCGGCGTGTCCGGCAGGTGGTTCCGGTCTGTCCGGCAGGTGGTTCTGTGGTGTCCGGCACGAGGTTCAGTCTGAGAGGCTGTGCCGGCATGCCCCTCACGTGATTCCGGCTTGTCCCCGAAGTGGTGCTGGTGTAGCGGGCAGGTGATTTTGGCGTGTCCGGCAGGTGGTTCAGGCGAGTTGAGCAGGTGGTTGCGACGTGCTCGGCAGGTGCTTCCGGCGTCTCCGGCACGTGTTTCTGGCACATCTGACTGGTGGTTCCGGCATGCCCAAAAGTTGATTCCGGTCTGTCCAGTAGGTGGTTCCGGCGTGCACGGCACGTGGTTCTGGTACGTGTCAGAGGTGGTTGCGTATGCCCAACAGGTGATTCCGGACTGTCCGCCACATGCTTCTGGCACGTCTGAGAGGTGGTTCCAACATGCCCGGCAGGTCATTTCGGAGAGTCGTCCAAGTGGTTCTGGCGTAGCCCGCAGGTGATTTTGGCGTGTCCGGCAGGTGGTTCCGCCGTGCTCGGCAGGTGGTTCAGGCATGGCCGTCACGTGGTTCCAGTCTGTCCAGGACGTGTTTCCAGCTTCTCCGGCAGGTGGTTCTGGTACGTCTGAGAGGTGGTTCCGCCATGGCTGGCAGGTGATCCCGGACTGTCCCCCAGGTGGTTCTGGCATAGCCAGCAGTTGATATTGGCCTGTCCGGCAGGTGGTTCCAGCGAGTCAAACAGGTGGCTCCGGCGTTCTTGGCAGGTGGTTCCGGTCTGTCCGGTAGGTGTTTCCGGCGTGTCTGGCACGTGCTTCCGGAACGTCTGAGAGGTGGTTCCGGCATGCGCGACAGGTGATTTCGGAGTGTCCGGCAGGTGGTTCTGGCATACCCGGCAGGTGATTTTGGCGTGTCAGGCAGGTGTTTCTGGCGAGTCGAGCAGGTGGCTCCGGCATGCTCGGCAGGTGCTTCCGGCGTCTCCGGCACTTGGTTCTGGTGTGTCTGAGAGCTGGTTCCGGCATGTCCGGCAGATGATTCCGGAGTGTCCGCCAAGTGGTTCTGGCATACCCAGCAGGTGATTTTGGCGTGTCAGGGAGGTGGTACCGGTGAGTCGAGCAGGTGGTTCCGGCGTGCTCAGCAGGTGGTTCAGGCGGTTCTGGCAGGTGGTATCCGTCTGTTCGGGGTGTGGTTCCAGCATCTCATGAACACGTTTCTGGCACGTCTGAGATGTGGTTCCAGCCGGCCCGACAGGTGTTTCCGCAGTGTCCGCCAAGCGGTTCTTGCGTAGTTGGCAGGTGATTTTGGCATGACTGGCAGGTGGTTCCAGCAAGCCTGGCAGGTGATTCCAAAGTGTTCACCAACTGGTTGTGGCGTAGCCGGCAGGTGATTTTTGCGTGATCGGCAGGTGGTTCTGGCGAGTCGAGCAGGTGGTTCCGGCGTGCTCGGCTGGTGCTTCCGGGGTCATTGGCACGGGGTTCTGGCATGTCTGAGAGGTGGTTCCTGCATGCCCGGCAAGTGATTCCGGAGTGTTCGCCAAGTGGTTCTGGCATAGTCGGCAGGTGATTTTGGCATGTCCGGCAGGTGGTTCAGGCGAGTTGAGCAGGTGGTTCCAACGTGCTTGGCAGGTGCTTCCGGCGTCTCCGGCACGTGTTTCTGGCACATCTGACAGGTGGTTCCGGCATGCCCGAAAGGTGATTCCGGTCTGTCCGGTAGGTGGTTCCAGCCTGCACGGCATGCGGTTCTGGTACGTCTCAGAGGTGGTTGCGCATCCCCAAAAGGTGATTCCGGACTGTCCGCCACATGGTTCTGGCACGTCTGAGAGGTGGTTCCGGCATGCCCGGCAGGTCATCCCAGAGAGTCCTCCAAGTGGTTCTGGCATAACAGGCAGGTGATTTTGGCGTGTCTGGCAGGTTGTTCCGTTGTGCTTGGCAGGTGGTTCAGGCTTGGCCGGCAGGTGGTTCCAGACTGTCCAGGACGTGTTTCCAGCTTCTCCGGCAGGTGGTTCTGGCACGTCTGAGAGGTGGTTCCAACAGGCCCGGCAGGTCATTTCGGAGAGTCATCCAAGTGGTTCCGGCGTAGCCCGCAGGTGATTTTGGCGTGTCCGGCAGGTGGTTCCGCCGTGCTCGGCAGGTGGTTCAGGCATGGCCGTCACGTGGTTCCAGTCTGTCCAGGATGTGTTTCCAGCTTCTCCGGCAGGTGGTTCTGGTACGTCTGAGAGGTGGTTCCGCCATGGCTGGCAGGTGATCCCGGACTGTCCCCCAGGTGGTTCTGGCATAGCCAGCAGTTGATATTGGCCTGTCCGGCATGTGGTTCCAGCGAGTCGAACAGGTGGCTCTTGTGTGCTCGGCAGGTGGTTCCGGTCTGTCCGGTAGGTGTTTCCGGCGTGTCTGGCACGTGCTTCCGGCACGTCTGAGAGGTGGTTCCGGCATGCGCGACAGGTGATTTCGGAGTGTCCGCCAGGTGGTTCTGGCGTACCCGGCAGGTGATTTTGGCGTGTCCGGCAGGTGTTTCTGGCGAGTCGAGCAGGTGGCTCCGGCATGCTCGGCAGGTGCTTCCGGCGTCTCCGGCACGTGGTTCTGGTGTGTCTGAGAGCTGGTTCCTGCATGTCCGGCAGATGATTCCGGAGGGTCCGCCAAGTGGTTCTGGCATACCCGGCTGGTGATGTGGGCATGTCAGGTAGGTGGTTCCGGCGAGTCGAGCAGGTGGCTCCGGCGTGCTCGGCAGGTTGTTCAGACGGGTCTGGCAGGTGTTTTCCGTCTGTTCGGGGTGTGGTTCCAGCATCTCATGCACATGGTTCTGGCACGTCTGAGATGTGGTTCCGGCCGGCCCGACAGGTGTTTCCACACTGTCCGCCAAGTGGTACTGGCGTAGTTGGCAGGTGATTTGGGCATGACCGGCAGGTGGTTCCAGCCAGCCCGGCAGGTGATTCCGAAGTGTTCCCCAACTGGTTGTGGCGTAGCCGGCAGGTGATTTCTGCGTGTCCGGCAGGTGGTTCTGGCGAGTCGAGCAGGTGGTTCCGGCATGCTCGGCAGGTGCTTCCGGGGTCATTGGCACGTGGTTCTGGCATATCTGAGAGGTGGTTCTGGCATGCCCGGCAGGTGATTCCGGAGTGTTCGCCAAGTGTTTCCAGCGTAGCCGGCAGGTGATTTTGCATGTCCAGCGGTCGTTCCGGCGGGTCAAGCCGGTGGTTCCGGCGTGTCCGGCAGGTGGTTCCGGTCTGTCCGGCAGGTGGTTCTGTGGTGTCCGTCACGAGGTTCAGTCTGAGAGGCTGTGCCAGCATGCCCCTCACGTGATTCCGGCTTGTCCCCGAAGTGGTGCTGGTGTAGCGGGCAGGTGATTTTGGCGTGTCCGGCAGGTGGTTCAGGCGAGTTGAGCAGGTGGTTGCGACGTGCTCGGCAGGTGCTTCCGGCGTCTCCGGCACGTGTTTCTGGCACATCTGACTGGTGGTTCCGGCATGCCCAAAAGTTGATTCCGGTCTGTCCAGTAGGTGGTTCCGGCGTGCACGGCACGTGGTTCTGGTACGTGTCAGAGGTGGTTGCGTATGCCCAACAGGTGATTCCGGACTGTCCGCCACATGCTTCTGGCACGTCTGAGAGGTGGTTCCAACATGCCCGGCAGGTCATTTCGGAGAGTCGTCCAAGTGGTTCTGGCGTAGCCCGCAGGTGATTTTGGCGTGTCCGGCAGGTGGTTCCGCCGTGCTCGGCAGGTGGTTCAGGCATGGCCGTCACGTGGTTCCAGTCTGTCCAGGACGTGTTTCCAGCTTCTCCGGCAGGTGGTTCTGGTACGTCTGAGAGGTGGTTCCGCCATGGCTGGCAGGTGATCCCGGACTGTCCCCCAGGTGGTTCTGGCATAGCCAGCAGTTGATATTGGCCTGTCCGGCAGGTGGTTCCAGCGAGTCAAACAGGTGGCTCCGGCGTTCTTGGCAGGTGGTTCCGGTCTGTCCGGTAGGTGTTTCCGGCGTGTCTGGCACGTGCTTCCGGAACGTCTGAGAGGTGGTTCCGGCATGCGCGACAGGTGATTTCGGAGTGTCCGCCAGGTGGTTCTGGCATACCCGGCAGGTGATTTTGGCGTGTCCGGCAGGTGTTTCTGGCGAGTCGAGCAGGTGGCTCCGGCATGCTCGGCAGGTGCTTCCGGCGTCTCCGGCACTTGGTTCTGGTGTGTCTGAGAGCTGGTTCCGGCATGTCCGGCAGATGATTCCGGAGTGTCCGCCAAGTGGTTCTGGCATACCCAGCAGGTGATTTTGGCGTGTCAGGGAGGTGGTACCCGTGAGTCGAGCAGGTGGTTCCGGCGTGCTCAGCAGGTGGTTCAGGCGGTTCTGGCAGGTGGTATCCGTCTGTTCGGGGTGTGGTTCCAGCATCTCATGAACACGTTTCTGGCACGTCTGAGATGTGGTTCCAGCCGGCCCGACAGGTGTTTCCGCAGTGTCCGCCAAGCGGTTCTGGCGTAGTTGGCAGGTGATTTTGGCATGACTGGCAGGTGGTTCCAGCAAGCCTGGCAGGTGATTCCAAAGTGTTCACCAACTGGTTGTGGCGTAGCCGGGGGGTGATTTTTGCGTGATCGGCAGGTGGTTCTGGCGAGTCGAGCAGGTGGTTCCGGCGTGCTCGGCTGGTGCTTCCGGGGTCATTGGCACGGGGTTCTGGCATGTCTGAGAGGTGGTTCCTGCATGCCCGGCAAGTGATTCCGGAGTGTTCGCCAAGTGGTTCTGGCATAGTCGGCAGGTGATTTTGGCATGTCCGGCAGGTGGTTCAGGCGAGTTGAGCAGGTGGTTCCAACGTGCTTGGCAGGTGCTTCCGGCGTCTCCGGCACGTGTTTCTGGCACATCTGACAGGTGGTTCCGGCATGCCCGAAAGGTGATTCCGGTCTGTCCGGTAGGTGGTTCCAGCCTGCACGGCATGTGGTTCTGGTACGTCTCAGAGGTGGTTGCGCATGCCCAACAGGTGATTCCGGACTGTCGGCCACATGGTTCTGGCACGTCTGAGAGGTGGTTCCGGCATGCTCGGCAGGTCATCCCAGAGAGTCCTCCAAGTGGTTCTGGCATAACACGCAGGTGATTTTGGCGTGTCTGGCAGGTTGTTCCGTTGTGCTTGGCAGGTGGTTCAGGCTTGGCCGGCAGGTGGTTCCAGACTGTCCAGGACGTGTTTCCAGCTTCTCCGGCAGGTGGTTCTGGTACGACTGAGAGGTGGTTCCGCCATGGCTGGCAGGTGATTCCGGACTGTCCCCCAGGTGGTTCTGGCATAGCCAGCAGTTAATATTGGCCTGTCCGGCAGGTGGTTCCAGCGAGTCGAACAGGTGGCTCTGGCGTGCTCGGCAGGTGGTTCCGGTCTGTCCGGTAGGTGATTCCGGCGTGTCCAGCACGTGCTTCCGGCACGTCTGAGAGGTGGTTCCGGCATGCGCGACAGTTGATTTCGGAGTGTCCGCCAGGTGGTTCTGGCGTACCCGGCAGGTGATTTTGGCGTGTCCGGGAGGTGTTTCTGGCGAGTCGAGCAGGTGGCTCCGGCATGCTCGGCAGGTGCTTCCGGCGTCTCCGGCACGTGGTTCTGGTGTGTCTGAGAGCTGGTTCCGGCATGTCCGGCAGATGATTCCGGAGTGTCCGCCAAGTGGTTCTGGCATACCCGGCTGGTGATTTGGGCATGTCAGGTAGGTGGTTCCGGCGAGTCGAGCAGGTGGCTCCGGCGTGCTCGGCAGGTTGTTCAGACGGGTCTGGCAGGTGTTTTCCGTCTGTTTGGGGTGTGGTTCCAGCATCTCATGCACATGGTTCTGGCACGTCTGAGATGTGGTTCCGGCCGGCCCGACAGGTGTTTCCACACTGTCCGCCAAGTGGTACTGGCGTAGTTGGCAGGTGATTTTGGCATGACCGGCAGGTGGTTCCAGCAAGCCCGGCAGGTGATTCCGAAGTGTTCCCCAACAGGTTGTGGCGTAGCCGGCAGGTGATTTTTGCGTGTCCGGCAGGTGGTTCTGGCGAGTCGAGCAGGTGGTTCCGGCGTGCTCGGCAGGTGCTTCCGGGGTCATTGGCACGTGGTTCTGGCATATCTGAGAGGTGGTTCCGGCATGCCCGGCAGGTGATTCCGGAGTGTTCGCCAAGTGTTTCCGGCGTAGCCGGCAGGTGATTTTGCATGTCCAGCGGTCGTTCCGGCGGGTCGAGCCGGTGGTTCCGGCGTGTCCGGCAGGTGGTTCCGGTCTGTCCGGCAGGTGGTTCTGTGGTGTCCGGCACGAGGTTCAGTCTGAGAGGCTGTGCCGGCATGCCCCTCACGTGATTCCGGCTTGTCCCCGAAGTGGTGCTGGTGTAGCGGGCAGGTGATTTTGGCGTGTCCGGCAGGTGGTTCAGGCGAGTTGAGCAGGTGGTTGCGACGTGCTCGGCAGGTGCTTCCGGCGTCTCCGGCACGTGTTTCTGGCACATCTGACTGGTGGTTCCGGCATGCCCAAAAGTTGATTCCGGTCTGTCCGGTAGGTGGTTCCGGCGTGCACGGCACGTGGTTCTGGTACGTCTCAGAGGTGGTTGAGTATGCCCAACAGGTGATTCCGGACTGTCCGCCACATGCTTCTGGCACGTCTGAGAGGTGGTTCCAACATGCCCGGCAGGTCATTTCAGAGAGTCGTCCAAGTGGTTCCGGCGTAGCCCGCAGGTGATTTTGGCGTGTCCGGCAGGTGGTTCCGCCGTGCTCGGAAGGTGGTTCAGGCATGGCCGTCACGTGGTTCCAGTCTGTCCAGGACGTGTTTCCAGCTTCTCCGGCAGGTGGTTCTGGTATGTCTGAGAGGTGGTTCCGCCATGGCTGGCAGGTGATCCCGGACTGTCCCCCAGGTGGTTCTGGCATAGCCAGCAGTTGATATTCGCCTGTCCGGCAGGTGGTTCCAGCGAGTCGAACAGGTGGCTCCGGCGTTCTTGGCAGGTGGTTCCGGTCTGTCCGGTAGGTGTTTCCGGCGTGTCTGGCACGTGCTTCCGGCACGTGTGAGAGGTGGTTCCGGCATGCGCGACAGGTGATTTCGGAGTGTCCGCCAGGTGGTTCTGGCGTACCCGGCAGGTGATTTTGGCGTGTCCGGCAGGTGTTTCTGGCGAGTCGAGCAGGTGGCTCCGGCATGCTCGGCATGTGCTTCCGGCGTCTCCGGCACGTGGTTCTGGTGTGTCTGAGAGCTGGTTCCGGCATGTCCGGCAGATGATTCCGGAGTGTCTGCAAGTGGTTCTGGCATACCCGGCTGGTGATTTGGGCATGTCAGGTAGGTGGTTCCGGCGAGTCGAGCAGGTGGCTCCGGCGTGCTCGGCAGGTTGTTCAGACGGGTCTGGCAGGTGTTTTCCGTCTGTTCGGGGTGTGGTTCCAGCATCTCATGCACATGGTTCTGGCACGTCTGAGATGTGGTTCCGGCAGGCCCGACAGGTGTTTCCACAGTGTCTGCCAAGTGGTACTGGCGTAGTTGGCAGGTGATTTTGGCATGACCGGCAGGTGGTTCCAGCAAGGCCGGCAGGTGATTCCGAAGTGTTCCCCAACTGGTTGTGGTGTAGCCGGCAGGTGATTTTTGCGTGTCCGGCAGGTGGTTCTGGCGAGTCGAGCAGGTGGTTCCGGCGTGCTCGGCAGGTGCTTCCGGGGTCATTGGCACGTGGTTCTGGCATATCTGAGAGGTGGCTCCGGCATGCCCGGCAGGTGATTCCGGAGTGTTCGCCAAGTGTTTCCGGCGTAGCCGGCAGGTGATTTTGCATGTCCAGCGGTCGTTCCGGCGGGTCGAGCCGGTGGTTGCGGCGTGTCCGGCAGGTGGTTCCGGTCTGTCCGGCAGGTGGTTCTGTGGTGTCCGGCACGAGGTTCAGTCTGAGAGGCTGTGCCGGCATGCCCCTCACGTGATTCCGGCTTGTCCCCGAAGTGGTGCTGGTGTAGCGGGCAGGTGATTTTGGCGTGTCCGGCAGGTGGTTCAGGCGAGTTGAGCAGGTGGTTGCCACGTGCTCGGCAGGTGCTTCCGGCGTCTCCGGCACGTGTTTCTGGCACATCTGACTGGTGGTTCCGGCATGCCCAAAAGTTGATTCCGGTCTGTCCAGTAGATGGTTCCGGCGTGCACGGCACGTGGTTCTGGTACGTGTCAGAGGTGGTTGCGTATGCCCAACAGGTGATTCCGGACTGTCCGCCACGTGCTTCTGGCACATCTGAGAGGTGGTTCCAACATGCCCGGCAGGTCATTTCGGAGAGTCATCCAAGTGGTTCTGGCGTAGCCCGCAGGTGATTTTGGCGTGTCCGGCAGGTGGTTCCGCCGTGCTCGGCAGGTGGTTCAGGCATGGCCGTCACGTGGTTCCAGTCTGTCCAGGACGTGTTTCCAGCTTCTCCGGCAGGTGGTTCTGGTACGTCTGAGAGGTGGTTCCGCCATGGCTGGCAGGTGATCCCGGACTGTCCCCCAGGTGGTTCTGGCATAGCCAGCAGTTGATATTGGTCTGTCCGGCAGGTGGTTCCAGCGAGTCGAACAGGTGGCTCCGGCGTTCTTGGAAGGTGGTTCCGGTCTGTCCGGTAGGTGTTTCCGGCGTGTCTGGCACGTGCTTCCGGCACGTCTGAGAGGTGGTTCCGGCATGCGCGACAGGTGATTTCGGAGTGTCCGCCAGGTGGTTCTGGCGTACCCGGCAGGTGATTTTGGCGTGTCCGGCAGATGGTTGAGGCGAGTTGAGCAGGTGGTTGCGACGTGCTCGGCAGGTGCTTCCGGCGTCTCCCGCACGTGTTTCTGGCACATCTGACTGGTGGTTCCGGCATGCCCAAAAGTTGATTCCGGTCTGTCCGGTAGGTGGTTCCGGCGTGCACGGCACGTGGTTCTGGTACGTCTCAGAGGTGGTTGCGTATGCCCAACAGGTGATTCCGGACTGTCCGCCACATGGTTCTGGCACGTCTGAGAGGTGGTTCCAACATGCCCGGCAGGTCATTTCGGAGAGTCGTCCAAGTGGTTCCGGCGTAGCCCGAAGGTGATTTTGGCGTGTCCGGCAGGTGGTTCCGCCGTGCTCGGCAGTTTGTTCAGGCATGGCCGTCACGTGGTTCCAGTCTGTCCAGGACTTGTTTCCAGCTTCTCCAGCAGGTGGTTCTGGTACGTCTGAGAGGTGGTTCCGCCATGGCTGGCAGGTGATCCCGGACTGTCCCCCAGGTGGTTCTGGCATAGCCAGCAGTTGATATTGGCCTGTCCGGCAGGTGGTTCCAGCGAGTCGAACAGGTGGCTCCAGCGTTCTTGGCAGGTGGTTCCGGTCTGTCCGGTAGGTGTTTCCGGCGTGTCTGGCACGTGCTTCCGGCACGTCTGAGAGGTGGTTCCGGCATGCGCGACAGGTGAATTCGGAGTGTCCGCCAGGTGGTTCTTGCGTACCCGGCAGGTGATTTGGGCGTGTCCGGCAGGTGTTTCTGGCGAGTCGAGCAGGTGGCTCCGGCATGCTCGGCAGGTGCTTCCGGCGTCTCCGGCACGTGGTTCTGGTGTGTCTGAGAGCTGGTTCCGGCATGTCCGGCAGATGATTCCGGAGTGTCCGCCAAGTGGTTCTGGCATACCCAGCAGGTGATTTTGGCGTGTCAGGGAGGTGGTACCGGTGAGTCGAGCAGGTGGTTCCGGCGTGCTCAGCAGGTGGTTCAGGCGGTTCTGGCAGGTGGTATCCGTCTGTTCGGGGTGTGGTTCCAGCATCTCATGAACACGTTTCTGGCACGTCTGAGATGTGGTTCCAGCCGGCCCGACAGGTGTTTCCGCAGTGTCCGCCAAGCGGTTCTGGCGTAGTTGGCAGGTGATTTTGGCATGACTGGCAGGTGGTTCCAGCAAGCCTGGCAGGTGATTCCAAAGTGTTCACCAACTGGTTGTGGCGTAGCCGGCAGGTGATTTTTGCGTGATCGGCAGGTGGTTCTGGCGAGTCGAGCAGGTGGTTCCGGCGTGCTCGGCTGGTGCTTCCGGGGTCATTGGCACGGGGTTCTGGCATGTCTGAGAGGTGGTTCCTGCATGCCCGGCAAGTGATTCCTGAGTGTTCGCCAAGTGGTTCTGGCATAGTCGGCAGGTGATTTTGGCATGTCTGGCAGGTGGTTCAGGCGAGTTGAGCAGGTGGTTCCAACATGCTTGGCAGGTGCTTCCGGCGTCTCCGGCACGTGTTTCTGGCACATCTGACAGGTGGTTCCGGCATGCCCGAAAGGTGATTCCGGTCTGTCCGGTAGGTGGTTCCAGCCTGCACGGCATGTGGTTCTGGTACGTCTCAGAGGTGGTTGCGCATGCCCAACAGGTGATTCCGGACTGTCCGCCACATGGTTCTGGCACGTCTGAGAGGTGGTTCCGGCATGCCCGGCAGGTCATCCCAGAGAGTCCTCCAAGTGGTTCTGGCATAACACGCAGGTGATTTTGGCGTGTCTGTCAGGTTGTTCCGTTGTACTTGGCAGGTGGTTCAGGCTTGGCGGGCAGGTGGTTCCAGACTGTCCAGGACGTGTTTCCAGCTTCTCCGGCAGGTGGTTCTGGTACGTCTGAGAGGTGGTTCCGCCATGGCTGGCAGGTGATTCCGGACCGTCCCCCAGGTGGTTCTTTCATAGCCAGCTGTTGATATTGGCCTGTCCGGCAGGTGGTTCCAGCGAGTCGAACAGGTGGCTCCGGCGTTCTTGGCAGGTGGTTCCGGTCTGTCCTGTAGGTGTTTCCGGCGTGTCTGGCACGTGCTTCCGGCACGTCTGAGAGGTGGTTCCGGCATGCGCGACAGGTGAATTCGGAGTGTCCGCCAGGTGGTTCTTGCGTACCCGGCAGGTGATTTGGGCGTGTCCGGCAGGTGTTTCTGGCGAGTCGAGCAGGTGGCTCCGGCATGCTCGGCAGGTGCTTCCGGCGTCTCCGGCACGTGGTTCTGGTGTGTCTGTGAGCTGGTTCCGGCATGTCCGGCAGATGATTCCGGAGTGTCCGCCAAGTGGTTCTGGCATACCCAGCAGGTGATTTTGGCGTGTCAGGGAGGTGGTACCGGTGAGTCGAGCAGGTGGTTCCGGCGTGCTCAGCAGGTGGTTCAGGCGGTTCTGGCAGGTGGTATCCGTCTGTTCGGGGTGTGGTTCCAGCATCTCATGAACACGTTTCTGGCACGTCTGAGATGTGGTTCCAGCCGGCCCGACAGGTGTTTCCGCAGTGTCCGCCAAGCGGTTCTGGCGTAGTTGGCAGGTGATTTTGGCATGACTGGCAGGTGGTTCCAGCAAGCCTGGCAGGTGATTCCAAAGTGTTCACCAACTGGTTGTGGCGTAGCCGGCAGGTGATTTTTGCGTGATCGGCAGGTGGTTCTGGCGAGTCGAGCAGGTGGTTCCGGCGTGCTCGGCTGGTGCTTCCGGGGTCATTGGCACGGGGTTCTGGCATGTCTGAGAGGTGGTTCCTGCATGCCCGGCAAGTGATTCCTGAGTGTTCGCCAAGTGGTTCTGGCATAGTCGGCAGGTGATTTTTGCGTGTCCGGCAGGTGGTTCTGGCGAGTCGAGCAGGTGGTTCCGGCGTGCTCGGCAGGTGCTTCCGGGGTCATTGGCACGTGGTTCTGGCATATCTGAGAGGTGGTTCCGGCATGCCCGGCAGGTGACTCCGGAGTGTTCGCCAAGTGTTTCCGGCGTAGCCGGCAGGTGATTTTGCATGTCCAGCGGTCGTTCCCGCGGGTCGAGCTGGTGGTTCCGGCGTGTCCGGCAGGTGGTTCCGGTCTGTCCGGCAGGTGGTTCTGTGGTGTCCGGCACGAGGTTCAGTCTGAGAGGCTGTGCCGGCATGCCCCTCACGTGATTCCGGCTTGTCCCCGAAGTGGTGCTGGTGTAGCGGGCAGGTGATTTTGGCGTGTCCGGCAGGTGGTTCAGGCTAGTTGAGCAGGTGGTTGCGACGTGCTCGGCAGGTGCTTCCGGCGTCTCCGGCACGTGTTTCTGGCACATCTGACTGGTGGTTCCGGCATGCCCAAAAGTTGATTCCGGTCTGTCCGGTAGGTGGTTCCGGCGTGCACGGCACGTGGTTCTGGTACGTGTCAGAGGTGGTTGCGTATGCCCAACAGGTGATTCCGGACTGTCCGCCACGTGCTTCTGGCACGTCTGAGAGGTGGTTCCAACATGCCCGGCAGGTCATTTCGGAGAGTAGTCCAAGTGGTTCTGGCGTAGCCCGCAGGTGATTTTGGCGTGTCCGGCAGGTGGATTCCGCCGTGCTCGGCAGGTGGTTCAGGCATGCCCGTCACGTGGTTCCAGTCTGTCCAGGACGTGTTTCCAGCTTCTCCGGCAGGTGGTTCTGGTACGTCTGAGAGGTGGTTCCGCCATGGCTGGCAGGTGATCCCGGACTGTCCCCCAGGTGGTTCTGGCATAGCCAGCAGTTGATATTGGCCTGTCCGGCAGGTGGTTCCAGCGAGTCGAACAGGTGGCTGCGGCGTTCTTGGCAGGTGGTTCCGGTCTGTCCGGTAGTTGTTTCCGGCGTGTCTGGCACGTGCTTCCGGCACGTCTGAGAGGTGGTTCCGGCATGCCCGGCAGGTCATCCCAGAGAGTCCTCCAAGTGGTTCTGGCATAACACGCAGGTGATTTTGGCGTGTCTGGCAGGTTGTTCCATTGTGCTTGGCAGGTGGTTCAGGCTTGGCCGGCAGGTGGTTCCAGACTGTCCAGGACGTGTTTCCAGCTTCTCCGGCAGGTGGTTCTGGTACGTCTGAGAGGTGGTTCCGCCATGGCTGGCAGGTGATTCCGGACCGTCCCCCAGGTGGTTCTGGCATAGCCAGCAGTTGATATTGGCCTGTCCGGCAGGTGGTACCAGCGAGTCGAACAGGTGGCTCCGGCGTGCTCGGCAGGTGGTTCCGGTCTGTCCGGTAGGTGTTTCCGGCGTGTCAAGCACGTGCTTCCGGCACGTCTGAGAGGTGGTTCCGGCATGCGCGACAGGTGATTTCGGAGTGTCCGCCAGGTGGTTCTGGCGTACCCGGCAGGTGATTTTGCTGGCTCCGGCATGCTCGGCAGGTGCTTCCGGCGTCTCTGGCACGTGGTTGTGGTGTGTCTGAGAGCTGGTTCCGGCATGTCTGGCAGATGATTCCGGAGTGTCCGCCAAATGGTTCTGGCATACCCGGCTGGTGATTTGGGCATGTCAGGTAGGTGGTTCCGGCGAGTCGAACAGGTGGCTCCGGCGTGCTCGGCAGGTTGTTCAGACGGGTCTGGCAGGTGTTTTCCGTCTGTTCGGGGTGTGGTTCCAGCATCTCATGCACATGGTTCTGGCACGTCTGAGATGTGGTTCCGGCCGGCCCGACAGGTGTTTCCACAGTGTCCGCCAAGCGGTACTGGCGTAGTTGGCAGGTGATTTTGGCATGACCGGCAGGTGGTTCCAGCAAGCCTGTCAGGTGATTCCGAAGTGTTCCCCAACTGGTTGTGGCGTAGCCGGCAGGTGATTTCTGCGTGTCTGGCAGGTGGTTCTGGCGAATCGAGCAGGTGGTTCCTGTGTGCTCGGGAGGTGCTTCCGGGGTCATTGGCACGTGGTTCTGGCATATCTGAGAGGTGGTTCCGGCATGCCCGGCAGGTGATTCCGGAGTGTTCGCCAAGTGTTTCCGGCATACCCGGCAGGTGATTTTGCACGTCCAGCGGTCGTTCCGGCGGGTCGAGTCGGTGGTTCCGGCGTGTCCGGCAGGTGGTTCCGGTCTGTCCGGCAGGTGGTTCTGTGGTGTCCGGCACGAGGTTCAGTCTGAGAGGCTGTGCCGGCATGCCCCTCACGTGATTCCGGCTTGTCCCCGAAGTGGTGCTGGTGTAGCGGGCAGGTGATTTTGGCGTGTCCGGCAGGTGGTTCAGGCGAGTTGAGCAGGTGGTTGCGACGTGCTCGGCAGGTGCTTCTGGCGGCTCCAGCACGTGTTTCTGGCACATCTGACTCGTGGTTCCGGCATGCCCAAAAGTTGATTACGGTCTGTCCGGTAGGTGGTTCCGGCGTGCACGGCACGTGGTTCTGGTACGTCTCAGAGGTGGTTGCGTATGCCCAACAGGTGATTCCGGACTGTCCGCCACGTGCTTCTGGCACGTCTGAGAGGTGGTTCCAACATGCCCGGCAGGTCATTTCGGAGAGTCGTCCAAGTGGTTCTGGCGTAGCCCGCAGGTGATTTTGGCGTGTCCGGCAGGTGGTTCTGCCGTGCTCGGCAGGTGGTTCAGGCATGGCCGTCACGTGGTTCCAGTCTGTCCAGGACGTGTTTCCAGCTTCTCCGGCAGGTGGTTCTGGTACGTCTGAGAGGTGGTTCCGCCATGGCTGGCAGGTGATCCCGGACTGTCCCCCAGGTGGTTCTGGCATAGCCAGCAGTTGATATTGGCCTGTCCGGCAGGTGGTTCCAGCGAGTCGAACAGGTGGCTCCGGCGTTCTTTGCAGGTGGTTGTGGTCTGTCCGGTAGGTGTTTCCGGCATGTCTGGCACGTGCTTCCGGCACGTCTGAGAGGTGGCTCCGGCATGCGCGGCAGGTGATTCCGCAGTGTCCGCCAGGTGGTTCTGGCATACCCGACAGGTGATTTTGGCGTGTCCGGCAGGTGTTTCTGGCGAGTCGAGCAGGTGGCTCCGGCATGCTCGGCAGGTGCTTCCGGCGTCTCCGGCACTTGGTTCTGGTGTGTCTGAGAGCTGGTTCCGGCATGTCCGGCAGATGATTCCGGAGTGTCCGCCAAGTGGTTCTGGCATACCCAGCAGGTGATTTTGGCGTGTCAGGGAGGTGGTACCGGTGAGTCGAGCAGGTGGTTCCGGCGTGCTCAGCAGGTGGTTCAGGCGGTTCTGGCAGGTGGTATCCGTCTGTTCGGGGTGTGGTTCCAGCATCTCATGAACACGTTTCTGGCACGTCTGAGATGTGGTTCCAGCCGGCCCGACAGGTGTTTCCGCAGTGTCCGCCAAGCGGTTCTGGCGTAGTTGGCAGGTGATTTTGGCATGACTGGCAGGTGGTTCCAGCAAGCCTGGCAGGTGATCCCAAAGTGTTCACCAACTGGTTGTGGCGTAGCCGGCAGGTGATTTTTGCGTGATCGGCAGGTGGTTCTGGCGAGTCGAGCAGGTGGTTCCGGCGTGCTCGGCTGGTGCTTCCGGGGTCATTGGCACGGGGTTCTGGCATGTCTGAGAGGTGGTTCCTGCATGCCCGGCAAGTGATTCCGGAGTGTTCGCCAAGTGGTTCTGGCATAGTCGGCAGGTGATTTTGGCATGTCCGGCAGGTGGTTCAGGCGAGTTGAGCAGGTGGTTCCAACGTGCTTGGCAGGTGCTTCCGGCGTCTCCGGCACGTGTTTCTGGCACATCTGACAGGTGGTTCCGGCATGCCCGAAAGGTGATTCCGGTCTGTCCGGTAGGTGGTTCCAGCCTGCACGGCATGTGGTTCTGGTACGTCTCAGAGGTGGTTGCGCATGCCCAACAGGTGATTCCGGACTGTCCGCCACATGGTTCTGGCACGTCTGAGAGGTGGTTCCGGCATGCCTGGCAGGTCATCCCAGAGAGTCCTCCAGGTGGTTCTGGCATAACACGCAGGTGATTTTGGCGTGTCTGGCAGGTTGTTCCGTTGTGCTTGGCAGGTGGTTCAGGCTTGGCCGGCAGGTGGTTCCAGACTGTCCAGGACGTGTTTCCAGCTTCTCCGGCAGGTGGTTCTGGTACGTCTGAGAGGTGGTTCCGCCATGGCTGGCAGGTGATCCCGGACCGTCCCCCAGGTGGTTCTGGCATAGCCAGCAGTTGATATTGGCCTGTCCGGCACGTGGTTCCAGCGAGTCGAACAGGTGGCTCTGGCGTGCTCGGCAGGTGGTTCCGGTCTGTCCGGTAGGTGATTCCGGCGTGTTCGGCACGTGCTTCCGGCACGTCTGAGAGGTGGTTCCGGCATGCGCGACAGGTGATTTCGGAGTGTCCGCCAGGTGGTTCTGGCCTACCCGGCAGGTGATTTTGGCGTGTCCGGCAGGTGTTTCTGGCGAGTCGAGCAGGTGGCTCCGGCATGCTCGGCAGGTGCTTCCGGCGTCTCCGGCACGTGGTTCTTGTGTGTCTGAGAGCTGGTTCCGGCATGTCCGGCAGATGATTCCGGAGTGTCCGCCAAGTGGTTCTGGCATACCCTGCTGGTGATTTGGGCATGTCAGGTAGGTGGTTCCGGTGAGTCGAGCAGGTGGCTCAGGCGTGCTCGGCAGGTTGTTCAGACGGTTCTGGCAGGTGTTTTCCGTCTGTTCGGGGTGTGGTTCCAGCATCTCATGCACATGGTTCTGGCACGTCTGAGATGTGGTTCCGGCCGGCCCGACAGGTGTTTCCACAGTGTCCGCCAAGTGGTACTGGCGTAGTTGGCAGGTGATTTTGGCATGACCGGCAGGTGGTTCCAGCAAGCCCGGCAGGTGATTCCAAAGTGTTCACCAACTGGTTGTGGCGTAGCCAGCAGGTGATTTCTGCGTTTCCAGCAGGTGGTTCTGGAGAGTCGAGCAGGTGGTTCCGGCGTGCTCGGCAGGTGCTTCCGGGGTCATTGGCACGTGGTTCTGGCATATCTGAGAGGTGGTTCCGGCATGCCCGGCAGGTGATTCCGGAGTGTTCGCCAAGTGTTTCCGGCGTAGCCGGCAGGTGATTTTGCATGTCCAGCGGTCGTTCCGGCGGGTCGAGCCGGTGGTTCCGGCGTGTCCGGCAGGTGGTTCCGGTCTGTCCGGCAGGTGGTTCTGTGGTGTCCGGCACGAGGTTCAGTCTGAGAGGCTGTGCCGGCATGCCCCTCACGTGATTCCGGCTTGTCCCCGAAGTGGTGCTGGTGTAGCGGGCAGGTGATTTTGGCGTGTCCGGCAGGTGGTTCAGGCGAGTTGAGCAGGTGGTTGCGACGTGCTCGGCAGGTGCTTCCGGCGTCTCCGGCACGTGTTTCTGGCACATCTGACTGGTGGTTCCGGCATGCCCAAAAGTTGATTCCGGTCTGTCCGGTAGGTGGTTCCGGCGTGCACGGCACGTGGTTCTGGTACGTCTCAGAGGTGGTTGCGTATGCCCAACAGGTGATTCCGGACTGTCCGCCACGTGCTTCTGGCACGTCTGAGAGGTGGTTCCAACATGCCCGGCATGTCATTTCGGAGAATCGTCCAAGTGGTTCTGGCGTAGCCCGCAGGTGATTTTGGCGTGTCTGGCAGGTGGTTCCGCCATGCTCGGCAGGTGGTTCAGGCATGGCCGTCACGTGGTTCCAGTCTGTCCAGGACGTGTTTCCAGCTTCTCCGGCAGGTGGTTCTGGTACGTCTGAGAGGTGGTTCCGGCATGCGCGACAGGTGATTTCGGAGTGTCCGCCAGGTGGTTCTGGCGTACCCGGCAGGTGATTTTGGCGTGTCCGGCAAGTGTTTCTGGCGAGTCGAGCAGGTGGCTCCGGCATGCTCGGCAGGTGCTTCCGGCGTCTCCGGCACGTGGTTCTGGTGTGTCTGAGAGATGGTTCCGGCATGTCCGGCAGATGATTCCGGAGTGTCCGCCAAGTGGTTCTGGCATACCCAGCAGGTGATTTTGGCGTGTCAGGGATGTGGTACCGGTGAGTCGAGCAGGTGGTTCCGGCGTGCTCAGCAGGTGGTTCAGGCGGTTCTGGCAGGTGGTATCCGTCTGTTCGGGGTGTGGTTCCAACATCTCATGAACACCTTTCTGGCACGTCTGAGATGTGGTTCCAGCCGGCCCGACAGGTGTTTCCGCAGTGTCCTCCAAGCGGTTCTGGCGTAGTTGGCAGTTGATTTTGGCATGACTGGCAGGTGGTTCCAGCAAGCCTGGCAGGTGATTCCAAAGTGTTCACCAACTGGTTGTGGCGTAGCCTTCAGGTCATTTTTGCGTGATCGGCAGGTGGTTCTGGCGAGTCGAGCAGGTGGTTCCGGCGTGCTCGGCTGGTGCTTCCGGGGTCATTGGCACGGGGTTCTGGCATGTCTGAGAGGTGGTTCCTGCATGCCCGGCAAGTGATTCCGGAGTGTTCGCCAAGTGGTTCTGGCATAGTCGGCAGGTGATTTTGGCATGTCCGGCAGGTGGTTCAGGCGAGTTGAGCAGGTGGTTCCAACGTGCTTGGCAGGTGCTTCCGGCGTCTCCGGCACGTGTTTCTGGCACATCTGACAGGTGGTTCCGGCATGCCCGAAAGGTGATTCCGGTCTGTCCGGTAGGTGGTTCCAGCCTGCACGGCATGTGGTTCTGGTACGTCTCAGAGGTGGTTGCGCATGCCCAACAGGTGATTCCGGACTGTCCGCCACATGGTTCTGGCACGTCTGAGAGGTGGTTCCGGCATGCCCGGCAGGTCATCCCAGAGAGTCCTCCAAGTGGTTCTGGCATAACACGCAGGTGATTTTGGCGTGTCTGGCAGGTTGTTCCGTTGTGCTTGGCAGGTGGTTCAGGCTTGGCCGGCAGGTGGTTCCAGACTGTCCAGGACGTGTTTCCAGCTTCTCCGGCAGGTGGTTCTGGTACGTCTGAGAGGTGGTTCCGCCATGGCTGGCAGGTGATGCCGGACCGTCCCCCAGGTGGTTCTGGCATAGCCAGCAGTTGATATTGGCCTGTCCGGCAGGTGGTTCCAGCGAGTCGAACAGGTGGCTCCGGCGTTCTTGGCAGGTGGTTCCGGTCTGTCCAGTAGGTGTTTCCGGCGTGTCCGGCACGTGCTTCCGGCACGTCTGAGAGGTGGTTCCGGCATGCGCGGCAGGTGATTCCGTAGTGTCCGCCAGGTGGTTCTGGCGTACCCGGCAGGTGATTTTGGCGTGTCCGGCAGGTGTTTCTGGCGAGTGGAGCAGGTGGCTCCGGCATGCTCGGCAGGTGCTTCCGGCGTCTCCGTCACTTGGTTCTGGTGTGTCTGAGAGCTGGTTCCGGCATGTCCGGCAGATGATTCCGGAGTGTCCGCCAAGTGGTTCTGGCATACCCAGCAGGTGATTTTGGCGTGTCAGGGAGGTGGTACCGGTGAGTCGAGCAGGTGGTTCCGGCGTGCTCAGCAGGTGGTTCAGGCGGTTCTGGCAGGTGGTATCCGTCTGTTCGGGGTGTGGTTCCAGCATCTCATGAACACGTTTCTGGCACGTCTGAGATGTGGTTCCAGCCGGCCCGACAGGTGTTTCCGCAGTGTCCACCAAGCGGTTCTGGCGTAGTTGGCAGGTGATTTTGGCATGACCGGCAGGTGGTTCCAGCAAGCCCGGCAGGTGATTCCGAAGTGTTCCCCAACTGGTTGTGGCGTAGCCGGCAGGTGATTTTTGCGTGTCCGGCAGGTGGTTCTGGCGAGTCGAGCAGGTGGTTCCGGCGTGCTCGGCAGGTGCTTCCGGGGTCATTGGCACGTGGTTCTGGCATATCTGAGAGGTGGTTCCGGCATGCCCGGCAGGTGACTCCGGAGTGTTCGCCAAGTGTTTCCGGCGTAGCCGGCAGGTGATTTTGCATGTCCAGCGGTCGTTCCCGCGGGTCGAGCCGGTGGTTCCGGCGTGTCCGGCAGGTGGTTCCGGTCTGTCCGGCAGGTGGTTCTGTGGTGTCCGGCACGAGGTTCAGTCTGAGAGGCTGTGCCGGCATGCCCCTCACGTGATTCCGGCTTGTCCCCGAAGTGGTGCTGGTGTAGCGGGCAGGTGATTTTGGCGTGTCCGGCAGGTGGTTCAGGCTAGTTGAGCAGGTGGTTGCGACGTGCTCGGCAGGTGCTTCCGGCGTCTCCGGCACGTGTTTCCGGCACATCTGACTGGTGGTTCCGGCATGCCCAAAAGTTGATTCCGGTCTGTCCGGTAGGTGGTTCCGGCGTGCACGGCACGTGGTTCTGGTACGTGTCAGAGGTGGTTGCGTATGCCCAACAGGTGATTCCGGACTGTCCGCCACGTGCTTCTGGCACGTCTGAGAGGTGGTTCCAACATGCCCGGCAGGTCATTTCGGAGAGTAGTCCAAGTGGTTCTGGCGTAGCCCGCAGGTGATTTTGGCGTGTCCGGCAGGTGGATTCCGCCGTGCTCGGCAGGTGGTTCAGGCATGCCCGTCACGTGGTTCCAGTCTGTCCAGGACGTGTTTCCAGCTTCTCCGGCAGGTGGTTCTGGTACGTCTGAGAGGTGGTTCCGCCATGGCTGGCAGGTGATCCCGGACTGTCCCCCAGGTGGTTCTGGCATAGCCAGCAGTTGATATTGGCCTGTCCGGCAGGTGGTTCCAGCGAGTCGAACAGGTGGCTGCGGCGTTCTTGGCAGGTGGTTCCGGTCTGTCCGGTAGTTGTTTCCGGCGTGTCTGGCACGTGCTTCCGGCACGTCTGAGAGGTGGTTCCGGCATGCCCGGCAGGTCATCCCAGAGAGTCCTCCAAGTGGTTCTGGCATAACACGCAGGTGATTTTGGCGTGTCTGGCAGGTTGTTCCATTGTGCTTGGCAGGTGGTTCAGGCTTGGCCGGCAGGTGGTTCCAGACTGTCCAGGACGTGTTTCCAGCTTCTCCGGCAGGTGGTTCTGGTACGTCTGAGAGGTGGTTCCGCCATGGCTGGCAGGTGATTCCGGACCGTCCCCCAGGTGGTTCTGGCATAGCCAGCAGTTGATATTGGCCTGTCCGGCAGGTGGTACCAGCGAGTCGAACAGGTGGCTCCGGCGTGCTCGGCAGGTGGTTCCGGTCTGTCCGGTAGGTGTTTCCGGCGTGTCCGGCACGTGCTTCCGGCACGTCTGAGAGGTGGTTCCGGCATGCGCGACAGGTGATTTCGGAGTGTCCGCCAGGTGGTTCTGGCGTACCCGGCAGGTGATTTTGCTGGCTCCGGCATGCTCGGCAGGTGCTTCCGGCGTCTCTGGCACGTGGTTGTGGTGTGTCTGAGAGCTGGTTCCGGCATGTCTGGCAGATGATTCCGGAGTGTCCGCCAAATGGTTCTGGCATACCCGGCTGGTGATTTGGGCATGTCAGGTAGGTGGTTCCGGCGAGTCGAACAGGTGGCTCCGGCGTGCTCGGCAGGTTGTTCAGACGGGTCTGGCAGGTGTTTTCCGTCTGTTCGGGGTGTGGTTCCAGCATCTCATGCACATGGTTCTGGCACGTCTGAGATGTGGTTCCGGCCGGCCCGACAGGTGTTTCCACAGTGTCCGCCAAGCGGTACTGGCGTAGTTGGCAGGTGATTTTGGCATGACCGGCAGGTGGTTCCAGCAAGCCTGTCAGGTGATTCCGAAGTGTTCCCCAACAGGTTGTGGCGTAGCCGGCAGGTGATTTCTGCGTGTCTGGCAGGTGGTTCTGGCGAATCGAGCAGGTGGTTCCTGTGTGCTCGGGAGGTGCTTCCGGGGTCATTGGCACGTGGTTCTGGCATATCTGAGAGGTGGTTCCGGCATGCCCGGCAGGTGATTCCGGAGTGTTCGCCAAGTGTTTCCGGCATACCCGGCAGGTGATTTTGCACGTCCAGCGGTCGTTCCGGCGGGTCGAGTCGGTGGTTCCGGCGTGTCCGGCAGGTGGTTCCGGTCTGTCCGGCAGGTGGTTCTGTGGTGTCCGGCACGAGGTTCAGTCTGAGAGGCTGTGCCGGCATGCCCCTCACGTGATTCCGGCTTGTCCCCGAAGTGGTGCTGGTGTAGCGGGCAGGTGATTTTGGCGTGTCCGGCAGGTGGTTCAGGCGAGTTGAGCAGGTGGTTGCGACGTGCTCGGCAGGTGCTTCTGGCGGCTCCAGCACGTGTTTCTGGCACATCTGACTCGTGGTTCCGGCATGCCCAAAAGTTGATTCCGGTCTGTCCGGTAGGTGGTTCCGGCGTGCACGGCACGTGGTTCTGGTACGTCTCAGAGGTGGTTGCGTATGCCCAACAGGTGATTCCGGACTGTCCGCCACGTGCTTCTGGCACGTCTGAGAGGTGGTTCCAACATGCCCGGCAGGTCATTTCGGAGAGTCGTCCAAGTGGTTCTGGCGTAGCCCGCAGGTGATTTTGGCGTGTCCGGCAGGTGGTTCTGCCGTGCTCGGCAGGTGGTTCAGGCATGGCCGTCACGTGGTTCCAGTCTGTCCAGGACGTGTTTCCAGCTTCTCCGGCAGGTGGTTCTGGTACGTCTGAGAGGTGGTTCCGCCATGGCTGGCAGGTGATCCCGGACTGTCCCCCAGGTGGTTCTGGCATAGCCAGCAGTTGATATTGGCCTGTCCGGCAGGTGGTTCCAGCGAGTCGAACAGGTGGCTCTGGCGTTCTTTGCAGGTGGTTGTGGTCTGTCCGGTAGGTGTTTCCGGCATGTCTGGCACGTGCTTCCGGCACGTCTGAGAGGTGGCTCCGGCATGCGCGGCAGGTGATTCCGCAGTGTCCGCCAGGTGGTTCTGGCATACCCGACAGGTGATTTTGGCGTGTCCGGCAGGTGTTTCTGGCGAGTCGAGCAGGTGGCTCCGGCATGCTCGGCAGGTGCTTCCGGCGTCTCCGGCACTTGGTTCTGGTGTGTCTGAGAGCTGGTTCCGGCATGTCCGGCAGATGATTCCGGAGTGTCCGCCAAGTGGTTCTGGCATACCCAGCAGGTGATTTTGGCGTGTCAGGGAGGTGGTACCGGTGAGTCGAGCAGGTGGTTCCGGCGTGCTCAGCAGGTGGTTCAGGCGGTTCTGGCAGGTGGTATCCGTCTGTTCGGGGTGTGGTTCCAGCATCTCATGAACACGTTTCTGGCACGTCTGAGATGTGGTTCCAGCCGGCCCGACAGGTGTTTCCGCAGTGTCCGCCAAGCGGTTCTGGCGTAGTTGGCAGGTGATTTTGGCATGACTGGCAGGTGGTTCCAGCAAGCCTGGCAGGTGATCCCAAAGTGTTCACCAACTGGTTGTGGCGTAGCCGGCAGGTGATTTTTGCGTGATCGGCAGGTGGTTCTGGCGAGTCGAGCAGGTGGTTCCGGCGTGCTCGGCTGGTGCTTCCGGGGTCATTGGCACGGGGTTCTGGCATGTCTGAGAGGTGGTTCCTGCATGCCCGGCAAGTGATTCCGGAGTGTTCGCCAAGTGGTTCTGGCATAGTCGGCAGGTGATTTTGGCATGTCCGGCAGGTGGTTCAGGCGAGTTGAGCAGGTGGTTCCAACGTGCTTGGCAGGTGCTTCCGGCGTCTCCGGCACGTGTTTCTGGCACATCTGACAGGTGGTTCCGGCATGCCCGAAAGGTGATTCCGGTCTGTCCGGTAGGTGGTTCCAGCCTGCACGGCATGTGGTTCTGGTACGTCTCAGAGGTGGTTGCGCATGCCCAACAGGTGATTCCGGACTGTCCGCCACATGGTTCTGGCACGTCTGAGAGGTGGTTCCGGCATGCCTGGCAGGTCATCCCAGAGAGTCCTCCAGGTGGTTCTGGCATAACACGCAGGTGATTTTGGCGTGTCTGGCAGGTTGTTCCGTTGTGCTTGGCAGGTGGTTCAGGCTTGGCCGGCAGGTGGTTCCAGACTGTCCAGGACGTGTTTCCAGCTTCTCCGGCAGGTGGTTCTGGTACGTCTGAGAGGTGGTTCCGCCATGGCTGGCAGGTGATCCCGGACCGTCCCCCAGGTGGTTCTGGCATAGCCAGCAGTTGATATTGGCCTGTCCGGCACGTGGTTCCAGCGAGTCGAACAGGTGTCTCTGGCGTGCTCGGCAGGTGGTTCCGGTCTGTCCGGTAGGTGATTCCGGCGTGTTCGGCACGTGCTTCCGGCACGTCTGAGAGGTGGTTCCGGCATGCGCGACAGGTGATTTCGGAGTGTCCGCCAGGTGGTTCTGGCCTACCCGGCAGGTGATTTTGGCGTGTCCGGCAGGTGTTTCTGGCGAGTCGAGCAGGTGGCTCCGGCATGCTCGGCAGGTGCTTCCGGCGTCTCCGGCACGTGGTTCTTGTGTGTCTGAGAGCTGGTTCCGGCATGTCCGGCAGATGATTCCGGAGTGTCCGCCAAGTGGTTCTGGCATACCCTGCTGGTGATTTGGGCATGTCAGGTAGGTGGTTCCGGTGAGTCGAGCAGGTGGCTCCGGCGTGCTCGGCAGGTTGTTCAGACGGTTCTGGCAGGTGTTTTCCGTCTGTTCGGGGTGTGGTTCCAGCATCTCATGCACATGGTTCTGGCACGTCTGAGATGTGGTTCCGGCCGGCCCGACAGGTGTTTCCACAGTGTCCGCCAAGTGGTACTGGCGTAGTTGGCAGGTGATTTTGGCATGACCGGCAGGTGGTTCCAGCAAGCCCGGCAGGTGATTCCAAAGTGTTCCCCAACTGGTTGTGGCGTAGCCAGCAGGTGATTTCTGCGTGTCCAGCAGGTGGTTCTGGCGAGTCGAGCAGGTGGTTCCGGCGTGTTCGGCAGGTGCTTCCGGGGTCATTGGCACGTGGTTCTGGCATATCTGAGAGGTGGTTCCGGCATGCCCGGCAGGTGATTCCGGAGTGTTCGCCAAGTGTTTCCGGCGTAGCCGGCAGGTGATTTTGCATGTCCAGCGGTCGTTCCGGCGGGTCGAGCCGGTGGTTCCGGCGTGTCCGGCAGGTGGTTCCGGTCTGTCCGGCAGGTGGTTCTGTGGTGTCCGGCACGAGGTTCAGTCTGAGAGGCTGTGCCGGCATGCCCCTCACGTGATTCCGGCTTGTCCCCGAAGTGGTGCTGGTGTAGCGGGCAGGTGATTTTGGCGTGTCCGGCAGGTGGTTCAGGCGAGTTGAGCAGGTGGTTGCGACGTGCTCGGCAGGTGCTTCCGGCGTCTCCGGCACGTGTTTCTGGCACATCTGACTGGTGGTTCCGGCATGCCCAAAAGTTGATTCCGGTCTGTCCGGTAGGTGGTTCCGGCGTGCACGGCACGTGGTTCTGGTACGTGTCAGAGGTGGTTGCGTATGCCCAACAGGTGATTCCGGACTGTCCGCCACGTGCTTCTGGCACGTCTGAGAGGTGGTTCCAACATGCCCGGCATGTCATTTCGGAGAGTCGTCCAAGTGGTTCTGGCGTAGCCCGCAGGTGATTTTGGCGTGTCTGGCAGGTGGTTCCGCCATGCTCGGCAGGTGGTTCAGGCATGGCCGTCACGTGGTTCCAGTCTGTCCAGGACGTGTTTCCAGCTTCTCCGGCAGGTGGTTCTGGTACGTCTGAGAGGTGGTTCCGGCATGCGCGACAGGTGATTTCGGAGTGTCCGCCAGGTGGTTCTGGCGTACCCGGCAGGTGATTTTGGCGTGTCCGGCAGGTGTTTCTGGCGAGTCGAGCAGGTGGCTCCGGCATGCTCGGCAGGTGCTTCCGGCGTCTCCGGCACGTGGTTCTGGTGTGTCTGAGAGATGGTTCCGGCATGTCCGGCAGATGATTCCGGAGTGTCCGCCAAGTGGTTCTGGCATACCCAGCAGGTGATTTTGGCGTGTCAGGGATGTGGTACCGGTGAGTCGAGCAGGTGGTTCCGGCGTGCTCAGCAGGTGGTTCAGGCGGTTCTGGCAGGTGGTATCCGTCTGTTCGGGGTGTGGTTCCAACATCTCATGAACACCTTTCTGGCACGTCTGAGATGTGGTTCCAGCCGGCCCGACAGGTGTTTCCGCAGTGTCCTCCAAGCGGTTCTGGCGTAGTTGGCAGTTGATTTTGGCATGACTGGCAGGTGGTTCCAGCAAGCCTGGCAGGTGATTCCAAAGTGTTCACCAACTGGTTGTGGCGTAGCCTTCAGGTCATTTTTGCGTGATCGGCAGGTGGTTCTGGCGAGTCGAGCAGGTGGTTCCGGCGTGCTCGGCTGGTGCTTCCGGGGTCATTGGCACGGGGTTCTGGCATGTCTGAGAGGTGGTTCCTGCATGCCCGGCAAGTGATTCCGGAGTGTTCGCCAAGTGGTTCTGGCATAGTCGGCAGGTGATTTTGGCATGTCCGGCAGGTGGTTCAGGCGAGTTGAGCAGGTGGTTCCAACGTGCTTGGCAGGTGCTTCCGGCGTCTCCGGCACGTGTTTCTGGCACATCTGACAGGTGGTTCCGGCATGCCCGAAAGGTGATTCCGGTCTGTCCGGTAGGTGGTTCCAGCCTGCACGGCATGTGGTTCTGGTACGTCTCAGAGGTGGTTGCGCATGCCCAACAGGTGATTCCGGACTGTCCGCCACATGGTTCTGGCACGTCTGAGAGGTGGTTCCGGCATGCCCGGCAGGTCATCCCAGAGAGTCCTCCAAGTGGTTCTGGCATAACACGCAGGTGATTTTGGCGTGTCTGGCAGGTTGTTCCGTTGTGCTTGGCAGGTGGTTCAGGCTTGGCCGGCAGGTGGTTCCAGACTGTCCAGGACGTGTTTCCAGCTTCTCCGGCAGGTGGTTCTGGTACGTCTGAGAGGTGGTTCCGCCATGGCTGGCAGGTGATGCCGGACCGTCCCCCAGGTGGTTCTGGCATAGCCAGCAGTTGATATTGGCCTGTCCGGCAGGTGGTTCCAGCGAGTCGAACAGGTGGCTCCGGCGTTCTTGGCAGGTGGTTCCTGTCTGTCCAGTAGGTGTTTCCGGCGTGTCCGGCACGTGCTTCCGGCACGTCTGAGAGGTGGTTCCGGCATGCGCGGCAGGTGATTCCGTAGTGTCCGCCAGGTGGTTCTGGCGTACCCGGCAGGTGATTTTGGCGTGTCCGGCAGGTGTTTCTGGCGAGTGGAGCAGGTGGCTCCGGCATGCTCGGCAGGTGCTTCCGGCGTCTCCGTCACTTGGTTCTGGTGTGTCTGAGAGCTGGTTCCGGCATGTCCGGCAGATGATTCCGGAGTGTCCGCCAAGTGGTTCTGGCATACCCAGCAGGTGATTTTGGCGTGTCAGGGAGGTGGTACCGGTGAGTCGAGCAGGTGGTTCCGGCGTGCTCAGCAGGTGGTTCAGGCGGTTCTGGCAGGTGGTATCCGTCTGTTCGGGGTGTGGTTCCAGCATCTCATGAACACGTTTCTGGCACGTCTGAGATGTGGTTCCAGCCGGCCCGACAGGTGTTTCCGCAGTGTCCACCAAGCGGTTCTGGCGTAGTTGGCAGGTGATTTTGGCATGACCGGCAGGTGGTTCCAGCAAGCCCGGCAGGTGATTCCGAAGTGTTCCCCAACTGGTTGTGGCGTAGCCGGCAGGTGATTTTTGCGTGTCCGGCAGGTGGTTCTGGCGAGTCGAGCAGGTGGTTCCGGCGTGCTCGGCAGGTGCTTCCGGGTTCATTGGCACGTGGTTCTGGCACATCTGAGAGGTGGTTCCGGCATGCCCGGCAGGTGACTCCGGAGTGTTCGCCAAGTGTTTCCGGCGTAGCCGGCAGGTGATTTTGCATGTCCAGCGGTCGTTCCCGCGGGTCGAGCCGGTGGTTCCGGCGTGTCCGGCAGGTGGTTCCGGTCTGTCCGGCAGGTGGTTCTGTGGTGTCCGGCACGAGGTTCAGTCTGAGAGGCTGTGCCGGCATGCCCCTCACGTGATTCCGGCTTGTCCCCGAAGTGGTGCTGGTGTAGCAGGCAGGTGATTTTGGCGTGTCCGGCAGGTGGTTCAGGCTAGTTGAGCACGTGGTTGCGACGTGCTCGGCAGGTGCTTCCGGCGTCTCCGGCACGTGTTTCCGGCACATCTGACTGGTGGTTCCGGCATGCCCAAAAGTTGATTCCGGTCTGTCCGGTAGGTGGTTCCGGCGTGCACGGCACGTGGTTCTGGTACGTGTCAGAGGTGGTTGCGTATGCCCAACAGGTGATTCCGGACTGTCCGCCACGTGCTTCTGGCACGTCTGAGAGGTGGTTCCAACATGCCCGGCAGGTCATTTCGGAGAGTCGTCCAAGTGGTTCTGGCGTAGCCCGCAGGTGATTTTGGCGTGTCCGGCAGGTGGATTCCGCCGTGCTCGGCAGGTGGTTCAGGCATGCCCGTCACGTGGTTCCAGTCTGTCCAGGACGTGTTTCCAGGTTCTCCGGCAGGTGGTTCTGGTACGTCTGAGAGGTGGTTCCGCCATGGCTGGCAGGTGATCCCGGACTGTCCCCCAGGTGGTTCTGGCATAGCCAGCAGTTGATATTGGCCTGTCCGGCAGGTGGTTCCAGCGAGTCGAACAGGTGGCTGCGGCGTTCTTGGCAGGTGGTTCCGGTCTGTCCGGTAGTTGTTTCCGGCGTGTCTGGCACGTGCTTCCGGCACGTCTGAGAGGTGGTTCCGGCATGCCCGGCAGGTCATCCCAGAGAGTCCTCCAAGTGGTTCTGGCATAACACGCAGGTGATTTTGGCGTGTCTGGCAGGTTGTTCCATTGTGCTTGGCAGGTGGTTCAGGCTTGGCCGGCAGGTGGTTCCAGACTGTCCAGGACGTGTTTCCAGCTTCTCCGGCAGGTGGTTCTGGTACGTCTGAGAGGTGGTTCCGCCATGGCTGGCAGGTGATTCCGGACCGTCCCCCAGGTGGTTCTGGCATAGCCAGCAGTTGATATTGGCCTGTCCGGCAGGTGGTACCAGCGAGTCGAACAGGTGGCTCCGGCGTGCTCGGCAGGTGGTTCCGGTCTGTCCGGTAGGTGTTTCCGGCGTGTCCGGCACGTGCTTCCGGCACGTCTGAGAGGTGGTTCCGGCATGCGCGACAGGTGATTTCGGAGTGTCCGCCAGGTGGTTCTGGCGTACCCGGCAGGTGATTTTGGCGTGTCCGGCAGGTGTTTCTGGCGAGTCGAGCAGGTGGCTCCGGCATGCTCGGCAGGTGCTTCCGGCGTCTCCGGCACGTGGTTCTGGTGTGTCTGAGAGCTGGTTCCGGCATGTCCGGCAGATGATTCCGGAGTGTCCGCCAAGTGGTTCTGGCATACCCGGCTGGTGATTTGGGCATGTCAGGTAGGTGGTTCCGGCAAGTCGAGCAGGTGGCTCCGGCGTGCTCGGCAGGTTGTTCAGACGGGTCTGGCAGGTGTTTTCCGTCTGTTCGGGGTGTGGTTCCAGCATCTCATGCACATGGTTCTGGCACGTCTGAGATGTGGTTCCTGCCGGCCCGACAGGTGTTTCCACAGTGTGCGCCAAGTGGTACTGGCGTAGTTGGCAGGTGATTTTGGCATGACCGGCAGGTGGTCCCAGCAAGCCCGGCAGGTGATTCCGAAGTGTTCCCCAACTGGTTGTGGCGTAGCCGGCAGGTGATTTTTGCGTGTCCGGCAGGTGGTTCTGGCGAGTCGAGCAGGTGGTTCCGGCGTGCTCGGCAGGTGCTTCCGGGGTCATTGGCACGTGGTTCTGGCATATCTGAGAGGTGGTTCCGGCATGCCCGGCAGGTGATTCCGGAGTGTTCGCCAAGTGTATCCGGCGTAGCCGGCAGGTGATTTTGCATGTCCAGCGGTCGTTCCGGCGGGTCGAGCCGGTGGTTCCGGCGTGTCCGGCAGGTGGTTCCGGTCTGTCCGGCAGGTGGCTCTGTGGTGTCCGGCACGAGGTTCAGTCTGAGAGGCTGTGCCGGCATGCCCCTCACGTGATTCCGGCTTGTCCCCGAAGTGGTGCTGGTGTAGCGGGCAGGTGATTTTGGCGTGTCCGGCAGGTGGTTCAGGCGAGTTGAGCAGGTGGTTGCGACGTGCTCGGCAGGTGCTTCCGGCGTCTCCGGCACGTGTTTCTGGCACATCTGACTGGTGGTTCCGGCATGCCCAAAAGTTGATTCCGGTCTGTCCGGTAGGTGGTTCCGGCGTGCACGGCACGTGGTTCTGGTACGTGTCAGAGGTGGTTGCGTATGCCCAACAGGTGATTCCGGACTGTCCGCCACGTGCTTCTGGCACGTCTGAGAGGTGGTTCCAACATGCCCGGCAGGTCATTTCGGAGAGTCGTCCAAGTGGTTCTGGCGTAGCCAGCAGGTGATTTGGGCGTGTCCGGCAGGTGGTTCCGCCGTGCTCGGCAGGTGGTTCAGGCATGGCCGTCACGTGGTTCCAGTCTGTCCAGGACGTGTTTCCAGCTTCTCCGGCAGGTGGTTCTGGTACGTCTGAGAGGTGGTTCCGCCATTGCTGGCAGGTGATCCCGGACTGTCCCCCAGGTGGTTCTGGCATAGCCAGCAGTTGATATTGGCCTGTCCGGCAGGTGGTTCCAGCGAGTCGAACAGGTGGCTCCGGCGTTCTTGGCAGGTGGTTCCGGTCTGTCCGGTAGGTGTTTCCGGCGTGTCCGGCACGTGCATCCGGCACGTCTGAGATGTGGTTCCGGCATGCGCGGCAGGTGATTCCGTAGTGTCCGCCAGGTGGTTCTGGCATACCCGGCAGGTGATTTTGGCGAGATCGGCAGGTGTTTCCGGGGAGTGGAGCAGGTGGCTCCGGCATGCTCGGCAGGTGCTTCTGGCGTCTCCGGCACTTGGTTCTGGTGTGTCTGAGAGCTGGTTCCGGCATGTCCGGCAGATGATTCCGGAGTGTCCGCCAAGTGGTTCTGGCATACCCAGCAGGTGATTTTGGAGTGTCAGGGAGGTGGCACCGGTGAGTCGAGCAGGTGGTTCCGGCGTGCTCAGCAGGTGGTTCAGGCGGTTCTGGCAGGTGGTATCCGTCTGTTCGGGGTGTGGTTCCAGCATCTCATGAACACGTTTCTGGCACGTCTGAGATGTGGTTCCAGCCAGCCCGACTGTTGTTTCCGCAGTGTCCGCCAAGCGGTTCTGGCGTAGTTGGCAGGTGATTTTGGCATGACTGGCAGGTGGTTCCAGCAAGCCTGGCAGGTGATTCCAAAGTGTTCACCAACTGGTTGTGGCGTAGCCGGCAGGTGATTTTTGCGTGATCGGCAGGTGGTTCTGGCGAGTCGAGCAGGTGGTTCCGGCGTGCTCGGCTGGTGCTTCCGGGGTCATTGGCACGGGGTTCTGGCATGTCTGAGAGGTGGTTCCTGCATGCCCGGCAAGTGATTCCGGAGTGTTCGCCAAGTGGTTCTGGCATAGTCGGCAGGTGATTTTGGCATGTCCGGCAGGTGGTTCAGGCGAGTTGAGCAGGTGGTTCCAACGTGCTTGGCAGGTGCTTCCGGCGTCTCCGGCACGTGTTTCTGGCACATCTGACAGGTGGTTCCGGCATGCCCGAAAGGTGATTCCGGTCTGTCCGGTAGGTGGTTCCAGCCTGCACGGCATGTGGTTCTGGTACGTCTCAGAGGTGGTTGCGCATGCCCAACAGGTGATTCCGGACTGTCCGCCACATGGTTCTGCCACGTCTGAGAGGTGGTTCCGGCATGCCCGGCAGGTCATCCCAGAGAGTCCTCCAAGTGGTTCTGGCATAACACGCAGGTGATTTTGGCGTGTCTGGCAGGTTGTTCCGTTGTGCTTGGCAGGTGGTTCAGGCTTGGCCGGCAGGTGGTTCCAGACTGTCCAGGACGTGTTTCCAGCTTCTCCGGCAGGTGGCTCTGGTACGTCTGAGAGGTGGTTCCGCCATGGCTGGCAGGTGATTCCGGACCGTCCCCCAGGTGGTTCTGGTATAGCCAGCAGTTGATATTGGCCTGTCCGGCAGGTGGTTCGAGCGAGTCGAACAGGTGGCTCCGGCGTGCTCGGCAGGTGGTTCCGGTCTGTCCGGTAGGTGATTCCGGCGTGTCCGGCACGTGCTTCCGGCACGTCTGAGAGGTGGTTCCGGCATGCGCGACAGGTGATTTCGGAGTGTCCGCCATGTGGTTCTGGCGTACCCGGCAGGTGATTTTGCTGGCTCCGGCATGCTCGGCAGGTGCTTCCGGCGTCTCTGGCACGTGGTTGTGGTGTGTCTGAGAGCTGGTTCCGGCATGTCTGGCAGATGATTCCGGAGTGTCCGCCAAATGGTTCTGGCATACCCGGCTGGTGATTTGGGCATGTCAGGTAGGTGGTTCCGGCGAGTCAAACAGGTGGCTCCGGCGTGCTCGGCAGGTTGTTCAGACGGGTCTGGCAGGTGTTTTCCGTCTGTTCGGGGTGTGGTTCCAGCATCTCATGCACATGGTTCTGGCACGTCTGAGATGTGGTTCCGGCCGGCCCGACAGGTGTTTCCACAGTGTCCGCCAAGCGGTACTGGCGTAGTTGGCAGGTGATTTTGGCATGACCGGCAGGTGGTTCCAGCAAGCCTGTCAGGTGATTCCGAAGTGTTCCCCAACTGGTTGTGGCGTAGCCGGCAGGTGATTTCTGCGTGTCTGGCAGGTGGTTCTGGCGAATCGAGCAGGTGGTTCCTGTGTGCTCGGGAGGTGCTTCCGGGGTCATTGGCACGTGGTTCTGGCATATCTGAGAGGTGGTTCCGGCATGCCCGGCAGGTGATTCCGGAGTGTTCGCCAAGTGTTTCCGGCATACCCGGCAGGTGATTTTGCACGTCCAGCGGTCGTTCCGGCGGGTCGAGTCGGTGGTTCCGGCGTGTCCGGCAGGTGGTTCCGGTCTGTCCGGCAGGTGGTTCTGTGGTGTCCGGCACGAGGTTCAGTCTGAGAGGCTGTGCCGGCATGCCCCTCACGTGATTCCGGCTTGTCCCCGTAGTGGTGCTGGTGTAGCGGGCAGGTGATTTTGGCGTGTCCGGCAGGTGGTTCAGGCGAGTTGAGCAGGTGGTTGCGACGTGCTCGGCAGGTGCTTCTGGCGCCTCCAGCACGTGTTTCTGGCACATCTGACTCGTGGTTCCGGCATGCCCAAAAGTTGATTCCGGTCTGTCCGGTAGGTGGTTCCGGCGTGCACGGCACGTGGTTCTGGTACGTGTCAGAGGTGGTTGCGTATGCCCAACAGGTGATTCCGGACTGTCCGCCACGTGCTTCTGGCACGTCTGAGAGGTGGTTCCAACATGCCCGGCAGGTCATTTCAGAGAGTCGTCCAAGTGGTTCTGGCGTAGCCCGCAGGTGATTTTGGCGTGTCCGGCAGGTGGTTCTGCCGTGCTCGGCAGGTGGTTCAGGCATGGCCGTCACGTGGTTCCAGTCTGTCCAGGACGTGTTTCCAGCTTCTCCGGCAGGTGGTTCTGGTACGTCTGAGAGGTGGTTCCGCCATGGCTGGCAGGTGATCCCGGACTGTCCCCCAGGTGGTTCTGGCATAGCCAGCAGTTGATATTGGCCTGTCCGGCAGGTGGTTCCAGCGAGTCGAACAGGTGGCTCCGGCGTTCTTTGCAGGTGGTTGTGGTCTGTCCGGTAGGTGTTTCCGGCATGTCTGGCACGTGCTTCCGGCACGTCTGAGAGGTGGCTCCGGCATGCGCGGCAGGTGATTCCGCAGTGTCCGCCAGGTGGTTCTGGCATACCCGACAGGTGATTTTGGCGTGTCCGGCAGGTGTTTCTGGCGAGTCGAGCAGGTGGCTCCGGCATGCTCGGCAGGTGCTTCCGGCGTCTCCGGCACTTGGTTCTGGTGTGTCTGAGAGCTGGTTCCGGCATGTCCGGCAGATGATTCCGGAGTGTCCGCCAAGTGGTTCTGGCATACCCAGCAGGTGATTTTGGCGTGTCAGGGAGGTGGTACCGGTGAGTCGAGCAGGTGGTTCCGGCGTGCTCAGCAGGTGGTTCAGGCGGTTCTGGCAGGTGGTATCCGTCTGTTCGGGGTGTGGTTCCAGCATCTCATGAACACGTTTCTGGCACGTCTGAGATGTGGTTCCAGCCGGCCCGACAGGTGTTTCCGCAGTGTCCGCCAAGCGGTTCTGGCGTAGTTGGCAGGTGATTTTGGCATGACTGGCAGGTGGTTCCAGCAAGCCTGGCAGGTGATCCCAAAGTGTTCACCAACTGGTTGTGGCGTAGCCGGCAGGTGATTTTTGCGTGATCGGCAGGTGGTTCTGGCGAGTCGAGCAGGTGGTTCCGGCGTGCTCGGCTGGTGCTTCCGGGGTCATTGGCACGGGGTTCTGGCATGTCTGAGAGGTGGTTCCTGCATGCCCGGCAAGTGATTCCGGAGTGTTCGCCAAGTGGTTCTGGCATAGTCGGCAGGTGATTTTGGCATGTCCGGCAGGTGGTTCAGGCGAGTTGAGCAGGTGGTTCCAACGTGCTTGGCAGGTGCTTCCGGCGTCTCCGGCACGTGTTTCTGGCACATCTGACAGGTGGTTCCGGCATGCCCGAAAGGTGATTCCGGTCTGTCCGGTAGGTGGTTCCAGCCTGCACGGCATGTGGTTCTGGTACGTCTCAGAGGTGGTTGCGCATGCCCAACAGGTGATTCCGGACTGTCCGCCACATGGTTCTGGCACGTCTGAGAGGTGGTTCTGGCATGCCTGGCAGGTCATCCCAGAGAGTCCTCCAGGTGGTTCTGGCATAACACGCAGGTGATTTTGGCGTGTCTGGCAGGTTGTTCCGTTGTGCTTGGCAGGTGGTTCAGGCTTGGCCGGCAGGTGGTTCCAGACTGTCCAGGACGTGTTTCCAGCTTCTCCGGCAGGTGGTTCTGGTACGTCTGAGAGGTGGTTCCGCCATGGCTGGCAGGTGATCCCGGACCGTCCCCCAGGTGGTTCTGGCATAGCCAGCAGTTGATATTGGCCTGTCCGGCACGTGGTTCCAGCGAGTCGAACAGGTGGCTCAGGCGTGCTCGGCAGGTGGTTCCGGTCTGTCCGGTAGGTGATTCCGGCGTGTTCGGCACGTGCTTCCGGCACGTCTGAGAGGTGGTTCCGGCATGCGCGACAGGTGATTTCGGAGTGTCCGCCAGGTGGTTCTGGCCTACCCGGCAGGTGATTTTGGCGTGTCCGGCAGGTGTTTCTGGCGAGTCGAGCAGGTGGCTCCGGCATGCTCGGCAGGTGCTTCCGGCGTCTCCGGCACGTGGTTCTTGTGTGTCTGAGAGCTGGTTCCGGCATGTCCGGCAGATGATTCCGGAGTGTCCGCCAAGTGGTTCTGGCATACCCTGCTGGTGATTTGGGCATGTCAGGTAGGTGGTTCCGGTGAGTCGAGCAGGTGGCTCCGGCGTGCTCGGCAGGTTGTTCAGACGGTTCTGGCAGGTGTTTTCCGTCTGTTCGGGGTGTGGTTCCAGCATCTCATGCACATGGTTCTGGCACGTCTGAGATGTGGTTCCGGCCGGCCCGACAGGTGTTTCCGCAGTGTCCGCCAAGTGGTACTGGCGTAGTTGGCAGGTGATTTTGGCATGACCGGCAGGTGGTTCCAGCAAGCCCGGCAGGTGATTCCAAAGTGTTCACCAACTGGTTGTGGCGTAGCCAGCAGGTGATTTCTGCGTTTCCAGCAGGTGGTTCTGGAGAGTCGAGCAGGTGGTTCCGGCGTGCTCGGCAGGTGCTTCCGGGGTCATTGGCACGTGGTTCTGGCATATCTGAGAGGTGGTTCCGGCATGCCCGGCAGGTGATTCCGGAGTGTTCGCCAAGTGTTTCCGGCGTAGCCGGCAGGTGATTTTGCATGTCCAGCGGTCGTTCCGGCGGGTCGAGCCGGTGGTTCCGGCGTGTCCGGCAGGTGGTTCCGGTCTGTCCGGCAGGTGGTTCTCTGGTGTCCGGCACGAGGTTCAGTCTGAGAGGCTGTGCCGGCATGCCCCTCACGTGATTCCGGCTTGTCCCCGAAGTGGTGCTGGTGTAGCGGGCAGGTGATTTTGGCGTGTCCGGCAGGTGGTTCAGGCGAGTTGAGCAGGTGGTTGCGACGTGCTCGGCAGGTGCTTCCGGCGTCTCCGGCACGTGTTTCTGGCACATCTGACTGGTGGTTCCGGCATGCCCAAAAGTTGATTCCGGTCTGTCCGGTAGGTGGTTCCGGCGTGCACGGCACGTGGTTCTGGTACGTCTCAGAGGTGGTTGCGTATGCCCAACAGGTGATTCCGGACTGTCCGCCACGTGCTTCTGGCACGTCTGAGAGGTGGTTCCAACATGCCCGGCATGTCATTTCGGAGAGTCGTCCAAGTGGTTCTGGCGTAGCCCGCAGGTGATTTTGGCGTGTCTGGCAGGTGGTTCCGCCATGCTCGGCAGGTGGTTCAGGCATGGCCGTCACGTGGTTCCAGTCTGTCCAGGACGTGTTTCCAGCTTCTCCGGCAGGTGGTTCTGGTACGTCTGAGAGGTGGTTCCGCCATGGCTGGCAGGTGATCCCGGACTGTCCCACAGGTGGTTCTGGCATAGCCAGCAGTAGATATTGGCCTGTCCGGCAGGTGGTTCCAGCGAGTCGAACAGGTGGCTCCGGCGTTCTTGGCATGTGGTTCCGGTCTGTCCGGTAGGTGTTTCCGGCGTGTCTGGCACGTGCTTCCGGCACGTCTGAGAGGTGGTTCCGGCATGCGCGACAGGTGATTTCGGAGTGTCCGCCAGGTGGTTCTGGCATACCCGGCAGGTGATTTTGGCGTGTCCGGCAGGTGTTTCTGGCGAGTGGAGCAGGTGGCTCCGGCATGCTCGGCAGGTGCTTCTGGCGTCTCCGGCACTTGGTTCTGGTGTGTCTGAGAGCTGGTTCCGGCATGTCCGGCAGATGATTCCGGAGTGTCCGCCAAGTGGCTCTGTCATACCCAGCAGGTGATTTTGGCGTGTCAGGGATGTGGTACCGGTGAGTCGAGCAGGTGGTTCCTGCGTGCTCAGCAGGTGGTTCAGGCGGTTCTGGCAGGTGGTATCCGTCTGTTCGGGGTGTGGTTCCAGCATCTCATGAACACGTTTCTGGCACGTCTGAGATGTGGTTCCAGCCGGCCCGACAGGTGTTTCCGCAGTGTCCGCCAAGCGGTTCTGGCGTAGTTGGCAGGTGATTTTGGCATGACTGGCAGGTGGTTCCAGCAAGCCTGGCAGGTGATTCCAAAGTGTTCACCAACTGGTTGTGGCGTAGCCGGCAGGTGATTTTTGCGTGATCGGCAGGTGGTTCTGGCGAGTCGAGCAGGTGGTTCCGGCGTGCTCGGCTGGTGCTTCCGGGGTCATTGGCACGGGGTTCTGGCATGTCTGAGAGGTGGTTCCTGCATGCCCGGCAAGTGATTCCGGAGTGTTCGCCAAGTGGTTCTGGCATAGTCAGCAGGTGATTTTGGCATGTCCGGCAGGTGGTTCAGGCGAGTTGAGCAGGTGGTTCCAACGTGCTTGGCAGGTGCTTCCGGCGTCTCCGGCACGTGTTTCTGGCACATCTGACAGGTGGTTCCGGCATGCCCGAAAGGTGATTCCGGTCTGTCCGGTAGGTGGTTCCAGCCTGCACGGCATGTGGTTCTGGTACGTCTCAGAGGTGGTTGCGCATGCCCAACAGGTGATTCCGGACTGTCCGCCACATGGTTCTGGCACGTCTGAGAGGTGGTTCCGGCATGCCCGGCAGGTCATCCCAGAGAGTCCTCCAAGTGGTTCTGGCATAACACGCAGGTGATTTTGGCGTGTCTGGCAGGTTGTTCCGTTGTGCTTGGCAGGTGGTTCAGGCTTGGCCGGCAGGTGGTTCCAGACTGTCCAGGACGTGTTTCCAGCTTCTCTGGCATGTGGTTCTGGTACGTCTGAGAGGTGGTTCCGCCATGGCTGGCAGGTGATTCCGGACCGTCCCCCAGGTGGTTCTGGCATAGCCAGCAGTTGATATTGGCCTGTCCGGCAGGTGGTTCCAGCGAGTCGAACAGGTGGCTTTGGCGTGCTCGGCAGGTGGTTCCGGTTTGTCCGGTAGGTGATTCCAGCATGTCCAGCACGTGCTTCCGGCACGTCTGAGAGGTGGTTCCGGCATGCGCGACAGGTGATTTCGGAGTGTCCGCCAGGTGGTTCTGGCGTACCCGGCAGGTGATTTTGGCGTGTCCGGCAGGTGTTTCTGGCGAGTCGAGCAGGTGGCTCCGGCATGCTCGGCAGGTGCTTCCGGCGTCTCCGGCACGTGGTTCTGGTGTGTCTGAGAGATGGTTCCGGCATGTCTGGCAGATGATTCCGGAGTGTCCGCCAAGTGGTTCTGGCATACCCAGCAGGTGATTTTGGCGTGTCAGGGATGTGGTTCCGGTGAGTCGAGCAGGTGGTTCCGGCGTGCTCAGCAGGTGGTTCAGGCGGTTCTGGCAGGTGGTATCCGTCTGTTCGGGGTGTGGTTCCAACATCTCATGAACACCTTTCTGGCACGTCTGAGATGTGGTTCCAGCCGGCCCGACAGGTGTTTCCGCAGTGTCCGCCAAGCGGTTCTGGCGTAGTTGGCAGGTGATTTTGGCATGACTGGCAGGTGGTTCCAGCAAGCCTGGCAGGTGATTCCAAAGTGTTCACCAACTGGTTGTGGCGTAGCCTTCAGGTCATTTTTGCGTGATCGGCAGGTGGTTCTGGTGAGTCGAGCAGGTGGTTCCGGCGTGCTCGGCTGGTGCTTCCGGGGTCATTGGCACGGGGTTCTGGCATGTCTGAGAGGTGGTTCCTGCATGCCCGGCAAGTGATTCCGGAGTGTTCGCCAAGTGGTTCTGGCATAGTCGGCAGGTGATTTTGGCATGTCCGGCAGGTGGTTCAGGCGAGTTGAGCAGGTGGTTCCAACGTGCTTGGCAGGTGCTTCCGGCGTCTCCGGCACGTGTTTCTGGCACATCTGACAGGTGGTTCCGGCATGCCCGAAAGGTGATTCCGGTCTGTCCGGTAGGTGGTTCCAGCCTGCACGGCATGTGGTTCTGGTACGTCTCAGAGGTGGTTGCGCATGCCCAACAGGTGATTCCGGACTGTCCGCCACATGGTTCTGGCACGTCTGAGAGGTGGTTCCGGCATGCCCGGCAGGTCATCCCAGAGAGTCCTCTAAGTGGTTCTGGCATAACACGCAGGTGATTTTGGCGTGTCTGGCAGGTTGTTCCGTTGTGCTTGGCAGGTGGTTCAGGCTTGGCCGGCAGGTGGTTCCAGACTGTCCAGGACGTGTTTCCAGCTTCTCCGGCAGGTGGTTCTGGTACGTCTGAGAGGTGGTTCCGCCATGGCTGGCAGGTGATGCCGGACCGTCCCCCAGGTGGTTCTGGCATAGCCAGCAGTTGATATTGGCCTGTCCGGCAGGTGGTTCCAGCGAGTCGAACAGGTGGCTCCGGCGTTCTTGGCAGGTGGTTCCGGTCTGTCCAGTAGGTGTTTCCGGCGTGTCCGGCACGTGCTTCCGGCACGTCTGAGAGGTGGTTCCGGCATGCGCGGCAGGTGATTCCGTAGTGTCCGCCAGGTGGTTCTGGCGTACCCGGCAGGTGATTTTGGCGTGTCCGGCAGGTGTTTCTGGCGAGGTGAGCAGGTGGCTCCGGCATGCTCGGCAGGTGCTTCCGGCGTCTCCGGCACTTGGTTCTGGTGTGTCTGAGAGCTGGTTCCGGCATGTCCGGCAGATGATTCCGGAGTGTCCGCCAAGTGGTTCTGGCATACCCAGCAGGTGATTTTGGCGTGTCAGGGAGGTGGTACCGGTGAGTCGAGCAGGTGGTTCCGGCGTGCTCAGCAGGTGGTTCAGGCGGTTCTGGCAGGTGGTATCCGTCTGTTCGGGGTGTGGTTCCAGCATCTCATGAACACGTTTCTGGCACATCTGAGATGTGGTTCCAGCCGGCCCGACAGGTGTTTCCGCAGTGTCCGCCAAGCGGTTCTGGCGTAGTTGGCAGGTGATTTTGGCATGACTGGCAGGTGGTTCCAGCAAGCCTGGCAGGTGATTCCAAAGTGTTCACCAACTGGTTGTGGCGTAGCCGGCAGGTGATTTTTGCGTGATCGGCAGGTGGTTCTGGCGAGTCGAGCAGGTGGTTCCGGCGTGCTCGGCTGGTGCTTCCGGGGTCATTGGCACGGGGTTCTGGCATGTCTGAGAGGTGGTTCCTGCATGCCCGGCAAGTGATTCCGGAGTGTTCGCCAAGTGGTTCTGGCATAGTCGGCAGGTGATTTTGGCATGTCAGGCAGGTGGTTCAGGCGAGTTGAGCAGGTGGTTCCAACGTGCTTGGCAGGTGCTTCCGGCGTCTCCGGCACGTGTTTCTGGCACATCTGACAGGTGGTTCCGGCATGCCCGAAAGGTGATTCCGGTCTGTCCGGTAGGTGGTTCCAGCCTGCACGGCATGTGGTTCTGGTACGTCTCAGAGGTGGTTGCGCATGCCCAACAGGTGATTCCGGACTGTCCGCCACATGGTTCTGGCACGTCTGAGAGGTGGTTCCGGCATGCCCGGCAGGTCATCCCAGAGAGTCCTCCAAGTGGTTCTGGCATAACACGCAGGTGATTTTGGCGTGTCTGGCAGGTTGTTCCGTTGTGCTTGGCAGGTGGTTCAGGCATGGCCGTCACGTGGTTCCAGTCTGTCCAGGACGTGTTTCCAGCTTCTCCGGCAGGTGGTTCTGGTACGTCTGAGAGGTGGTTCCGCCATGGCTGGCAGGTGATCCCGGACTGTCCCTCAGGTGGTTCTGGCATAGCCAGCAGTTGATATTGGCCTGTCCGGCAGGTGGTTCCAGCGAGTCGAACATGTGGCTCCGGCGTTCTTGGCAGGTGGTTCCGGTCTGTCCGGTAGTTGTTTCCGGCGTGTCTGGCACGTGCTTCCGGCCCGTCTGAGAGGTGGTTCCGGCATGCCCGGCAGGTCATCCCAGAGAGTCCTCCAAGTGGTTCTGGCATAACACGCAGGTGATTTTGGCGTGTCTGGCAGGTTGTTCCGTTGTGCTTGGCAGGTGGTTCAGGCTTGGCCGGCAGGTAGTTCCAGACTGTCCAGGACGTGTTTCCAGCTTCTCCGGCAGGTGGTTCTGGTACGTCTGAGAGGTGGTTCCGCCATGGCTGGCAGGTGATTCCGGACCGTCCCGCAGGTGGTTCTGGCATAGCCAGCAGTTGATATTGGCCTGTCCGGCAGGTGGTTCCAGCGAGTCGAACAGGTGGCTCTTGCGTGCTCGGCAGGTGGTTCCGGTCTGTCCGGTAGGTGATTCTGGCATGTCCGGCACGTGCTTCCGGCACGTCTGAGAGGTGGTTCCGGCATGCGCGACAGGTGATTTCGGAGTGTCCGCCAGGTGGTTCTGGCGTACCCGGCAGGTGATTTTGGCGTGTCCGGCAGGTGTTTCTGGCGAGTCGAGCATTTGGCTCCGGCATGCTCGGCAGGTGCTTCCGGCGTCTCCGGCACGTGGTTCTGGTGTGTCTGAGAGCTGGTTCCGGCATGTCCGGCAGATGATTCCGGAGTGTCCGCCAAGTGGTTCTGGCATACCCGGCTGGTGATTTGGGCATGTCAGGTAGGTGGTTCCGGCGAGTCGAGCAGGTGGCTCCGGCGTGCTCGGCAGGTTGTTCAGACGGGTCTGGCAGGTGTTTTCCGTCTGTTCGGTGTGTGGTTCCAGCATCTCATGCACATGGTTCTGGCACGTCTGAGATGTGCTTCCGGCCGGCCCAACAGGTGTTTCCACAGTGTCCGCCAAGTGGTACTGGCGTAGTTGGCAGGTGATTTTGGCATGACCGGCAGGTGGTTCCAGCAAGCCCGGCAGGTGATTCCGAAGTGTTCCCCAACTGGTTGTGGCGTAGCCGGCAGGTGATTTTTGCGTGTCCGGCAGGTGGTTCTGGCGAGTCGAGCAGGTGGTTCCGGCGTGCTCGGCAGGTGCTTCCGGGGTCATTGGCACGTGGTTGTGGCATATCTGAGAGGTGGTTCCGGCATGCCCGGCAGGTGATTCCGGAGTGTTCGCCAAGTGTTTCCGGCGTAGCCGGCAGGTGATTTTGCATGTCCAGCGGTCGTTCCGGCGGGTCGAGCCGGTGGTTCCGGCGTGTCCGGCAGGTGGTTCTGTGGTGTCCGGCACTAGGTTCAGTCTGAGAGGCTGTGCCGGCATGCCCCTCACGTGATTCCGGCTTGTCCCCGAAGTGGTGCTGGTGTAGCGGGCAGGTGATTTTGGCGTGTCCGGCAGGTGGTTCAGGCGAGTTGAGCAGGTGGTTGCGACGTGCTCGGCAGGTGCTTCCGGCGTCTCCGGCACGTGTTTCCGGCACATCTGACTGGTGGTTCCGGCATGCCCAAAAGTTGATTCCGGTCTGTCTGGTAGGTGGTTCCAGCGTGCACGGCACGTGGTTCTGGTACGTGTCAGAGGTGGTTGCGTATGCCCAACAGGTGATTCCGGACTATCCGCCACGTGCTTCTGGCACGTCTGAGAGGTGGTTCCAACATGCCCGGCAGGTCATTTCGGAGAGTCGTCCAAGTGGTTCTGGCGTGGCCCGCAGGTGATTTTGGCGTGTCCGGCAGGTGGTTCCGCCGTGCTCGGCAGGTGGTTCAGGCATGGCCGTCACGTGGTTCCAGTCTGTCCAGGACGTGTTTCCAGCTTCTCCGGCAGGTGGTTCTGGTACGTCTGAGAGGTGGTTCCGCCATGGCTGGCAGGTGATCCCGGACTGTCCCCCAGGTGGTTCTGGCATAGCCAGCAGTTGATATTGGCCTGTCCGGCAGGTGGTTCCAGCGAGTCGAACAGGTGGCTGCGGCGTTCTTGGCAGGTGGTTCCGGTCTGTCCGGTAGTTGTTTCCGGCGTATCTGACACGTGCTTCCGGCACGTCTGAGAGGTGGTTCCAGCATGCCCGGCAGGTCATCCCAGAGAGTCCTCCAAGTGGTTCTGGCATAACACGCAGGTGATTTTGGCGTGTCTGGCAGGTTGTTCCATTGTGCTTGGCAGGTGGTTCAGGCTTGGCCGGCAGGTAGTTCCAGACTGTCCAGGACGTGTTTCCAGCTTCTCCGGCAGGTGGTTCTGGTACGTCTGAGAGGTGGTTCCGCCATGGCTGGCAGGTGATTCCGGACCGTCCCCCAGGTGGTTCTGGCATAGCCAGCAGTTGATATTGGCCTGTCCGGCAGGTGGTTGCAGCGAGTCGAACAGGTGGCTCAGGCGTGCTCGGCAGGTGGTTCCGGTCTGTCCGGTAGGTGATTCCGGCATGTCCGGCACGTGCTTCCGGCACGTCTGAGAGGTGGTTCCGGCATGCGCGACAGGTGATTTCGGAGTGTCCGCCAGGTGGTTCTGGCGTACCCGGCAGGTGATTTTGGCGTGTCCGTCAGGTGTTTCTGGCGAGTCGAGCAGGTGGCTCCGGCATGCTCGGCAGGTGCTTCCGGCGTCTCCGGCACGTGGTTCTGGTGTGTCTGAGAGCTGGTTCCGGCATGTCCGGCAGATGATTCCGGAGTGTCCGCCAAGTGGTTCTGGCATACCCAGCAGGTGATTTTGGCGTGTCAGCGATGGGGTACCGGTGAGTCGAGCAGGTGGTTCCGGCGTGCTCAGCAGGTGGTTCATGCGGTTCTGGCAGGTGGTATCCGTCTGTTCGGGGTGTGGTTCCAACATCTCATGAACACGTTTCTGGCACGTCTGAGATGTGGTTCCAGCCGGCCCGACAGGTGTTTCCGCAGTGTCCGCCAAGCGGTTCTGGCGTAGTTGGCAGGTGATTTTGGCATGACTGGCTGGTGGTTCCAGCAAGCCTGGCAGGTGATCCCAAAGTGTTCACCAACTGGTTGTGGCGTAGCCGGCAGGTGATTTTTGCGTGATCGGCAGGTGGTTCTGGCGAGTCGAGCAGGTGGTTCCGGCGTGCTCGGCTGGTGCTTCCGGGGTCATTGGCACGGGGTTCTGGCATGTCTGAGAGGTGGTTCCTGCATGCCCGGCAAGTGATTCCGGAGTGTTCGCCAAGTGGTTCTGGCATAGTCGGCAGGTGATTTTGGCATGTCCGGCAGGTGGTTCAGGCGAGTTGAGCAGGTGGTTCCAACGTGCTTGGCAGGTGCTTCCGGCGTCTCCGGCACGTGTTTCTGGCACATCTGACAGGTGGTTCCGGCATGCCCGAAAGGTGATTCCGGTCTGTCCGGTAGGTGGTTCCAGCCTGCACGGCATGTGGTTCTGGTACGTCTCAGAGGTGGTTGCGCATGCCCAACAGGTGATTCCGGACTGTCCGCCACATGGTTCTGGCACGTCTGAGAGGTGGTTCCGGCATGCCCGGCAGGTCATCCCAGAGAGTCCTCCAAGTGGTTCTGGCATAACACGCAGGTGATTTTGGCGTGTCTGGCAGGTTGTTCCGTTGTGCTTGGCAGGTGGTTCAGGCTTGTCCGGCAGGTGGTTCCAGACTGTCCAGGACGTGTTTCCAGCTTCTCCGGCAGGTGGTTCTGGTACGTCTGAGAGGTGGTTCCGCCATGGCTGGCAGGTGATCCCGGACCGTCCCCCAGGTGGTTCTGGCATAGCCAGCAGTTGACATTGGCCTGTCCGGCAGGTGGTTCCAGCGAGTCGAACAGGTGGCTCCGGCGTTCTTGGCAGGTGGTTCCGGTCTGTCCAGTAGGTGTTTCCGGCGTGTCCGGCACGTGCTTCCGGCACGTCTGAGAGGTGGTTCCGGCATGCGCGGCAGGTGATTCCGTAGTGTCCGCCAGGTGGTTCTGGCGTACCCGGCAGGTGATTTTGGCGTGTCCAGCAGGTGTTTCTGGCGAGTGGAGCAGGTGGCTCCGGCATGCTCGGCAGGTGCTTCTGGCGTCTCCGGCACTTGGTTCTGGTGTGTCTGAGAGCTGGTTCCGGCATGTCCGGCAGATGATTCCGGAGTGTCCGCCAAGTGGTTCTGGCATACCCAGCAGGTGATTTTGGCGTGTCAGGGATGTGGTACCGGTGAGTCGAGCAGGTGGTTCCGGCGTGCTCAGCAGGTGGTTCAGGCGGTTCTGGCAGTTGGTATCCGTCTGTTCGGGGTGTGGTTCCAGCATCTCATGAACACGTTTCTGGCACGTCTGAGATGTGTTTCCAGCCGGCCCGACAGGTGTTTCCGCAGTGTCCGCCAAGCGGTTCTGGCGTAGTTGGCAAGTGATTTTGGCATGACCGGCAGGTGGTTCCAGCAAGCCCGGCAGGTGATTCCGAAGTGTTCCCCAACTGGTTGTGGCGTAGCCGGCAGGTGATTTTTGCGTGTCCGGCAGGTGGTTCTGGCGAGTCGAGCAGGTGGTTCCGGCGTGCTCGGCAGGTGCTTCCGGGGTCATAGGCACGTGGTTCTGGCATATCTGAGAGGTGGTTCCGGCATGCCCGGCAGGTGATTCCGGAGTGTTCGCCAAGTGTTTCCGGCGTAGCCGGCAGGTGATTTTGCATGTCCAGCGGTCGTTCCAGCGGGTCGAGCCGGTGGTTCCGGCGTGTCCGGCAGGTGGTTCCGGTCTGTCCGGCAGGTGGTTCTGTGGTGTCCGGCACGAGGTTCAGTCTGAGAGGCTGTGCCGGCATGCCCCTCACGTGATTCCGGCTTGTCCCCGAAGTGGTGCTGGTGTAGAGGGCAGGTGGTTCAGGCGAGTTGAGCAGGTGGTTGCGACGTGCTCGGCAGGTGCTTCCGGCATCTCCGGCACGTGTTTCTGGCACATCTGACTGGTGGTTCCGGCATGCCCAAAAGTTGATTCCGGTCTGTCCGGTAGGTGGTTCCGGCGTGCACGGCACGTGGTTCTGGTACGTCTCAGAGGTGGTTGCGTATGCCCAACAGGTGATTCCGGACTGTCCGCCACGTGCTTCTGGCACGTCTGAGAGGTGGTTCCAACATGCCCGGCAGGTCATTTCGGAGAGTCGTCCAAGTGGTTCTGGCGTAGCCCGCAGGTGATTTTGGCGTGTCCGGCAGGTGGTTCCGGCGTGTCCGGCAGGTGGTTCCGGTCTGTCCGGCAGGTGGTTCTGTGGTGTCCGGCACGAGGTTCAGTCTGAGAGGCTGTGCCGGCATGCCCCTCACGTGATTCCGGCTTGTCCCCGAAGTGGTGCTGGTGTAGAGGGCAGGTGGTTCAGGCGAGTTGAGCAGGTGGTTGCGACGTGCTCGGCAGGTGCTTCCGGCATCTCCGGCACGTGTTTCTGGCACATCTGACTGGTGGTTCCGGCATGCCCAAAAGTTGATTCCGGTCTGTCCGGTAGGTGGTTCCGGCGTGCACGGCACGTGGTTCTGGTACGTGTCAGAGGTGGTTGCGTATGCCCAACAGGTGATTCCGGACTGTCCGCCACGTGCTTCTGGCACGTCTGAGAGGTGCTTCCGGCATGCCCGGCAGGTCATCCCAGAGAGTCCTCCAAGTGGTTCTGGCATAACACGCAGGTGATTTTGGCGTGTCCGGCAGGTGGTTCCGCCGTGCTCGGCAGGTGGTTCAGGCTTGTCCGGCAGGTGGTTCCAGACTGTCCAGGACGTGTTTCCAGCTTCTCCGGCAGGTGGTTCTGGTACGTCTGAGAGGTGGTTCCGCCATGGCTGGCAGGTGATCCCGGACCGTCCCCCAGGTGGTTCTGGCATAGCCAGCAGTTGATATTGGCCTGTCCGGCAGGTGGTTCCAGCGAGTCGAACAGGTGGCTCCGGCGTTCTTGGCAGGTGGTTCCGGTCTGTCCAGTAGGTGTTTCCGGCGTGTCCGGCACGTGCTTCCGGCACGTCTGAGAGGTGGTTCCGGCATGCGCGGCAGGTGATTCCGTAGTGTCCGCCAGGTGGTTCTGGCGTACCCGGCAGGTGATTTTGGCGTGTCCGGCAGGTGTTTCTGGCGAGTGGAGCAGGTGGCTCCGGCATGCTCGGCAGGTGCTTCCGGCGTCTCCGGCACTTGGTTCTGGTGTGTCTGAGAGCTGGTTCCGGCATGTCCGGCAGATGATTCCGGAGTGTCCGCCAAGTGGTTCTGGCATACCCAGCAGGTGATTTTGGCGTGTCAGGGAGGTGGTACCGGTGAGTCGAGCAGGTGGTTCCGGCGTGCTCAGCAGGTGGTTCAGGCGGTTCTGGCAGGTGGTATCCGTCTGTTCGGGTTGTGGTTCCAGCATCTCATGAACACGTTTCTGGCACATCTGAGATGCGGTTCCAGCCGGCCCGACAGGTGTTTCCGCAGTGTCCGCCAAGCGGTTCTGGCGTAGTTGGCAGGTGATTTTGGCATGACTGGCAGGTGGTTCCAGCAATCCTGGCAGGTGATTCCAAAGTGTTCACCAACTGGTTGTGGCGTAGCCGGCAGGTGATTTTTGCATGATCGGCAGGTGGTTCTGGCGAGTCGAGCAGGTGGTTCCGGCGTGCTCGGCTGGTGCTTCCGGGGTCATTGGCACGGGGTTCTGGCATGTCTGAGAGGTGGTTCCTGCATGCCCGGCAAGTGATTCCGGAGTGTTCGCCAAGTGGTTCTGGCATAGTCGGCAGGTGATTTTGGCATGTCCGGCAGGTGGTTCAGGCGAGATGAGCAGGTGGTTCCAACGTGCTTGGCAGGTGCTTCCGGCGTCTCCGGCACGTGTTTCTGGCACATCTGACAGGTGGTTCCGGCATGCCCGAAAGGTGATTCCGGTCTGTCCGGTAGGTGGTTCCAGCCTGCACGGCATGTGGTTCTGGTACGTCTCAGACGTGGTTGCGCATGCCCAACAGGTGATTCCGGACTGTCCGCCACATGGTTCTGGCACGTCTGAGAGGTGGTTCCGGCATGCCCGGCAGGTCATCCCAGAGAGTCCTCCAAGTGGTTCTGGCATAACACGCAGGTGATTTTGGCGTGTCTTACAGGTTGTTCCGTTGTGCTTGGCAGGTGGTTCAGGCATGGCCGTCACGTGGTTCCAGTCTGTCCAGGACGTGTTTCCAGCTTCTCCGGCAGGTGGTTCTGGTACGTCTGAGAGGTGGTTCCGCCATGGCTGGCAGGTGATCCCGGACTGTCCCTCAGGTGGTTCTGGCATAGCCAGCAGTTGATATTGGCCTGTCCGGCAGGTGGTTCCAGCGAGTCGAACAGGTGGCTCCGGCGTTCTTGGCAGGTGGTTCCGGTCTGTCCGGTAGTTGTTTCCGGCGTGTCTGGCACGTGCTTCCGGCCCGTCTGAGAGGTGGTTCCGGCATGCCCGGCAGGTCATCCCAGAGAGTCCTCCAAGTGGTTCTGGCATAACACGCAGGTGATTTTGGCGTGTCTGGCAGGTTGTTCCGTTGTGCTTGGCAGGTGGTTCAGGCTTGGCCGGCAGGTAGTTCCAGACTGTCCAGGACGTGTTTCCAGCTTCTCCGGCAGGTGGTTCTGGTACGTCTGAGAGGTGGTTCCGCCATGGCTGGCAGGTGATTCCGGACCGTCCCCCAGGTGGTTCTGGCATAGCCAGCAGTTGATATTGGCCTGTCCGGCAGGTGGTTCCAGCGAGTCGAACAGGTGGCTCTTGCGTGCTCGGCAGGTGGTTCCGGTCTGTCCGGTAGGTGATTCTGGCATGTCCGGCACGTGCTTCCGGCACGTCTGAGAGGTGGTTCCGGCATGCGCGACAGGTGATTTCGGAGTGTCCGCCAGGTGGATCTGGCGTACCCGGCAGGTGATTTTGGCGTGTCCGGCAGGTGTTTCTGGCGAGTCGAGCAGGTGGCTCCGGCATGCTCGGCAGGTGCTTCCGGCGTCTCCGGCACGTGGTTCTGGTGTGTCTGAGAGCTGGTTCCGGCATGTCCGGCAGATGATTCCGGAGTGTCCGCCAAGTGGTTCTGGCATACCCGGCTGGTGATTTGGGCATGTCAGGTAGGTGGTTCCGGCGAGTCGAGCAGGTGGCTCCGGCGTGCTCGGCAGGTTGTTCAGACGGGTCTGGCAGGTGTTTTCCGTCTGTTCGGTGTGTGGTTCCAGCATCTCATGCACATGGTTCTGGCACGTCTGAGATGTGCTTCCGGCCGGCCCAACAGGTGTTTCCACAGTGTCCGCCAAGTGGTACTGGCGTAGTTGGCAGGTGATTTTGGCATGACCGGCAGGTGGTTCCAGCAAGCCCGGCAGGTGATTCCGAAGTGTTCCCCAACTGGTTGTGGCGTAGCCGGCAGGTGATTTTTGCGTGTCCGGCAGGTGGTTCTGGCGAGTCAAGCAGGTGGTTCCGGCGTGCTCGGCAGGTGCTTCCGGGGTCATTGGCACGTGGTTGTGGCATATCTGAGAGGTGGTTCCGGCATGCCCGGCAGGTGATTCCGGAGTGTTCGCCAAGTGTTTCCGGCGTAGCCGGCAGGTGATTTTGCATGTCCAGCGGTCGTTCCGGCGGGTCGAGCCGGTGGTTCCGGCGTGTCCGGCAGGTGGTTCCGGTCTGTCCGGCAGGTGGTTCTGTGGTGTCCGGCACGAGGTTCAGTCTGAGAGGCTGTGCCGGCATGCCCCTCACGTGATTCCGGCTTGTCCCCGAAGTGGTGCTGGTGTAGAGGGCAGGTGGTTCAGGCGAGTTGAGCAGGTGTTTGCGACGTGCTCGGCAGGTGCTTCCGGCGTCTCCGGCACGTCTTTCCGGCACATCTGACTGGTGGTTCCGGCATGCCCAAAAGTTGATTCCGGTCTGTCTGGTAGGTGGTTCCGGCGTGCACGGCACGTGGTTCTGGTACGTGTCAGAGGTGGTTGCGTATGCCCAACAGGTGATTCCGGACTATCCGCCACGTGCTTCTGGCACGTCTGAGAGGTGGTTCCAACATGCCCGGCAGGTCATTTCGGAGAGTCGTCCAAGTGGTTCTGGCGTGGCCCGCAGGTGATTTTGGCGTGTCCGGCAGGTGGTTCCGCCGTGCTCGGCAGGTGGTTCAGGCATGGCCGTCACGTGGTTCCAGTCTGTCCAGGACGTGTTTCCAGCTTCTCCGGCAGGTGGTTCTGGTACGTCTGAGAGGTGGTTCCGCCATGGCTGGCAGGTGATCCCGGACTGTCCCCCAGGTGGTTCTGGCATAGCCAGCAGTTGATATTGGCCTGTCCGGCAGGTGGTTCCAGCGAGTCGAACAGGTGGCTGCGGCGTTCTTGGCAGGTGGTTCCGGTCTGTCCGGTAGTTGTTTCCGGCGTGTCTGGCACGTGCTTCCGGCACGTCTGCGAGGTGGTTCCAGCATGCCCGGCAGGTCATCCCAGAGAGTCCTCCAAGTGGTTCTGGCATAACACGCAGGTGATTTTGGCGTGTCTGGCAGGTTGTTCCATTGTGCTTGGCAGGTGGTTCAGGCTTGGCCGGCAGGTGGTTCCAGACTGTCCAGGACGTGTTTCCAGCTTCTCCGGCAGGTGGTTCTGGTACGTCTGAGAGGTGGTTCCGCCATGGCTGGCAGGTGATTCCGGACCGTCCCCCAGGTGGTTCTGGCATAGCCAGCAGTTGATATTGGCCTGTCCGGCAGGTGGTTGCAGCGAGTCGAACATGTGGCTCAGGCGTGCTCGGCAGGTGGTTCCGGTCTGTCCGGTAGGTGATTCCGGCATGTCCGGCACGTGCTTCCGGCATGTCTGAGAGGTGGTTCCGGCATGCGCGACAGGTGATTTCGGAGTGTCCGCCAGGTGGTTCTGGCGTACCCGGCAGGTGATTTTGGCGTGTCCGTCAGGTGTTTCTGGCGAGTCGAGCAGGTGGCTCCGGCATGCTCGGCAGGTGCTTCCGGCGTCTCCGGCACGTGGTTCTGGTGTGTCTGAGAGCTGGTTCCGGCATGTCCGGCAGATGATTCCGGAGTGTCCGCCAAGTGGTTCTGGCATACCCGGCTGGTGATTTGGGCATGTCAGGTAGGTGGTTCCGGCAAGTCGAGCAGGTGGCTCCGGCGTGCTCGGCAGGTTGTTCAGACGGGTCTGGCAGGTGTTTTCCGTCTGTTCGGGGTGTGGTTCCAGCATCTCATGCACATGGTTCTGGCACGTCTGAGATGTGGTTCCGGCCGGCCCGACAGGTGTTTCCACAGTGTGCGCCAAGTGGTACTGGCGTAGTTGGCAGGTGATTTTGGCATGACCGGCAGGTGGTTCCAGCAAGCCCGGCAGGTGATTCCGAAGTGTTCCCCAACTGGTTGTGGCGTAGCCGGCAGGTGATTTTTGCGTGTCCGGCAGGTGGTTCTGGCGAGTCGAGCAGGTGGTTCCGGCGTGCTCGGCAGGTGCTTCCGGGGTCATTGGCACGTGGTTCTGGCATATCTGAGAGGTGGTTCCGGCATGCCCGGCAGGTGATTCCGGAGTGTTCGCCAAGTGTTTCCGGCGTAGCCGGCAGGTGATTTTGCATGTCCAGCGGTCGTTCCGGCGGGTCGAGCCGGTGGTTCCGGCGTGTCCGGCGTGTGGTTCCGGTCTGTCCGGCAGGTGGTTCTGTGGTGTCCGGCACGAGGTTCAGTCTGAGAGGCTGTGCCGGCATGCCCCTCACGTGATTCCGGCTTGTCCCCGAAGTGGTGCTGGTGTAGAGGGCAGGTGGTTCAGGCGAGTTGAGCAGGTGGTTGCGACGTGCTCGGCAGGTGCTTCCGGCATCTCCGGCACGTGTTTCTGGCACATCTGACTGGTGGTTCCGGCATGCCCAAAAGTTTATTCCGGTCTGTCCGGTAGGTGGTTCCGGCGTGCACGGCACGTGGTTCTGGTACGTGTCAGAGGTGGTTGCGTATGCCCAACAGGTGATTCCGGACTGTCCGCCACGTGCTTCTGGCACGTCTGAGAGGTGGTTCCAACATGCCCGGCAGGTCATTTCGGAGAGTCGTCCAAGTGGTTCTGGTGTAGCCCGCAGGTGATTTTGGCGTGTCCGGCAGGTGGTTCCGCCGTGCTCGGCAGGTGGTTCAGGCATGGCCGTCACGTGGTTCCAGTCTGTCCAGGACGTGTTTCCAGCTTCTCCGGCAGGTGGTTCTGGTATGTCTGAGAGGTGGTTCCGCCATGGCTGGCAGGTGATTCCGGACCGTCCCCCAGGTGGTTCTGGCATAGCCAGCAGTTGATATTGGCCTGTCCGGCAGGTGGTTCCAGCGAGTCGAACAGGTGGCTCTTGCGTGCTCGGCAGGTGGTTCCGGTCTGTCCGGTAGGTGATTCTGGCATGTCCGGCACGTGCTTCCGGCACGTCTGAGAGGTGGTTCCGGCATGCGCGGCAGGTGATTTCGGAGTGTCCGCCAGGTGGTTCTGGCGTACCCGGCAGGTGATTTTGGCGTGTCCGGCAGGTGTTTCTGGCGAGTCGAGCAGGTGGCTCCGGCATGCTCGGCAGGTGCTTCCGGCGTCTCCGGCACGTGGTTCTGGTGTGTCTGAGAGCTGGTTCCGGCATGTCCGGCAGATGATTCCGGAGTGTCCGCCAAGTGGTTCTGGCATACCCGGCTGGTGATTTGGGCATGTCAGGTAGGTGGTTCCGGCGAGTCGAGCAGGTGGCTCCGGCGTGCTCGGCAGGTTGTTCAGACGGGTCTGGCAGGTGTTTTCCGTCTGTTCGGTGTGTGGTTCCAGCATCTCATGCACATGGTTCTGGCACGTCTGAGATGTGCTTCCGGCCGGCCCAACAGGTGTTTCCACAGTGTCCGCCAAGTGGTACTGGCGTAGTTGGCAGGTGATTTTGGCATGACCGGCAGGTGGTTCCAGCAAGCCCGGCAGGTGATTCCGAAGTGTTCCCCAACTGGTTGTGGCGTAGCCGGCAGGTGATTTTTGCGTGTCCGGCAGGTGGTTCTGGCGAGTCGAGCAGGTGGTTCCGGCGTGCTCGGCAGGTGCTTCCGGGGTCATTGGCACGTGGTTCTGGCATATCTGAGAGGTGGTTCCGGCATGCCCGGCAGGTGATTCCGGAGTGTTCGCCAAGTGTTTCCGGCGTAGCCGGCAGGTGATTTTGCATGTCCAGCGGTCGTTCCGGCGGGTCGAGCCGGTGGTTCCGGCGTGTCCGGCAGGTGGTTCCGGTCTGTCCGGCAGGTGGTTCTGTGGTGTCCGGCACTAGGTTCAGTCTGAGAGGCTGTGCCGGCATGCCCCTCACGTGATTCCGGCTTGTCCCCGAAGTGGTGCTGGTGTAGCGGGCAAGTGATTTTGGCGTGTCCGGCAGGTGGTTCAGGCGAGTTGAGCAGGTGGTTGCGACGTGCTCGGCAGGTGCTTCCGGCGTCTCCGGCACGTGTTTCCGGCACATCTGACTGGTGGTTCCGGCATGCCCAAAAGTTGATTCCGGTCTGTCTGGTAGGTGGTTCCGGCGTGCACGGCACGTGGTTCTGGTTCGTGTCAGAGGTGGTTGCGTATGCCCAACAGGTGATTCCGGACTATCCGCCACGTGCTTCTGGCACGTCTGAGAGGTGGTTCCAACATGCCCGGCAGGTCATTTCGGAGAGTCGTCCAAGTGGTTCTGGCGTGGCCCGCAGGTGATTTTGGCGTGTCCGGCAGGTGGTTCCGCCGTGCTCGGCAGGTGGTTCAGGCATGGCCGTCACGTGGTTCCAGTCTGTCCAGGACGTGTTTCCAGCTTCTCCGGCAGGTGGTTCTGGTACGTCTGAGAGGTGGTTCCGCCATGGCTGGCAGGTGATCCCGGACTGTCCCCCAGGTGGTTCTGGCATAGCCAGCAGCTGATATTGGCCTGTCCGGCAGGTGGTTCCAGCGAGTCGAACAGGTGGCTGCGGCGTTCTTGGCAGGTGGTTCCGGTCTGTCCGGTAGTTGTTTCCGGCGTGTCTGGCACGTGCTTCCGGCACGTCTGAGAGGTGGTTCCAGCATGCCCGGCAGGTCATCCCAGAGAGTCCTCCAAGTGGTTCTGGCATAACACGCAGGTGATTTTGGCGTGTCTGGCAGGTTGTTCCATTGTGCTTGGCAGGTGGTTCAGGCTTGGCCGGCAGGTGGTTCCAGACTGTCCAGGACGTGTTTCCAGCTTCTCCGGCAGGTGGTTCTGGTACGTCTGAGAGGTGGTTCCGCCATGGCTGGCAGGTGATTCCGGACCGTCCCCCAGGTGGTTCTGGCATAGCCAGCAGTTGATATTGGCCTGTCCGGCAGGTGGTTGCAGCGAGTCGAACAGGTGGCTCAGGCGTGCTCGGCAGGTGGTTCCGGTCTGTCCGGTAGGTGATTCCGGCATGTCCGGCACGTGCTTCCGGCACGTCTGAGAGGTGGTTCCGGCATGCGCGACAGGTGATTTCGGAGTGTCCGCCAGGTGGTTCTGGCGTACCCGGCAGGTGATTTTGGCGTGTCCGTCAGGTGTTTCTGGCGAGTCGAGCAGGTGGCTCCGGCATGCTCGGCAGGTGCTTCCGGCGTCTCCGGCACGTGGTTCTGGTGTGTCTGAGAGCTGGTTCCGGCATGTCCGGCAGATGATTCCGGAGTGTCCGCCAAGTGGTTCTGGCATACCCGGCTGGTGATTTGGGCATGTCAGGTAGGTGGTTCCGGCAAGTCGAGCAGGTGGCTCCGGCGTGCTCGGCAGGTTGTTCAGACGGGTCTGGCAGGTGTTTTCCGTCTGTTCGGGGTGTGGTTCCAGCATCTCATGCACATGGTTCTGGCACGTCTGAGATGTGGTTCCGGCCGGCCCGACAGGTGTTTCCACAGTGTGCGCCAAGTGGTACTGGCGTAGTTGGCAGGTGATTTTGGCATGACCGGCAGGTGGTTCCAGCAAGCCCGGCAGGTGATTCCGAAGTGTTCCCCAACTGGTTGTGGCGTAGCCGGCAGGTGATTTTTGCGTGTCCGGCAGGTGGTTCTGGCGAGTCGAGCAGGTGGTTCCGGCGTGCTCGGCAGGTGCTTCCGGGGTCATTGGCACGTGGTTCTGGCATATCTGAGAGGTGGTTCCGGCATGCCTGGCAGGTGATTCCGGAGTGTTCGCCAAGTGTTTCCGGCGTAGCCGGCAGGTGATTTTGCATGTCCAGCGGTCGTTCCGGCGGGTCGAGCCGGTGGTTCCGGCGTGTCCGGCAGGTGGTTCCGGTCTGTCCGGCAGGTGGTTCTGTGGTGTCCGGCACGAGGTTCAGTCTGAGAGGCTGTGCCGGCATGCCCCTCACGTGATTCCGGCTTGTCCCCGAAGTGGTGCTGGTGTAGAGGGCAGGTGGTTCAGGCGAGTTGAGCAGGTGGTTGCGACGTGCTCGGCAGGTGCTTCCGGCATCTCCGGCACGTGTTTCTGGCACATCTGACTGGTGGTTCCGGCATGCCCAAAAGTTGATTCCGGTCTGTCCGGTAGGTGGTTCCAGCGTGCACGGCACGTGGTTCTGGTACGTGTCAGAGGTGGTTGCGTATGCCCAACAGGTGATTCCGGACTGTCCGCCACGTGCTTCTGGCACGTCTGAGAGGTGGTTCCAACATGCCCGGCAGGTCATTTCGGAGAGTCGTCCAAGTGGTTCTGGCGTAGCCCGCAGGTGATTTTGGCATGTCCGGCAGGTGGTTCCGCCGTGCTCGGCAGGTGGTTCAGGCATGGCCGTCACGTGGTTCCAGTCTGTCCAGGACGTGTTTCCAGCTTCTCCGGCAGGTGGTTCTGGTACGTCTGAGAGGTGGTTCCGCCATGGCTGGCAGGTGATCCCGGACTGTCCCTCAGGTGGTTCTGGCATAGCCAGCAGTTGATATTGGCCTGTCCGGCAGGTGGTTCCAGCGAGTCGAACAGGTGGCTCCGGCGTTCTTGGCAGGTGGTTCCGGTCTGTCCGGTAGTTGTTTCCGGCGTGTCTGGCACGTGCTTCCGGCCCGTCTGAGAGGTGGTTCCGGCATGCCCGGCAGGTCATCCCAGAGAGTCCTCCAAGTGGTTCTGGCATAACACGCAGGTGATTTTGGCGTGTCTGGCAGGTTGTTCCGTTGTGCTTGGCAGGTGGTTCAGGCTTGGCCGGCAGGTAGTTCCAGACTGTCCAGGACGTGTTTCCAGCTTCTCCGGCAGGTGGTTCTGGTACGTCTGAGAGGTGGTTCCGCCATGGCTGGCAGGTGATTCCGGACCGTCCCCCAGGTGGTTCTGGCATAGACAGCAGTTGATATTGGCCTGTCCAGCAGGTGGTTCCAGCGAGTCGAACAGGTGGCTCTTGCGTGCTCGGCAGGTGGTTCCGGTCTGTCCGGTAGGTGATTCTGGCATGTCCGGCACGTGCTTCCGGCACGTCTGAGAGGTGGTTCCGGCATGCGCGACAGGTGATTTCGGAGTGTCCGCCAGGTGGTTCTGGCGTACCCGGCAGGTGATTTTGGCGTGTCCGGCAGGTGTTTCTGGCGAGTCGAGCAGGTGGCTCCGGCATGCTCGGCAGGTGCTTCCGGCGTCTCCGGCACTTGGTTCTGGTGTGTCTGAGAGCTGGTTCCGGCATGTCCGGCAGATGATTCCGGAGTGTCCGCCAAGTGGTTCTGGCATACCCAGCAGGTGATTTTGGCGTGTCAGGGAGGTGGCACCGGTGAGTCGAGCAGGTGGTTCCGGCGTGCTCAGCAGGTGGGTCAGGCGGTTCTGGAAGGTGGTATCCGTCTGTTCGGGGTGTGGTTCCAGCATCTCATGAACACGTTTCTGGCACGTCTGAGATGTGGTTCCAGCCGGCCCGACAGGTGTTTCCACAGTGTCCGCCAAGCGGTTCTGGCGTAGTTGGCAGGTGATTTTGGCATGACTGGCAGGTGGTTCCAGCAAGCCTGGCAGGTGATTCCAAAGTGTTCACCAACTGGTTGTGGCGTAGCCGGCAGGTGATTTTTGCGTGATCGGCAGGTGGTTCTGGCGAGTCGAGCAGGTGGTTCCGGCGTGCTCGGCTGGTGCTTCCGGGGTCATTGGCACGGGGTTCTGGCATGTCTGAGAGGTGGTTCCTGCATGCCCGGCAAGTGATTCCGGAGTGTTCGCCAAGTGGTTCTGGCATAGTCGGCAGGTGATTTTGGCATGTCCGGCAGGTGGTTCAGGCGAGTTGAGCAGGTGGTTCCAACGTGCTTGGCAGGTGCTTCCGGCGTCTCCGGCACGTGTTTCTGGCACATCTGACAGGTGGTTCCGGCATGCCCGAAAGGTGATTCCGGTCTGTCCGGTAGGTGGTTCCAGCCTGCACGGCATGTGGTTCTGGTACGTCTCAGAGGTGGTTGCGCATGCCCAACAGGTGATTCCGGACTGTCCGCCACATGGTTCTGGCACGTCTGAGAGGTGGTTCCGGCATGCCCGGCAGGTCATCCCAGAGAGTCCTCCAAGTGGTTCTGGCATAACACGCAGGTGATTTTGGCGTGTCTGGCAGGTTGTTCCGTTGTGCTTGGCAGGTGGTTCAGGCTTGGCCGGCAGGTGGTTCCAGACTGTCCAGGACGTGTTTCCAGCTTCTCCGGCAGGTGGTTCTGGTACGTCTGAGAGGTGGTTCCGCCATGGCTGGCAGGTGATTCCGGACCGTCCCCCAGGTGGTTCTGGCATAGCCAGCAGTTGATATTGGCCTGTCCGGCAGGTGGTTCCAGCGAGTCGAACAGGTGGCTCTGGCGTGCTCGGCAGGTGGTTCCGGTCTGTCCGGTAGGTGATTCCGGCATGTCCAGCACGTGCTTCCGGCACGTCTGAGAGGTGGTTCCGGCATGCGCGACAGGTGATTTCGGAGTGTCCGCCAGGTGGTTCTGGCGTACCCGGCAGGTAATTTTGGCGTGTCCGGCAGGTGTTTCTGGCGAGTCGAGCAGGTGGCTCCGGCATGCTCGGCAGGTGCTTCCGGCGTCTCCGGCACGTGGTTCTGGTGTGTCTGAGAGCTGGTTCCGGCATGTCCGGCAGATGATTCCGGAGTGTCCGCCAAGTGGTTCTGGCATACCCGGCTGGTGATTTGGGCATGTCAGGTAGGTGGTTCCGGCAAGTCGAGCAGGTGGCTCCTGCGTGCTCGGCAGGTTGTTCAGACGGGTCTGGCAGGTGTTTTCCGTCTGTTCGGGGTGTGGTTCCAGCATCTCATGCACATGGTTCTGGCACGTCTGAGATGTGGTTCCGGCCGGCCCGACAGGTGTTTCCACAGTGTCCGCCAAGTGGTACTGGCGTAGTTGGCAGGTGATTTTGGCATGACCGGCAGGTGGTTCCAGCAAGCCCGGCAGGTGATTCCAAAGTGTTCCCCAACTGGTTGTGGCGTAGCCGGCAGGTGATTTTTGCGTGTCCGGCAGGTGGTTCTGGCGAGTCGAGCAGGTGGTTCCGGCGTGCTCGGCAGGTGCTTCCGGGGTCATTGGCACGTGGTTCTGGCATATCTGAGAGGTGGTTCCGGCATGCCCGGCAGGTGATTCCGGAGTGTTCGCCAAGTGTTTCCGGCGTAGCCGGCAGGTGATTTTGCATGTCCAGCGGTCGTTCCGGCGGGTCGAGCCGGTGGTTCCGGCGTGTCCGGCAGGTGGTTCCGGTCTGTCCGGCAGGTGGTTCTGTGGTGTCCGGCACGAGGTTCAGTCTGAGAGGCTGTGCCGGCATGCCCCTCACGTGATTCCGGCTTGTCCCCGAAGTGGTGCTGGTGTAGCGGGCAGGTGGTTCAGGCGAGTTGAGCAGGTGGTTGCGACGTGCTCGGAAGGTGCTTCCGGCATCTCCGGCACGTGTTTCTGGCACATCTGACTGGTGGTTCCGGCATGCCCAAAAGTTGATTCCGGTCTGTCCGGTAGGTGGTTCCGGCGTGCACGGCACGTGGTTCTGGTACGTGTCAGAGGTGGTTGCGTATGCCCAACAGGTGATTCCGGACTGTCCGCCACGTGCTTCTGGCACGTCTGAGAGGTGGTTCCAACATGCCCGGCAGGTCATTTCGGAGAGTCGTCCAAGTGGTTCTGGCGTAGCCCGCAGGTGATTTTGGCGTGTCCGGCAGGTGGTTCCGCCGTGCTCGGCAGGTGGTTCAGGCATGGCCGTCACGTGGTTCCAGTCTGTCCAGGACGTGTTTCCAGCTTCTCCGGCAGGTGGTTCTGGTACGTCTGAGAGGTTGTTCCGCCATGGCTGGCAGGTGATCCCGGACTGTCCCCCAGGTGGTTCTGGCATAGCCAGCAGTTGATATTGGCCTCTCCGGCAGGTGGTTCCAGCGAGTCGAACAGGTGGCTGCGGCGTTCTTGGCAGGTGGTTCCGGTCTGTCCGGTAGTTGTTTCCGGCGTGTCTGGCACGTGCTTCCGGCACGTCTGAGAGGTGGTTCCGGCATGCCCGGCAGGTCATCCCACAGAGTCCTCCAAGTGGTTCTGGCATAACACGCAGGTGATTTTGGCATGTCTGGCAGGTTGTTCCGTTGTGCTTGGCAGGTGGTTCAGGCTTGGCCGGCAGGTGGTTCCAGACTGTCCAGGACGTGTTTCCAGCTTCTCCGGCAGGTGGTTCTGGTACGTCTGAGAGGTGGTTCCGCCATGGCTGGCAGGTGATTCCGGACCGTCCCCCAGGTGGTTCTGGCATAGCCAGCAGTTGATATTGGCCTGTCCGGCAGGTGGTTCCAGCGAGTCGAACAGGTGGCTCTGGCGTGCTCAGCAGGTGGTTCCGGTCTGTCCGGTAGGTGATTCCGGCATGTCCGGCACGTGCTTCCGGCACGTCTGAGAGGTGGTTCCGGCATGCGCGACAGGTGATTTCGGAGTGTCCGCCAGGTGGTTCTGGCGTACCCGGCAGGTGATTTTGGCGTGTCCGGCAGGTGTTTCTGGCGAGTCGAGCAGGTGGCTCCGGCATGCTCGGCAGGTGCTTCCGGCGTCTCCGGCACGTGGTTCCGGTGTGTCTGAGAGCTGGTTCCGGCATGTCCGGCAGATGATTCCGGAGTGTCCGCCAAGTGGTTCTGGCATACCCGGCTGGTGATTTGGGCATGTCAGGTAGGTGGTTCCGGCGAGTCGAGCAGGTGGCTCCGGCGTTCTCGGCAGGTTGTTCAGACGGGTCTGGCAGGTGTTTTCCGTCTGTTCGGGGTGTGGTTCCAGCATCTCATGCACATGGTTCTGGCACGTCTGAGATGTGGTTCCGGCTGGCCCGACAGGTGTTTCCACAGTGTCCGCCAACCGGTGCTGGCGTAGTTGGCAGGTGATTTTGGCATGACCGGCAGGTGGTTCCAGCAAGCCCGGCAGGTGATTCCGAAGTGTTCCCCAACTGGTTGTGGCGTAGCCGGCAGGTGATTTTTGCGTGTCCGGCAGGTGGTTCTGGCGAGTCGAGCAGGTGGTTCCGGCGTGCTCGGCAGGTGCTTCCGGGGTCATTGGCACGTGGTTCTGGCATATCTGAGAGGTGGTTCCGGCATGCCCGGCAGGTGATTCCGGAGTGTTCGCCAAGTGTTTCCGGCGTAGCCGGCAGGTGATTTTGCATGTCCAGCGGTCGTTCCGGCGGGTCGAGCCGGTGATTCCGGAGTGTGCGGCAGGTGGTTCCGGTCTGTCCGGCAGGTGGTTCTGTGGTGTCCGGCACGAGGTTCAGTCTGAGAGGCTGTGCCGGCATGCCCCTCACGTGATTCCGGCTTGTCCCCGAAGTGGTGCTGGTGTAGCGGGCAGGTGATTTTGGCGTGTCCGGCAGGTGGTTCAGGCGAGTTGAGCAGGTGGTTGCAACGTGCTCGGCAGGTGCTTCCGGCGTCTCCGGCACGTGTTTCTGGCACATCTGACTGGTGGTTCCGGCATGCCCAAAAGTTGATTCCGGTCTGTCCGGTAGGTGGTTCCGGCGTGCACGGCACGTGGTTCTGGTACGTGTCAGAGGTGGTTGCGTATGCCCAACAGGTGATTCCGGACTGTCCGCCACGTGCTTCTGGCACGTCTGAGAGGTGGTTCCAACATGCCCGGCAGGTCATTTCGGAGAGTCGTCCAAGTGGTTCTGGCGTAGCCCGCAGGTGATTTTGGCGTGTCCGGCAGGTGGTTCTGCCGTGCTCGGCAGGTGGTTCAGGCATGGCCGTCACGTGGTTCCAGTCTGTCCAGGACGTGTTTCCAGCTTCTCCGGCACGTGGTTCTGGTACGTCTGAGAGGTGGTTCCGCCATGGCTGGCAGGTGATCCCGGACTGTCCCCCAGGTGGTTCTGGCATAGCCAGCAGTTGATATTGGCCTGTCCGGCAGGCGGTTCCAGAGAGTCGAACAGGTGGCTCCGGCATTCTTGGCAGGTTGTTGTGGTCTGTCCGGTAGGTGTTTCCGGCGTGTCCGGCACGTGCTTCCGGCACGTCTGAGAGGTGGTTCCGGCATGCGGGGCAGGTGATTCCGTAGTGTCCGCCAGGTGGTTCTGGCATACCCGACAGGTGATTTTGGCGTGTCTGGCAGGTTGTTCCGTTGTGCTTGGCAGGTGGTTCAGGCTTGGCCGGCTGGTGGTTCCAGACTGTCCAGGACGTGTTTCCAGCTTCTCCGGCAGGTGGCTCTGGTACGTCTGAGAGGTGGTTCCGCCATGGCTGGCACGTGATTCCGGACCGTCCCCCAGGTGCTTCTGGTATAGCCAGCACTTGATATTGGCCTGTCCGGCAGGTGGTTCCAGCGAGTCGAACAGGTGGCTCCGGCGTGCTCGGCACGTGGTTCCGGTCTGTCTGGTAGGTGATTCCGGCGTGTCCGGCACGTGCTTCCGGCACGTCTGAGAGGTGGTTCTGGCATGCGCGACAGGTGATTTCGGAGTGTCCGCCAGGTTGTTCTGGTGTACCCGGCAGGTGATTTTGCTGGCTCCGGCATGCTCGGCAGGTGCTTCCGGCGTCTCTGGCACGTGGTTGTGGTGTGTCTGAGAGCTGGTTCCGGCATGTCTGGCAGATGATTCCGGAGTGTCCGCCAAATGGTTCTGGCATACCCGGCTGGTGATTTGGGCATGTCAGGTAGGTGGTTCCGGCGAGTCGAACAGGTGGCTCCGGCGTGCTCGGCAGGTTGTTCAGACGGGTCTGGCAGGTGTTTTCCGTCTGTTCGGGGTGTGGTTCCAGCATCTCATGCACATGGTTCTGGCACGTCTGAGATGTGGTTCCGGCCGGCCCGACAGGTGTTTCCACAGTGTCCGCCAAGCGGTACTGGCGTAGTTGGCAGGTGATTTTGGCATGACCGGCAGGTGGTTCCAGCAAGCCTGGCAGGTGATTCCGAAGTGTTCCCAACTGGTTGTGGCGTAGCCGGCAGGTGATTTCTGCGTGTCTGGCAGGTGGTTCTGGTGAATCGAGCAGGTGGTTCCTGTGTGCTCGGCAGGTGCTTCCGGGGTCATTGGCACGTGGTTCTGGCATATCTGAGAGGTGGTTCCGGCATGCCCGGCAGGTGATTCCGGAGTGTTCGCCAAGTGTTTCCGGCATACCCGGCAGGTGATTTTGCACGTCCAGCGGTCGTTCCGGCGGGTCGAGTCGGTGGTTCCGGCGTGTCCGGCAGGTGGTTCCGGTCTGTCCGGCAGGTGGTTCTGTGGTGTCCGGCACGAGGTTCAGTCTGAGAGGCTGTGCCGGCATGCCCCTCACGTGATTCCGGCTTGTCCCCGAAGTGGTGCTGGTGTAGCGGGCAGGTGATTTTGGCGTGTCCGGCAGGTGGTTCAGGCGAGTTGAGCAGGTGGTTGCGACGTGCTCGGCAGGTGCTTCTGGCGGCTCCGGCACGTGTTTCTGGCACATCTGACTGGTGGTTCCGGCATGCCCAAAAGTTGATTCCGGTCTGTCCGGTAGGTGGTTCCGGCGTGCACGGCACGTGGTTCTGGTACGTGTCAGAGGTGGTTGCGTATGCCCAACAGGTGATTCCGGACTGTCCGCCACGTGCTTCTGGCACGTCTGAGAGGTGGTTCCAACATGCCCGGCAGGTCATTTCGGAGAGTCGTCCAAGTGGTTCTGGCGTAGCCCGCAGGTGATTTTGGCGTGTCCGGCAGGTGGTTGCGCCGTGCTCGGCAGGTGGTTCAGGCATGGCCGTCACGTGGTTCCAGTCTGTCCAGGACGTGTTTCCAGCTTCTCCGGCAGGTGGTTCTGGTACGTCTGAGAGGTGGTTCCGCCATGGCTGGCAGGTGATCCCGGACTGTCCCCCAGGTGGTTCTGGCATAGCCAGCAGTTGATATTGGCCTGTCCGGCAGGTGGTTCCAGCGAGTCGAACAGGTGGCTCCGGCGTTCTTGGCAGGTGGTTGTGGTCTGTCCGGTAGGTGTTTCCGGCGTGTCTGGCACGTGCTTCCGGCACGTCTGAGAGGTGGTTCCGGCATGCACGGCAGGTGATTCCGTAGTGTCCGCCAGGTGGTTCTGGCATACCCGACAGGTGATTTTGGCGTGTCCGTCAGGTGTTTCTGGCTAGTCGAGCAGGTGGCTCCGGCATGCTCGGCAGGTGCTTCCGGCGTCTCCGGCACTTGGTTCTGGTGTGTCTGAGAGCTGGTTCCAGCATGTCCGGCAGATGATTCCGGAGTGTCCGCCAAGTGGTTCTGGCATACCCAGCAGGTGATTTTGGCGTGTCAGGGAGGTGGTACCGGTGAGTCGAGCAGGTGGTTCCGGCGTGCTCTGCAGGTGGTTCAGGCGGTTCTGGCAGGTGGTATCCGTCTGTTCGGGGTGTGGTTCCAGCATCTCATGAACACGTTTCTGGCACGTCTGAGATGTGGTTCCAGCCGGCCCGACAGGTGTTTCCGCAGTGTCCGCCAAGCGGTTCTGGCGTAGTTGGCAGGTGATTTTGGCATGACCGGCAGGTGGTTCCAGCAAGCCTGGCAGGTGATTCCAAAGTGTTCACCAACTGGTTGTGGCGTAGCCGGCAGGTGATTTTTGCGTGATCGGCAGGTGGTTCTGGCGAATCGAGCAGGTGGTTCCGGCGTGCTCGGCTGGTGCTTCCGGGGTCATTGGCACGGGGTTCTGGCATGTCTGAGAGGTGGTTCCTGCATGCCCGGCAAGTGATTCCGGAGTGTTCGCCAAGTGGTTCTGGCATAGTCGGCAGGTGATTTTGGCATGTCCGGCAGGTGGTTCAGGCGAGTTGAGCAGGTGGTTCCAACGTGCTTGGCAGGTGCTTCCGGCGTCTCCGGCACGTGTTTCTGGCACATCTGACAGGTGGTTCCGGCATGCCCGAAAGGTGATTCCGGTCTGTCCGTTAGGTGGTTCCAGCCTGCACGGCATGTGGTTCTGGTACGTCTAAGAGGTGGTTGCGCATGCCCAACAGGTGATTCCGGACTGTCCGCCACATGGTTCTGGCACGTCTGAGAGGTGGTTCCGGCATGCCCGGCAGGTCATCCCAGAGAGTCCTCCAAGTGGTTCTGGCATAACACGCAGGTGATTTTGGCGTGTCTGGCAGGTTGTTCCGTTGTGCTTGGCAGGTGGTTCAGGCTTGGCCGGCAGGTGGTTCCAGACTGTCCAGGACGTGTTTCCAGCTTCTCCGGCAGGTGGTTCTGGTACGTCTGAGAGGTGGTTCCGCCATGGCTGGCAGGTGATCCCGGACCGTCACCCAGGTGGTTCTGGTATAGCCAGCAGTTGATATTGGCCTGTCCGGCACGTGGTTCCAGCGAGTCGAACAGGTGGCTCCGGCGTGCTCGGCAGGTGGTTCCGGTCTGTCCGGTAGGTGATTCCGGCGTGTCCGGCACGTGCTTCCGGCACGTCTGAGAGGTGGTTCCGGCATGCGCGACAGGTGATTCCGTAGTGTCCGCCAGGTGGTTCTGGCGTACCCGGCAGGTGATTTTGGCGTGTCCGGCAGGTGTTTCTGGCGAGTCGAGCAGGTGGCTCCGGCATGCTCGGCAGGTGCTTCCGGCGTCTCCGGCACGTGGTTCTTGTGTGTCTGAGAGCTGGTTCCGGCATGTCCGGCAGATGATTCCGGAGTGTCCGCCAAGTGGTTCTGGCATACCCTGCTGGTGATTTGGGCATGTCAGGTAGGTGGTTCCGGCGAGTCGAGCAGGTGGCTCCGGCATGCTCGGCAGGTTGTTCAGACGGGTCTGGCAGGTATTTTCCGTCTGTTCGGGGTGTGGTTCCAGCATCTCATGCACATGGTTCTGGCACGTCTGAGATGTGGTTCCGGCCGGCCCGACAGGTGTTTCCACAGTGTCCGCCAAGTGGTACTGGCGTAGTTGGCAGGTGAATTTGGCATGACCGGCAGGTGGTTCCAGCAAGCCCGGCAGGTGATTCCAAAGTGTTCCCCAACTGGTTGTGGCGTAGCCAGCAGGTGATTTCTGCGTGTCCAGCAGGTGGTTCTGGCGAGTCGAGCAGGTGGTTCCGGCGTGCTCGGCAGGTGCTTCCGGGGTCATTGGCACGTGGTTCTGGCATATCTGAGAGGTGGTTCCGGCATGCCCGGCAGGTGATTCTGGAGTGTTCGCCAAGTGTTTCCAGGGTAGCCGGCAGGTGATTTTGCATGTCCAGCGGTCGTTCCGGCGGGTCGAGCCGGTGGTTCCGGCGTGTCCGGCAGGTGGTTCCGGTCTGTCCGGCAGGTGGTTCTGTGGTGTCCGGCACGAGGTTCAGTCTGAGAGGCTGTGCCGGCATGCCCCTCACGTGATACCGGCTTGTCCCCGAAGTGGTGCTGGTGTAGCGGGCAGGTGATTTTGGCGTGTCCGGCAGGTGGTTCAGGCGAGTTGAGCAGGTGGTTGCGACGTGCTCGGCAGGTGCTTCTGGCGGCTCCGGCACGTGTTTCTGGCACATCTGACTGGTGGTTCCGGCATGCCCAAAAGTTGATTCCGGTCTGTCCGGTAGGTGGTTCCGGCGTGCACGGCACGTGGTTCTGGTACGTGTCAGAGGTGGTTGCGTATGCCCAACAGGTGATTCCGGACTGTCCGCCACGTGCTTCTGGCACGTCTGAGAGGTGGTTCCAACATGCCCGGCAGGTCATTTCGGAGAGTCGTCCAAGTGGTTCTGGCGTAGCCCGCAGGTGATTTTGGCGTGTCCGGCAGGTGGTTGCGCCGTGCTCGGCAGGTGGTTCAGGCATGGCCGTCACGTGGTTCCAGTCTGTCCAGGACGTGTTTCCAGCTTCTCCGGCAGGTGGTTCTGGTACGTCTGAGAGGTGGTTCCGCCATGGCTGGCAGGTGATCCCGGACTGTCCCCCAGGTGGTTCTGGCATAGCCAGCAGTTGATATTGGCCTGTCCGGCAGGTGGTTCCAGCGAGTCGAACAGGTGGCTCCGGCGTTCTTGGCAGGTGGTTCCGGTCTGTCCGGTAGGTGTTTCCGGCGTGTCTGGCACGTGCTTCCGGCACGTCTGAGAGGTGGTTCCGGCATGCACGGCAGGTGATTCCGTAGTGTCCGCCAGGTGGTTCTGGCATACCCGACAGGTGATTTTGGCGTGTCCGGCAGGTGTTTCTGGCTAGTCGAGCAGGTGGCTCCGGCATGCTCGGCAGGTGCTTCCGGCGTCTCCGGCACTTGGTTCTGGTGTGTCTGAGAGCTGGTTCCAGCATGTCCGGCAGATGATTCCGGAGTGTCCGCCAAGTGGTTCTGGCATACCCAGCAGGTGATTTTGGCGTGTCAGGGAGGTGGTACCGGTGAGTCGAGCAGGTGGTTCCGGCGTGCTCAGCAGGTGGTTCAGGCGGTTCTGGCAGGTGGTATCCGTCTGTTCGGGGTGTGGTTCCAGCATCTCATGAACACGTTTCTGGCACGTCTGAGATGTGGTTCCAGCCGGCCCGACAGGTGTTTCCGCAGTGTCCGCCAAGCGGTTCTGGCGTAGTTGGCAGGTGATTTTGGCATGACCGGCAGGTGGTTCCAGCAAGCCTGGCAGGTGATTCCAAAGTGTTCACCAACTGGTTGTGGCGTAGCCGGCAGGTGATTTTTGCGTGATCGGCAGGTGGTTCTGGCGAATCGAGCAGGTGGTTCCGGCGTGCTCGGCTGGTGCTTCCGGGGTCATTGGCACGGGGTTCTGGCATGTCTGAGAGGTGGTTCCTGCATGCCCGGCAAGTGATTCCGGAGTGTTCGCCAAGTGGTTCTGGCATAGTCGGCAGGTGATTTTGGCATGTCCGGCAGGAGGTTCAGGCGAGTTGAGCAGGTGGTTCCAACGTGCTTGGCAGGTGCTTCCGGCGTCTCCGGCACGTGTTTCTGGCACATCTGACAGGTGGTTCCGGCATGCCCGAAAGGTGATTCCGGTCTGTCCGGTAGGTGGTTCCAGCCTGCACGGCATGTGGTTCTGGTACGTCTAAGAGGTGGTTGCGCATGCCCAACAGGTGATTCCGGACTGTCCGCCACATGGTTCTGGCACGTCTGAGAGGTGGTTCCGGCATGCCCGGCAGGTCATCCCAGAGAGTCCTCCAAGTGGTTCTGGCATAACACGCAGGTGATTTTGGCGTGTCTGGCAGGTTGTTCCGTTGTGCTTGGCAGGTGGTTCAGGCTTGTCCGGCAGGTGGTTCCAGACTGTCCAGGACGTGTTTCCAGCTTCTCCGGCAGGTGGTTCTGGTACGTCTGAGAGGTGGTTCCGCCATGGCTGGCAGGTGATCCCGGACCGTCCCCCAGGTGGTTCTGGCATAGCCAGCAGTTGATATTGGCCTGTCCGGCACGTGGTTCCAGCGAGTCGAACAGGTGGCTCCGGCGTGCTCGGCAGGTGGTTCCGGTCTGTCCGGTAGGTGATTCCGGCGTGTCCGGCACGTGCTTCCGGCACGTCTGAGAGGTGGTTCCGGCATGCGCGACAGGTGATTTCGGAGTGTCCGCCAGGTGGTTCTGGCGTACCCGGCAGGTGATTTTGGCGTGTCCGGCAGGTGTTTCTGGCGAGTCGAGCAGGTGGCTCCGGCATGCTCGGCAGGTGCTTCCGGCGTCTCCGGCACGTGGTTCTTGTGTGTCTGAGAGCTGGTTCCGGCATGTCCGGCAGATGATTCCGGAGTGTCCGCCAAGTGGTTCTGGCATACCCTGCTGGTGATTTGGGCATGTCAGGTAGGTGGTTCCGGCGAGTCGAGCAGGTGGCTCCGGCATGCTCGGCAGGTTGTTCAGACGGGTCTGGCAGGTGTTTTCCGTCTGTTCGGGGTGTGGTTCCAGCATCTCATGCACATGGTTCTGGCACGTCTGAGATGTGGTTCCGGCCGGCCCGACAGGTGTTTCCACAGTGTCCGCCAAGTGGTACTGGCGTAGTTGGCAGGTGAATTTGGCATGACCGGCAGGTGGTTCCAGCAAGCCCGGCAGGTGATTCCAAAGTGTTCCCCAACTGGTTGTGGCGTAGCCAGCAGGTGATTTCTGCGTGTCCAGCAGGTGGTTCTGGCGAGTCGAGCAGGTGGTTCCGGCGTGCTCGGCAGGTGCTTCCGGGCTCATTGGCACGTGGTTCTGGCATATCTGAGAGGTGGTTCCGGCATGCCCGGCAGGTGATTCCGGAGTGTTCGCCAAGTGTTTCCGGCGTAGCCGGCAGGTGATTTTGCATGTCCAGCGGTCGTTCCGGCGGGTCGAGCCGGTGGTTCCGGCGTGTCCGGCAGGTGGTTCCGGTCTGTCCGGCAGGTGGTTCTGTGGTGTCCGGCACGAGGTTCAGTCTGAGAGGCTGTGCCGGCATGCCCCTCACGTGATTCCGGCTTGTCCCCGAAGTGGTGCTGGTGTAGCGGGCAGGTGATTTTGGCGTGTCCGGCAGGTGGTTCAGGCGAGTTGAGCAGGTGGTTGCGACGTGCTCGGCAGGTGCTTCCGGCGTCTCCGGCACGTGTTTCTGGCACATCTGACTGGTGGTTCCGGCATGCCCAAAAGTTGATTCCGGTCTGTCCGGTAGGTGGTTCCGGCGTGCACGGCACGTGGTTCTGGTACGTGTCAGAGGTGGTTGCGTATGCCCAACAGGTGATTCCGGACTGTCCGCCACGTGCTTCTGGCACGTCTGAGAGGTGGTTCCAACATTCCCGGCAGGTCATTTCGGAGAGTCGTCCAAGTGGTTCTGGCGTAGCCCGCAGGTGATTTTGGCGTGTCTGGCAGGTGGTTCCGCCATGCTCGGCAGGTCGTTCAGGCATGGCCGTCACGTGGTTCCAGTCTGTCCAGGACGTGTTTCCAGCTTCTCCGGCAGGTGGTTCTGGTACGTCTGAGAGGTGGTTCCGCCATGGCTGGGAGGTGATCCCGGACTGTCCCCCAGGTGGTTCTGGCATAGCCAGCAGTTGATATTGGCCTGTCCGGCAGGTGGTTCCAGCAAGTCGAACAGGTGGCTCCGGCGTTCTTGGCAGGTGGTTCCGGTCTGTCCGGTAGGTGTTTCCGGCGTGTCCGGCACGTGCTTCCGGCACGTCTGAGAGGTGGTTCCGGCATGCGCGGCAGGTGATTCCGTAGTGTCCGCCAGGTGGTTCTGGCATACCCGGCAGGTGATTTTGGCCAGTCCGGCAGGTGTTTCCGGCGAGTGGATCAGGTGGCTCCGGCATGCTCGGCAGGTGCTTCTGGCGTCTCCGGCACTTGGTTCTGGTGTGTCTGAGAGCTGGTTCCGGCATGTCCGGCAGATGATTCCGGAGTGTCCGCCAAGTGGTTCTGGCATACCCAGCAGGTGATTTTGGCGTGTCAGGGAGGTGGTACCGGTGAGTCGAGCAGGTGGTTCCGGCGTGCTCAGCAGGTGGTTCAGGCGGTTCTGGCAGGTGGTATCCGTCTGTTCGGGGTGTGGTTCCAGCATCTCATGAACACGTTTCTGGCACGTCTGAGATGTGGTTCCAGCCGGCCCGACAGGTGTTTCCGCAGTGTCCGCCAAGCGGTTCTGGCGTAGTTGGCAGGTGATTTTGGCATGACCGGCAGGTGGTTCCAGCAAGCCTGGCAGGTGATTCCAAAGTGTTCACCAACTGGTTGTGGCGTAGCCGGCAGGTGATTTTTGCGTGATCGGCAGGTGGTTCTGGCGAGTCGAGCAGGTGGTTCCGGCGTGCTCGGCTGGTGCTTCCGGGGTCATTGGCACGGGGTTCTGGCATGTCTGAGAGATGGTTCCTGCATGCCCGGCAAGTGATTCCGGAGTGTTCGCCAAGTGGTTCTGGCATAGTCAGCAGGTGATTTTGGCATGTCCGGCAGGTGGTTCAGGCGAGTTGAGCAGGTGGTTCCAACGTGCTTGGCAGGTGCTTCCGGCGTCTCCGGCACGTGTTTCTGGCACATCTGACAGGTGGTTCCGGCATGCCCGAAAGGTGATTCCGGTCTGTCCGGTAGGTGGTTCCAGCCTGCACGGCATGTTGTTCTGGTACGTCTCAGAGGTGGTTGCGCATGCCCAACAGGTGATTCCGGACTGTCCGCCACATGGTTCTGGCACGTCTGAGAGGTGGTTCCGGCATGCCCGGCAGGTCATCCCAGAGAGTCCTCCAAGTGGTTCTGGCATAACACGCAGGTGATTTTGGCGTGTCTGGCAGGTTGTTCCGTTGTGCTTGGCAGGTGGTTCAGGCTTGGCCGGCAGGTGGTTCCAGACTGTCCTGGACGTGTTTCCAGCTTCTCCGGCAGGTGGCTCTGGTACGTCTGAGAGGTGGTTCCGCCATGGCAGGCAGGTGATTCCGGACCGTCCCCCAGGTGGTTCTGGTATAGCCAGCAGTTGATATTGGCCTGTCCGGCAGGTGGTTCCAGCGAGTCGAACAGGTGGCTCCGGCGTGCTCGGCAGGTGGTTCCGGTCTGTCCGGTAGGTGATTCCGGCGTGTCCGGCACGTGCTTCCGGCACGTCTGAGAGGTGGTTCCGGCATGCGCGACAGGTGATTTCGGAGTGTCCGCCAGGTGGTTCTGGCGTACCCGGCAGGTGATTTTGGCGTGTCCGGCAGGTGTTTCTGGCGAGTCGAGCAGGTGGCTCCGGCATGCTCGGCAGGTGCTTCCGGCGTCTCCGGCACGTGGTTCTGGTGTGTCTGAGAGCTGGTTCCGGCATGTCCGGCAGATGATTCCGGAGTGTCCGCCAAGTGGTTCTGGCATACCCTGCTGGTGATTTGGGCATGTCAGGTAGGTGGTTCCGGCGAGTCGAGCAGGTGGCTCCGGCGTGCTCGGCAGGTTGTTCAGACGGGTCTGGCAGGTGTTTTCCGTCTGTTCGGGGTGTGGTTCCAGCATCTCATGCACATGGTTCTGGCACGTCTGAGATGTGGTTCCGGCCGGCCCGACAGGTGTTTCCACAGTGTCCGCCAAGTGGTACTGGCGTAGTTGGCAGGTGATTTTGGCATGACCGGCAGGTGGTTCCAGCAAGCCCGGCAGGTGATTCCAAAGTGTTCCCCAACTGGTTGTGGCGTAGCCAGCAGGTGATTTCTGCGTGTCCAGCAGGTGGTTCTGGCGAGTCGAGCAGGTGGTTCCGGCGTGCTCGGTAGGTGCTTCCGGGGTCATTGGCACGTGGTTCTGGCATATCTGAGAGGTGGTTCCGGCATGCCCGGCAGGTGATTCCGGAGTGTTCGCCAAGTGTTTCCGGCGTAGCCGGCAGGTGATTTTGCATGTCCAGCGGTCGTTCCGGCGGGTCGAGCCGGTGGTTCCGGCGTGTCCGGCAGGTGGTTCCGGTCTGTCCGGCAGGTGGTTCTGTGGTGTCCGGCACGAGGTTCAGTCTGAGAGGCTGTGCCGGCATGCCCCTCACGTGATTCCGGCTTGTCCCCGAAGTGGTGCTGGTGTAGCGGGCAGGTGATTTTGGCGTGTCCGGCAGGTGGTTCAGGCGAGTTGAGCAGGTGGTTGCGACGTGCTCGGCAGGTGCTTCCGGCGTCTCCGGCACGTGTTTCTGGCACATCTGACTGGTGGTTCCGGCATGCCCAAAAGTTGATTCCGGTCTGTCCGGTAGGTGGTTCCGGCGTGCACGGCACGTGGTTCTGGTACGTGTCAGAGGTGGTTGCGTATGCCCAACAGGTGATTCCGGACTGTCCGCCACGTGCTTCTGGCACGTCTGAGAGGTGGTTCCAACATGCCCGGCAGGTCATTTCGGAGAGTCGTCCAAGTGGTTCTGGCGTAGCCCGCAGGTGATTTTGGCGTGTCTGGCAGGTGGTTCCGCCATGCTCGGCCGGTCGTTCAGGCATGGCCGTCACGTGGTTCCAGTCTGTCCAGGACGTGTTTCCAGCTTCTCCGGCAGGTGGTTCTGGTACGTCTGAGAGGTGGTTCCGCCATGGCTGGCAGGTGATCCCGGACTGTCCCCCAGGTGGTTCTGGCATAGCCAGCAGTTGATATTGGCCTGTCCGGCAGGTGGTTCCAGCGAGTCGAACAGGTGGCTCCGGCGTTCTTGGCAGGTGGTTGTGGTCTGTCCGGTAGGTGTTTCCGGCGTGTCTGGCACGTGCTTCCGGCACGTCTGAGAGGTGGTTCCGGCATCCGCGGCAGGTGATTCCGTAGTGTCCGCCAGGTGGTTCTGGCATACCCGACAGGTGATTTTGGCGTGTCCGGCAGGTGTTTCTGGCTAGTCGAGCAGGTGGCTCCGGCATGCTCGGCAGGTGCTTCCGGCGTCTCCGGCACTTGGTTCTGGTGTGTCTGAGAGCTGGTTCCGGAATGTCCGGCAGATGATTCCGGAGTGTCCGCCAAGTGGTTCTGGCATACCCAGCAGGTGATTTTGGCGTGTCAGGGAGGTGGTACCGGTGAGTCGAGCAGGTGGTTCCGGCGTGCTCAGCAGGTGGTTCAGGCGGTTCTGGCAGGTGGTATCCGTCTGTTCGGGGTGTGGTTCCAGCATCTCATGAACACGTTTCTGGCACGTCTGAGATGTGGTTCCAGCCGGCCCGACAGGTGTTTCCGCAGTGTCCGCCAAGCGGTTCTGGCGTAGTTGGCAGGTGATTTTGGCATGACTGGCAGGTGGTTCCAGCAAGCCTGGCAGGTGATTCCAAAGTGTTCACCAACTGGTTGTGGCGTAGCCGGCAGGTGATTTTTGCGTGATCGGCAGGTGGTTCTGGCGAGTCGAGCAGGTGGTTCCGGCGTGCTCGGCTGGTGCTTCCGGGGTCATTGGCACGGGGTTCTGGCATGTCTGAGAGGTGGTTCCTGCATGCCCGGCAAGTGATTCCGGAGTGTTCGCCAAGTGGTTCTGGCATAGTCGGCAGGTGATTTTGGCATGTCCGGCAGGTGGTTCAGGCGAGTTGAGCAGGTGGTTCCAACGTGCTTGGCAGGTGCTTCCGGCGTCTCCGGCACGTGTTTCTGGCACATCTGACAGGTGGTTCCGGCATGCCCGAAAGGTGATTCCGGTCTGTCCGGTAGGTGGTTCCAGCCTGCACGGCATGTGGTTCTGGTACGTCTCAGAGGTGGTTGCGCATGCCCAACAGGTGATTCCGGACTGTCCGCCACATGGTTCTGGCACGTCTGAGAGGTGGTTCCGGCATGCCCGGCAGGTCATCCCAGAGAGTCCTCCAAGTGGTTCTGGCATAACACGCAGGTGATTTTGGCGTGTCTGGCAGGTTGTTCCGTTGTGCTTGGCAGGTGGTTCAGGCTTGGCCGGCAAGTGGTTCCAGACTGTCCAGGACGTGTTTCCAGCTTCTCCGGCAGGTGGTTCTGGTACGTCTGAGAGGTGGTTCCGCCATGGCTGGCAGGTGATCCCGGACCGTCCCCCAGGTGGTTCTGGTATAGCCAGCAGTTGATATTGGCCTGTCCGGCACGTGGTTCCAGCGAGTCGAACAGGTGGCTCCGGCGTGGTCGTCAGGTGGTTCCGGTCTGTCCGGTAGGTGATTCCGGCGTGTCCGGCACGTGCTTCTGGCACGTCTGAGAGGTGGTTCCGGCATGCGCGACAGGTGATTTCGGAGTGTCCGCCAGGTGGTTCTGGCGTACCCGGCAGGTGATTTTGGCGTGTCCGGCAGGTGTTTCTGGCGAGTCGAGCAGGTGGCTCCGGCATGCTCGGCAGGTGCTTCCGGCGTCTCCGGCACGTGGTTCTTGTGTGTCTGAGAGCTGGTTCCGGCATGTCCGGCAGATGATTCCGGAGTGTCCGCCAAGTGGTTCTGGCATACCCTGCTGGTGATTTGGGCATGTCAGGTAGGTGGTTCCGGCGAGTCGAGCAGGTGGCTCCGGCGTGCTCGGCAGGTTGTTCAGACGGGTCTGGCAGGTGTTTTCCGTCTGTTCGGGGTGTGGTTCCAGCATCTCATGCACATGGTTCTGGCACGTCTGAGATGTGGTTCCGGCCGGCCCGACAGGTGTTTCCACAGTGTCCGCCAAGTGGTACTGGCGTAGTTGGCAGGTGATTTTGGCATGACCGGCAGGTGGTTCCAGCAAGCCCGGCAGGTGATTCCAAAGTGTTCCCCAACTTGTTGTGGCGTAGCCAGCAGGTGATTTCTGCGTGTCCAGCAGGTGGTTCTGGCGAGTCGAGCAGGTGGTTCCGGCGTGCTCGGCAGGTGCTTCCGGGGTCATTGGCACGTGGTTCTGGCATATCTGAGAGGTGGTTCCGGCATGCCCGGCAGGTGATTCCGGAGTGTTCGCCAAGTGTTTCCGGCATAGCCGGCAGGTGATTTTGCATGTCCAGCGGTCGTTCCGGCGGGTCGAGCCGGTGGTTCCGGCGTGTCCGGCAGGTGGTTCCGGTCTGTCCGGCAGGTGGTTCTGTGGTGTCCGGCACGAGGTTCAGTCTGAGAGGCTGTGCCGGCATGCCCCTCACGTGATTCCGGCTTGTCCCCGAAGTGGTGCTGGTGTAGCGGGCAGGTGATTTTGGCGTGTCCGGCAGGTGGTTCAGGCGAGTTGAGCAGGTGGTTGCGACGTGCTCGGCAGGTGCTTCCGGCGTCTCCGGCACGTGTTTCTGGCACATCTGACTGGTGGTTCCGGCATGCCCAAAAGTTGATTCCGGTCTGTCCGGTAGGTGGTTCCGGCGTGCACGGCACATGGTTCTGGTACGTGTCAGAGGTGGTTGCGTATGCCCAACAGGTGATTCCGGACTGTCCGCCACGTGCTTCAGGCACGTCTGAGAGGTGGTTCCAACATGCCCGGCATGTCATTTCGGAGAGTCGTCCAAGTGGTTCTGGCGTAGCCCACAGGTGATTTTGGCGTGTCTGGCAGGTGGTTCCGCCATGCTCGGCAGGTCGTTCAGGCATGGCCGTCACGTGGTTCCAGTCTGTCCAGGACGTGTTTCCAGCTTCTCCGGCAGGTGGTTCTGGTACGTCTGAGAGGTGGTTCCGCCATGGCTGGCAGGTGATCCCGGACTGTCCCCCAGGTGGTTCTGGCATAGCCAGCAGTTGATATTGGCCTGTCCGGCAGGTGGTTCCAGCGAGTCGAACAGGTGGCTCCGGCGTTCTTGGCAGGTGGTTGTGGTCTGTCCGGTAGGTGTTTCCGGCGTGTCTGGCACGTGCTTCCGGCACGTCTGAGAGGTGGTTCCGGCATGCGCGACAGGTGATTTCGGAGTGTCCGCCAGGTGGTTCTGGCATACCCTGCAGGTGATTTTGGCGTGTCCGGCAGGTGTTTCTGGCGAGTCGAGCAGGTGGCTCCGGCATGCTCGGCAGGTGCTTCCGGCGTCTCCGGCACGTGGTTCTGGTGTGTCTGAGAGCTGGTTCCGGCATGTCCGGCAGATGATTCCGGAGTGTCCGCCAAGTGGTTCTGGCATACCCAGCAGGTGATCTTGGCGTGTCAGGGAGGTGGTACCGGTGAGTCGAGCAGGTGGTTCCGGCGTGCTCAGCAGGTGGTTCAGGCGGTTCTGGCAGGTGGTATCCGTCTTTTCGGGGTGTGGTTCCAGCATCTCATGAACACGTTTCTGGCACGTCTGAGATGTGGTTCCAGCCGGCCCGACAGGTGTTTCCGCAGTGTCCGCCAAGCGGTTCTGGCGTAGTTGGCAGGTGATTTTGGCATGACTGGCAGGTGGTTCCAGCAAGCCTGGCAGGTGATTCCAAAGTGTTCACCAACTCGTTGTGGCGTAGCCGGCAGGTGATTTTTGCGTGATCGGCAGGTGGTTCTGGCGAGTCGAGCAGCTGGTTCCGGCGTGCTCGGCTGGTGCTTCCGGGGTCATTGGCACGGGGTTCTGGCATGTCTGAGAGGTGGTTCCTGCATGCCCGGCAAGTGATTCCGGAGTGTTCGCCAAGTGGTTCTGGCATAGTCGGCAGGTGATTTTGGCATGTCCGGCAGGTGGTTCAGGCGAGTTGAGCAGGTGGTTCCAACGTGCTTGGCAGGTGCTTCCGGCGTCTCCGGCACGTGTTTCTGGCACATCTGACAGGTGGTTCCGGCATGCCCGAAAGGTGATTCCGGTCTGTCCGGTAGGTGGTTCCAGCCTGCACGGCATGTGGTTCTGGTACGTCTCAGAGGTGGTTGCGCATGCCCAACAGGTGATTCCGGACTGTCCGCCACATGGTTCTGGCACGTCTGAGAGGTGCTTCCGGCATGCACGGCAGGTCATCCCAGAGAGTCCTCCAAGTGGTTCTGGCATAACACGCAGGTGATTTTGGCGTGTCTGGCAGGTTGTTCCGTTGTGCTTGGCAGGTGGTTCAGGCTTGGCCGGCAGGTGGTTCCAGACTGTCCAGGACGTGTTTCCAGCTTCTCCGGCAGGTGGTTCTGGTACGTCTGAGAGGTGGTTCCGCCAGGGCTGGCAGGTGATTCCGGACCGTCCCCCAGGTGGTTCTGGCATAGCCAGCAGTTGATATTGGCCTGTCCGGCAGGTGGTTCCAGCGAGTCGAACAGGTGGCTCTGGCGTGCTCGGCAGGTGGTTCCGGTCTGTCCGGTAGGTGATTCCGGCGTGTCCGGCACGTGCCTCCGGCAAGTCTGAGAGTAGGTTCCGGCATGCGCGACAGGTGATTTCGGAGTGTCCGCCAGGTGGTTCTGGCGTACCCGGCAGGTGATTTTGGCGTGTCCGGCAGGTGTTTCTGGCGAGTCGAGCAGGTGGCTCCGGCATGCTCGGCAGGTGCTTCCGGGGTCTCCGGCACGTGGTTCTGGTGTGTCTGAGAGCTGGTTCCGGCATGTCCGGCAGATGATTCCGGAGTGTCCGCCAAGTGGTTCTGGCATACCCGGCTGGTGATTTGGGCATGTCAGGTAGGTGGTTCCGGCGAGTCGAGCAGGTGGCTCCGGCGTGCTCGGCAGGTTGTTCAGACGGGTCTGGCAGGTGTTTTCCGTCTGTTCGGGGTGTGGTTCCAGCATCTCATGCACATGGTTCTGGCGCGTCTGAGATGTAGTTCCGGCCGGCCCGACAGGTGTTTCCACAGTGTCCGCCAAGTGGTACTGGCGTAGTTGGCAGGTGATTTTGGCATGACCGGCAGGTGGTTCCAGCAAGCCCGGCAGATGATTCCGAAGTGTTCCCCAACTGGTTGTGGCGTAGCCGGCAGGTGATTTCTGCGTGTCCGGAGGTGGTTCTGGCGAGTCGAGCAGGTGGTTCAGGCGTGCTCGGCAGGTGCTTCTGGGGTCATTGGCACATGGTTCTGGCATATCTGAGAGGTGGTTCCGGCATGCCCGGCAGGTGATTCCGGAGTGTTCGCCAAGTGTTTCCGGCGTAGCCGGCAGGTGATTTTGCATGTCCAGCGGTCGTTCCGGCGGGTCGAGCCGGTGGTTCCGGCGTGTCTGGCAGGTGTTTCCGGTCTGTCCGGCAGGTGGTTCTGTGGTGTCCGGCACGAGGTTCAGTCTGAGAGGCTGTGCCGGCATGCCCCTCACGTGATTCCGGCTTGTCCCCGAAGTGGTGCTGGTGTAGCGGGCAGGTGATTTTGGCGTGTCCGGCAGGTGGTTCAGGCGAGTTGAGCAGGTGGTTGCGACGTGCTCGGCAGGTGCTTCCGGCGTCTCCGGCACGTGTTTCTGGCACATCTGACTGGTGGTTCCGGCATGCCCAAAAGTTGATTCCGGTCTGTCCGGTAGGTGGTTCCGGCGTGCACGGCACGTGGTTCTGGTACGTCTCAGAGGTGGTTGCGTATGCCCAACAGGTGATTCCGGACTGTCCGCCACGTGCTTCTGGCACGTCTGAGAGGTGGTTCCAACATGCCCGGCAGGTCATTTCGGAGAGTCGTCCAAGTGGTTCTGGCGTAGCCCGCAGGTGATTTTGGCGTGTCCGGCAGGTGGTTCCGCCGTGCTCGGCAGGTGGTTCAGGCATGGCCGTCACGTGGTTCCAGTCTGTCCAGGACGTGTTTCCAGCTTCTCCGGCAGGTGGTTCTGGTACGTCTGAGAGGTGGTTCCGCCATGGCTGGCAGGTGATCCCGGACCGTCCCCGAGGTGGTTCTGGCATAGCCAGCAGTTGATATTGGCCTGTCCGGCAGGTGGTTCCAGCGAGTCGAACAGGTGGCTCCGGCGTTCTTGGCAGGTGGTTCCGGTCTGTCCGGTAGGTGTTTCCGGCGTGTCTGGCACGTGCTTCCGGCACGTCTGAGAGGTGGTTCCGGCATGCGCGACAGGTGATTTCGGAGTGTCCGCCAGGTGGTTCTGGCGTACCCGGCAGGTGATTTTGGCGTGTCCGGCAGGTGTTTCTGGCGAGTCGAGCAGGTGGCTCCGGCATGCTCGCCAGGTGCTTCCGGCGTCTCCGGCACTTGCTTCTGGTGTGTCTGAGAGCTGGTTCCGGCATGTCCGGCAGATGATTCCGGAGTGTCCGCCAAGTGATTCTGGCATAGCCAGCAGGTGATTTTGGGATGTCATGGAGGTGGTACCGGTGAGTCGATCAGGTGGTTCCGGCGTGCTCAGCAGGTGGTATCCGTCTGTTCGGGGTGTGGTTCCAGCATCTCATGAACACGTTTCTGGCACGTCTGAGATGTGGTTCCAGCCGGCCCGACAGGTGTTTCCGCAGTGTCCGCCAAGCGGTTCTGGCGTAGTTGGCAGGTGATTTTGGCATGACTGGCAGGTGGTTCCAGCAAGCCTGGCAGGTGATTCCAAAGTGTTCACCAACTGGTTGTGGCGTAGCCGGCAGGTGATTTTTGCGTGATCGGCAGGTGGTTCTGGCGAGTCGAGCAGGTGGTTCCGGCGTGCTCGGCTGGTGCTTCCGGGGTCATTGGCACGGGGTTCTGGCACGTCTGAGAGGTGGTTCCGCCATGGCTGGCAGGTGATCCCGGACTGTCCCCCAGGTGGGTCTGGCATAGCCAGCAGTTGATATTGGCCTGTCCGGCAGGTGGTTCCAGCGAGTCGAACAGGTGGCTCCGGCATTCTTGGCAGGTGGTTGTGGTCTGTCCGGTAGGTGTTTCCGGCGTGTCCGGCACGTGCTTCCGGCACGTCTGAGAGGTGGTTCTGGCATGCGCGACAGGTGATTTCGGAGTGTCCGCCAGGTGGTTCTGGCGTACCCGGCAGGTGATTTTGGCGTGTCCGGCATGTGTTTCTGGCGAGTCGAGCACGTGGCTCCGGCATGCTCGGCAGGTGCTTCCGGCGTCTCCGGCACGTGGTTCTGGTGTGTCTGAGAGCTGGTTCCGGCATGTCCGGCAGATGATTCCGGAGTGTCCGCCAAGTGGTTCTGGCATACCCGGCTGGTGATTTGGGCATGTCAGGTAGGTGGTTCCGGCGAGTCGAGCAGGTGGCTCCGGCGTGCTCGGCAGGTTGTTCAGACGGGTCTGGCAGGTGTTTTCCGTCTGTTCGGGGTGTGGTTCCAGCATCTCATGCACATGGTTCTGGCACGTCTGAGATGTGGTTCCGGCCGGCCCGACAGGTGTTTCCACAGTGTCCGCCAAGTGGTACTGGCGTAGTTGGCAGGTGATTTTGGCATGACCGGCAGGTGGTTCCAGCAAGCCCGGCAGGTGATTCCGAAGTGTTCCCCAACTGGTTGTGGCGTAGCCGGCAGGTGATTTTTGCGTGTCCGGCAGGTGGTTCTGGCGAGTCGAGCAGGTGGTTCCGGCGTGCTCGGCAGGTGCTTCCGGGGTCATTGGCACGTGGTTCTGGCATATCTGAGAGGTGGTTCCGGCATGCCCGGCAGGTGATTCCGGAGTGTTCGCCAAGTGTTTGTGGCGTAGCCGGCAGGTGGTTTTGCATGTCCAGCGGTCGTTCCGGCGGGTCGAGCCGGTGGTTCCGGGTTGTCCGGCAGGTGGTTCCGGTCTGTCCGGCAGGTGGTTCTGTGGTGTCCGGCACTAGGTTCAGTCTGAGAGGCTGTGCCGGCATGCCCCTCACGTGATTCCGGCTTGTCCCCGAAGTGGTGCTGGTGTAGCGGGCAGGTGATTTTGGCGTGTCCGGCAGGTGGTTCAGGCGAGTTGAGCAGGTGGTTGCGACGTGTTCGGCAGGTGCTTCCGGCGTCTCCGGCACGTGTTTCTGGCACATCTGACTGGTGGTTCCGGCATGCCCAAAAGTTGATTCCGGTCTGTCCGGTAGGTGGTTCCGGCGTGCACGGCACGTGGTTCTGGTACGTGTCAGAGGTGGTTGCGTATGCCCAACAGGTGATTCCGGACTGTCCGCCACGTGCTTCTGGCACGTCTGAGAGGTGGTTCCAACATGCCCGGCATGTCATTTCGGAGAGTCGTCCAAGTGGTTCTGGTGTAGCCCGCAGGTGATTTTGGCGTGTCCGGCAGGTGGTTCCGCCGTGCTCGGCAGGTGGTTCAGGCATGGCCGTCACGTGGTTCCAGTCTGTCCAGGACGTGTTTCCAGCTTCTCCGGCAGGTGGTTCTGGTACGTCTGAGAGGTGGTTCCGCCATGGCTGGCAGGTGATCCTGGACTGTCCCCTAGGTGGTTCTGGCATAGCCAGCAGTTGATATTGGCCTGTCCGGCAGGTGGTTCCAGCGAGTCGAACAGGTGGCTCCGGCATTCTTGGCAGGTGGTTCCGGTCTGTCCGGTAGGTGTTTCCGGCGTGTCCGGCACGTGCTTCCGGCACGTCTGAGAGGTGGTTCCGGCATGCGCGGCAGGTGATTCCGTAGTGTCCGCCAGGTGGTTCTGGCATGCCCGGCAGGTGATTTTTGCGTGTCCGGCAGGTGTTTCCGGCGACTGGAGCAGGTGGCTCCGGCATGCTCGGCCGGTGCTTCTGGCGTCTCCGGCACTTGGTTCTGATGTGTCTGAGAGCTGGTTCCGGCATGTCCGGCAGATGATTCCGGAGTGTCCGCCAAGTGGTTCTGGCATACCCAGCAGGTGATTTTGGCGTGTCAGGGAGGTGGTACCGGTGAGTCGAGCAGGTGGTTCCGGCGTGCTCAGCAGGTGGTTCAGGCGGTTCTGGCAGGTGGTATCCGTCTGTTCGGGGTGTGGTTCCAGCATCTCATGAACACGTTTCTGGCACGTCTGAGATGTGGTTCCAGCCGGCCCGACAGGTGTTTCCGCAGTGTCCGCCAAGCGGTTCTGGCGTAGTTGGCAGGTGATTTTGGCATGACTGGCAGGTGGTTCCAGCAAGCCTGGCAGGTGATTCCAAAGTGTTCACCAACTCGTTGTGGCGTAGCCGGCAGGTGATTTTTGCGTGATCGGCAGGTGGTTCTGGCGAGTCGAGCAGGTGGTTCCAGCGTGCTCGGCTGGTGCTTCCGGGGTCATTGGCACGTGGTTCTGGCATATCTGAGAGGTGGTTCCGGCATGCCCGGCAGGTGATTCCGGAGTGTTCGCCAAGTGTTTGTGGCGTAGTCGGCAGGTGATTTTGGCATGTCCGGCAGGTGGTTCAGGCGAGTTGATCAGGTGGTTCCAACGTGCTTGGCAGGTGCTTCCGGCGTCTCCGGCACGTGTTTCTGGCACATCTGACAGGTGGTTCCGGCATGCCCGAAAGGTGATTCCGGTCTGTCCGGTAGGTGGTTCCAGCCTGCACGGCATGTGGTTCTGGTACGTCTCAGAGGTGGTTGCGCATGCCCAACAGGTGATTCCGGACTGTCCGCCACATGGTTCTGGCACGTCTGAGAGGTGCTTCCGGCATGCCCGGCAGGTCATCCCAGAGAGTCCTCCAAGTGGTTCTGGCATAACACGCAGGTGATTTTGGCGTGTCTGGCAGGTTGTTCCGTTGTGTTTGGCAGGTGGTTCAGGCTTGGCCGGCAGGTGGTTCCAGACTGTCCAGGACGTGTTTCCAGTTTCTCCGGCAGGTGGTTCTGGTACGTCTGAGAGGTGGTTCCGCCATGGCTGGCAGGTGATTCCGGACCAGCCCCCAGGAGGTTCTGGCATAGCCAGCAGTTGATATTGGCCTGTCCGGCAGGTGGTTCCAGCGAGTCGAACAGGTGGCTCCGGCGTGCTCGGCAGGTGGTTCCAATCTGTCCGGTAGGTGATTCCGGCGTGTCCGGCACGTGCTTCCGGCACGTCTGAGAGGTGGTTCCGGCATGCGCGACAGGTGAATTCGGAGTGTCCGCCAGGTGGTTCTGGCGTACCCGGCAGGTGATTTTGGCGTGTCCGGCAGGTGGTTCTGTGGTGTCCGGCACGAGGTTCAGTCCGAGAGGCTGTGCCGGCATGCCCCTCACGTGATTCCGGCTTGTCCCCGAAGTGGTGCTGGTGTAGCGGGCAGGTGATTTTGGCGTGTCCGGCAGGTGGTTCAGGCGAGTTGAGCAGGTGGTTGCGACGTGCTCGGCAGGTGCTTCCGGCGTCTCCGGCACGTGTTTCTGGCACATCTGACTGGTGGTTCCGGCATGCCCAAAAGTTGATTCCGGTCTGTCCGGTAGGTGGTTCCGGCGTGCACGGCACGTGGTTCTGGTACGTGTCAGAGGTGGTTGCGTATGCCCAACAGGTGATTCCGGACTGTCCGCCACGTGCTTCTGGCACGTCTGAGAGGTGGTTCCAACATGCCCGGCAGGTCATTTCGGAGAGTCGTCCAAGTGGTTCTGGCGTAGCCCGCAGGTGATTTTGGCGTGTCCGGCAGGTGGTTCCGCCGTGCTCGGCAGGTGGTTCAGGCATGGCCGTCACGTGGTTCCAGTCTGTCCAGGACGTGTATCCAGCTTCTCCGGCAGGTGGTTCTGGTACGTCTGAGAGGTGGTTCCGCCATGGCTGGCAGGTGATCCCGGACTGTCCCCCAGGTGGTTCTGACATAGCCAGCAGTTGATATTGGCCTGTCCGGCAGGTGGTTCCAGCGAGTCGAACAGGTGGCTCCGGCATTCTTGGCAGGTGGTTGTGGTCTGTCCGGTAGGTGTTTCCGGCGTGTCCGGCACGTGCTTCCGGCACGTCTGAGAGGTGGTTCCGGCATGCGCGACTGGTGATTTCGGAGTGTCCGCCAGGTGGTTCTGGCGTACCCGGCAGGTGATTTTGGCGTGTCCGGCATGTGTTTCTGGCGAGTCGAGCACGTGGCTCCGGCATGCTCGGCAGGTGCTTCCGGCGTCTCCGGCACGTGGTTCTGGTGTGTCTGAGAGCTGGTTCCGGCATGTCCGGCAGATGATTCCGGAGTGTCCGCCAAGTGGTTCTGGCATACCCGGCTGGTGATTTGGGCATGTCAGGTAGGTGGTTCCGGCGAGTCGAGCAGGTGGCTCCGGCGTGCTCGGCAGGTTGTTCAGACGGGTCTGGCAGGTGTTTTCCGCCTGTTCGGGGTGTGGTTCCAGCATCTCATGCACATGGTTCTGGCACGTCTGAGATGTGGTTCCGGCCGGCCCGACAGGTGTTTCCACAGTGTCCGCCAAGCGGTACTGGCGTAGTTGGCAGGTGATTTTGGCATGACCGGCAGGTGGTTCCAGCAAGCCTGGCAGGTGATTCCGAAGTGTTCCCAACTGGTTGTGGCGTAGCCGGCAGGTGATTTCTGCGTGTCTGGCAGGTGGTTCTGGTGAATCGAGCAGGTGGTTCCTGTGTGCTCGGCAGGTGCTTCCGGGGTCATTGGCACGTGGTTCTGGCATATCTGAGAGGTGGTTCCGGCATGCCCGGCAGGTGATTCCGGAGTGTTCGCCAAGTGTTTCCGGCATACCCGGCAGGTGATTTTGCACGTCCAGCGGTCGTTCCGGCGGGTCGAGTCGGTGGTTCCGGCGTGTCCGGCAGGTGGTTCCGGTCTGTCCGGCAGGTGGTTCTGTGGTGTCCGGCACGAGGTTCAGTCTGAGAGGCTGTGCCGGCATGCCCCTCACGTGATTCCGGCTTGTCCCCGAAGTGGTGCTGGTGTAGCGGGCAGGTGATTTTGGCGTGTCCGGCAGGTGGTTCAGGCGAGTTGAGCAGGTGGTTGCGACGTGCTCGGCAGGTGCTTCTGGCGGCTCCGGCACGTGTTTCTGGCACATCTGACTGGTGGTTCCGGCATGCCCAAAAGTTGATTCCGGTCTGTCCGGTAGGTGGTTCCGGCGTGCACGGCACGTGGTTCTGGTACGTGTCAGAGGTGGTTGCGTATGCCCAACAGGTGATTCCGGACTGTCCGCCACGTGCTTCAGGCACGTCTGAGAGGTGGTTCCAACATGCCCGGCAGGTCATTTCGGAGAGTCGTCCAAGTGGTTCTGGCGTAGCCCGCAGGTGATTTTGGCGTGTCCGGCAGGTGGTTCCGCCGTGCTCGGCAGGTGGTTCAGGCATGGCCGTCACGTGGTTCCAGTCTGTCCAGGACGTGTTTCCAGCTTCTCCGGCAGGTGGTTCTGGTACGTCTGAGAGGTGGTTCCGCCATGGCTGGCAGGTGATCCCGGACTGTCCCCCAGGTGGTTCTGGCATAGCCAGCAGTTGATATTGGCCTGTCCGGCAGGTGGTTCCAGCGAGTCGAACAGGTGGCTCCGGCGTTCTTGGCAGGTGGTTGTAGTCTGTCCGGTAGGTGTTTCCGGCGTGTCTGGTACGTGCTTCCGGCACGTCTGAGAGGTGGTTCCGGCATGCACGGCAGGTGATTCCGTAGTGTCCGCCAGGTGGTTCTGGCATACCCGACAGGTGATTTTGGCGTGTCCGGCAGGTGTTTCTGTCTAGTCGAGCAGGTGGCTCCGGCATGCTCGGCAGGTGCTTCCGGCGTCTCAGGCACTTGGTTCTGGTGTGTCTGAGAGCTGGTTCCAGCATGTCCGGCAGATGATTCCGGAGTGTCCGCCAAGTGGTTCTGGCATACCCAGCAGGTGATTTTGGCGTGTCAGGGAGGTGGTACCGGTGAGTCGAGCAGGTGGTTCCGGCGTGCTCAGCAGGTGGTTCAGGCGGTTCTGGCAGGTGGTATCCGTCTGTTCGGGGTGTGGTTCCAGCATCTCATGAACACGTTTCTGGCACGTCTGAGATGTGGTTCCAGCCGGCCCGACAGGTGTTTCCGCAGTGTCCGCCAAGCGGTTCTGGCGTAGTTGGCAGGTGATTTTGGCATGACCGGCAGGTGGTTCCAGCAAGCCTGGCAGGTGATTCCAAAGTGTTCACCAACTGGTTGTGGCGTAGCCGGCAGGTGATTTTTGCGTGATCGGCAGGTGGTTCTGGCGAATCGAGCAGGTGGTTCTGGCGTGCTCGGCTGGTGCTTCCGGGGTCATTGGCACGGGGTTCTGGCATGTCCGAGAGGTGGTTCCTGCATGCCCGGCAAGTGATTCCGGAGTGTTCGCCAAGTGGTTCTGGCATAGTCGGCAGGTGATTTTGGCATGTCCGGCAGGTGGTTCAGGCGAGTTGAGCAGGTGGTTCCAACGTGCTTGGCAGGTGCTTCCGGCGTCTCCGGCACGTGTTTCTGGCACATCTGACAGGTGGTTCCGGCATGCCCGAAAGGTGATTCCGGTCTGTCCGGTAGGTGGTTCCAGCCTGCACGGCATGTGGTTCTGGTACGTCTAAGAGGTGGTTGCGCATGCCCAACAGGTGATTCCGGACTGTCCGCCACATGGTTCTGGCACGTCTGAGAGGTGGTTCCGGCATGCCCGGCAGGTCATCCCAGAGAGTCCTCCAAGTGGTTCTGGCATAACACGCAGGTGATTTTGGCGTGTCTGGCAGGTTGTTCCGTTGTGCTTGGCAGGTGGTTCAGGCTTGACCGGCAGGTGGTTCCAGACTGTCCAGGACGTGTTTCCAGCTTCTCCGGCAGGTGGTTCTGGTACGTCTGAGAGGTGGTTCCGCCAGGGCTGGCAGGTGATTCCGGACCGTCCCCCAGGTGGTTCTGGCATAGCCAGCAGTTGATATTGGCCTGTCCGGCACGTGGTTCCAGCGAGTCGAACAGGTGGCTCCGGCGTGCTCGGCAGGTGGTTCCGGTCTGTCCGGTAGGTGATTCCGGCGTGTCCGGCACGTGCTTCCGGCACGTCTGAGAGGTGGTTCCGGCATGCGCGACAGGTGATTTCGGAGTGTCCGCCAGGTGGTTCTGGCGTACCCGGCATGTGATTTTGGCGTGTCCGGCAGGTGTTTCTGGCGAGTCGAGCAGGTGGCTCCGGCATGCTCGGCAGGTGCTTCCGGCGTCTCCGGCACGTGGTTCTTGTGTGTCTGAGAGCTGGTTCCGGCATGTCCGGCAGATGATTCCGGAGTGTCCGCCAAGTGGTTCTGGCATACCCTGCTGGTGATTTGGGCATGTCAGGTAGGTGGTTCCGGCGCGTCGAGCAGGTGGCTCCGGCATGCTCGGCAGGTTGTTCAGACGGGTCTGGCAGGTGTTTTCCGTCTGTTCGGGGTGTGGTTCCAGCATCTCATGCACATGGTTCTGGCACGTCTGAGATGTGGTTCCGGCCGGCCCGACAGGTGTTTCCACAGTGTCCGCCAAGTGGTACTGGCGTAGTTGGCAGGTGAATTTGGCATGACCGGCAGGTGGTTCCAGCAAGCCCGGCAGGTGATTCCAAAGTGTTCCCCAACTGGTTGTGGCGTAGCCAGCAGGTGATTTCTGCGTGTCCAGCAGGTGGTTCTGGCGAGTCGAGCAGGTGGTTCCGGCGTGCTCGGCAGGTGCTTCCGGGGTCATTGGCACGTGGTTCTGGCATATCTGAGAGGTGGTTCCGGCATGCCCGGCAGGTGATTCAGGAGTGTTCGCCAAGTGTTTCCGGCGTAGCCGGCAGGTGATTTTGCATGTCCAGCGGTCGTTCCGGCGGGTCGAGCCGGTGGTTCCGGCGTGTCCGGCAGGTGGTTCCGGTCTGTCCGGCAGGTGGTTCTGTGGTGTCCGGCACGAGGTTCAGTCTGAGAGGCTGTGCCGGCATGCCCCTCACGTGATTCCGGCTTGTCCCCGAAGTGGTGCTCGTGTAGCGGGCAGGTGATTTTGGCGTGTCCGGCAGGTGGTTCAGGCGAGTTGAGCAGGTGGTTGCGACGTGCTCGGCAGGTGCTTCCGGCGTCTCCGGCACGTGTTTCTGGCACATCTGACTGGTGGTTCCGGCATGCCCAAAAGTTGATTCCGGTCTGTCCGGTAGGTGGTTCCGGCGTGCACGGCACGTGGTTCTGGTACGTGTCAGAGGTGGTTGCGTATGCCCAACAGGTGATTCCGGACTGTCCGCCACGTGCTTCTGGCACGTCTGAGAGGTGGTTCCAACATGCCCGGCAGGTCATTTCGGAGAGTCGTCCAAGTGGTTCTGGCGTAGCCCGCAGGTGATTTTGGCGTGTCTGGCAGGTGGTTCCGCCATGCTCGGCAGGTCGTTCAGGCATGGCCGTCACGTGGTTCCAGTCTGTCCAGGACGTGTTTCCAGCTTCTCCGGCAGGTGGTTCTGGTACGTCTGAGAGGTGGTTCCGCCATGGCTGGCAGGTGATCCCGGACTGTCCCCCAGGTGGTTCTGGCATAGCCAGCAGTTGATATTGGCCTGTCCGGCAGGTGGTTCCAGCGAGTCGAACAGGTGGCTCCGGCGTTCTTGGCAGGTGGTTGTGGTCTGTCCGGTAGGTGTTTCCGGCGTGTCTGGCACGTGCTTCCGGCACGTCTGAGAGGTGGTTCCGGCATCCGCGGCAGGTGATTCCGTAGTGTCCGCCAGGTGGTTCTGGCATACCCGACAGGTGATTTTGGCGTGTCCGGCAGGTGTTTCTGGCTAGTCGAGCAGGTGGCTCCGGCATGCTCGGCAGGTGCTTCCGGCGTCTCCGGCACTTGGTTCTGGTGTGTCTGAGAGCTGGTTCCGGCATGTCCGGCAGATGATTCCGGAGTGTCCGCCAAGTGGTTCTGGCATACCCAGCAGGTGATTTTGGCGTGTCAGGGAGGTGGTACCGGTGAGTCGAGCAGGTGGTTCCGGCGTGCTCAGCAGGTGGTTCAGGCGGTTCTGGCAGGTGGTATCCGTCTGTTCGGGGTGTGGTTCCAGCATCTCATGAACACGTTTCTGGCACGTCTGAGATGTGGTTCCAGCCGGCCCGACAGGTGTTTCCGCAGTGTCCGCCAAGCAGTTCTGGCGTAGTTGGCAGGTGATTTTGGCATGACCGGCAGGTGGTTCCAGCAAGCCTGGCAGGTGATTCCAAAGTGTTCACCAACTGGTTGTGGCGTAGCCGGCAGGTGATTTTTGCGTGATCGGCAGGTGCTTCTGGCGAGTCGAGCAGCTGGTTCCGGCGTGCTCGGCTGGTGCTTCCGGGGTCATTGGCACGGGGTTCTGGCATGTCTGAGAGGTGGTTCCTGCATGCCCGGCAAGTGATTCCGGAGTGTTCGCCAAGTGGTTCTGGCATAGTCGGCAGGTGATTTTGGCATGTCCGGCAGGTGGTTCAGGCGAGTTGAGCAGGTGGTTCCAACGTGCTTGGCAGGTGCTTCCGGCGTCTCCGGCACGTGTTTCTGGCACATCTGACAGGTGGTTCCGGCATGCCCGAAAGGTGATTCCGGTCTGTCCGGTAGGTGGTTCCAGCCTGCACGGCATGTGGTTCTGGTACGTCTCATAGGTGGTTGCGCATGCCCAACAGGTGATTCCGGACTGTCCGCCACATGGTTTTGGCACGTCTGAGAGGTGGTTCCGGCATGCCCGGCAGGTCATCCCAGAGAGCCCTCCAAGTGGTTCTGGCATAGCACGCAGTTGATTTTGGCGTGTCTGGCAGGTTGTTCCGTTGTGCTTGGCAGGTGGTTCAGGCTTGGCCGGCAGGTGGTTCCAGACTGTCCTGGACGTGTTTCCAGCTTCTCCGGCAGGTGGCTCTGGTACGTCTGAGAGGTGGTTCCGCCATGGCAGGCAGGTGATTCCGGACCGTCCCCCAGGTGGTTCTGGTATAGCCAGCAGTTGATATTGGCATGTCCGGCAGGTGGTTCCAGCGAGTCGAACAGGTGGCTCCGGCGTGCTCGGCAGGTGGTTCCGGTCTGTCCGGTAGGTGATTCCGGCGTGTCCGGCACGTGCTTCCGGCACGTCTGAGAGGTGGTTCCGGCATGCGCGACAGGTGATTTCGGAGTGTCCGCCAGGTGGTTCTGGCGTACCCGGCAGGTGATTTTGGCGTGTCCGGCAGGTGTTTCTGGCGAGTCGAGCAGGTGGCTCCGGCATGCTCGGCAGGTGCTTCCGGCGTCTCCGGCACGTGGTTCTGGTGTGTCTGAGAGCTGGTTCCGGCATGTCCGGCAGATGATTCCGGAGTGTCCGCCAAGTGGTTCTGGCATACCCTGCTGGTGATTTGGGCATGTCAGGTAGGTGGTTCCGGCGAGTCGAGCAGGTGGCTCCGGCGTGCTCGGCAGGTTGTTCAGACGGGTCTGGCAGGTGTTTTCCGTCTGTTCGGGGTGTGGTTCCAGCATCTCATGCACATGGTTCTGGCACGTCTGAGATGTGGTTCCGGCCGGCCCGACAGGTGTTTCCACAGTGTCCGCCAAGTGGTACTGGCGTAGTTGGCAGGTGATTTTGGCATGACCGGCAGGTGGTTCCAGCAAGCCCGGCAGGTGATTCCAAAGTGTTCCCCAACTGGTTGTGGCGTAGCCAGCAGGTGATTTCTGCGTGTCCAGCAGGTGGTTCTGGCGAGTCGAGCAGGTGGTTCCGGCGTGCTCGGCAGGTGCTTCCGGGGTCATTGGCACGTGGTTCTGGCATATCTGAGAGGTGGTTCCGGCATGCCCGGCAGGTGATTCCGGAGTGTTCGCCAAGTGTTTCCGGCGTAGCCGGCAGGTGATTTTGCATGTCCAGCGGTCGTTCCGGCGGGTCGAGCCGGTGGTTCCGGCGTGTCCGGCAGGTGTTTCCGGTCTGTCCGGCAGGTGGTTCTGTGGTGTCCGGCACGAGGTTCAGTCTGAGAGGCTGTGCCGGCATGCCCCTCACGTGATTCCGGCTTGTCCCCGAAGTGGTGCTGGTGTAGCGGGCAGGTGATTTTGGCGTGTCCGGCAGGTGGTTCAGGCGAGTTGAGCAGGTGGTTGCGACGTGCTCGGCAGGTGCTTCCGGCGTCTCCGGCACGTGTTTCTGGCACATCTGACTGGTGGTTCCGGCATGCCCAAAAGTTGATTCCGGTCTGTCCGGTAGGTGGTTCCGGCGTGCACGGCACGTGGTTCTGGTACGTGTCAGAGGTGGTTGCGTATGCCCAACAGGTGATTCCGGACTGTCCGCCACGTGCTTCAGGCACGTCTGAGAGGTGGTTCCAACATGCCCGGCAGGTCATTTCGGAGAGTCGTCCAAGTGGTTCTGGCGTAGCCCACAGGTGATTTTGGCGTGTCTGGCAGGTGGTTCCGCCATGCTCGGCAGGTCGTTCAGGCATGGCCGTCACGTGGTTCCAGTCTGTCCAGGACGTGTTTCCAGCTTCTCCGGCAGGTGGTTCTGGTACGTCTGAGAGGTGGTTCCGCCATGGCTGGCAGGTGATCCCGGACTGTCCCCCAGGTGGTTCTGGCATAGCCAGCAGTTGATATTGGCCTGTCCGGCAGGTGGTTCCAGCGAGTCGAACAGGTGGCTCCGGCGTTCTTGGCAGGTGGTTGTGGTCTGTCCGGTAGGTGTTTCCGGCGTGTCTGGCACGTGCTTCCGGCACGTCTGAGAGGTGGTTCTGGCATGCGCGACAGGTGATTTCGGAGTGTCCGCCAGGTGGTTCTGGCATACCCTGCAGGTGATTTTGGCGTGTCCGGCAGGTGTTTCTGGCGAGTCGAGCAGGTGGCTCCGGCATGCTCGGCAGGTGCTTCCGGCGTCTCCGGCACGTGGTTCTGGTGTGTCTGAGAGCTGGTTCCGGCATGTCCGGCAGATGATTCCGGAGTGTCCGCCAAGTGGTTCTGGCATACCCAGCAGGTGATCTTGGCGTGTCAGGGAGGTGGTACCGGTGAGTCGAGCAGGTGGTTCCGGCGTGCTCAGCAGGTGGTTCAGGCGGTTCTGGCAGGTGGTATCCGTCTTTTCGGGGTGTGGTTCCAGCATCTCATGAACACGTTTCTGGCACGTCTGAGATGTGGTTCCAGCCGGCCCGACAGGTGTTTCCGCAGTGTCCGCCAAGCGGTTCTGGCGTAGTTGGCAGGTGATTTTGGCATGACTGGCAGGTGGTTCCAGCAAGCCTGGCAGGTGATTCCAAAGTGTTCACCAACTCGTTGTGGCGTAGCCGGCAGGTGATTTTTGCGTGATCGGCAGGTGGTTCTGGCGAGTCGAGCAGCTGGTTCCGGCGTGCTCGGCTGGTGCTTCCGGGGTCATTGGCACGGGGTTCTGGCATGTCTGAGAGGTGGTTCCTGCATGCCCGGCAAGTGATTCCGGAGTGTTCGCCAAGTGGTTCTGGCATAGTCGGCAGGTGATTTTGGCATGTCCGGCAGGTGGTTCAGGCGAGTTGAGCAGGTGGTTCCAACGTGCTTGGCAGGTGCTTCCGGCGTCTCCGGCACGTGTTTCTGGCACATCTGACAGGTGGTTCCGGCATGCCCGAAAGGTGATTCCGGTCTGTCCGGTAGGTGGTTCCAGCCTGCACGGCATGTGGTTCTGGTACGTCTCAGAGGTGGTTGCGCATGCCCAACAGGTGATTCCGGACTGTCCGCCACATGGTTCTGGCACGTCTGAGAGGTGCTTCCGGCATGCACGGCAGGTCATCCCAGAGAGTCCTCCAAGTGGTTCTGGCATAACACGCAGGTGATTTTGGCGTGTCTGGCAGGTTGTTCCGTTGTGCTTGGCAGGTGGTTCAGGCTTGCCCGGCAGGTGGTTCCAGACTGTCCAGGACGTGTTTCCAGCTTCTCCGGCAGGTGGTTCTGGTACGTCTGAGAGGTGGTTCCGCCATGGCTGGCAGGTGATTCCGGACCGTCCCCCAGGTGGTTCTGGCATAGCCAGCAGTTGATATTGGCCTGTCCGGCAGGTGGTTCCAGCGAGTCGAACAGGTGGCTCCGGCGTGCTCGGCAGGTGGTTCCAATCTGTCCGGTAGGTGATTCCGGCGTGTCCGGCACGTGCTTCCGGCACGTCTGAGAGGTGGTTCCGGCATGCGCGACTGGTGATTTCGGAGTGTCCGCCAGGTGGTTCTGGCGTACCCGGCAGGTGATTTTGGCGTGTCCGGCATGTGTTTCTGGCGAGTCGAGCACGTGGCTACGGCATGCTCGGCAGGTGCTTCCGGCGTCTCCGGCACGTGGTTCTGGTGTGTCTGAGAGCTGGTTCCGGCATGTCCGGCAGATGATTCCGGAGTGTCCGCCAAGTGGTTCTGGCATACCCGGCTGGTGATTTGGGCATGTCAGGTAGGTGGTTCCGGCGAGTCGAGCAGGTGGCTCCGGCGTGCTCGGCAGGTTGTTCAGACGGGTCTGGCAGGTGTTTTCCGCCTGTTCGGGGTGTGGTTCCAGCATCTCATGCACATGGTTCTGGCACGTCTGAGATGTGGTTCCGGCCGGCCCGACAGGTGTTTCCACAGTGTCCGCCAAGCGGTACTGGCGTAGTTGGCAGGTGATTTTGGCATGACCGGCAGGTGGTTCCAGCAAGCCTGGCAGGTGATTCCGAAGTGTTCCCAACTGGTTGTGGCGTAGCCGGCAGGTGATTTCTGCGTGTCTGGCAGGTGGTTCTGGTGAATCGAGCAGGTGGTTCCTGTGTGCTCGGCAGGTGCTTCCGGGGTCATTGGCACGTGGTTCTGGCATATCTGAGAGGTGGTTCCGGCATGCCCGGCAGGTGATTCCGGAGTGTTCGCCAAGTGTTTCCGGCATACCCGGCAGGTGATTTTGCACGTCCAGCGGTCGTTCCGGCGGGTCGAGTCGGTGGTTCCGGCGTGTCCGGCAGGTGGTTCCGGTCTGTCCGGCAGGTGGTTCTGTGGTGTCCGGCACGAGGTTCAGTCTGAGAGGCTGTGCCGGCATGCCCCTCACGTGATTCCGGCTTGTCCCCGAAGTGGTGCTGGTGTAGCGGGCAGGTGATTTTGGCGTGTCCGGCAGGTGGTTCAGGCGAGTTGAGCAGGTGGTTGCGACGTGCTCGGCAGGTGCTTCTGGCGGCTCCGGCACGTGTTTCTGGCACATCTGACTGGTGGTTCCGGCATGCCCAAAAGTTGATTCCGGTCTGTCCGGTAGGTGGTTCCGGCGTGCACGGCACGTGGTTCTGGTACGTGTCAGAGGTGGTTGCGTATGCCCAACAGGTGATTCCGGACTGTCCGCCACGTGCTTCTGGCACGTCTGAGAGGTGGTTCCAACATGCCCGGCAGGTCATTTCGGAGAGTCGTCCAAGTGGTTCTGGCGTAGCCCGCAGGTGATTTTGGCGTGTCCGGCAGGTGGTTGCGCCGTGCTCGGCAGGTGGTTCAGGCATGGCCGTCACGTGGTTCCAGTCTGTCCAGGACGTGTTTCCAGCTTCTCCGGCAGGTGGTTCTGGTACGTCTGAGAGGTGGTTCCGCCATGGCTGGCAGGTGATCCCGGACTGTCCCTCAGGTGGTTCTGGCATAGCCAGCAGTTGATATTGGCCTGTCCGGCAGGTGGTTCCAGCGAGTCGAACAGGTGGCTCCGGCGTTCTTGTCAGGTGGTTGTAGTCTGTCCGGTAGGTGTTTCCGGCGTGTCTGGCACGTGCTTCCGGCACGTCTGAGAGGTGGTTCCGGCATGCACGGCAGGTGATTCCGTAGTGTCCGCCAGGTGGTTCTGGCATACCCGACAGGTGATTTTGGCGTGTCCGGCAGGTGTTTCTGGCTAGTCGAGCAGGTGGCTCCGGCATGCTCGGCAGGTGCTTCCGGCGTCTCCGGCACTTGGTTCTGGTGTGTCTGAGAGCTGGTTCCAGCATGTCCGGCAGATGATTCCGGAGTGTCCGCCAAGTGGTTCTGGCATACCCAGCAGGTGATTTTGGCGTGTCAGGGAGGTGGTACCGGTGAGTCGAGCAGGTGGTTCCGGCGTGCTCAGCAGGTGGTTCAGGCGGTTCTGGCAGGTGGTATCCGTCTGTTCGGGGTGTGGTTCCAGCATCTCATGAACACGTTTCTGGCACGTCTGAGATGTGGTTCCAGCCGGCCCGACAGGTGTTTCCGCAGTGTCCGCCAAGCGGTTCTGGCGTAGTTGGCAGGTGATTTTGGCATGACCGGCAGGTGGTTCCAGCAAGCCTGGCAGGTGATTCCAAAGTGTTCACCAACTGGTTGTGGCGTAGCCGGCAGGTGATTTTTGCGTGATCGGCAGGTGGTTCTGGCGAATCGAGCAGGTGGTTCCGGCGTGCTCGGCTGGTGCTTCCGGGGTCATTGGCACGGGGTTCTGGCATGTCCGAGAGGTGGTTCCTGCATGCCCGGCAAGTGATTCCGGAGTGTTCGCCAAGTGGTTCTGGCATAGTCGGCAGGTGATTTTGGCATGTCCGGCAGGTGGTTCAGGCGAGTTGAGCAGGTGGTTCCAACGTGCTTGGCAGGTGCTTCCGGCGTCTCCGGCACGTGTTTCTGGCACATCTGACAGGTGGTTCCGGCATGCCCGAAAGGTGATTCCGGTCTGTCCGGTAGGTGGTTCCAGCCTGCACGGCATGTGGTTCTGGTACGTCTCAGAGGTGGTTGCGCATGCCCAACAGGTGATTCCGGACTGTCCGCCACATGGTTCTGGCACGTCTGAGAGGTGGTTCCGGCATGCCCGGCAGGTCATCCCAGAGAGTCCTCCAAGTGGTTCTGGCATAACACGCAGGTGATTTTGGCGTGTCTGGCAGGTTGTTCCGTTGTGCTTGGCAGGTGGTTCAGGCTTGACCGGCAGGTGGTTCCAGACTGTCCAGGACGTGTTTCCAGCTTCTCCGGCAGGTGGTTCTGGTACGTCTGAGAGGTGGTTCCGCCAGGGCTGGCAGGTGATCCCGGACCGTCCCCCAGGTGGTTCTGGCATAGCCAGCAGTTGATATTGGCCTGTCCGGCACGTGGTTCCAGCGAGTCGAACAGGTGGCTCCGGCGTGCTCGGCAGGTGGTTCCGGTCTGTCCGGTAGGTGATTCCGGCGTGTCCGGCACGTGCTTCCGGCACGTCTGAGAGGTGGTTCCGGCATGCGCGACAGGTGATTTCGGAGTGTCCGCCAGGTGGTTCTGGCGTACCCGGCATGTGATTTTGGCGTGTCCGGCAGGTGTTACTGGCGAGTCGAGCAGGTGGCTCCGGCATGCTCGGCAGGTGCTTCCGGCGTCTCCGGCACGTGGTTCTTGTGTGTCTGAGAGCTGGTTCCGGCATGTCCGGCAGATGATTCCGGAGTGTCCGCCAAGTGGTTCTGGCATACCCTGCTGGTGATTTGGGCATGTCAGGTAGGTGGTTCCGGCGAGTCGAGCAGGTGGCTCCGGCATGCTCGGCAGGTTGTTCAGACGGGTCTGGCAGGTGTTTTCCGTCTGTTCGGGGTGTGGTTCCAGCATCTCATGCACATGGTTCTGGCACGTCTGAGATGTGGTTCCGGCCGGCCCGACAGGTGTTTCCACAGTGTCCGCCAAGTGGTACTGGCGTAGTTGGCAGGTGAATTTGGCATGACCGGCAGGTGGTTCCAGCAAGCCCGGCAGGTGATTCCAAAGTGTTCCCCAACTGGTTGTGGCGTAGCCAGCAGGTGATTTCTGCGTGTCCAGCAGGTGGTTCTGGCGAGTCGAGCAGGTGGTTCCGGCGTGCTCGGCAGGTGCTTCCGGGGTCATTGGCACGTGGTTCTGGCATATCTGAGAGGTGGTTCCGGCATGCCCGGCAGGTGATTCAGGAGTGTTCGCCAAGTGTTTCCGGCGTAGCCGGCAGGTGATTTTGCATGTCCAGCGGTCGTTCCGGCGGGTCGAGCCGGTGGTTCCGGCGTGTCCGGCAGGTGGTTCCGGTCTGTCCGGCAGGTGGTTCTGTGGTGTCCGGAACGAGGTTCAGTCTGAGAGGCTGTGCCGGCATGCCCCTCACGTGATTCCGGCTTGTCCCCGAAGTGGTGCTGGTGTAGCGGGCAGGTGATTTTGGCGTGTCCGGCAGGTGGTTCAGGCGAGTTGAGCAGGTGGTTGCGACGTGCTCGGCAGGTGCTTCCGGCGTCTCCGGCACGTGTTTCTGGCACATCTGACTGGTGGTTCCGGCATGCCCAAAAGTTGATTCCGGTCTGTCCGGTAGGTGGTTCCGGCGTGCACGGCACGTGGTTCTGGTACCTGTCAGAGGTGGTTGCGTATGCCCAACAGGTGATTCCGGACTGTCCGCCACGTGCTTCTGGCACGTCTGAGAGGTGGTTCCAACATGCCCGGCAGGTCATTTCGGAGAGTCGTCCAAGTGGTTCTGGCGTAGCCCGCAGGTGATTTTGGCGTGTACGGCAGGTGGTTCCGCCATGCTCGGCAGGTCGTTCAGGCATGGCCGTCACGTGGTTCCAGTCTGTCCAGGACGTGTTTCCAGCTTCTCCGGCAGGTGGTTCTGGTACGTCTGAGAGGTGGTTCCGCCATGGCTGGGAGGTGATCCCGGACTGTCCCCCAGGTGGTTCTGGCATAGCCAGCAGTTGATATTGGCCTGTCCGGCAGGTGGTTCCAGCAAGTCGAACAGGTGGCTCCGGCGTTCTTGGCAGGTGGTTCCGGTCTGTCCGGTAGGTTTTTCCGGGGTGTCCGGCACGTGCTTCCGGCACGTCTGAGAGGTGGTTCCGGCATGCGCGGCAGGTGATTCCGTAGTGTCCGCCAGGTGGTTCTGGCATAACCGGCAGGTGATTTTGGCCAGTCCGGCAGGTGTTTCCGGCGAGTGGAGCAGGTGGCTCCGGCATGCTCGGCAGGTGCTTCTGGCGTCTCCGGCACTTGGTTCTGGTGTGTCTGAGAGCTGGTTCCGGCATGTCCGGCAGATGATTCCGGAGTGTCCGCCAAGTGGTTCTGGCATACCCAGCAGGTGATTTTGGCGTGTCAGGGAGGTGGTACCGGTGAGTCGAGCAGGTGGTTCCGGCGTGCTCAGCAGGTGGTTCAGGCGGTTCTGGCAGGTGGTATCCGTCTGTTCGGGGTGTGGTTCCAGCATCTCATGAACACGTTTCTGGCACGTCTGAGATGTGGTTCCAGCCGGCCCGACAGGTGTTTCCGCAGTGTCCGCCAAGCGGTTCTGGCGTAGTTGGCAGGTGATTTTGGCATGACTGGCAGGTGGTTCCAGCAAGCCTGGCAGGTGATTCCAAAGTGTTCACCAACTGGTTGTGGCGTAGCCGGCAGGTGATTTTTGCGTGATCGGCAGGTGGTTCTGGCGAGTCGAGCAGGTGGTTCCGGCGTGCTCGGCTGGTGCTTCCGGGGTCATTGGCACGGGGTTCTGGCATGTCTGAGAGGTGGTTCCTGCATGCCCGGCAAGTGATTCCGGAGTGTTCGCCAAGTGGTTCTGGCATAGTCAGCAGGTGTTGTTGGCATGTCCGGCAGGTGGTTCAGGCGAGTTGAGCAGGTGGTTCCAACGTGCTTGGCAGGTGCTTCCGGCGTCTCCGGCACGTGTTTCTGGCACATCTGACAGGTGGTTCCGGCATGCCCGAAAGGTGATTCCGGTCTGTCCGGTAGGTGGTTCCAGCCTGCACGGCATGTGGTTCTGGTACGTCTCAGAGGTGGTTGCCCATGCCCAACAGGTGATTCCGGACTGTCCGCCACATGGTTCTGGCACGTCTGAGAGGTGCTTCCGGCATGCCCGGCAGGTCATCCCAGAGAGTCCTCCAAGTGGTTCTGGCATAACACGCAGGTGATTTTGGCGTGTCTGGCAGGTTGTTCCGTTGTGTTTGGCAGGTGGTTCAGGCTTGGCCGGCAGGTGGTTCCAGACTGTCCAGGACGTGTTTCCAGCTTCTCCGGCAGGTGGTTCTGGTACGTCTGAGAGGTGGTTCCGCCATGGCTGGCAGGTGATTCCGGACCAGCCCCCAGGAGGTTCTGGCATAGCCAGCAGTTGATATTGGCCTGTCCGGCAGGTGGTTCCAGCGAGTCGAACAGGTGGCTCCGGCGTGCTCGGCAGGTGGTTCCAATCTGTCCGGTAGGTGATTCCGGCGTGTCCGGCACGTGCTTCCGGCACGTCTGAGAGGTGGTTCCGGCATGCGCGACTGGTGATTTCGGAGTGTCCGCCAGGTGGTTCTGGCGTACCCGGCAGGTGATTTTGGCGTGTCCGGCATGTGTTTCTGGCGAGTCGAGCACGTGGCTACGGCATGCTCGGCAGGTGCTTCCGGCGTCTCCGGCACGTGGTTCTGGTGTGTCTGAGAGCTGGTTCCGGCATGTCCGGCAGATGATTCCGGAGTGTCCGCCAAGTGGTTCTGGCATACCCGGCTGGTGATTTGGGCATGTCAGGTAGGTGGTTCCGGCGAGTCGAGCAGGTGGCTCCGGCGTGCTCGGCAGGTTGTTCAGACGGGTCTGGCAGGTGTTTTCCGCCTGTTCGGGGTGTGGTTCCAGCATCTCATGCACATGGTTCTGGCACGTCTGAGATGTGGTTCCGGCCGGCCCGACAGGTGTTTCCACAGTGTCCGCCAAGCGGTACTGGCGTAGTTGGCAGGTGATTTTGGCATGACCGGCAGGTGGTTCCAGCAAGCCTGGCAGGTGATTCCGAAGTGTTCCCAACTGGTTGTGGCGTAGCCGGCAGGTGATTTCTGCGTGTCTGGCAGGTGGTTCTGGTGAATCGAGCAGGTGGTTCCTGTGTGCTCGGCAGGTGCTTCCGGGGTCATTGGCACGTGGTTCTGGCATATCTGAGAGGTGGTTCCGGCATGCCCGGCAGGTGATTCCGGAGTGTTCGCCAAGTGTTTCCGGCATACCCGGCAGGTGATTTTGCACGTCCAGCGGTCGTTCCGGCGGGTCGAGTCGGTGGTTCCGGCGTGTCCGGCAGGTGGTTCCGGTCTGTCCGGCAGGTGGTTCTGTGGTGTCCGGCACGAGGTTCAGTCTGAGAGGCTGTGCCGGCATGCCCCTCACGTGATTCCGGCTTGTCCCCGAAGTGGTGCTGGTGTAGCGGGCAGGTGATTTTGGCGTGTCCGGCAGGTGGTTCAGGCGAGTTGAGCAGGTGGTTGCGACGTGCTCGGCAGGTGCTTCTGGCGGCTCCGGCACGTGTTTCTGGCACATCTGACTGGTGGTTCCGGCATGCCCAAAAGTTGATTCCGGTCTGTCCGGTAGGTGGTTCCGGCGTGCACGGCACGTGGTTCTGGTACGTGTCAGAGGTGGTTGCGTATGCCCAACAGGTGATTCCGGACTGTCCGCCACGTGCTTCTGGCACGTCTGAGAGGTGGTTCCAACATGCCCGGCAGGTCATTTCGGAGAGTCGTCCAAGTGGTTCTGGCGTAGCCCGCAGGTGATTTTGGCGTGTCCGGCAGGTGGTTGCGCCGTGCTCGGCAGGTGGTTCAGGCATGGCCGTCACGTGGTTCCAGTCTGTCCAGGACGTGTTTCCAGCTTCTCCGGCAGGTGGTTCTGGTACGTCTGAGAGGTGGTTCCGCCATGGCTGGCAGGTGATCCCGGACTGTCCCTCAGGTGGTTCTGGCATAGCCAGCAGTTGATATTGGCCTGTCCGGCAGGTGGTTCCAGCGAGTCGAACAGGTGGCTCCGGCGTTCTTGTCAGGTGGTTGTAGTCTGTCCGGTAGGTGTTTCCGGCGTGTCTGGCACGTGCTTCCGGCACGTCTGAGAGGTGGTTCCGGCATGCACGGCAGGTGATTCCGTAGTGTCCGCCAGGTGGTTCTGGCATACCCGACAGGTGATTTTGGCGTGTCCGGCAGGTGTTTCTGGCTAGTCGAGCAGGTGGCTCCGGCATGCTCGGCAGGTGCTTCCGGCGTCTCCGGCACTTGGTTCTGGTGTGTCTGAGAGCTGGTTCCAGCATGTCCGGCAGATGATTCCGGAGTGTCCGCCAAGTGGTTCTGGCATACCCAGCAGGTGATTTTGGCGTGTCAGGGAGGTGGTACCGGTGAGTCGAGCAGGTGGTTCCGGCGTGCTCAGCAGGTGGTTCAGGCGGTTCTGGCAGGTGGTATCCGTCTGTTCGGGGTGTGGTTCCAGCATCTCATGAACACGTTTCTGGCACGTCTGAGATGTGGTTCCAGCCGGCCCGACAGGTGTTTCCGCAGTGTCCGCCAAGCGGTTCTGGCGTAGTTGGCAGGTGATTTTGGCATGACCGGCAGGTGGTTCCAGCAAGCCTGGCAGGTGATTCCAAAGTGTTCACCAACTGGTTGTGGCGTAGCCGGCAGGTGATTTTTGCGTGATCGGCAGGTGGTTCTGGCGAATCGAGCAGGTGGTTCCGGCGTGCTCGGCTGGTGCTTCCGGGGTCATTGGCACGGGGTTCTGGCATGTCCGAGAGGTGGTTCCTGCATGCCCGGCAAGTGATTCCGGAGTGTTCGCCAAGTGGTTCTGGCATAGTCGGCAGGTGATTTTGGCATGTCCGGCAGGTGGTTCAGGCGAGTTGAGCAGGTGGTTCCAACGTGCTTGGCAGGTGCTTCCGGCGTCTCCGGCACGTGTTTCTGGCACATCTGACAGGTGGTTCCGGCAGGCCCGAAAGGTGATTCCGGTCTGTCCGGTAGGTGGTTCCAGCCTGCACGGCATGTGGTTCTGGTACGTCTAAGAGGTGGTTGCGCATGCCCAACAGGTGATTCCGGACTGTCCGCCACATGGTTCTGGCACGTCTGAGAGGTGGTTCCGGCATGCCCGGCAGGTCATCCCAGAGAGTCCTCCAAGTGGTTCTGGCATAACACGCAGGTGATTTTGGCGTGTCTGGCAGGTTGTTCCGTTGTGCTTGGCAGGTGGTTCAGGCTTGACCGGCAGGTGGTTCCAGACTGTCCAGGACGTGTTTCCAGCTTCTCCGGCAGGTGGTTCTGGTACGTCTGAGAGGTGGTTCCGCCAGGGCTGGCAGGTGATCCCGGACCGTCCCCCAGGTGGTTCTGGCATAGCCAGCAGTTGATATTGGCCTGTCCGGCACGTGGTTCCAGCGAGTCGAACAGGTGGCTCCGGCGTGCTCGGCAGGTGGTTCCGGTCTGTCCGGTAGGTGATTCCGGCGTGTCCGGCACGTGCTTCCGGCACGTCTGAGAGGTGGTTCCGGCATGCGCGACAGGTGATTTCGGAGTGTCCGCCAGGTGGTTCTGGCGTACCCGGCATGTGATTTTGGCGTGTCCGGCAGGTGTTACTGGCGAGTCGAGCAGGTGGCTCCGGCATGCTCGGCAGGTGCTTCCGGCGTCTCCGGCACGTGGTTCTTGTGTGTCTGAGAGCTGGTTCCGGCATGTCCGGCAGATGATTCCGGAGTGTCCGCCAAGTGGTTCTGGCATACCCTGCTGGTGATTTGGGCATGTCAGGTAGGTGGTTCCGGCGAGTCGAGCAGGTGGCTCCGGCATGCTCGGCAGGTTGTTCAGACGGGTCTGGCAGGTGTTTTCCGTCTGTTCGGGGTGTGGTTCCAGCATCTCATGCACATGGTTCTGGCACGTCTGAGATGTGGTTCCGGCCGGCCCGACAGGTGTTTCCACAGTGTCCGCCAAGTGGTACTGGCGTAGTTGGCAGGTGAATTTGGCATGACCGGCAGGTGGTTCCAGCAAGCCCGGCAGGTGATTCCAAAGTGTTCCCCAACTGGTTGTGGCGTAGCCAGCAGGTGATTTCTGCGTGTCCAGCAGGTGGTTCTGGCGAGTCGAGCAGGTGGTTCCGGCGTGCTCGGCAGGTGCTTCCGGGGTCATTGGCACGTGGTTCTGGCATATCTGAGAGGTGGTTCCGGCATGCCCGGCAGGTGATTCAGGAGTGTTCGCCAAGTGTTTCCGGCGTAGCCGGCAGGTGATTTTGCATGTCCAGCGGTCGTTCCGGCGGGTCGAGCCGGTGGTTCCGGCGTGTCCGGCAGGTGGTTCCGGTCTGTCCGGCAGGTGGTTCTGTGGTGTCCGGCACGAGGTTCAGTCTGAGAGGCTGTGCCGGCATGCCCCTCACGTGATTCCGGCTTGTCCCCGAAGTGGTGCTGGTGTAGCGGGCAGGTGATTTTGGCGTGTCCGGCAGGTGGTTCAGGCGAGTTGAGCAGGTGGTTGCGACGTGCTCGGCAGGTGCTTCCGGCGTCTCCGGCACGTGTTTCTGGCACATCTGACTGGTGGTTCCGGCATGCCCAAAAGTTGATTCCGGTCTGTCCGGTAGGTGGTTCCGGCGTGCACGGCACGTGGTTCTGGTACCTGTCAGAGGTGGTTGCGTATGCCCAACAGGTGATTCCGGACTGTCCGCCACGTGCTTCTGGCACGTCTGAGAGGTGGTTCCAACATGCCCGGCAGGTCATTTCGGAGAGTCGTCCAAGTGGTTCTGGCGTAGCCCGCAGGTGATTTTGGCGTGTACGGCAGGTGGTTCCGCCATGCTCGGCAGGTCGTTCAGGCATGGCCGTCACGTGGTTCCAGTCTGTCCAGGACGTGTTTCCAGCTTCTCCGGCAGGTGGTTCTGGTACGTCTGAGAGGTGGTTCCGCCATGGCTGGGAGGTGATCCCGGACTGTCCCCCAGGTGGTTCTGGCATAGCCAGCAGTTGATATTGGCCTGTCCGGCAGGTGGTTCCAGCAAGTCGAACAGGTGGCTCCGGCGTTCTTGGCAGGTGGTTCCGGTCTGTCCGGTAGGTTTTTCCGGGGTGTCCGGCACGTGCTTCCGGCACGTCTGAGAGGTGGTTCCGGCATGCGCGGCAGGTGATTCCGTAGTGTCCGCCAGGTGGTTCTGGCATAACCGGCAGGTGATTTTGGCCAGTCCGGCAGGTGTTTCCGGCGAGTGGAGCAGGTGGCTCCGGCATGCTCGGCAGGTGCTTCTGGCGTCTCCGGCACTTGGTTCTGGTGTGTCTGAGAGCTGGTTCCGGCATGTCCGGCAGATGATTCCGGAGTGTCCGCCAAGTGGTTCTGGCATACCCAGCAGGTGATTTTGGCGTGTCAGGGAGGTGGTACCGGTGAGTCGAGCAGGTGGTTCCGGCGTGCTCAGCAGGTGGTTCAGGCGGTTCTGGCAGGTGGTATCCGTCTGTTCGGGGTGTGGTTCCAGCATCTCATGAACACGTTTCTGGCACGTCTGAGATGTGGTTCCAGCCGGCCCGACAGGTGTTTCCGCAGTGTCCGCCAAGCGGTTCTGGCGTAGTTGGCAGGTGATTTTGGCATGACTGGCAGGTGGTTCCAGCAAGCCTGGCAGGTGATTCCAAAGTGTTCACCAACTGGTTGTGGCGTAGCCGGCAGGTGATTTTTGCGTGATCGGCAGGTGGTTCTGGCGAGTCGAGCAGGTGGTTCCGGCGTGCTCGGCTGGTGCTTCCGGGGTCATTGGCACGGGGTTCTGGCATGTCTGAGAGGTGGTTCCTGCATGCCCGGCAAGTGATTCCGGAGTGTTCGCCAAGTGGTTCTGGCATAGTCAGCAGGTGTTGTTGGCATGTCCGGCAGGTGGTTCAGGCGAGTTGAGCAGGTGGTTCCAACGTGCTTGGCAGGTGCTTCCGGCGTCTCCGGCACGTGTTTCTGGCACATCTGACAGGTGGTTCCGGCATGCCCGAAAGGTGATTCCGGTCTGTCCGGTAGGTGGTTCCAGCCTGCACGGCATGTGGTTCTGGTACGTCTCAGAGGTGGTTGCGCATGCCCAACAGGTGATTCCGGACTGTCCGCCACATGGTTCTGGCACGTCTGAGAGGTGGTTCCGGCATGCCCGGCAGGTCATCCCAGAGAGTCCTCCAAGTGGTTCTGGCATAACACGCAGGTGATTTTGGCGTGTCTGGCAGGTTGTTCCGTTGTGCTTGGCAGGTGGTTCAGGCTTGGCCGGCAGGTGGTTCCAGACTGTCCTGGACGTGTTTCCAGCTTCTCCGGCAGGTGGCTCTGGTACGTCTGAGAGGTGGTTCCGCCGTGGCAGGCAGGTGATTCCGGACCGTCCCCCAGGTGGTTCTGGTATAGCCAGCAGTTGATATTGGCCTGTCCGGCAGGTGGTTCCAGCGAGTCGAACAGGTGGCTCCGGCGTGCTCGGCAGGTGGTTCCGGTCTGTCCGGTAGGTGATTCCGGCGTGTCCGGCACGTGCTTCCGGCACGTCTGAGAGGTGGTTCCGGCATGCGCGACAGGTGATTTCGGAGTGTCCGCCAGGTGGTTCTGGCGTGCCCGGCAGGTGATTTTGGCGTGTCCGGCAGGTGTTTCTGGCGAGTCGAGCAGGTGGCTCCGGCATGCTCGGCAGGTGCTTCCGGCGTCTCCGGCACGTGGTTCTGGTGTGTCTGAGAGCTGGTTCCGGCATGTCCGGCAGATGATTCCGGAGTGTCCGCCAAGTGGTTCTGGCATACCCTGCTGGTGATTTGGGCATGTCAGGTAGGTGGTTCCGGCGAGTCGAGCAGGTGGCTCCGGCGTGCTCGGCAGGTTGTTCAGACGGGTCTGGCAGGTGTTTTCCGTCTGTTCGGGGTGTGGTTCCAGCATCTCATGCACATGGTTCTGGCACGTCTGAGATGTGGTTCCGGCCGGCCCGACAGGTGTTTCCACAGTGTCCGCCAAGTGGTACTGGCGTAGTTGGCAGGTGATTTTGGCATGACCGGCAGGTGGTTCCAGCAAGCCCGGCAGGTGATTCCAAAGTGTTCCCCAACTGGTTGTGGCGTAGCCAGCAGGTGATTTCTGCGTGTCCAGCAGGTGGTTCTGGCGAGTCGAGCAGGTGGTTCCGGCGTGCTCGGCAGGTGCTTCCGGGGTCATTGGCACGTGGTTCTGGCATATCTGAGAGGTGGTTCCGGCATGCCCGGCAGGTGATTCCGGAGTGTTCGCCAAGTGTTTCCGGCGTAGCCGGCAGGTGATTTTGCATGTCCAGCGGTCGTTCCGGCGGGTCGAGCCGGTGGTTCCGGCGTGTCCGGCAGGTGGTTCCGGTCTGTCCGGCAGGTGGTTCTGTGGTGTCCGGCACGAGGTTCAGTCTGAGAGGCTGTGCCGGCATGCCCCTCACGTGATTCCGGCTTGTCCCCGAAGTGGTGCTGGTGTAGCGGGCAGGTGATTTTGGCGTGTCCGGCAGGTGGTTCAGGCGAGTTGAGCAGGTGGTTGCGACGTGCTCGGCAGGTGCTTCCGGCGTCTCCGGCACGTGTTTCTGGCACATCTGACTGGTGGTTCCGGCATGCCCAAAAGTTGATTCCGGTCTGTCCGGTAGGTGGTTCCGGCGTGCACGGCACGTGGTTCTGGTACGTGTCAGAGGTGGTTGCGTATGCCCAACAGGTGATTCCGGACTGTCCGCCACGTGCTTCTGGCACGTCTGAGAGGTGGTTCCAACATGCCCGGCAGGTCATTTCGGAGAGTCGTCCAAGTGGTTCTGGCGTAGCCCGCAGGTGATTTTGGCGTGTCTGGCAGGTGGTTCCGCCATGCTCGGCAGGTCGTTCAGGCATGGCCGTCACGTGGTTCCAGTCTGTCCAGGACGTGTTTCCAGCTTCTCCGGCAGGTGGTTCTGGTACGTCTGAGAGGTGGTTCCGCCATGGCTGGCAGGTGATCCCGGACTGTCCCCCAGGTGGTTCTGGCATAGCCAGCAGTTGATATTGGCCTGTCCGGCAGGTGGTTCCAGCGAGTCGAACAGGTGGCTCCGGCGTTCTTGGCAGGTGGTTGTGGTCTGTCCGGTAGGTGTTTCCGGCGTGTCTGGCACGTGCTTCCGGCACGTCTGAGAGGTGGTTCCGGCATCCGCGGCAGGTGATTCCGTAGTGTCCGCCAGGTGGTTCTGGCATACCCGACAGGTGATTTTGGCGTGTCCGGCAGGTGTTTCTGGCTAGTCGAGCAGGTGGCTCCGGCATGCTCGGCAGATGATTCCGGAGTGTCCGCCAAGTGGTTCTGGCATACCCTGCTGGTGATTTGGGCATGTCAGGTAGGTGGTTCCGGCGAGTCGAGCAGGTGGCTCCGGCGTGCTCGGCAGGTTGTTCAGACGGGTCTGGCAGGTGTTTTCCTTCTGTTCGGGGTGTGGTTCCAGCATCTCATGCACATGGTTCTGGCACGTCTGAGATGTGGTTCCGGCCGGCCCGACAGGTGTTTCCACAGTGTCCGCCAAGTGGTACTGGCGTAGTTGGCAGGTGATTTTGGCATGACCGGCAGGTGGTTCCAGCAAGCCCGGCAGGTGATTCCAAAGTGTTCCCCAACTGGTTGTGGCGTAGCCAGCAGGTGATTTCTGCGTGTCCAGCAGGTGGTTCTGGCGAGTCGAGCAGGTGGTTCCGGCGTGCTCGGCAGGTGCTTCCGGGGTCATTGGCACGTGGTTCTGGCATATCTGAGAGGTGGTTCCGGCATGCCCGGCAGGTGATTCCGGAGTGTTCGCCAAGTGTTTCCGGCGTAGCCGGCAGGTGATTTTGCATGTCCAGCGGTCGTTCCGGTGGGTCGAGCCGGTGGTTCCGGCGTGTCCGGCAGGTGGTTCCGGTCTGTCCGGCAGGTGGTTCTGTGGTGTCCGGCACGAGGTTCAGTCTGAGAGGCTGTGCCGGCATGCCCCTCACGTGATTCCGGCTTGTCCCCGAAGTGGTGCTGGTGTAGCGGGCAGGTGATTTTGGCGTGTCCGGCAGGTGGTTCAGGCGAGTTGAGCAGGTGGTTGCGACGTGCTCGGCAGGTGCTTCCGGCGTCTCCGGCACGTGTTTCTGGCACATCTGACTCGTGGTTCCGGCATGCCCAAAAGTTGATTCCGGTCTGTCCGGTAGGTGGTTCCGGCGTGCACGGCACGTGGTTCTGGTACGTGTCAGAGGTGGTTGCGTATGCCCAACAGGTGATTCCGGACTGTCCGCCACGTGCTTCTGGCACGTCTGAGAGGTGGTTCCAACATGCCCGGCAGGTTATTTCGGAGAGTCGTCCAAGTGGTTCTGGCGTAGCCCGCAGGTGATTTTGGCGTGTCTGGCAGGTGGTTCCGCCATGCTCGGCAGGTCGTTCAGGCATGGCCGTCACGTGGTTCCAGTCTGTCCAGGACGTGTTTCCAGCTTCTCCGGCAGGTGGTTCTGGTACGTCTGAGAGGTGGTTCCGCCATGGCTGGCAGGTGATCCCGGACTGTCCCCCAGGTGGTTCTGGCATAGCCAGCAGTTGATATTGGCCTGTCCGGCAGGTGGTTCCAGCGAGTCGAACAGGTGGCTCCGGCGTTCTTGGCAGGTGGTTGTGGTCTGTCCGGTAGGTGTTTCCGGCGTGTCTGGCACGTGCTTCCGGCACGTCTGAGAGGTGGTTCCGGCATCCGCGGCAGGTGATTCCGTAGTGTCCGCCAGGTGGTTCTGGCATACCCGACAGGTGATTTTGGCGTGTCCGGCAGGTGTTTCTGGCTAGTCGAGCAGGTGGCTCCGGCATGCTCGGCAGGTGCTTCCGGCGTCTCCGGCACTTGGTTCTGGTGTGTCTGAGAGCTGGTTCCGGCATGTCCGGCAGATGATTCCGGAGTGTCCGCCAAGTGGTTCTGGCATACCCAGCAGGTGATTTTGGCGTGTCAGGGAGGTGGTACCGGTGAGTCGAGCAGGTGGTTCCGGCGTGCTCAGCAGGTGGTTCAGGCGGTTCTGGCAGGTGGTATCCGTCTGTTCGGGGTGTGGTTCCAGCATCTCATGAACACGTTTCTGGCACGTCTGAGATGTGGTTCCAGCCGGCCCGACAGGTGTTTCCGCAGTGTCCGCCAAGCGGTTCTGGCGTAGTTGGCAGGTGATTTTGGCATGACCGGCAGGTGGTTCCAGCAAGCCTGGCAGGTGATTCCAAAGTGTTCACCAACTGGTTGTGGCGTAGCCGGCAGGTGATTTTTGCGTGATCGGCAGGTGGTTCTGGCGAGTCGAGCAGCTGGTTCCGGCGTGCTCGGCTGGTGCTTCCGGGGTCATTGGCACGGGGTTCTGGCATGTCTGAGAGGTGGTTCCTGCATGCCCGGCAAGTGATTCCGGAGTGTTCGCCAAGTGGTTCTGGCATAGTCGGCAGGTGATTTTGGCATGTCCGGCAGGTGGTTCAGGCGAGTTGAGCAGGTGGTTCCAACGTGCTTGGCAGGTGCTTCCGGCGTCTCCGGCACGTGTTTCTGGCACATCTGACAGGTGGTTCCGGCATGCCCGAAAGGTGATTCCGGTCTGTCCGGTAGGTGGTTCCAGCCTGCACGGCATGTGGTTCTGGTACGTCTCAGAGGTGGTTGCGCATGCCCAACAGGTGATTCCGGACTGTCCGCCACATGGTTTTGGCACGTCTGAGAGGTGGTTCCGGCATGCCCGGCAGGTCATCCCAGAGAGCCCTCCAAGTGGTTCTGGCATAGCACGCAGTTGATTTTGGCGTGTCTGGCAGGTTGTTCCGTTGTGCTTGGCAGGTGGTTCAGGCTTGGCCGGCAGGTGGTTCCAGACTGTCCTGGACGTGTTTCCAGCTTCTCCGGCAGGTGGCTCTGGTACGTCTGAGAGGTGGTTCCGCCATGGCAGGCAGGTGATTCCGGACCGTCCCCCAGGTGGTTATGGTATAGCCAGCAGTTGATATTGGCATGTCCGGCAGGTGGTTCCAGCGAGTCGAACAGGTGGCTCCGGCGTGCTCGGCAGGTGGTTCCGGTCTGTCCGGTAGGTGATTCCGGCGTGTCCGGCACGTGCTTCCGGCACGTCTGAGAGGTGGTTCCGGCATGCGCGACAGGTGATTTCGGAGTGTCCGCCAGGTGGTTCTGGCGTACCCGGCAGGTGATTTTGGCGTGTCCGGCAGGTGTTTCTGGCGAGTCGAGCAGGTGGCTCCGGCATGCTCGGCAGGTGCTTCCGGCGTCTCCGGCACGTGGTTCTGGTGTGTCTGAGAGCTGGTTCCGGCATGTCCGGCAGATGATTCCGGAGTGTCCGCCAAGTGGTTCTGGCATACCCTGCTGGTGATTTGGGCATGTCAGGTAGGTGGTTCCGGCGAGTCGAGCAGGTGGCTCCGGCGTGCTCGGCAGGTTGTTCAGACGGGTCTGGCAGGTGTTTTCCGTCTGTTCGGGGTGTGGTTCCAGCATCTCATGCACATGGTTCTGGCACGTCTGAGATGTGGTTCCGGCCGGCCCGACAGGTGTTTCCACAGTGTCCGCCAAGTGGTACTGGCGTAGTTGGCAGGTGATTTTGGCATGACCGGCAGGTGGTTCCAGCAAGCCCGGCAGGTGATTCCAAAGTGTTCCCCAACTGGTTGTGGCGTAGCCAGCAGGTGATTTCTGCGTGTCCAGCAGGTGGTTCTGGCGAGTCGAGCAGGTGGTTCCGGCATGCTCGGCAGGTGCTTCCGGCGTCTCCGGCACTTGGTTCTGGTGTGTCTGAGAGCTGGTTCCGGCATGTCCGGCAGATGATTCCGGAGTGTCCGCCAAGTGGTTCTGGCATACCCAGCAGGTGATTTTGGCGTGTCAGGGAGGTGGTACCGGTGAGTCGAGCAGGTGGTTCCGGCGTGCTCAGCAGGTGGTTCAGGCGGTTCTGGCAGGTGGTATCCGTCTGTTCGGGGTGTGGTTCCAGCATCTCATGAACACGTTTCTGGCACGTCTGAGATGTGGTTCCAGCCGGCCCGACAGGTGTTTCCGCAGTGTCCGCCAAGCGGTTCTGGCGTAGTTGGCAGGTGATTTTGGCATGACCGGCAGGTGGTTCCAGCAAGCCTGGCAGGTGATTCCAAAGTGTTCACCAACTGGTTGTGGCGTAGCCGGCAGGTGATTTTTGCGTGATCGGCAGGTGGTTCTGGCGAGTCGAGCAGCTGGTTCCGGCGTGCTCGGCTGGTGCTTCCGGGGTCATTGGCACGGGGTTCTGGCATGTCTGAGAGGTGGTTCCTGCATGCCCGGCAAGTGATTCCGGAGTGTTCGCCAAGTGGTTCTGGCATAGTCGGCAGGTGATTTTGGCATGTCCGGCAGGTGGTTCAGGCGAGTTGAGCAGGTGGTTCCAACGTGCTTGGCAGGTGCTTCCGGCGTCTCCGGCACGTGTTTCTGGCACATCTGACAGGTGGTTCCGGCATGCCCGAAAGGTGATTCCGGTCTGTCCGGTAGGTGGTTCCAGCCTGCACGGCATGTGGTTCTGGTACGTCTCAGAGGTGGTTGCGCATGCCCAACAGGTGATTCCGGACTGTCCGCCACATGGTTCTGGCACGTCTGAGAGGTGGTTCCGGCATGCCCGGCAGGTCATCCCAGAGAGTCCTCCAAGTGGTTCTGGCATAACACGCAGGTGATTTTGGCGTGTCTGGCAGGTTGTTCCGTTGTGCTTGGCAGGTGGTTCAGGCTTGGCCGGCAGGTGGTTCCAGACTGTCCAGGACGTGTTTCCAGCTTCTCCGGCAGGTGGTTCTGGTACGTCTGAGAGGTGGTTCCGCCATGGCTGGCAGGTGATCCCGGACCGTCCCCCAGGTGGTTCTGGCATAGCCAGCAGTTGATATTGGCCTGTCCGGCACGTGGTTCCAGCGAGTCGAACAGGTGGCCCCGGCGTGGTCGGCAGGTGGTTCCGGTCTGTCCGGTAGGTGATTCCGGCGTGTCCGGCACGTGCTTCCGGCACGTCTGAGAGGTGGTTCCGGCATGCGCGACAGGTGATTTCGGAGTGTCCGCCAGGTGGTTCTGGCGTACCCGGCAGGTGATTTTGGCGTGTCCGGCAGGTGTTTCTGGCGAGTCGAGCAGGTGGCTCCGGCATGCTCGGCAGGTGCTTCCGGCGTCTCCGGCACGTGGTTCTTGTGTGTCTGAGAGCTGGTTCCGGCATGTCCGGCAGATGATTCCGGAGTGTCCGCCAAGTGGTTCTGGCATACCCTGCTGGTGATTTGGGCATGTCAGGTAGGTGGTTCCGGCGAGTCGAGCAGGTGGCTCCGGCGTGCTCGGCAGGTTGTTCAGACGGGTCTGGCAGGTGTTTTCCGTCTGTTCGGGGTGTGGTTCCAGCATCTCATGCACATGGTTCTGGCACGTCTGAGATGTGGTTCCGGCCGGCCCGACAGGTGTTTCCACAGTGTCCGCCAAGTGGTACTGGCGTAGTTGGCAGGTGATTTTGGCATGACCGGCAGGTGGTTCCAGCAAGCCCGGCAGGTGATTCCAAAGTGTTCCCCAACTGGTTGTGGCGTAGCCAGCAGGTGATTTCTGCGTGTCCAGCAGGTGGTTCTGGCGAGTCGAGCAGGTGGTTCCGGCGTGCTCGGCAGGTGCTTCCGGGGTCATTGGCACGTGGTTCTGGCATATCTGAGAGGTGGTTCCGGCATGCCCGGCAGGTGATTCCGGAGTGTTCGCCAAGTGTTTCCGGCGTAGCCGGCAGGTGATTTTGCATGTCCAGCGGTCGTTCCGGCGGGTCGAGCCGGTGGTTCCGGCGTGTCCGGCAGGTGGTTCCGGTCTGTCCGGCAGGTGGTTCTGTGGTGTCCGGCACGAGGTTCAGTCTGAGAGGCTGTGCCGGCATGCCCCTCACGTGATTCCGGCTTGTCCCCGAAGTGGTGCTGGTGTAGCGGGCAGGTGATTTTGGCGTGTCCGGCAGGTGGTTCAGGCGAGTTGAGCAGGTGGTTGCGACGTGCTCGGCAGGTGCTTCCGGCGTCTCCGGCACGTGTTTCTGGCACATCTGACTGGTGGTTCCGGCATGCCCAAAAGTTGATTCCGGTCTGTCCGGTAGGTGGTTCCGGCGTGCACGGCACGTGGTTCTGGTACGTGTCAGAGGTGGTTGCGTATGCCCAACAGGTGATTCCGGACTGTCCGCCACGTGCTTCTGGCACGTCTGAGAGGTGGTTCCAACATGCCCGGCAGGTCATTTCGGAGAGTCGTCCAAGTGGTTCTGGCGTAGCCCGCAGGTGATTTTGGCGTGTCTGGCAGGTGGTTCCGCCATGCTCGGCAGGTCGTTCAGGCATGGCCGTCACGTGGTTCCAGTCTGTCCAGGACGTGTTTCCAGCTTCTCCGGCAGGTGGTTCTGGTACGTCTGAGAGGTGGTTCCGCCATGGCTGGCAGGTGATCCCGGACTGTCCCCCAGGTGGTTCTGGCATAGCCAGCAGTTGATATTGGCCTGTCCGGCAGGTGGTTCCAGCGAGTCGAACAGGTGGCTCCGGCGTTCTTGGCAGGTGGTTGTGGTCTGTCCGGTAGGTGTTTCCGGCGTGTCTGGCACGTGCTTCCGGCACGTCTGAGAGGTGGTTCCGGCATCCGCGGCAGGTGATTCCGTAGTGTCCGCCAGGTGGTTCTGGCATACCCGACAGGTGATTTTGGCGTGTCCGGCAGGTGTTTCTGGCTAGTCGAGCAGGTGGCTCCGGCATGCTCGGCAGGTGCTTCCGGCGTCTCCGGCACTTGGTTCTGGTGTGTCTGAGAGCTGGTTCCGGCATGTCCGGCAGATGATTCCGGAGTGTCCGCCAAGTGGTTCTGGCATACCCAGCAGGTGATTTTGGCGTGTCAGGGAGGTGGTACCGGTGAGTCGAGCAGGTGGTTCCGGCGTGCTCAGCAGGTGGTTCAGGCGGTTCTGGCAGGTGGTATCCGTCTGTTCGGGGTGTGGTTCCAGCATCTCATGAACACGTTTCTGGCACGTCTGAGATGTGGTTCCAGCCGGCCCGACAGGTGTTTCCGCAGTGTCCGCCAAGCGGTTCTGGCGTAGTTGGCAGGTGATTTTGGCATGACCGGCAGGTGGTTCCAGCAAGCCTGGCAGGTGATTCCAAAGTGTTCACCAACTGGTTGTGGCGTAGCCGGCAGGTGATTTTTGCGTGATCGGCAGGTGGTTCTGGCGAGTCGAGCAGCTGGTTCCGGCGTGCTCGGCTGGTGCTTCCGGGGTCATTGGCACGGGGTTCTGGCATGTCTGAGAGGTGGTTCCTGCATGCCCGGCAAGTGATTCCGGAGTGTTCGCCAAGTGGTTCTGGCATAGTCGGCAGGTGATTTTGGCATGTCCGGCAGGTGGTTCAGGCGAGTTGAGCAGGTGGTTCCAACGTGCTTGGCAGGTGCTTCCGGCGTCTCCGGCACGTGTTTCTGGCACATCTGAAAGGTGGTTCCGGCATGCCCGAAAGGTGATTCCGGTCTGTCCGGTAGGTGGTTCCAGCCTGCACGGCATGTGGTTCTGGTACGTCTCAGAGGTGGTTGCGCATGCCCAACAGGTGATTCCGGACTGTCCGCCACATGGTTCTGGCACGTCTGAGAGGTGGTTCCGGCACGCACGGCAGGTCATCCCAGAGAGTCCTCCAAGTGGTTCTGGCATAACACGCAGGTGATTTTGGCGTGTCTGGCAGGTTGTTCCGTTGTGCTTGGCAGGTGGTTCAGGCTTGGCCGGCAGGTGGTTCCAGACTGTCCAGGACGTGTTTCCAGCTTCTCCGGCAGGTGGCTCTGGTACGTCTGAGAGGTGGTTCCGCCATGGCTGGCAGGTGATTCCGGACCGTCCCCCAGGTGGTTCTGGCATAGCCAGCAGTTGATATTGGCCTGTCCGGCAGGTGGTTCCAGCGAGTCGAACAGGTGGCTCCGGCGTGCTCGGCAGGTGGTTCCGGTCTGTCCGGTAGGTGATTCCGGCTTGTCCGGCACGTGCCTCCGGCAAGTCTGAGAGTAGGTTCCGGCATGCGCGACAGGTGATTTCGGAGTGTCCGCCAGGTGGTTCTGGCGTACCCGGCAGGTGATTTTGGCGTGTCCGGCAGGTGTTTCTGGCGAGTCGAGCAGGTGGCTCCGGCATGCTCGGCAGGTGCTTCCGGGGTCTCCGGCACGTGGTTCTGGTGTGTCTGAGAGCTGGTTCTGGCATGTCCGGCAGATGATTCCGGAGTGTCCGCCAAGTGGTTCTGGCATACCCAGCTGGTGATTTGGGCATGTCAGGTAGGTGGTTCCGGCGAGTCGAGCAGGTGGCTCCGGCGTGCTCGGCAGGTTGTTCAGACGGGTCTGGCAGGTGTTTTCCGTCTTTTCGGGGTGTGGTTCCAGCATCTCATGCACATGGTTCTGGCGCGTCTGAGATGTAGTTCCGGCCGGCCCGACAGGTGTTTCCACAGTGTCCGCCAAGTGGTACTGGCGTAGTTGGCAGGTGATTTTGGCATGACCGGCAGGTGGTTCCAGCAAGCCCGGCAGGTGATTCCGAAGTGTTCCCCAACTGGTTGTGGCGTAGCCGGCAGGTGATTTCTGCGTGTCCAGAGGTGGTTCTGGCGAGTCGAGCAGGTGGTTCAGGCGTGCTCGGCAGGTGCTTCTGGGGTCATTGGCACGTGGTTCTGGCATATCTGAGAGGTGGTTCCGGCATGCCCGGCAGGTGATTCCGGAGTGTTCGCCAAGTGTTTCCGGCGTAGCCGGCAGGTGATTTTGCATGTCCAGCGGTCGTTCCGGCGGGTCGAGCCGGTGGTTCCGGCGTGTCTGGCAGGTGGTTCCGGTCTGTCCGGCAGGTGGTTCTGTGGTGTCCGGCACGAGGTTCAGTCTGAGAGGCTGTGCCGGCATGCCCCTCACGTGATTCCGGCTTGTCCCCGAAGTGGTGCTGGTGTAGCGGGCAGGTGATTTTGGCGTGTCCGGCAGGTGGTTCAGGCGAGTTGAGCAGGTGGTTGCGACGTGCTCGGCAGGTGCTTCCGGCGTCTCCGGCACGTGTTTCTGGCACATCTGACTGGTGGTTCCGGCATGCCCAAAAGTTGATTCCGGTCTGTACGGTAGGTGGTTCCGGCGTGCACGGCACGTGGTTCTGGTACGTCTCAGAGGTGGTTGCGTATGCCCAACAGGTGATTCCGGACTGTCCGCCACGTGCTTCTGGCACGTCTGAGAGGTGGTTCCAACATGCCCGGCAGGTCATTTCGGAGAGTCGTCCAAGTGGTTCTGGCGTAGCCCGCAGGTGATTTTGGCGTGTCCGGCAGGTGGTTCCGCCGTGCTCGGCAGGTGGTTCAGGCATGGCCGTCACGTGGTTCCAGTCTGTCCAGGACGTGTTTCCAGCTTCTCCGGCAGGTGGTTCTGGTACGTCTGAGAGGTGGTTCCGCCATGGCTGGCAGGTGATTCCGGACCGTCCCCCAGGTGGTTCTGGCATAGCCAGCAGTTGATATTGGCCTGTCCGGCAGGTGGTTCCAGCGAGTCGAACAGGTGGCTCTGGCGTGCTCGGCAGGTGGTTCCGGTCTGTCCGGTAGGTGATTCCGGCGTGTCCGGCACGTGCCTCCGGCAAGTCTGAGAGTAGGTTCCGGCATGCGCGACAGGTGATTTCGGAGTGTCCGCCAGGTGGTTCTGGCGTACCCGGCAGGTGATTTTGGCGTGTCCGGCAGGTGTTTCTGGCGAGTCGAGCAGGTGGCTCCGGCATGCTCGGCAGGTGCTTCCGGGGTCTCCGGCACGTGGTTCTGGTGTGTCTGAGAGCTGGTTCCGGCATGTCCGGCAGATGATTCCGGAGTGTCCGCCAAGTGGTTCTGGCATACCCAGCTGGTGATTTGGGCATGTCAGGTAGGTGGTTCCGGCGAGTCGAGCAGGTGGCTCCGGCGTGCTCGGCAGGTTGTTCAGACGGGTCTGGCAGGTGTTTTCCGTCTTTTCGGGGTGTGGTTCCAGCATCTCATGCACATGGTTCTGGCGCGTCTGAGATGTAGTTCCGGCCGGCCCGACAGGTGTTTCCACAGTGTCCGCCAAGTGGTACTGGCGTAGTTGGCAGGTGATTTTGGCATGACCGGCAGGTGGTTCCAGCAAGCCCGGCAGGTGATTCCGAAGTGTTCCCCAACTGGTTGTGGCGTAGCCGGCAGGTGATTTCTGCGTGTCCGGAGGTGGTTCTGGCGAGTCGAGCAGGTGGTTCAGGCGTGCTCGGCAGGTGCTTCTGGGGTCATTGGCACATGGTTCTGGCATATCTGAGAGGTGGTTCCGGCATGCCCGGCAGGTGATTCCGGAGTGTTCGCCAAGTGTTTCCGGCGTAGCCGGCAGGTGATTTTGCATGTCCAGCGGTCGTTCCGGCGGGTCGAGCCGGTGGTTCCGGCGTGTCTGGCAGGTGTTTCCGGTCTGTCCGGCAGGTGGTTCTGTGGTGTCCGGCACGAGGTTCAGTCTGAGAGGCTGTGCCGGCATGCCCCTCACGTGATTCCGGCTTGTCCCCGAAGTGGTGCTGGTGTAGCGGGCAGGTGATTTTGGCGTGTCCGGCAGGTGGTTCAGGCGAGTTGAGCAGGTGGTTGCGACGTGCTCGGCAGGTGCTTCCGGCGTCTCCGGCACGTGTTTCTGGCACATCTGACTGGTGGTTCCGGCATGCCCAAAAGTTGATTCCGGTCTGTCCGGTAGGTGGTTCCGGCGTGCACGGCACGTGGTTCTGGTACGTCTCAGAGGTGGTTGCGTATGCCCAACAGGTGATTCCGGACTGTCCGCCACGTGCTTCTGGCACGTCTGAGAGGTGGTTCCAACATGCCCGGCAGGTCATTTCGGAGAGTCGTCCAAGTGGTTCTGGCGTAGCCCGCAGGTGATTTTGGCGTGTCCGGCAGGTGGTTGCGCCGTGCTCGGCAGGTGGTTCAGGCATGGCCGTCACGTGGTTCCAGTCTGTCCAGGACGTGTTTCCAGCTTCTCCGGCAGGAGGTTCTGGTACGTCTGAGAGGTGGTTCCGCCATGGCTGGCAGGTGATCCCGGACCGTCCCCGAGGTGGTTCTGGCATAGCCAGCAGTTGATATTGGCCTGTCCGGCAGGTGGTTCCAGCGAGTCGAACAGGTGGCTCCGGCGTTCTTGGCAGGTGGTTCCGGTCTGTCCGGTAGGTGTTTCCGGCGTGTCTGGCACGTGCTTCCGGCACGTCTGAGAGGTGGTTCCGGCATGCGCGACAGGTGATTTCGGAGTGTCCGCCAGGTGGTTCTGGCGTACCCGGCAGGTGATTTTGGCGTGTCCGGCAGGTGTTTCTGGCGAGTCGAGCAGGTGGCTCCGGCATGCTCGGCAGGTGCTTCCGGCGTCTCCGGCACTTGGTTCTGGTGTGTCTGAGAGCTGGTTCCGGCATGTCCGGCAGATGATTCCGGAGTGTCCGCCAAGTGATTCTGGCATAGCCAGCAGGTGATTTTGGCATGTCATGGAGGTGGTACCGGTGAGTCGAGCAGGTGGTTCCGGCGTGCTCAGCAGGTGGTATCCGTCTGTTCGGGGTGTGGTTCCAGCATCTCATGAACACGTTTCTGGCACGTCTGAGATGTGGTTCCAGCCGGCCCGACAGGTGTTTCCGCAGTGTCCGCCAAGCGGTTCTGGCGTAGTTGGCAGGTGATTTTGGCATGACTGGCAGGTGGTTCCAGCAAGCCTGGCAGGTGATTCCAAAGTGTTCACCAACTGGTTGTGGCGTAGCCGGCAGGTGATTTTTGCGTGATCGGCAGGTGGTTCTGGCGAGTCGAGCAGGTGGTTCCGGCGTGCTCGGCTGGTGCTTCCGGGGTCATTGGCACGGGGTTCTGGCACGTCTGAGAGGTGGTTCCGCCATGGCTGGCAGGTGATCCCGGACTGTCCCCCAGGTGGGTCTGGCATAGCCAGCAGTTGATATTGGCCTCTCCGGCAGGTGGTTCCAGCGAGTCGAACAGGTGGCTCCGGCATTCTTGGCAGGTGGTTGTGGTCTGTCCGGTAGGTGTTTCCGGCGTGTCCGGCACGTGCTTCCGGCACGTCTGAGAGGTGGTTCTGGCATGCGCGACAGGTGATTTCGGAGTGTCCGCCAGGTGGTTCTGGCGTACCCGGCAGGTGATTTTGGCGTGTCCGGCATGTGTTTCTGGCGAGTCGAGCACGTGGCTCCGGCATGCTCGGCAGGTGCTTCCGGCGTCTCCGGCACGTGGTTCTGGTGTGTCTGAGAGCTGGTTCCGGCATGTCCGGCAGATGATTCCGGAGTGTCCGCCAAGTGGTTCTGGCATACCCGGCTGGTGATTTGGGCATGTCAGGTAGGTGGTTCCGGCGAGTCGAGCAGGTGGCTCCGGCGTGCTCGGCAGGTTGTTCAGACGGGTCTGGCAGGTGTTTTCCGTCTGTTCGGGGTGTGGTTCCAGCATCTCATGCACATGGTTCTGGCACGTCTGAGATGTGGTTCCGGCCGGCCCGACAGGTGTTTCCACAGTGTCCGCCAAGTGGTACTGGCGTAGTTGGCAGGTGATTTTGGCATGACCGGCAGGTGGTTCCAGCAAGCCCGGCAGGTGATTCCGAAGTGTTCCCCAACTGGTTGTGGCGTAGCCGGCAGGTGATTTTTGCGTGTCCGGCAGGTGGTTCTGGCGAGTCGAGCAGGTGGTTCCGGCGTGCTCGGCAGGTGCTTCCGGGGTCATTGGCACGTGGTTCTGGCATATCTGAGAGGTGGTTCCGGCATGCCCGGCAGGTGATTCCGGAGTGTTCGCCAAGTGTTTGTGGCGTAGCCGGCAGGTGGTTTTGCATGTCCAGCGGTCGTTCCGGCGGGTCGAGCCGGTGGTTCCGGCGTGTCCGGCAGGTGGTTCCGGTCTGTCCGGCAGGTGGTTCTGTGGTGTCCGGCACTAGGTTCAGTCTGAGAGGCTGTGCCGGCATGCCCCTCACGTGATTCCGGCTTGTCCCCGAAGTGGTGCTGGTGTAGCGGGCAGGTGATTTTGGCGTGTCCGGCAGGTGGTTCAGGCGAGTTGAGCAGGTGGTTGCGACGTGCTCGGCAGGTGCTTCCGGCGTCTCCGGCACGTGTTTCTGGCACATCTGACTGGTGGTTCCGGCATGCCCAAAAGTTGATTCCGGTCTGTCCGGTAGGTGGTTCCGGCGTGCACGGCACGTGGTTCTGGTACGTGTCAGAGGTGGTTGCGTATGCCCAACAGGTGATTCCGGACTGTCCGCCACGTGCTTCTGGCACGTCTGAGAGGTGGTTCCAACATGCCCGGCAGGTCATTTCGGAGAGTCGTCCAAGTGGTTCTGGCGTAGCCCGCAGGTGATTTTGGCGTGTCCGGCAGGTGGTTCCGCCGTGCTCGGCAGGTGGTTCAGGCATGGCCGTCACGTGGTTCTAGTCTGTCCAGGACGTGTTTCCAGCTTCTCCGGCAGGTGGTTCTGGTACGTCTGAGAGGTGGTTCCGCCATGGCTGGCAGGTGATCCTGGACTGTCCCCTAGGTGGTTCTGGCATAGCCAGCAGTTGATATTGGCCTGTCCGGCAGGTGGTTCCAGCGAGTCGAACAGGTGGCTCCGGCATTCTTGGCAGGTGGTTCCGGTCTGTCCGGTAGGTGTTTCCGGCGTGTCCGGCACGTGCTTCCGGCACGTCTGAGAGGTGGTTCCGGCATGCGCGGCAGGTGATTCCGTAGTGTCCGCCAGGTGGTTCTGGCATGCCCGGCAGGTGATTTTTGCGTGTCCGGCAGGTGTTTCCGGCGACTGGAGCAGGTGGCTCCGGCATGCTCGGCCGGTGCTTCTGGCGTCTCCGGCACTTGGTTCTGATGTGTCTGAGAGCTGGTTCCGGCATGTCCGGCAGATGATTCCGGAGTGTCCGCCAAGTGGTTCTGGCATACCCAGCAGGTGATTTTGGCGTGTCAGGGAGGTGGTACCGGTGAGTCGAGCAGGTGGTTCCGGCGTGCTCAGCAGGTGGTTCAGGCGGTTCTGGCAGGTGGTATCCGTCTTTTCGGGGTGTGGTTCCAGCATCTCATGAACACGTTTCTGGCACGTCTGAGATGTGGTTCCAGCCGGCCCGACAGGTGTTTCCGCAGTGTCCGCCAAGCGGTTCTGGCGTAGTTGGCAGGTGATTTTGGCATGACTGGCAGGTGGTTCCAGCAAGCCTGGCAGGTGATTCCAAAGTGTTCACCAACTCGTTGTGGCGTAGCCGGCAGGTGATTTTTGCGTGATCGGCAGGTGGTTCTGGCGAGTCGAGCAGGTGGTTCCGGCGTGCTCGGCTGGTGCTTCCGGGGTCATTGGCACGGGGTTCTGGCATGTCTGAGAGGTGGTTCCTGCATGCCCGGCAAGTGATTCCGGAGTGTTCGCCAAGTGGTTCTGGCATAGTCGGCAGGTGATTTTGGCATGTCCGACAGGTGGTTCAGGCGAGTTGAGCAGGTGGTTCCAACGTGCTTGGCAGGTGCTTCCGGCGTCTCCGGCACGTGTTTCTGGCACATCTGACAGGTGGTTCCGGCATGCCCGAAAGGTGATTCCGGTCTGTCCGGTAGGTGGTTCCAGCCTGCACGGCATGTGGTTCTGGTACGTCTCAGAGGTGGTTGCCCATGCCCAACAGGTGATTCCGGACTGTCCGCCACATGGTTCTGGCACGTCTGAGAGGTGCTTCCGGCATGCCCGGCAGGTCATCCCAGAGAGTCCTCCAAGTGGTTCTGGCATAACACGCAGGTGATTTTGGCGTGTCTGGCAGGTTGTTCCGTTGTGTTTGGCAGGTGGTTCAGGCTTGGCCGGCAGGTGGTTCCAGACTGTCCAGGACGTGTTTCCAGCTTCTCCGGCAGGTGGTTCTGGTACGTCTGAGAGGTGGTTCCGCCATGGCTGGCAGGTGATTCCGGACCAGCCCCCAGGAGGTTCTGGCATAGCCAGCAGTTGATATTGGCCTGTCCGGCAGGTGGTTCCAGCGAGTCGAACAGGTGGCTCCGGCGTGCTCGGCAGGTGGTTCCAATCTGTCCGGTAGGTGATTCCGGCGTGTCCGGCACGTGCTTCCGGCACGTCTGAGAGGTGGTTCCGGCATGCGCGACTGGTGATTTCGGAGTGTCCGCCAGGTGGTTCTGGCGTACCCGGCAGGTGATTTTGGCGTGTCCGGCATGTGTTTCTGGCGAGTCGAGCACGTGGCTACGGCATGCTCGGCAGGTGCTTCCGGCGTCTCCGGCACGTGGTTCTGGTGTGTCTGAGAGCTGGTTCCGGCATGTCCGGCAGATGATTCCGGAGTGTCCGCCAAGTGGTTCTGGCATACCCGGCTGGTGATTTGGGCATGTCAGGTAGGTGGTTCCGGCGAGTCGAGCAGGTGGCTCCGGCGTGCTCGGCAGGTTGTTCAGACGGGTCTGGCAGGTGTTTTCCGCCTGTTCGGGGTGTGGTTCCAGCATCTCATGCACATGGTTCTGGCACGTCTGAGATGTGGTTCCGGCCGGCCCGACAGGTGTTTCCACAGTGTCCGCCAAGCGGTACTGGCGTAGTTGGCAGGTGATTTTGGCATGACCGGCAGGTGGTTCCAGCAAGCCTGGCAGGTGATTCCGAAGTGTTCCCAACTGGTTGTGGCGTAGCCGGCAGGTGATTTCTGCGTGTCTGGCAGGTGGTTCTGGTGAATCGAGCAGGTGGTTCCTGTGTGCTCGGCAGGTGCTTCCGGGGTCATTGGCACGTGGTTCTGGCATATCTGAGAGGTGGTTCCGGCATGCCCGGCAGGTGATTCCGGAGTGTTCGCCAAGTGTTTCCGGCATACCCGGCAGGTGATTTTGCACGTCCAGCGGTCGTTCCGGCGGGTCGAGTCGGTGGTTCCGGCGTGTCCGGCAGGTGGTTCCGGTCTGTCCGGCAGGTGGTTCTGTGGTGTCCGGCACGAGGTTCAGTCTGAGAGGCTGTGCCGGCATGCCCCTCACGTGATTCCGGCTTGTCCCCGAAGTGGTGCTGGTGTAGCGGGCAGGTGATTTTGGCGTGTCCGGCAGGTGGTTCAGGCGAGTTGAGCAGGTGGTTGCGACGTGCTCGGCAGGTGCTTCTGGCGGCTCCGGCACGTGTTTCTGGCACATCTGACTGGTGGTTCCGGCATGCCCAAAAGTTGATTCCGGTCTGTCCGGTAGGTGGTTCCGGCGTGCACGGCACGTGGTTCTGGTACGTGTCAGAGGTGGTTGCGTATGCCCAACAGGTGATTCCGGACTGTCCGCCACGTGCTTCTGGCACGTCTGAGAGGTGGTTCCAACATGCCCGGCAGGTCATTTCGGAGAGTCGTCCAAGTGGTTCTGGCGTAGCCCGCAGGTGATTTTGGCGTGTCCGGCAGGTGGTTGCGCCGTGCTCGGCAGGTGGTTCAGGCATGGCCGTCACGTGGTTCCAGTCTGTCCAGGACGTGTTTCCAGCTTCTCCGGCAGGTGGTTCTGGTACGTCTGAGAGGTGGTTCCGCCATGGCTGGCAGGTGATCCCGGACTGTCCCTCAGGTGGTTCTGGCATAGCCAGCAGTTGATATTGGCCTGTCCGGCAGGTGGTTCCAGCGAGTCGAACAGGTGGCTCCGGCGTTCTTGTCAGGTGGTTGTAGTCTGTCCGGTAGGTGTTTCCGGCGTGTCTGGCACGTGCTTCCGGCACGTCTGAGAGGTGGTTCCGGCATGCACGGCAGGTGATTCCGTAGTGTCCGCCAGGTGGTTCTGGCATACCCGACAGGTGATTTTGGCGTGTCCGGCAGGTGTTTCTGGCTAGTCGAGCAGGTGGCTCCGGCATGCTCGGCAGGTGCTTCCGGCGTCTCCGGCACTTGGTTCTGGTGTGTCTGAGAGCTGGTTCCAGCATGTCCGGCAGATGATTCCGGAGTGTCCGCCAAGTGGTTCTGGCATACCCAGCAGGTGATTTTGGCGTGTCAGGGAGGTGGTACCGGTGAGTCGAGCAGGTGGTTCCGGCGTGCTCAGCAGGTGGTTCAGGCGGTTCTGGCAGGTGGTATCCGTCTGTTCGGGGTGTGGTTCCAGCATCTCATGAACACGTTTCTGGCACGTCTGAGATGTGGTTCCAGCCGGCCCGACAGGTGTTTCCGCAGTGTCCGCCAAGCGGTTCTGGCGTAGTTGGCAGGTGATTTTGGCATGACCGGCAGGTGGTTCCAGCAAGCCTGGCAGGTGATTCCAAAGTGTTCACCAACTGGTTGTGGCGTAGCCGGCAGGTGATTTTTGCGTGATCGGCAGGTGGTTCTGGCGAATCGAGCAGGTGGTTCCGGCGTGCTCGGCTGGTGCTTCCGGGGTCATTGGCACGGGGTTCTGGCATGTCCGAGAGGTGGTTCCTGCATGCCCGGCAAGTGATTCCGGAGTGTTCGCCAAGTGGTTCTGGCATAGTCGGCAGGTGATTTTGGCATGTCCGGCAGGTGGTTCAGGCGAGTTGAGCAGGTGGTTCCAACGTGCTTGGCAGGTGCTTCCGGCGTCTCCGGCACGTGTTTCTGGCACATCTGACAGGTGGTTCCGGCATGCCCGAAAGGTGATTCCGGTCTGTCCGGTAGGTGGTTCCAGCCTGCACGGCATGTGGTTCTGGTACGTCTAAGAGGTGGTTGCGCATGCCCAACAGGTGATTCCGGACTGTCCGCCACATGGTTCTGGCACGTCTGAGAGGTGGTTCCGGCATGCCCGGCAGGTCATCCCAGAGAGTCCTCCAAGTGGTTCTGGCATAACACGCAGGTGATTTTGGCGTGTCTGGCAGGTTGTTCCGTTGTGCTTGGCAGGTGGTTCAGGCTTGACCGGCAGGTGGTTCCAGACTGTCCAGGACGTGTTTCCAGCTTCTCCGGCAGGTGGTTCTGGTACGTCTGAGAGGTGGTTCCGCCAGGGCTGGCAGGTGATCCCGGACCGTCCCCCAGGTGGTTCTGGCATAGCCAGCAGTTGATATTGGCCTGTCCGGCACGTGGTTCCAGCGAGTCGAACAGGTGGCTCCGGCGTGCTCGGCAGGTGGTTCCGGTCTGTCCGGTAGGTGATTCCGGCGTGTCCGGCACGTGCTTCCGGCACGTCTGAGAGGTGGTTCCGGCATGCGCGACAGGTGATTTCGGAGTGTCCGCCAGGTGGTTCTGGCGTACCCGGCATGTGATTTTGGCGTGTCCGGCAGGTGTTACTGGCGAGTCGAGCAGGTGGCTCCGGCATGCTCGGCAGGTGCTTCCGGCGTCTCCGGCACGTGGTTCTTGTGTGTCTGAGAGCTGGTTCCGGCATGTCCGGCAGATGATTCCGGAGTGTCCGCCAAGTGGTTCTGGCATACCCTGCTGGTGATTTGGGCATGTCAGGTAGGTGGTTCCGGCGAGTCGAGCAGGTGGCTCCGGCATGCTCGGCAGGTTGTTCAGACGGGTCTGGCAGGTGTTTTCCGTCTGTTCGGGGTGTGGTTCCAGCATCTCATGCACATGGTTCTGGCACGTCTGAGATGTGGTTCCGGCCGGCCCGACAGGTGTTTCCACAGTGTCCGCCAAGTGGTACTGGCGTAGTTGGCAGGTGAATTTGGCATGACCGGCAGGTGGTTCCAGCAAGCCCGGCAGGTGATTCCAAAGTGTTCCCCAACTGGTTGTGGCGTAGCCAGCAGGTGATTTCTGCGTGTCCAGCAGGTGGTTCTGGCGAGTCGAGCAGGTGGTTCCGGCGTGCTCGGCAGGTGCTTCCGGGGTCATTGGCACGTGGTTCTGGCATATCTGAGAGGTGGTTCCGGCATGCCCGGCAGGTGATTCAGGAGTGTTCGCCAAGTGTTTCCGGCGTAGCCGGCAGGTGATTTTGCATGTCCAGCGGTCGTTCCGGCGGGTCGAGCCGGTGGTTCCGGCGTGTCCGGCAGGTGGTTCCGGTCTGTCCGGCAGGTGGTTCTGTGGTGTCCGGAACGAGGTTCAGTCTGAGAGGCTGTGCCGGCATGCCCCTCACGTGATTCCGGCTTGTCCCCGAAGTGGTGCTGGTGTAGCGGGCAGGTGATTTTGGCGTGTCCGGCAGGTGGTTCAGGCGAGTTGAGCAGGTGGTTGCGACGTGCTCGGCAGGTGCTTCCGGCGTCTCCGGCACGTGTTTCTGGCACATCTGACTGGTGGTTCCGGCATGCCCAAAAGTTGATTCCGGTCTGTCCGGTAGGTGGTTCCGGCGTGCACGGCACGTGGTTCTGGTACCTGTCAGAGGTGGTTGCGTATGCCCAACAGGTGATTCCGGACTGTCCGCCACGTGCTTCTGGCACGTCTGAGAGGTGGTTCCAACATGCCCGGCAGGTCATTTCGGAGAGTCGTCCAAGTGGTTCTGGCGTAGCCCGCAGGTGATTTTGGCGTGTACGGCAGGTGGTTCCGCCATGCTCGGCAGGTCGTTCAGGCATGGCCGTCACGTGGTTCCAGTCTGTCCAGGACGTGTTTCCAGCTTCTCCGGCAGGTGGTTCTGGTACGTCTGAGAGGTGGTTCCGCCATGGCTGGGAGGTGATCCCGGACTGTCCCCCAGGTGGTTCTGGCATAGCCAGCAGTTGATATTGGCCTGTCCGGCAGGTGGTTCCAGCAAGTCGAACAGGTGGCTCCGGCGTTCTTGGCAGGTGGTTCCGGTCTGTCCGGTAGGTTTTTCCGGGGTGTCCGGCACGTGCTTCCGGCACGTCTGAGAGGTGGTTCCGGCATGCGCGGCAGGTGATTCCGTAGTGTCCGCCAGGTGGTTCTGGCATAACCGGCAGGTGATTTTGGCCAGTCCGGCAGGTGTTTCCGGCGAGTGGAGCAGGTGGCTCCGGCATGCTCGGCAGGTGCTTCTGGCGTCTCCGGCACTTGGTTCTGGTGTGTCTGAGAGCTGGTTCCGGCATGTCCGGCAGATGATTCCGGAGTGTCCGCCAAGTGGTTCTGGCATACCCAGCAGGTGATTTTGGCGTGTCAGGGAGGTGGTACCGGTGAGTCGAGCAGGTGGTTCCGGCGTGCTCAGCAGGTGGTTCAGGCGGTTCTGGCAGGTGGTATCCGTCTGTTCGGGGTGTGGTTCCAGCATCTCATGAACACGTTTCTGGCACGTCTGAGATGTGGTTCCAGCCGGCCCGACAGGTGTTTCCGCAGTGTCCGCCAAGCGGTTCTGGCGTAGTTGGCAGGTGATTTTGGCATGACTGGCAGGTGGTTCCAGCAAGCCTGGCAGGTGATTCCAAAGTGTTCACCAACTGGTTGTGGCGTAGCCGGCAGGTGATTTTTGCGTGATCGGCAGGTGGTTCTGGCGAGTCGAGCAGGTGGTTCCGGCGTGCTCGGCTGGTGCTTCCGGGGTCATTGGCACGGGGTTCTGGCATGTCTGAGAGGTGGTTCCTGCATGCCCGGCAAGTGATTCCGGAGTGTTCGCCAAGTGGTTCTGGCATAGTCAGCAGGTGTTGTTGGCATGTCCGGCAGGTGGTTCAGGCGAGTTGAGCAGGTGGTTCCAACGTGCTTGGCAGGTGCTTCCGGCGTCTCCGGCACGTGTTTCTGGCACATCTGACAGGTGGTTCCGGCATGCCCGAAAGGTGATTCCGGTCTGTCCGGTAGGTGGTTCCAGCCTGCACGGCATGTGGTTCTGGTACGTCTCAGAGGTGGTTGCGCATGCCCAACAGGTGATTCCGGACTGTCCGCCACATGGTTCTGGCACGTCTGAGAGGTGGTTCCGGCATGCCCGGCAGGTCATCCCAGAGAGTCCTCCAAGTGGTTCTGGCATAACACGCAGGTGATTTTGGCGTGTCTGGCAGGTTGTTCCGTTGTGCTTGGCAGGTGGTTCAGGCTTGGCCGGCAGGTGGTTCCAGACTGTCCTGGACGTGTTTCCAGCTTCTCCGGCAGGTGGCTCTGGTACGTCTGAGAGGTGGTTCCGCCGTGGCAGGCAGGTGATTCCGGACCGTCCCCCAGGTGGTTCTGGTATAGCCAGCAGTTGATATTGGCCTGTCCGGCAGGTGGTTCCAGCGAGTCGAACAGGTGGCTCCGGCGTGCTCGGCAGGTGGTTCCGGTCTGTCCGGTAGGTGATTCCGGCGTGTCCGGCACGTGCTTCCGGCACGTCTGAGAGGTGGTTCCGGCATGCGCGACAGGTGATTTCGGAGTGTCCGCCAGGTGGTTCTGGCGTGCCCGGCAGGTGATTTTGGCGTGTCCGGCAGGTGTTTCTGGCGAGTCGAGCAGGTGGCTCCGGCATGCTCGGCAGGTGCTTCCGGCGTCTCCGGCACGTGGTTCTGGTGTGTCTGAGAGCTGGTTCCGGCATTTCCGGCAGATGATTCCGGAGTGTCCGCCAAGTGGTTCTGGCATACCCTGCTGGTGATTTGGGCATGTCAGGTAGGTGGTTCCGGCGAGTCGAGCAGGTGGCTCCGGCGTGCTCGGCAGGTTGTTCAGACGGGTCTGGCAGGTGTTTTCCGTCTGTTCGGGGTGTGGTTCCAGCATCTCATGCACATGGTTCTGGCACGTCTGAGATGTGGTTCCGGCCGGCCCGACAGGTGTTTCCACAGTGTCCGCCAAGTGGTACTGGCGTAGTTGGCAGGTGATTTTGGCATGACCGGCAGGTGGTTCCAGCAAGCCCGGCAGGTGATTCCAAAGTGTTCCCCAACTGGTTGTGGCGTAGCCAGCAGGTGATTTCTGCGTGTCCAGCAGGTGGTTCTGGCGAGTCGAGCAGGTGGTTCCGGCGTGCTCGGCAGGTGCTTCCGGGGTCATTGGCACGTGGTTCTGGCATATCTGAGAGGTGGTTCCGGCATGCCCGGCAGGTGATTCCGGAGTGTTCGCCAAGTGTTTCCGGCGTAGCCGGCAGGTGATTTTGCATGTCCAGCGGTCGTTCCGGCGGGTCGAGCCGGTGGTTCCGGCGTGTCCGGCAGGTGGTTCCGGTCTGTCCGGCAGGTGGTTCTGTGGTGTCCGGCACGAGGTTCAGTCTGAGAGGCTGTGCCGGCATGCCCCTCACGTGATTCCGGCTTGTCCCCGAAGTGGTGCTGGTGTAGCGGGCAGGTGATTTTGGCGTGTCCGGCAGGTGGTTCAGGCGAGTTGAGCAGGTGGTTGCGACGTGCTCGGCAGGTGCTTCCGGCGTCTCCGGCACGTGTTTCTGGCACATCTGACTGGTGGTTCCGGCATGCCCAAAAGTTGATTCCGGTCTGTCCGGTAGGTGGTTCCGGCGTGCACGGCACGTGGTTCTGGTACGTGTCAGAGGTGGTTGCGTATGCCCAACAGGTGATTCCGGACTGTCCGCCACGTGCTTCTGGCACGTCTGAGAGGTGGTTCCAACATGCCCGGCAGGTCATTTCGGAGAGTCGTCCAAGTGGTTCTGGCGTAGCCCGCAGGTGATTTTGGCGTGTCTGGCAGGTGGTTCCGCCATGCTCGGCAGGTCGTTCAGGCATGGCCGTCACGTGGTTCCAGTCTGTCCAGGACGTGTTTCCAGCTTCTCCGGCAGGTGGTTCTGGTACGTCTGAGAGGTGGTTCCGCCATGGCTGGCAGGTGATCCCGGACTGTCCCCCAGGTGGTTCTGGCATAGCCAGCAGTTGATATTGGCCTGTCCGGCAGGTGGTTCCAGCGAGTCGAACAGGTGGCTCCGGCGTTCTTGGCAGGTGGTTGTGGTCTGTCCGGTAGGTGTTTCCGGCGTGTCTGGCACGTGCTTCCGGCACGTCTGAGAGGTGGTTCCGGCATCCGCGGCAGGTGATTCCGTAGTGTCCGCCAGGTGGTTCTGGCATACCCGACAGGTGATTTTGGCGTGTCCGGCAGGTGTTTCTGGCTAGTCGAGCAGGTGGCTCCGGCATGCTCGGCAGATGATTCCGGAGTGTCCGCCAAGTGGTTCTGGCATACCCTGCTGGTGATTTGGGCATGTCAGGTAGGTGGTTCCGGCGAGTCGAGCAGGTGGCTCCGGCGTGCTCGGCAGGTTGTTCAGACGGGTCTGGCAGGTGTTTTCCTTCTGTTCGGGGTGTGGTTCCAGCATCTCATGCACATGGTTCTGGCACGTCTGAGATGTGGTTCCGGCCGGCCCGACAGGTGTTTCCACAGTGTCCGCCAAGTGGTACTGGCGTAGTTGGCAGGTGATTTTGGCATGACCGGCAGGTGGTTCCAGCAAGCCCGGCAGGTGATTCCAAAGTGTTCCCCAACTGGTTGTGGCGTAGCCAGCAGGTGATTTCTGCGTGTCCAGCAGGTGGTTCTGGCGAGTCGAGCAGGTGGTTCCGGCGTGCTCGGCAGGTGCTTCCGGGGTCATTGGCACGTGGTTCTGGCATATCTGAGAGGTGGTTCCGGCATGCCCGGCAGGTGATTCCGGAGTGTTCGCCAAGTGTTTCCGGCGTAGCCGGCAGGTGATTTTGCATGTCCAGCGGTCGTTCCGGTGGGTCGAGCCGGTGGTTCCGGCGTGTCCGGCAGGTGGTTCCGGTCTGTCCGGCAGGTGGTTCTGTGGTGTCCGGCACGAGGTTCAGTCTGAGAGGCTGTGCCGGCATGCCCCTCACGTGATTCCGGCTTGTCCCCGAAGTGGTGCTGGTGTAGCGGGCAGGTGATTTTGGCGTGTCCGGCAGGTGGTTCAGGCGAGTTGAGCAGGTGGTTGCGACGTGCTCGGCAGGTGCTTCCGGCGTCTCCGGCACGTGTTTCTGGCACATCTGACTCGTGGTTCCGGCATGCCCAAAAGTTGATTCCGGTCTGTCCGGTAGGTGGTTCCGGCGTGCACGGCACGTGGTTCTGGTACGTGTCAGAGGTGGTTGCGTATGCCCAACAGGTGATTCCGGACTGTCCGCCACGTGCTTCTGGCACGTCTGAGAGGTGGTTCCAACATGCCCGGCAGGTCATTTCGGAGAGTCGTCCAAGTGGTTCTGGCGTAGCCCGCAGGTGATTTTGGCGTGTCTGGCAGGTGGTTCCGCCATGCTCGGCAGGTCGTTCAGGCATGGCCGTCACGTGGTTCCAGTCTGTCCAGGACGTGTTTCCAGCTTCTCCGGCAGGTGGTTCTGGTACGTCTGAGAGGTGGTTCCGCCATGGCTGGCAGGTGATCCCGGACTGTCCCCCAGGTGGTTCTGGCATAGCCAGCAGTTGATATTGGCCTGTCCGGCAGGTGGTTCCAGCGAGTCGAACAGGTGGCTCCGGCGTTCTTGGCAGGTGGTTGTGGTCTGTCCGGTAGGTGTTTCCGGCGTGTCTGGCACGTGCTTCCGGCACGTCTGAGAGGTGGTTCCGGCATCCGCGGCAGGTGATTCCGTAGTGTCCGCCAGGTGGTTCTGGCATACCCGACAGGTGATTTTGGCGTGTCCGGCAGGTGTTTCTGGCTAGTCGAGCAGGTGGCTCCGGCATGCTCGGCAGGTGCTTCCGGCGTCTCCGGCACTTGGTTCTGGTGTGTCTGAGAGCTGGTTCCGGCATGTCCGGCAGATGATTCCGGAGTGTCCGCCAAGTGGTTCTGGCATACCCAGCAGGTGATTTTGGCGTGTCAGGGAGGTGGTACCGGTGAGTCGAGCAGGTGGTTCCGGCGTGCTCAGCAGGTGGTTCAGGCGGTTCTGGCAGGTGGTATCCGTCTGTTCGGGGTGTGGTTCCAGCATCTCATGAACACGTTTCTGGCACGTCTGAGATGTGGTTCCAGCCGGCCCGACAGGTGTTTCCGCAGTGTCCGCCAAGCGGTTCTGGCGTAGTTGGCAGGTGATTTTGGCATGACCGGCAGGTGGTTCCAGCAAGCCTGGCAGGTGATTCCAAAGTGTTCACCAACTGGTTGTGGCGTAGCCGGCAGGTGATTTTTGCGTGATCGGCAGGTGGTTCTGGCGAGTCGAGCAGCTGGTTCCGGCGTGCTCGGCTGGTGCTTCCGGGGTCATTGGCACGGGGTTCTGGCATGTCTGAGAGGTGGTTCCTGCATGCCCGGCAAGTGATTCCGGAGTGTTCGCCAAGTGGTTCTGGCATAGTCGGCAGGTGATTTTGGCATGTCCGGCAGGTGGTTCAGGCGAGTTGAGCAGGTGGTTCCAACGTGCTTGGCAGGTGCTTCCGGCGTCTCCGGCACGTGTTTCTGGCACATCTGACAGGTGGTTCCGGCATGCCCGAAAGGTGATTCCGGTCTGTCCGGTAGGTGGTTCCAGCCTGCACGGCATGTGGTTCTGGTACGTCTCAGAGGTGGTTGCGCATGCCCAACAGGTGATTCCGGACTGTCCGCCACATGGTTTTGGCACGTCTGAGAGGTGGTTCCGGCATGCCCGGCAGGTCATCCCAGAGAGCCCTCCAAGTGGTTCTGGCATAGCACGCAGTTGATTTTGGCGTGTCTGGCAGGTTGTTCCGTTGTGCTTGGCAGGTGGTTCAGGCTTGGCCGGCAGGTGGTTCCAGACTGTCCTGGACGTGTTTCCAGCTTCTCCGGCAGGTGGCTCTGGTACGTCTGAGAGGTGGTTCCGCCATGGCAGGCAGGTGATTCCGGACCGTCCCCCAGGTGGTTATGGTATAGCCAGCAGTTGATATTGGCATGTCCGGCAGGTGGTTCCAGCGAGTCGAACAGGTGGCTCCGGCGTGCTCGGCAGGTGGTTCCGGTCTGTCCGGTAGGTGATTCCGGCGTGTCCGGCACGTGCTTCCGGCACGTCTGAGAGGTGGTTCCGGCATGCGCGACAGGTGATTTCGGAGTGTCCGCCAGGTGGTTCTGGCGTACCCGGCAGGTGATTTTGGCGTGTCCGGCAGGTGTTTCTGGCGAGTCGAGCAGGTGGCTCCGGCATGCTCGGCAGGTGCTTCCGGCGTCTCCGGCACGTGGTTCTGGTGTGTCTGAGAGCTGGTTCCGGCATGTCCGGCAGATGATTCCGGAGTGTCCGCCAAGTGGTTCTGGCATACCCTGCTGGTGATTTGGGCATGTCAGGTAGGTGGTTCCGGCGAGTCGAGCAGGTGGCTCCGGCGTGCTCGGCAGGTTGTTCAGACGGGTCTGGCAGGTGTTTTCCGTCTGTTCGGGGTGTGGTTCCAGCATCTCATGCACATGGTTCTGGCACGTCTGAGATGTGGTTCCGGCCGGCCCGACAGGTGTTTCCACAGTGTCCGCCAAGTGGTACTGGCGTAGTTGGCAGGTGATTTTGGCATGACCGGCAGGTGGTTCCAGCAAGCCCGGCAGGTGATTCCAAAGTGTTCCCCAACTGGTTGTGGCGTAGCCAGCAGGTGATTTCTGCGTGTCCAGCAGGTGGTTCTGGCGAGTCGAGCAGGTGGTTCCGGCGTGCTCGGCAGGTGCTTCCGGGGTCATTGGCACGTGGTTCTGGCATATCTGAGAGGTGGTTCCGGCATGCCCGGCAGGTGATTCCGGAGTGTTCGCCAAGTGTTTCCGGCGTAGCCGGCAGGTGATTTTGCATGTCCAGCGGTCGTTCCGGCGGGTCGAGCCGGTGGTTCCGGCGTGTCCGGCAGGTGGTTCCGGTCTGTCCGGCAGGTGGTTCTGTGGTGTCCGGCACGAGGTTCAGTCTGAGAGGCTGTGCCGGCATGCCCCTCACGTGATTCCGGCTTGTCCCCGAAGTGGTGCTGGTGTAGCGGGCAGGTGATTTTGGCGTGTCCGGCAGGTGGTTCAGGCGAGTTGAGCAGGTGGTTGCGACGTGCTCAGCAGGTGCTTCCGGCGTCTCCGGCACGTGTTTCTGGCACATCTGACTCGTGGTTCCGGCATGCCCAAAAGTTGATTCCGGTCTGTCCGGTAGGTGGTTCCGGCGTGCACGGCACGTGGTTCTGGTACGTGTCAGAGGTGGTTGCGTATGCCCAACAGGTGATTCCGGACTGTCCGCCACGTGCTTCTGGCACGTCTGAGAGGTGGTTCCAACATGCCCGGCAGGTCATTTCGGAGAGTCGTCCAAGTGGTTCTGGCGTAGCCCGCAGGTGATTTTGGCGTGTCTGGCAGGTGGTTCCGCCATGCTCGGCAGGTCGTTCAGGCATGGCCGTCACGTGGTTCCAGTCTGTCCAGGACGTGTTTCCAGCTTCTCCGGCAGGTGGTTCTGGTACGTCTGAGAGGTGGTTCCGCCATGGCTGGCAGGTGATCCCGGACTGTCCCCCAGGTGGTTCTGGCATAGCCAGCAGTTGATATTGGCCTGTCCGGCAGGTGGTTCCAGCGAGTCGAACAGGTGGCTCCGGCGTTCTTGGCAGGTGGTTGTGGTCTGTCCGGTAGGTGTTTCCGGCGTGTCTGGCACGTGCTTCCGGCACGTCTGAGAGGTGGTTCCGGCATCCGCGGCAGGTGATTCCGTAGTGTCCGCCAGGTGGTTCTGGCATACCCGACAGGTGATTTTGGCGTGTCCGGCAGGTGTTTCTGGCTAGTCGAGCAGGTGGCTCCGGCATGCTCGGCAGGTGCTTCCGGCGTCTCCGGCACTTGGTTCTGGTGTGTCTGAGAGCTGGTTCCGGCATGTCCGGCAGATGATTCCGGAGTGTCCGCCAAGTGGTTCTGGCATACCCAGCAGGTGATTTTGGCGTGTCAGGGAGGTGGTACCGGTGAGTCGAGCAGGTGGTTCCGGCGTGCTCAGCAGGTGGTTCAGGCGGTTCTGGCAGGTGGTATCCGTCTGTTCGGGGTGTGGTTCCAGCATCTCATGAACACGTTTCTGGCACGTCTGAGATGTGGTTCCAGCCGGCCCGACAGGTGTTTCCGCAGTGTCCGCCAAGCGGTTCTGGCGTAGTTGGCAGGTGATTTTGGCATGACCGGCAGGTGGTTCCAGCAAGCCTGGCAGGTGATTCCAAAGTGTTCACCAACTGGTTGTGGCGTAGCCGGCAGGTGATTTTTGCGTGATCGGCAGGTGGTTCTGGCGAGTCGAGCAGCTGGTTCCGGCGTGCTCGGCTGGTGCTTCCGGGGTCATTGGCACGGGGTTCTGGCATGTCTGAGAGGTGGTTCCTGCATGCCCGGCAAGTGATTCCGGAGTGTTCGCCAAGTGGTTCTGGCATAGTCGGCAGGTGATTTTGGCATGTCCGGCAGGTGGTTCAGGCGAGTTGAGCAGGTGGTTCCAACGTGCTTGGCAGGTGCTTCCGGCGTCTCCGGCACGTGTTTCTGGCACATCTGACAGGTGGTTCCGGCATGCCCGAAAGGTGATTCCGGTCTGTCCGGTAGGTGGTTCCAGCCTGCACGGCATGTGGTTCTGGTACGTCTCAGAGGTGGTTGCGCATGCCCAACAGGTGATTCCGGACTGTCCGCCACATGGTTCTGGCACGTCTGAGAGGTGGTTCCGGCATGCCCGGCAGGTCATCCCAGAGAGTCCTCCAAGTGGTTCTGGCATAACACGCAGGTGATTTTGGCGTGTCTGGCAGGTTGTTCCGTTGTGCTTGGCAGGTGGTTCAGGCTTGGCCGGCAGGTGGTTCCAGACTGTCCAGGACGTGTTTCCAGCTTCTCCGGCAGGTGGTTCTGGTACGTCTGAGAGGTGGTTCCGCCATGGCTGGCAGGTGATCCCGGACCGTCCCCCAGGTGGTTCTGGCATAGCCAGCAGTTGATATTGGCCTGTCCGGCACGTGGTTCCAGCGAGTCGAACAGGTGGCTCCGGCGTGGTCGGCAGGTGGTTCCGGTCTGTCCGGTAGGTGATTCCGGCGTGTCCGGCACGTGCTTCCGGCACGTCTGAGAGGTGGTTCCGGCATGCGCGACAGGTGATTTCGGAGTGTCCGCCAGGTGGTTCTGGCGTACCCGGCAGGTGATTTTGGCGTGTCCGGCAGGTGTTTCTGGCGAGTCGAGCAGGTGGCTCCGGCATGCTCGGCAGGTGCTTCCGGCGTCTCCGGCACGTGGTTCTTGTGTGTCTGAGAGCTGGTTCCGGCATGTCCGGCAGATGATTCCGGAGTGTCCGCCAAGTGGTTCTGGCATACCCTGCTGGTGATTTGGGCATGTCAGGTAGGTGGTTCCGGCGAGTCGAGCAGGTGGCTCCGGCGTGCTCGGCAGGTTGTTCAGACGGGTCTGGCAGGTGTTTTCCGTCTGTTCGGGGTGTGGTTCCAGCATCTCATGCACATGGTTCTGGCACGTCTGAGATGTGGTTCCGGCCGGCCCGACAGGTGTTTCCACAGTGTCCGCCAAGTGGTACTGGCGTAGTTGGCAGGTGATTTTGGCATGACCGGCAGGTGGTTCCAGCAAGCCCGGCAGGTGATTCCAAAGTGTTCCCCAACTGGTTGTGGCGTAGCCAGCAGGTGATTTCTGCGTGTCCAGCAGGTGGTTCTGGCGAGTCGAGCAGGTGGTTCCGGCGTGCTCGGCAGGTGCTTCCGGGGTCATTGGCACGTGGTTCTGGCATATCTGAGAGGTGGTTCCAGCATGCCCGGCAGGTGATTCCGGAGTGTTCGCCAAGTGTTTCCGGCGTAGCCGGCAGGTGATTTTGCATGTCCAGCGGTCGTTCCGGCGGGTCGAGCCGGTGGTTCCGGCGTGTCCGGCAGGTGGTTCCGGTCTGTCCGGCAGGTGGTTCTGTGGTGTCCGGCACGAGGTTCAGTCTGAGAGGCTGTGCCGGCATGCCCCTCACGTGATTCCGGCTTGTCCCCGAAGTGGTGCTGGTGTAGCGGGCAGGTGATTTTGGCGTGTCCGGCAGGTGGTTCAGGCGAGTTGAGCAGGTGGTTGCGACGTGCTCGGCAGGTGCTTCCGGCGTCTCCGGCACGTGTTTCTGGCACATCTGACTGGTGGTTCCGGCATGCCCAAAAGTTGATTCCGGTCTGTCCGGTAGGTGGTTCCGGCGTGCACGGCACGTGGTTCTGGTACGTGTCAGAGGTGGTTGCGTATGCCCAACAGGTGATTCCGGACTGTCCGCCACGTGCTTCTGGCACGTCTGAGAGGTGGTTCCAACATGCCCGGCAGGTCATTTCGGAGAGTCGTCCAAGTGGTTCTGGCGTAGCCCGCAGGTGATTTTGGCGTGTCTGGCAGGTGGTTCCGCCATGCTCGGCAGGTCGTTCAGGCATGGCCGTCACGTGGTTCCAGTCTGTCCAGGACGTGTTTCCAGCTTCTCCGGCAGGTGGTTCTGGTACGTCTGAGAGGTGGTTCCGCCATGGCTGGCAGGTGATCCCGGACTGTCCCCCAGGTGGTTCTGGCATAGCCAGCAGTTGATATTGGCCTGTCCGGCAGGTGGTTCCAGCGAGTCGAACAGGTGGCTCCGGCGTTCTTGGCAGGTGGTTGTGGTCTGTCCGGTAGGTGTTTCCGGCGTGTCTGGCACGTGCTTCCGGCACGTCTGAGAGGTGGTTCCGGCATCCGCGGCAGGTGATTCCGTAGTGTCCGCCAGGTGGTTCTGGCATACCCGACAGGTGATTTTGGCGTGTCCGGCAGGTGTTTCTGGCTAGTCGAGCAGGTGGCTCCGGCATGCTCGGCAGGTGCTTCCGGCGTCTCCGGCACTTGGTTCTGGTGTGTCTGAGAGCTGGTTCCGGCATGTCCGGCAGATGATTCCGGAGTGTCCGCCAAGTGGTTCTGGCATACCCAGCAGGTGATTTTGGCGTGTCAGGGAGGTGGTACCGGTGAGTCGAGCAGGTGGTTCCGGCGTGCTCAGCAGGTGGTTCAGGCGGTTCTGGCAGGTGGTATCCGTCTGTTCGGGGTGTGGTTCCAGCATCTCATGAACACGTTTCTGGCACGTCTGAGATGTGGTTCCAGCCGGCCCGACAGGTGTTTCCGCAGTGTCCGCCAAGCGGTTCTGGCGTAGTTGGCAGGTGATTTTGGCATGACCGGCAGGTGGTTCCAGCAAGCCTGGCAGGTGATTCCAAAGTGTTCACCAACTGGTTGTGGCGTAGCCGGCAGGTGATTTTTGCGTGATCGGCAGGTGGTTCTGGCGAGTCGAGCAGCTGGTTCCGGCGTGCTCGGCTGGTGCTTCCGGGGTCATTGGCACGGGGTTCTGGCATGTCTGAGAGGTGGTTCCTGCATGCCCGGCAAGTGATTCCGGAGTGTTCGCCAAGTGGTTCTGGCATAGTCGGCAGGTGATTTTGGCATGTCCGGCAGGTGGTTCAGGCGAGTTGAGCAGGTGGTTCCAACGTGCTTGGCAGGTGCTTCCGGCGTCTCCGGCACGTGTTTCTGGCACATCTGAAAGGTGGTTCCGGCATGCCCGAAAGGTGATTCCGGTCTGTCCGGTAGGTGGTTCCAGCCTGCACGGCATGTGGTTCTGGTACGTCTCAGAGGTGGTTGCGCATGCCCAACAGGTGATTCCGGACTGTCCGCCACATGGTTCTGGCACGTCTGAGAGGTGGTTCCGGCACGCACGGCAGGTCATCCCAGAGAGTCCTCCAAGTGGTTCTGGCATAACACGCAGGTGATTTTGGCGTGTCTGGCAGGTTGTTCCGTTGTGCTTGGCAGGTGGTTCAGGCTTGGCCGGCAGGTGGTTCCAGACTGTCCAGGACGTGTTTCCAGCTTCTCCGGCAGGTGGCTCTGGTACGTCTGAGAGGTGGTTCCGCCATGGCTGGCAGGTGATTCCGGACCGTCCCCCAGGTGGTTCTGGCATAGCCAGCAGTTGATATTGGCCTGTCCGGCAGGTGGTTCCAGCGAGTCGAACAGGTGGCTCCGGCGTGCTCGGCAGGTGGTTCCGGTCTGTCCGGTAGGTGATTCCGGCGTGTCCGGCACGTGCCTCCGGCAAGTCTGAGAGTAGGTTCCGGCATGCGCGACAGGTGATTTCGGAGTGTCCGCCAGGTGGTTCTGGCGTACCCGGCAGGTGATTTTGGCGTGTCCGGCAGGTGTTTCTGGCGAGTCGAGCAGGTGGCTCCGGCATGCTCGGCAGGTGCTTCCGGGGTCTCCGGCACGTGGTTCTGGTGTGTCTGAGAGCTGGTTCTGGCATGTCCGGCAGATGATTCCGGAGTGTCCGCCAAGTGGTTCTGGCATACCCAGCTGGTGATTTGGGCATGTCAGGTAGGTGGTTCCGGCGAGTCGAGCAGGTGGCTCCGGCGTGCTCGGCAGGTTGTTCAGACGGGTCTGGCAGGTGTTTTCCGTCTTTTCGGGGTGTGGTTCCAGCATCTCATGCACATGGTTCTGGCGCGTCTGAGATGTAGTTCCGGCCGGCCCGACAGGTGTTTCCACAGTGTCCGCCAAGTGGTACTGGCGTAGTTGGCAGGTGATTTTGGCATGACCGGCAGGTGGTTCCAGCAAGCCCGGCAGGTGATTCCGAAGTGTTCCCCAACTGGTTGTGGCGTAGCCGGCAGGTGATTTCTGCGTGTCCAGAGGTGGTTCTGGCGAGTCGAGCAGGTGGTTCAGGCGTGCTCGGCAGGTGCTTCTGGGGTCATTGGCACGTGGTTCTGGCATATCTGAGAGGTGGTTCCGGCATGCCCGGCAGGTGATTCCGGAGTGTTCGCCAAGTGTTTCCGGCGTAGCCGGCAGGTGATTTTGCATGTCCAGCGGTCGTTCCGGCGGGTCGAGCCGGTGGTTCCGGCGTGTCTGGCAGGTGGTTCCGGTCTGTCCGGCAGGTGGTTCTGTGGTGTCCGGCACGAGGTTCAGTCTGAGAGGCTGTGCCGGCATGCCCCTCACGTGATTCCGGCTTGTCCCCGAAGTGGTGCTGGTGTAGCGGGCAGGTGATTTTGGCGTGTCCGGCAGGTGGTTCAGGCGAGTTGAGCAGGTGGTTGCGACGTGCTCGGCAGGTGCTTCCGGCGTCTCCGGCACGTGTTTCTGGCACATCTGACTGGTGGTTCCGGCATGCCCAAAAGTTGATTCCGGTCTGTACGGTAGGTGGTTCCGGCGTGCACGGCACGTGGTTCTGGTACGTCTCAGAGGTGGTTGCGTATGCCCAACAGGTGATTCCGGACTGTCCGCCACGTGCTTCTGGCACGTCTGAGAGGTGGTTCCAACATGCCCGGCAGGTCATTTCGGAGAGTCGTCCAAGTGGTTCTGGCGTAGCCCGCAGGTGATTTTGGCGTGTCCGGCAGGTGGTTCCGCCGTGCTCGGCAGGTGGTTCAGGCATGGCCGTCACGTGGTTCCAGTCTGTCCAGGACGTGTTTCCAGCTTCTCTGGCAGGTGGTTGTGGTACGTCTGAGAGGTGGTTCCGCCATGGCTGGCAGGTGATCCCGGACCGTACCCGAGGTGGTTCTGGCATAGCCAGCAGTTGATATTGGCCTGTCTGGCAGGTGGTTCCAGCGAGTCGAACAGGTGGCTCCGGCGTTCTTGGCAGGTGGTTCCGGTCTGTCCGGTAGGTGTTTCCGGCGTGTCTGGCACGTGCTTCCGGCACGTCTGAGAGGTGGTTCCGGCATGCGCGACAGGTGATTTCGGAGTGTCCGCCAGCTGGTTCTGGCGTACCCGGCAGGTGATTTTGGCGTGTCCGGCAGGTGTTTCTGGCGAGTCGAGCAGGTGGCTCCGGCATGCTCGGCAGGTGCTTCCGGCGTCTCCGGCACTTGGTTCTGGTGTGTCTGAGAGCTGGTTCCGGCATGTCCGGCAGATGATTCCGGAGTGTCCGCCAAGTGATTCTGGCATAGCCAGCAGGTGATTTTGGCATGTCATGGAGGTGGTACCGGTGAGTCGAGCAGGTGGTTCCGGCGTGCTCAGCAGGTGGTATCCGTCTGTTCGGGGTGTGGTTCCAGCATCTCATGAACACGTTTCTGGCACGTCTGAGATGTGGTTCCAGCCGGCCCGACAGGTGTTTCCGCAGTGTCCGCCAAGCGGTTCTGGCGTAGTTGGCAGGTGATTTTGGCATGACTGGCAGGTGGTTCCAGCAAGCCTGGCAGGTGATTCCAAAGTGTTCACCAACTGGTTGTGGCGTAGCCGGCAGGTGATTTTTGCGTGATCGGCAGGTGCTTCTGGCGAGTCGAGCAGGTGGTTCCGGCGTGCTCGGCTGGTGCTTCCGGGGTCATTGGCACGGGGTTCTGGCACGTCTGAGAGGTGGTTCCGCCATGGCTGGCAGGTGATCCCGGACTGTCCCCCAGGTGGGTCTGGCATAGCCAGCAGTTGATATTGGCCTGTCCGGCAGGTGGTTCCAGCGAGTCGAACAGGTGGCTCCGGCATTCTTGGCAGGTGGTTGTGGTCTGTCCGGTAGGTGTTTCCGGCGTGTCCGGCACGTGCTTCTGGCACGTCTGAGAGGTGGTTCTGGCATGCGCGACAGGTGATTTCGGAGTGTCCGCCAGGTGGTTCTGGCGTACCCGGCAGGTGATTTTGGCGTGTCCGGCATGTGTTTCTGGCGAGTCGAGCACGTGGCTCCGGCATGCTCGGCAGGTGCTTCCGGCGTCTCCGGCACGTGGTTCTGGTGTGTCTGAGAGCTGGTTCCGGCATGTCCGGCAGATGATTCCGGAGTGTCCGCCAAGTGGTTCTGGCATACCCGGCTGGTGATTTGGGCATGTCAGGTAGGTGGTTCCGGCGAGTCGAGCAGGTGGCTCCGGCGTGCTCGGCAGGTTGTTCAGACGGGTCTGGCAGGTGTTTTCCGTCTGTTCGGGGTGTGGTTCCAGCATCTCATGCACATGGTTCTGGCACGTCTGAGATGTGGTTCCGGCCGGCCCGACAGGTGTTTCCACAGTGTCCGCCAAGTGGTACTGGCGTAGTTGGCAGGTGATTTTGGCATGACCGGCAGGTGGTTCCAGCAAGCCCGGCAGGTGATTCCGAAGTGTTCCCCAACTGGTTGTGGCGTAGCCGGCAGGTGATTTTTGCGTGTCCGGCAGGTGGTTCTGGCGAGTCGAGCAGGTGGTTCCGGCGTGCTCGGCAGGTGCTTCCGGGGTCATTGGCACGTGGTTCTGGCATATCTGAGAGGTGGTTCCGGCATGCCCGGCAGGTGATTCCGGAGTGTTCGCCAAGTGTTTGTGGCGTAGCCGGCAGGTGGTTTTGCATGTCCAGCGGTCGTTCCGGCGGGTCGAGCCGGTGGTTACGGCGTGTCCGGCAGGTGGTTCCGGTCTGTCCGGCAGGTGGTTCTGTGGTGTCCGGCACTAGGTTCAGTCTGAGAGGCTGTGCCGGCATGCCCCTCACGTGATTCCGGCTTGTCCCCGAAGTGGTGCTGGTGTAGCGGGCAGGTGATTTTGGCGTGTCCGGCAGGTGGTTCAGGCGAGTTGAGCAGGTGGTTGCGACGTGCTCGGCAGGTGCTTCCGGCGTCTCCGGCACGTGTTTCTGGCACATCTGACTGGTGGTTCCGGCATGCCCAAAAGTTGATTCCGGTCTGTCCGGTAGGTGGTTCCGGCGTGCACGGCACGTGGTTCTGGTACGTCTCAGAGGTGGTTGCGTATGCCCAACAGGTGATTCCGGACTGTCCGCCACGTGCTTCTGGCACGTCTGAGAGGTGGTTCCAACATGCCCGGCAGGTCATTTCGGAGAGTCGTCCAAGTGGTTCTGGCGTAGCCCGCAGGTGATTTTGGCGTGTCCGGCAGGTGGTTCCGCCGTGCTCGGCAGGTGGTTCAGGCATGGCCGTCACGTGGTTCCAGTCTGTCCAGGACGTGTTTCCAGCTTCTCCGGCAGGTGGTTCTGGTACGTCTGAGAGGTGGTTCCGCCATGGCTGGCAGGTGATCCTGGACTGTCCCCTAGGTGGTTCTGGCATAGCCAGCAGTTGATATTGGCCTGTCCGGCAGGTGGTTCCAGCGAGTCGAACAGGTGGCTCCGGCGTTCTTGGCAGGGGGTTCCGGTCTGTCCGGTAGGTGTTTCCGGCGTGTCCGGCACGTGCTTCCGGCACGTCTGAGAGGTGGTTCCGGCATGCGCGGCAGGTGATTCCGTAGTGTCCGCCAGGTGGTTCTGGCATGCCCGGCAGGTGATTTTGGCGTGTCCGGCAGGTGTTTCCGGCGACTGGAGCAGGTGGCTCCGGCATGCTCGGCAGGTGCTTCTGGCGTCTCCGGCACTTGGTTCTGATGTGTCTGAGAGCTGGTTCCGGCATGTCCGGCAGATGATTCCGGAGTGTCCGCCAAGTGGTTCTGGCATACCCAGCAGGTGATTTTGGCGTGTCAGGGAGGTGGTACCGGTGAGTCGAGCAGGTGGTTCCGGCGTGCTCAGCAGGTGGTTCAGGCGGTTCTGGCAGGTGGTATCCGTCTGTTCGGGGTGTGGTTCCAGCATCTCATGAACACGTTTCTGGCACGTCTGAGATGTGGTTCCAGCCGGCCCGACAGGTGTTTCCGCAGTGTCCGCCAAGCGGTTCTGGCGTAGTTGGCAGGTGATTTTGGCATGACTGGCAGGTGGTTCCAGCAAGCCTGGCAGGTGATTCCAAAGTGTTCACCAACTGGTTGTGGCGTAGCCGGCAGGTGATTTTTGCGTGATCGGCAGGTGGTTCTGGCGAGTCGAGCAGGTGGTTCCGGCGTGCTCGGCTGGTGCTTCCGGGGTCATTGGCACGGGGTTCTGGCATGTCTGAGAGGTGGTTCCTGCATGCCCGGCAAGTGATTCCGGAGTGTTCGCCAAGTGGTTCTGGCATAGTCGGCAGGTGATTTTGGCATGTCCGGCAGGTGGTTCAGGCGAGTTGAGCAGGTGGTTCCAACGTGCTTGGCAGGTGCTTCCGGCGTCTCCGGCACGTGTTTCTGGCACATCTGACAGGTGGTTCCGGCATGCCCGAAAGGTGATTCCGGTCTGTCCGGTAGGTGGTTCCAGCCTGCACGGCATGTGGTTCTGGTACGTCTCAGAGGTGGTTGCGCATGCCCAACAGGTGATTCCGGACTGTCCGCCACATGGTTCTGGCACGTCTGAGAGGTGCTTCCGGCATGCCCGGCAGGTCATCCCAGAGAGTCCTCCAAGTGGTTCTGGCATAACACGCAGGTGATTTTGGCGTGTCTGGCAGGTTGTTCCGTTGTGCTTGGCAGGTGGTTCAGGCTTGGCCGGCAGGTGGTTCCAGACTGTCCAGGACGTGTTTCCAGCTTCTCCGGCAGGTGGTTCTGGTACGTCTGAGAGGTGGTTCCGCCATGGCTGGCAGGTGATTCCGGACCAGCCCCCAGGAGGTTCTGGCATAGCCAGCAGTTGATATTGGCCTGTCCGGCAGGTGGTTCCAGCGAGTCGAACAGGTGGCTCCGGCGTGCTCGGCAGGTGGTTCCAGTCTGTCCGGTAGGTGATTCCGGCGTGTCCGGCACGTGCTTCCGGCACGTCTGAGAGGTGGTTCCGGCATGCGCGACAGGTGAATTCGGAGTGTCCGCCAGGTGGTTCTGGCGTACCCGGCAGGTGATTTTGGCGTGTCCGGCAGGTGGTTCTGTGGTGTCCGGCACGAGGTTCAGTCTGAGAGGCTGTGCCGGCATGCCCCTCACGTTATTCCGGCTTGTCCCCGAAGTGGTGCTGGTGTAGCGGGCAGGTGATTTTGGCGTGTCCGGCAGGTGGTTCAGGCGAGTTGAGCAGGTGGCTCCGGCGTGCTCGGCAGGTTGTTCAGACGGGTCTGGCAGGTGTTTTCCGTCTTTTCGGGGTGTGGTTCCAGCATCTCATGCACATGGTTCTGGCGCGTCTGAGATCTAGTTCCGGCCGGCCCGACAGGTGTTTCCACAGTGTCCGCCAAGTGGTACTGGCGTAGTTGGCAGGTGATTTTGGCATGACCGGCAGGTGGTTCCAGCAAGCCCGGCAGGTGATTCCGAAGTGTTCCCCAACTGGTTGTGGCGTAGCCGGCAGGTGATTTCTGCGTGTCCGGAGGTGGTTCTGGCGAGTCGAGCAGGTGGTTCAGGCGTGCTCGGCAGGTGCTTCTGGGGTCATTGGCACGTGGTTCTGGCATATCTGAGAGGTGGTTCCGGCATGCCCGGCAGGTGATTCCGGAGTGTTCGCCAAGTGTTTCCGGCGTAGCCGGCAGGTGATTTTGCATGTCCAGCGGTCGTTCCGGCGGGTCGAGCCGGTGGTTCCGGCGTGTCTGGCAGGTGGTTCCGGTCTGTCCGGCAGGTGGTTCTGTGGTGTCCGGCACGAGGTTCAGTCTGAGAGGCTGTGCCGGCATGCCCCTCACGTGATTCCGGCTTGTCCCCGAAGTGGTGCTGGTGTAGCGGGCAGGTGATTTTGGCGTGTCCGGCAGGTGGTTCAGGCGAGTTGAGCAGGTGGTTGCGACGTGCTCGGCAGGTGCTTCCGGCGTCTCCGGCACGTGTTTCTGGCACATCTGACTGGTGGTTCCGGCATGCCCAAAAGTTGATTCCGGTCTGTCCGGTAGGTGGTTCCGGCGTGCACGGCACGTGGTTCTGGTACGTCTCAGAGGTGGTTGCGTATGCCCAACAGGTGATTCCGGACTGTCCGCCACGTGCTTCTGGCACGTCTGAGAGGTGGTTCCAACATGCCCGGCAGGTCATTTCGGAGAGTCGTCCAAGTGGTTCTGGCGTAGCCCGCAGGTGATTTTGGCGTGTCCGGCAGGTGGTTCCGCCGTGCTCGGCAGGTGGTTCAGGCATGGCCGTCACGTGGTTCCAGTCTGTCCAGGACGTGTTTCCAGCTTCTCCGGCAGGTGGTTCTGGTACGTCTGAGAGGTGGTTCCGCCATGGCTGGCAGGTGATCCAGGACCGTACCCGAGGTGGTTCTGGCATAGCCAGAAGTTGATATTGGCCTGTCCGGCAGGTGGTTCCAGCGAGTCGAACAGGTGGCTCCGGCGTTCTTGGCAGGTGGTTCCAGTCTGTCCGGTAGGTGTTTCCGGCGTGTCTGGCACGTGCTTCCGGCACGTCTGAGAGGTGGTTCCGGCATGCGCGACAGGTGATTTCGGAGTGTCCGCCAGCTGGTTCTGGCGTACCCGGCAGGTGATTTTGGCGTGTCCGGCAGGTGTTTCTGGCGAGTCGAGCAGGTGGCTCCGGCATGCTCGGCAGGTGCTTCCGGCGTCTCCGGCACTTGGTTCTGGTGTGTCTGAGAGCTGGTTCCGGCATGTCCGGCAGATGATTCCGGAGTGTCCGCCAAGTGATTCTGGCATAGCCAGCAGGTGATTTTGGCATGTCATGGAGGTGGTACCGGTGAGTCGAGCAGGTGGTTCCGGCGTGCTCAGCTGGTGGTATCCGTCTGTTCGGGGTGTGGTTCCAGCATCTCATGAACACGTTTCTGGCACGTCTGAGATGTGGTTCCAGCCGGCCCGACAGGTGTTTCCGCAGTGTCCGCCAAGCGGTTCTGGCGTAGTTGGCAGGTGATTTTGGCATGACTGGCAGGTGGTTCCAGCAAGCCTGGCAGGTGATTCCAAAGTGTTCACCAACTGGTTGTGGCGTAGCCGGCAGGTGATTTTTGCGTGATCGGCAGGTGGTTCTGGCGAGTCGAGCAGGTGGTTCCGGCGTGCTCGGCTGGTGCTTCCGGGGTCATTGGCACGGGGTTCTGGCACGTCTGAGAGTTGGTTCCGCCATGGCTGGCAGGTGATCCCGGACTGTCCCCCAGGTGGGTCTGGCATAGCCAGCAGTTGATATTGGCCTGTCCGGCAGGTGGTTCCAGCGAGTCGAACAGGTGGCTCCGGCATTCTTGGCAGGTGGTTGTGGTCTGTCCGGTAGGTGTTTCCGGCGTGTCCGGCACGTGCTTCCGGCACGTCTGAGAGGTGGTTCTGGCATGCGCGACAGGTGATTTCGGAGTGTCCGCCAGGTGGTTCTGGCGTACCCGGCAGGTGATTTTGGCGTGTCCGGCATGTGTTTCTGGCGAGTCGAGCACGTGGCTCCGGCATGCTCGGCAGGTGCTTCCGGCGTCTCCGGCACGTGGTTCTGGTGTGTCTGAGAGCTGGTTCCGGCATGTCCGGCAGATGATTCCGGAGTGTCCGCCAAGTGGTTCTGGCATACCCGGCTGGTGATTTGGTCATGTCAGGTAGGTGGTTCCGGCGAGTCGAGCAGGTGGCTCCAGCGTGCTCGGCAGGTTGTTCAGACGGGTCTGGCAGGTGTTTTCCGTCTGTTCGGGGTGTGGTTCCAGCATCTCATGCACATGGTTCTGGCACGTCTGAGATGTGGTTCCGGCCGGCCCGACAGGTGTTTCCACAGTGTCCGCCAAGTGGTACTGGCGTAGTTGGCAGGTGATTTTGGCATGACCGGCAGGTGGTTCCAGCAAGCCCGGCAGGTGATTCCGAAGTGTTCCCCAACTGGTTGTGGCGTAGCCGGCAGGTGATTTTTGCGTGTCCGGCAGGTGGTTCTGGCGAGTCGAGCAGGTGGTTCCGGCGTGCTCGGCAGGTGCTTCCGGGGTCATTGGCACGTGGTTCTGGCATATCTGAGAGGTGGTTCCGGCATGCCCGGCAGGTGATTCTGGAGTGTTCGCCAAGTGTTTGTGGCGTAGCCGGCAGGTGGTTTTGCATGTCCAGCGGTCGTTCCGGCGGGTCGAGCCGGTGGTTCCGGCGTGTCCGGCAGGTGGTTCCGGTCTGTCCGGCAGGTGGTTCTGTGGTGTCCGGCACTAGGTTCAGTCTGAGAGGCTGTGCCGGCATGCCCCTCACGTGATTCCGGCTTGTCCCCGAAGTGGTGCTGGTGTAGCGGGCAGGTGATTTTGGCGTGTCCGGCAGGTGGTTCAGGCGAGTTGAGCAGGTGGTTGCGACGTGCTCGGCAGGTGCTTCCGGCGTCTCCGGCACGTGTTTCTGGCACATCTGACTGGTGGTTCCGGCATGACCAAAAGTTGATTCCGGTCTGTCTGGTAGGTGGTTCCAGCGTGCACGGCACGTGGTTCTGGTACGTCTCAGAGGTGGTTGCGTATGCCCAACAGGTGATTCCGGACTGTCCGCCACGTGCTTCTGGCACGTCTGAGAGGTGGTTCCAACATGCCCGGCAGGTCATTTCGGAGAGTCGTCCAAGTGGTTCTGGCGTATCCCGCAGGTGATTTTGGCGTGTCCGGCAGGTGGTTCCGCCGTGCTCGGCAGGTGGTTCAGGCATGGCCGTCACGTGGTTCCAGTCTGTCCAGGACGTGTTTCCAGCTTCTCCGGCAGGTGGTTCTGGTACGTCTGAGAGGTGGTTCCGCCATGGCTGGCAGGTGATCCTGGACTGTCCCCTAGGTGGTTCTGGCATAGCCAGCAGTTGATATTGGCCTGTCCGGCAGGTGGTTCCAGCGAGTCGAACAGGTGGCTCCGGCATTCTTGGCAGGTGGTTCCGGTCTGTCCGGTAGGTGTTTCCGGCGTGTCCGGCACGTGCTTCCGGCACGTCTGAGAGGTGGTTCCGGCATGCGCGGCAGGTGATTCCGTAGTGTCCGCGAGGTGGTTCTGGCATGCCCGGCAGGTGATTTTGGCGTGTCCGGCAGGTGTTTCCGGCGACTGGAGCAGGTGGCTCCGGCATGCTCGGCAGGTGCTTCTGGCGTCTCCGGCACTTGGTTCTGATGTGTCTGAGAGCTGGTTCCGGCATGTCCGGCAGATGATTCCGGAGTGTCCGCCAAGTGGTTCTGGCATACCCAGCAGGTGATTTTGGCGTGTCAGGGAGGTGGTACCGGTGAGTCGAGCAGGTGGTTCCGGCGTGCTCGGCAGGTGGTTCAGGCGGTTCTGGCAGGTGGTATCCGTCTGTTCGGGGTGTGGTTCCAGCATCTCATGAACACGTTTCTGGCACGTCTGAGATGTGGTTCCAGCCGGCCCGACAGGTGTTTCCGCAGTGTCCGCCAAGCGGTTCTGGCGTAGTTGGCAGGTGATTTTGGCATGACTGGCAGGTGGTTCCAGCAAGCCTGGCAGGTGATTCCAAAGTGTTCACCAACTGGTTGTGGCGTAGCCGGCAGGTGATTTTTGCGTGATCGGCAGGTGGTTCTGGCGAGTCGAGCAGGTGGTTCCGGCGTGCTCGGCTGGTGCTTCCGGGGTCATTGGCACGGGGTTCTGGCATGTCTGAGAGGTGGTTCCTGCATGCCCGGCAAGTGATTCCGGAGTGTTCGCCAAGTGGTTCTGGCATAGTCGGCAGGTGATTTTGGCATGTCCGGCAGGTGGTTCAGGCGAGTTGAGCAGGTGGTTCCAACGTGCTTGGCAGGTGCTTCCGGCGTCTCCGGCACGTGTTTCTGGCACATCTGACAGGTGGTTCCGGCATGCCCGAAAGGTGATTCCGGTCTGTCCGGTAGGTGGTTCCAGCCTGCACGGCATGTGGTTCTGGTACGTCTCAGAGGTGGTTGCGCATGCCCAACAGGTGATTCCGGACTGTCCGCCACATGGTTCTGGCACGTCTGAGAGGTGGTTCCGGCATGCCCGGCAGGTCATCCCAGAGAGTCCTCCAAGTGGTTCTGGCATAACACGCAGGTGATTTTGGCGTGTCTGGCAGGTTGTTCCGTTGTGCTTGGCAGGTGGTTCAGGCTTGGCCGGCAGGTGGTTCCAGACTGTCCAGGACGTGTTTCCAGCTTCTCCGGCAGGTGGTTCTGGTACGTCTGAGAGGTGGTTCCGCCATGGCTGGCAGGTGATTCCGGACCAGACCCCAGGAGGTTCTGGCATAGCCAGCAGTTGATATTGGCCTGTCCGGCAGGTGGTTCCAGCGAGTCGAACAGGTGGCTCCGGCGTGCTCGGCAGGTGGTTCCAGTCTGTCCGGTAGGTGATTCCGGCGTGTCCGGCACGTGCTTCCGGCACGTCTGAGAGGTGGTTCCGGCATGCGGGACAGGTGAATTCGGAGTGTCCGCCAGGTGGTTCTGGCGTACCCGGCAGGTGATTTTGGCGTGTCCGGCAGGTGGTTCTGTGGTGTCCGGCACGAGGTTCAGTCTGAGAGGCTGTGCCGGCATGCCCCTCACGTGATTCCGGCTTGTCCCCGAAGTGGTGCTGGTGTAGCGGGCAGGTGATTTTGGCGTGTCCGGCAGGTGGTTCAGGCGAGTTGAGCAGGTGGTTGCGACGTGCTCGGCAGGTGCTTCCGGCGTCTCCGGCACGTGTTTCTGGCACATCTGACTGGTGGTTCCGGCATGCCCAAAAGTTGATTCCGGTCTGTCCGGTAGGTGGTTCCGGCGTGCACGGCACGTGGTTCTGGTACGTCTCAGAGGTGGTTGCGTATGCCCAACAGGTGATTCCGGACTGTCCGCCACGTGCTTCTGGCACGTCTGAGAGGTGGTTCCAACATGCCCGGCAGGTCATTTCGGAGAGTCGTCCAAGTGGTTCTGGCGTAGCCCGCAGGTGATTTTGGCGTGTCCGGCAGGTGGTTCCGCCGTGCTCGGCAGGTGGTTCAGGCATGGCCGTCACGTGGTTCCAGTCTGTCCAGGACGTGTTTCCAGCTTCTCCGGCAGGTGGTTCTGGTACGTCTGAGAGGTGGTTCCGCCATGGCTGGCAGGTGATCCCGGACTGTCCCCCAGGTGGTTCTGGCATAGCCAGCAGTTGATATTGGCCTGTCCGGCAGGTGGTTCCAGCGAGTCGAACAGGTGGCTCCGGCATTCTTGGCAGGTGGTTGTGGTCTGTCCGGTAGGTGTTTCCGGCGTGTCCGGCACGTGCTTCCGGCACGTCTGAGAGGTGGTTCCGGCATGCGCGACTGGTGATTTCGGAGTGTCCGCCAGGTGGTTCTGGCGTACCCGGCAGGTGATTTTGGCGTGTCCGGCATGTGTTTCTGGCGAGTCGAGCACGTGGCTCCGGCATGCTCGGCAGGTGCTTCCGGCGTCTCCGGCACGTGGTTCTGGTGTGTCTGAGAGCTGGTTCCGGCATGTCCGGCAGATGATTCCGGAGTGTCCGCCAAGTGGTTCTGGCATACCCGGCTGGTGATTTGGGCATGTCAGGTAGGTGGTTCCGGCGAGTCGAGCAGGTGGCTCCGGCGTGCTCGGCAGGTTGTTCAGACGGGTCTGGCAGGTGTTTTCCGTCTGTTCGGGGTGTGGTTCCAGCATCTCATGCACATGGTTCTGGCACGTCTGAGATGTGGTTCCGGCCGGCCCGACAGGTGTTTCCACAGTGTCCGCCAAGTGGTACTGGCGTAGTTGGCAGGTGATTTTGGCATGACCGGCAGGTGGTTCCAGCAAGCCCGGCAGGTGATTCCGAAGTGTTCCCCAACTGGTTGTGGCGTAGCCGGCAGGTGATTTTTGCGTGTCCGGCAGGTGGTTCTGGCGAGTCAAGCAGGTGGTTCCGGCGTGCTCGGCAGGTGCTTCCGGGGTCATTGGCACGTGGTTCTGGCATATCTGAGAGGTGGTTCCGGCATGCCCGGCAGGTGATTCCGGAGTGTTCGCCAAGTGTTTGTGGCGTAGCCGTCAGGTGATTTTGCATGTCCAGCGGTCGTTCCGGCGGGTCGAGCCGGTGGTTCCGGCGTGTCCGGCAGGTGGTTCCGGTCTGTCCGGCAGGTGGTTCTGTTGTGTCCGGCACTAGGTTCAGTCTGAGAGGCTGTGCCGGCATGCCCCTCACGTGATTCCGGCTTGTCCCCGAAGTGGTGCTGGTGTAGTGGGCAGGTGATTTTGGCGTGTCCGGCAGGTGGTTCAGGCGAGTTGAGCAGGTGGTTGCGACGTGCTCGGCAGGTGCTTCCGTCGTCTCCGGCACGTGTTTCTGGCACATCTGACTGGTGGTTCCGGCATGCCCAAAAGTTGATTCCGGTCTGTCCGGTAGGTGGTTCCGGCGTGCACGGCACGTGGTTCTGGTACGTCTCAGAGGTGGTTGTGTATGCCCAACAGGTGATTCTGGACTGTCCGCCACGTGCTTCTGGCACGTCTGAGAGGTGGTTCCAACATGCCCGGCAGGTCATTTCGGAGAGTCGTCCAAGTGGTTCTGGCGTAGCCCGCAGGTGATTTTGGCGTGTCCGGCAGGTGGTTCCGCCGTGCTCGGCAGGTGGTTCAGGCATGGCCTTCACGTGGTTCCAGTCTGTCCAGGACGTGTTTCCAGCTTCTCCGGCAGGTGGTTCTGGTACGTCTGAGAGGTGGTCCCGCCATGGCTGGCAGGTGATCCCGGACTGTCCCCGAGGTGGTTCTGGCATAGCCAGCAGTTGATATTGGCCTGTCTGGCAGGTGGTTCCAGCGAGTCGAACAGGTGGCTCCGGCGTTCTTGGCAGGTGGTTCCGGTCTGTCCGGTAGGTGTTTCCGGCGTGTCCGGCACGTGCTTCCGGCACGTCTGCGAGGTGGTTCCGGAATGCGCGACAGGTGATTTCGGAGTGTCCGCCAGGTGGTTCTGGCGCACCCGGCAGGTGATTTTGGCGTGTCCGGCAGGTGTTTCTGGCGAGTCGAGCAGGTGGCTCCGGCATGCTCGGCAGGTGCTTCCGGCGTCTCCGGCACTTGGTTCTGGTGTGTCTGAGAGCTGGTTCTGGCATGTCCGGCAGATGATTCCGGAGTGTCCGCCAAGTGGTTCTGGCATACCCAGCAGGTGATTTTGGCGTGTCAGGGAGGTGGTACCGGTGCGTCGAGCAGGTGGCTCCGGCGTGCTCAGCAGGTGGTTCAGGCGGTTCTGGCAGGTGGTATCCGTCTGTTCGGGGTGTGGTTCCAGCATCTCATGAACACGTTTCTGGCACGTCTGAGATGTGGTTCCAGCCGGCCCGACAGGTGTTTCCGCAGTGTCCGCCAAGCGGTTCTGGCGTAGTTGGCAGGTGATTTTGGCATGACTGGCAGGTGGTTCCAGCAAGCCTGGCAGGTGATTCCAAAGTGTTCACCAACTGGTTGTGGCGTAGCCGGCAGGTGATTTTTGCGTGATCGGCAGGTGCTTCTGGCGAGTCGAGCAGGTGGTTCCGGCGTGCTCGGCTGGTGCTTCCGGGGTCATTGGCACGGGGTTCTGGCATGTCTGAGAGGTGGTTCCTGCATGCCCGGCAAGTGATTCCGGAGTGTTCGCCAAGTGGTTCTGGTATAGTCGGCAGGTGATTTTGGCATGTCCGGCAGGTGGTTCAGGCGAGTTGAGCAGGTGGTTCCAACGTGCTTGGCAGGTGCTTCCGGCGTCTCTGGCGTGTGTTTCTGGCACATCTGACAGGTGGTTCCGGCATGCCCGAAAGGTGATTCCGGTCTGTCCGGTAGGTGGTTCCAGCCTGCACGGCATGTGGTTCTGGTACGTCTCAGAGGTGGTTGCGCATGCCCAACAGGTGATTCCGGACTGTCCGCCACATGGTTCTGGCACGTCTGAGAGGTGGTTCCGGCATGCCCGGCAGGTCATCCCAGAGAGTCCTCCAAGTGGTTCTGGCATAACACGCAGGTGATTTTGGCGTGTCTGGCAGGTTGTTCCGTTGTGCTTGGCAGGTGGTTCAGGCTTGGCCGGCAGGTGGTTCCAGACTGTCCAGGACGTGTTTCCAGCTTCTCCGGCAGGTGGTTCTGGTACGTCTGAGAGGAGGTTCCGCCATGGCTGGCAGGTGATTCCGGACCGTCCCCCAGGTGGTTCTGGCATAGCCAGCAGTTGATATTGGCCTGTCCGGCAGGTGGTTCCAGCGAGTCGAACAGGTGGCTCCGGCGTTCTTGGCAGGTGGTTCCGGTCTGTCCGGTAGGTGTTTCCGGCGTGTCCGGCACGTGCTTCCGGCACGTCTGAGAGGTGGTTCCGGCATGCGCGACAGGTGATTTCGGAGTGTCCGCCAGGTGGTTGTGGTGTACCCGGCAGGTGATTTTGGCGTGTCCGGCAGGTGTTTCTGGAGAGTCGAGCAAGTGGCTCCGGCGTGATCGGCAGGTGCTTCCGGGGTCTCAGGCACGTGGTCCTGCTGTGTCTGAGAGCAGGTTCCGGCATGTCCGGCAGATGATTCCGGAGTGTCCGCCAAGTGGTTCTGGCATACCCGGCTGGTGATTTGGGCATGTCAGGTAGGTGGTTCCGGCGAGTCGAGCAGGTGGCTCCGGCGTGCTCGGCAGGTTGTTCAGACGGGTCTGGCAGGTGTTTTCCGTCTGTTCGGGGTGTGGTTCCAGCATCTCATGCACATGGTTCTGGCGCGTCTGAGATGTGGTTCCAGCCGGCCCGACAGGTGTTTCCACAGTGTCCGCCAAGTGGTACTGGCGTAGTTGGCAGGTGATTTTGGCATGACCGGCAGGTGGTTCCAGCAAGCCCGGCAGGTGATTCCGAAGTGTTCCCCAACTGGTTGTGGCGTAGCCGGCAGGTGATTTCTGCGTGTCCGGCAGGTGGTTCTGGCGAGTCGAGCAGGTGGTTCCGGCGTGCTCGGCAGGTGCTTCTGGGGTCATTGGCACGTGGTTCTGGCATATCTGAGAGGTGGTTTCGGCATGCCCGGCAGGTGATTCCGGAGTGTTCGCCAAGTGTTTCCGGCGTAGCCGGCAGGTGGTTTTGCATGTCCAGCGGTCGTTCCGGCGGGTCGAGCCGGTGGTTCCGGCGTGTCCGGCAGGTGGTTCCGGTCTGTCCGGCAGGTGGTTCTGTGGTGTCCGGCACTAGGTTCAGTCTGAGAGGCTGTGCCGGCATGCCCCTCACGTGATTCCGGCTTGTCCCCGAAGTGGTGCTGGTGTAGCGGGCAGGTGATTTTGGCGTGTCCGGCAGGTGGTTCAGGCGAGTTGAGCAGGTGGTTGCGAGGTGCTCGGCAGGTGCTTCCGGCGTCTCCGGCACGTGTTTCTGGCACATCTGACTGGTGGTTCCGGGATGCCCAAAAGTTGATTCCGGTCTGTCCGGTAGGTGGTTCCGGCGTGCACGGCACGTGGTTCTGGTACGTCTCAGAGGTGGTTGCGTATGCCCAACAGGTGATTCCGGACTGTCCGCCACGTGCTTCTGGCACGTCTGAGAGGTGGTTCCAACATGCCCGGCAGGTCATTTCGGAGAGTCGTCCAAGTGGTTCTGGCGTATCCCGCAGGTGATTTTGGCGTGTCCGGCAGGTGGTTCCGCCGTGCTCGGCAGGTGGTTCAGGCATGGCCGTCACGTGGTTCCAGTCTGTCCAGGACGTGTTTCCAGCTTCTCCGGCAGGTGGTTCTGGTACGTCTGAGAGGTGGTTCCGCCATGGCTGGCAGGTGATCCCGGACTGTCCCCCAGGTGGTTCTGGCATAGCCAGCAGTTGATATTGGCCTGTCCGGCAGGTGGTTCCAGCGAGTCGAACAGGTGGCTCCGGCGTTCTTGGCAGGTGGTTCCGGTCTGTCCGGTAGGTGTTTCCGGCGTGTCCGGCACGTGCTTCCGGCACGTCTGAGAGGTGGTTCCGGCATGCGCGGCAGGTGATTCCGTAGTGTCCGCCAGGTGGTTCTGGCATACCCGGCAGGTGATTTTTGCGTGTCCGGCAGGTGTTTCTGGCGAGTAGAGCAGGTGGCTCCGGCATGCTCGGCAGGTGCTTCCGGCGTCTCCGGCACTTGGTTCTGGTGTGTCTGAGAGCTGGTTCCGGCATGTCCGGCAGATGATTCCGGAGTGTCCGCCAAGTGGTTCTGGCATACCCAGCAGGTGATTTTGGCGTGTCAGGGAGGTGGTACCGGTGAGTCGAGCAGGTGGTTCCGGCGTGCTCAACAGGTGGTTCAGGCGGTTCTGGCAGGTGGTATCCGTCTGTTCGGGGTGTGGTTCCAGCATCTCATGAACACGTTTCTGGCACGTCTGAGATGTGGTTCCAGCCGGCCCGACAGGTGTTTCCGCAGTGTCCGCCAAGCGGTTCTGGCGTAGTTGGCAGGTGATTTTGGCATGACTGGCAGGTGGTTCCAACAAGCCTGGCAGGTGACCCCAAAGTGTTCACCAACTGGTTGTGGCGTAGCCGGCAGGTGATTTTTGCGTGATCGGCAGGTGGTTCTGGCGAGTCGAGCAGGTGGTTCCGGCGTGCTCGGCTGGTGCTTCCGGGGTCATTGGCACGGGGTTCTGGCATGTCTGAGAGTTGGTTGCTGCATGCCCGGCAAGTGATTCCGGAGTGTTCGCCAAGTGGTTCTGGCATAGTCGGCAGGTGATTTTGGCATGTCCGGCAGGTGGTTCAGGCGAGTTGAGCAGGTGGTTCCAACGTGCTTGGCAGGTGCTTCCGGCGTCTCCGGCACGTGTTTCTGGCACATCTGACAGGTGGTTCCGGCATGCCCGAAAGGTGATTCCGGTCTGTCCGGTAGGTGGTTCCAGCCTGCACGGCATGTGGTTCTGGTACGTCTCATAGGTGGTTGCGCATGCCCAACAGGTGATTCCGGACTGTCCGCCACGTGCTTCTGGCACGTCTGAGAGGTGGTTCCGGCATGCCCGGCAGGTCGTCCCAGAGAGTCCTCCAAGTGGTTCTGGCATAACACGCAGGTGATTTTGGCGTGTCTGGCAGGTTGTTCCGTTGTGCTTGGCAGGTGGTTCAGGCTTGGCCGGCAGGTGGTTCCAGACTGTCCAGGACGTGTTTCCAGCTTCTCCGGCAGGTGGTTCTGGTACGTCTGAGAGGTGGTTCCGCCATGGTTGGCAGGTGATTCCGGACGGTCCCCCAGGTGGTTCTGGCATAGCCAGCAGTTGATATTGGCCTGTCCGGCAGGTGGTTCCAGCGAGTCGAACAGGTGGCTCCGGCGTGCTCGGCAGGTGGTTCCGGTCTGTCCGGTAGGTGATTCCGGCGTGTCCGGCACGTGCTTCCGGCACGTCTGAGAGGTGGTTCCGGCATGCGCGACAGGTGATTTCGGAGTGTCCGCCAGGTGGTTCTGGCGTACCCGGCAGGTGATTTTGGCGTGTCCGGCAGGTGTTTCTGGCGAGTCGAGCAGGTGGCTCCGGCATGCTCGGCAGGTGCTTCCGGCGTCTCCGGCACGTGGTTCTGGTGTGTCTGAGAGCTGGTTCCGGCATGTCCGGCAGATGATTCCGGAGTGTCCGCAAAGTGGTTCTGGCATACCCGGCTGGTGATTTGGGCATGTCAGGTAGGTGGTTCCGGCGAGTCGAGCAGGTGGCTCCGGCGTGCTCGGCAGGTTGTTCAGACGGGTCTGGCAGGTGTTTTCCGTCTGTTCGGGGTGTGGTTCCAGCATCTCATGCACATGGTTCTGGCACGTCTGAGATGTGGTTCCGGCCGGCCCGACAGGTGTTTCCACAGTGTCCGCCAAGTGGTAGTGGCGTAGTTGGCAGGTGATTTTGGCATGACCGGCAGGTGGTTCCAGCAAGCCCGGCAGGTGATTCCGAAGTGTTCCCCAACTGGTTGTGGCGTAGCCGGCAGGTGATTTTTGAGTGTCCAGCAGGTGGTTCTGGCGAGTCGAGCAGGTGGTTCCGGCGTGCTCGGCAGGTGCTTCCGGGGTCATTGGCACGTGGTTCTGGCATATCTGAGAGGTGGTTCCGGCATGCCCGGCAGGTGATTCCGGAGTGTTCGCCAAGTGTTTGTGGCGTAGCCGGCAGGTGATTTTGCATGTCCAGCGGTCGTTCCGGCGGGTCGAGCCGGTGGTTCCGGCGTGTCCGGCAGGTGGTTCCGGTCTGTCCGGCAGGTGGTTCTGTGGTGTCCGGCACGAGGTTCAGTCTGAGAGGCTGTGCCGGCATGCCCCTCACGTGATTCCGGCTTGTGCCCGAAGTGGTGCTGGTGTAGCGGGCAGGTGATTTTGGCGTGTCCGGCAGGTGGTTCAGGCGAGTTGAGCAGGTGGTTGCGACGTGCTCGGCAGGTGCTTCCGGCGTCTCCGGCACGTGTTTCTGGCACATCTGACTGGTGGTTCCGGCATGCCCAAAAGTTGATTCCGGTCTGTCCGGTAGGTGGTTCCGGCGTGCACGGCACGTGGTTCTGGTACGTCTCAGAGGTGGTTGCGTATGCCCAACAGGTGATTCCGGACTGTCCGCCACGTGCTTCTGGCACGTCTGAGAGGTGGTTCCAACATGCCCGGCAGGTCATTTCGGAGAGTCGTCCAAGTGGTTCTGGCGTAGCCCGCAGGTGATTTTGGCGTGTCCGGCAGGTGGTTCCGCCGTGCTCGGCAGGTGGTTCAGGCATGGCCTTCAAGTGGTTCCAGTCTGTCCAGGACGTGTTTCCAGCTTCTCCGGCAGGTGGTTCTGGTACGTCTGAGAGGTGGTCCCGCCATGGCTGGCAGGTGATCCCGGACTGTCCCCGAGGTAGTTCTGGCATAGCCAGCAGTTGATATTGGCCTGTCTGGCAGGTGGTTCCAGCGAGTCGAACAGGTGGCTCCGGCGTTCTTGGCAGGTGGTTCCGGGCTGTCCGGTAGGTGTTTCCGGCGTGTCTGGCACGTGCTTCCGGCACGTCTGCGAGGTGGTTCCGGCATGCGCGACAGGTGATTTCGGAGTGTCCGCCAGGTGGTTCTGGCGCACCCGGAAGGTGATTTTGGCTTGTCCGGCAGGTGTTTCTGGCGAGTCGATCAGGTGGCTCCGGCATGCTCGGCAGGTGCTTCCGGCGTCTCCGGCACTTGGTTCTGGTGTGTCTGAGAGCTGGTCCCGGCATGTCCGGCAGATGATTCCGGAGTGTCCGCCAAGTGGTTCTGGCATACCCAGCAGGTGATTTTGGCGTGTCAGGGAGGTGGTACCGGTGCGTCGAGCAGGTGGTTCCGGCGTGCTCAGCAGGTGGTTCAGGCGGTTCTGGCAGGTGGTATCCGTCTGTTCGGGGTGTGGTTCCAGCATCTCATGAACACGTTTCTGGCACGTCTGAGATGTGGTTCCAGCCGGCCCGACAGGTGTTTCCGCAGTGTCCGCCAAGCGGTTCTGGCGTAGTTGGCAGGTGATTTTGGCATGACTGGCACGTGGTTCCAGCAAGCCTGGCAGGTGATTCCAAAGTGTTCACCAACTGGTTGTGGCGTAGCCAGCATGTGATTTTTGCGTGATCGGCAGGTGGTTCTGGCGAGTCGAGCAGGTGGTTCCGGCGTGCTCGGCTGGTGCTTCCGGGGTCATTGGCACGGGGTTCTGGCATGTCTGAGAGGTGGTTCCTGCATGCCCGGCAAGTGATTCCGGAGTGTTCGCCAAGTGGTTCTGGCATAGTCGGCAGGTGATTTTGGCATGTCCGGCAGGTGGTTCAGGCGAGTTGAGCAGGTGGTTCCAACGTGCTTGGCAGGTGCTTCCGGCGTCTCCGGCACGTGTTTCTGGCACATCTGACAGGTGGTTCCGGCATGCCCGAAAGGTGATTCCGGTCTGTCCGGAAGGTGGTTCCAGCCTGCACGGCATGTGGTTCTGGTACGTCTCAGATGTGGTTGCGCATGCCCAACAGGTGATTCCGGACTGTCTGCCACATGGTTCTGGCACGTCTGAGAGGTGGTTCCGGCATGCCCGGCAGGTCATCCCAGAGAGTCCTCCAAGTGGTTCTGGCATAACACGCAGGTGATTTTGGCGTGTCTGGCAGGTTGTTCCGTTGTGCTTGGCAGGTGGTTCAGGCTTGGCCGGCAGGTGGTTCCAGACTGTCCAGGACGTGTTTCCAGCTTCTCCGGCAGGTGGTTCTGGTACGTCTGAGAGGTGGTTCCGCCATGGCTGGCAGGTGATTCCGGACCAGCCCCCAGGAGGTTCTGGCATAGCCAGCAGTTGATATTGGCCTGTCCGGCAGGTGGTTCCAGCGAGTGGAACAGGTGGCTCCGGCGTTCTTGGCAGGTGGTTCCGGTCTGTCCGGTAGGTGTTTCCGGCGTGTCTGGCACGTGCTTCCAGCACGTCTGAGAGGTGGTTCCGGCATGCGCGGCAGGTGATTCCGTAGTGTCCGCCAGGTGGTTCTGGCGTACCCGGCAGGTGATTTTTGCGTGTCCGGCAGGTGTTTCTGGCGAGTCGAGCAGGTGGCTCCGGCATGCTCGGCAGGTGCTTCCGGCGTCTCCGGCACATAGTTCTGGTGTGTCTGAGAGCTGGTTCCGGCATGTCCGGCAGATGATTCCGGAGTGTCCCCCAAGTGGTTCTGGCATACCCGGCTGGTGATTTGGGCATGTCAGGTAGGTGGTTCCGGCGAGTCGAGCAGGTGGCTCCGGCGTGCTCGGCAGGTTGTTCAGACGGGTCTGGCAGGTGTTTTCCGTCTGTTCGGGGTGTGGTTCCAGCATCTCATGCACATGGTTCTGGCACGTCTGAGATGTGGTTCCGGCCGGCCCGACAGGTGTTTCCACAGTGTCCGCCAAGTGGTACTGGCGTAGTTGGCAGGTGATTTTGGCATGACCGGCAGGTGGTTCCAGCAAGCCCGGCAGGTGATTCCGAAGTGTTCCCCAACTGGTTGTGGCGTAGCCGGCAGGTGATTTTTGCGTGTCCGGCAGGTGGTTCTGGCGAGTCGAGCAGGTGGTTCCGGCGTGCTCGGCAGGTGCTTCCGGGGTCATTGGCACGTGGTTCTGGCATATGTGAGAGGTGGTTCCGGCATGCCCGGCACGTGATTCCGGAGTGTTCGCCAAGTGTTTCCGGTGTAGCCGGCAGGTGATTTTGCATGTCCAGCGGTCGTTCCGGCGTGTCGAGCCGGTAGTTCCGGCGTGTCCGGCAGGTGGTTCCGGTCTGTCCGGCAGGTGGTTCTGTGGTGTCCGGCACAAGGTTCAGTCTGAGAGGCTGTGCCGGCATGCCCCTCACGTGATTCCGGCTTGTCCCCGAAGTGGTGCTGGTGTAGCGGGCAGGTGATTTTGGGGTGTCTGGCAGGTGGTTCAGGCGAGTTGAGCAGGTGGTTGCGAGGTGCTCGGCAGGTGCTTCCGGCGTCTCCGGCACGCGTTTCTGGCATATCTGACTGGTGGTTCCGGCATGCCCAAAAGTTGATTCCGGTCTGTCCGGTAGGTGGTTCCGGCGTGCACGGCACGTGGTTCTGGTACGTGTCAGAGGTGGTTGCGTATGCCCAACAGGTGATTCCGGACTGTCCGCCACGTGCTTCTGGCACGTCTGAGATGTGGTTCCAACATGCCCGGCAGGTCATTTCGGAGAGTCGTCCAAGTGGTTCTGGCGTAGCCCGCAGGTGATTTTGGCGTGTCCGGCAGGTGGTTCCGCCGTGCTCGGCAGGTGGTTCAGGCATGGCCGTCACGTGGTTCCAGTCTGTCCAGGACGTGTTTCCAGCTTCTCCGGCAGGTGGTTCTGGTACGTCTGATAGGTGGTTCCGCCATGGCTGGCAGGTGATCCCGGACTGTCCCCCAGGTGGTTCTGGCATAGCCAGCAGTTGATATTGGCCTGTCCGGCAGGTGGTTCCAGCGAGTCGAACAGGTGGCTCCGGCGTTCTTGGCAGGTGGTTCCGGTCTGTCCGGTAGGTGTTTCCGGCGTGTCCGGCACGTGCTTCCGGCACGTCTGAGAGGTGGTTCCGGCATGCGCGGCAGGTGATTCCGTAGTGTCCGCCAGGTGGTTCTGGCATACCCGGCAGGTGATTTTTGCGTGTCCGGCAGGTGTTTCTGGCGAGTGGAGCAGGTGGCTCCTGCATGCTCGGCAGGTGCTTCCGGCGTCTCCGGCACTTGGTTCTGGTGTGTCTGAGAGCTGGTTCCGGCATGTCCGGCAGATGATTCCGGAGTGTCCGCCAAGTGGTTCTGGCATACCCAGCAGGTGATTTTGGCGTGTCAGGGAGGTGGTACCGGTGAGTCGAGCAGGTGGTTCCGGCGTGCTCAGCAGGTGGTTCAGGCGGTTCTGGCAGGTGGTATCCGTCTGTTCGGGGTGTGGTTCCAGCATCTCATGAACACGTTTCTGGCACGTCTGAGATGTGGTTCCAGCCGGCCCGACAGGTGTTTCCGCAGTGTCCGCCAAGCGGTTCTGGCGTACTTGGCAGGTGATTTTGGCATGACCGGCAGGTGGTTCTGGCGAGTCGAGCAGGTGGTTCCGGCGTGCTCGGCTGGTGCTTCCGGGGTCATTGGCACGGGGTTCTGGCATGTCTGAGAGGTGGTTCCTGCATGCCCGGCAAGTGATTCCGGAGTGTTCGCCAAGTGGTTCTGGCATAGTCGGCAGGTGATTTTGGCATGTCCGGCAGGTGGTTCAGGCGAGTTGAGCAGGTGGTTCCAACGTGCTTGGCAGGTGCTTCCGGCGTCTCCGGCACGTGTTTCTGGCACATCTGACAGGTGGTTCCGGCATGCCCGAAAGGTGATTCCGGTCTGTCCGGTAGGTGGTTCCAGCCTGCACGGCATGTGGTTCTGGTACGTCTCAGAGGTGGTTGCGCATGCCCAACAGGTGATTCCGGACTGTCCGCCACATGGTTTTGGCACGTCTGAGTGGTGGTTCCGGCATGCCCGGCAGGTCATCCCAGAGAGTCCTCCAAGTGGTTCTGGCATAGCACGCAGGTGATTTTGGCGTGTCTGGCAGGTTGTTCCGTTGTGCTTGGCAGGTGGTTCAGGCTTGGCCGGCAGGTGGTTCCAGACTGTCCAGGACGTGTTTCCAGCTTCTCCGGCAGGTGGTTCTGGTACGTCTGAGAGGTGGTTCCGCCATGGCTGGCAGGTGATTCCGGACCGTCCCCCAGGTGGTTCTGGCATAGCCACCAGTTGATATTGGCCTGTCCGGCAGGTGGTTCCAGCGAGTCGAACAGGTGGCTCCGGCGTGCTCGGCAGGTGGTTCCGGTCTGTCCGGTAGGTGATTCCGGCGTGTCCGGCACGTGCTTCCGGCACGTCTGAGAGGTGGTTCCGGCATGCGCGACAGGTGATTTCGGAGTGTCCGCCAGGTGGTTCTGGCGTACCCGGCAGGTGATTTTGGCGTGTCCGGCAGGTGTTTCTGGCGAGTCGAGCAGGTGGCTCCGGCATGCTCGGCAGGTGCTTCCGGCGTCTCCGGCACGTGGTTCTGGTGTGTCTGAGAGCTGGTTCCGGCATGTCCGGCAGATGATTCCGGAGTGTCCGCAAAGTGGTTCTGGCATACCCGGCTGGTGATTTGGGCATGTCAGGTAGGTGGTTCCGGCGAGTCGAGCAGGTGGCTCCGGCGTGCTCGGCAGGTTGTTCAGACGGGTCTGGCAGGTGTTTTCCGTCTGTTCGGGGTGTGGTTCCAGCATCTCATGCACATGGTTCTGGCACGTCTGAGATGTGGTTCCGGCCGGCCCGACAGGTGTTTCCACAGTGTCCGCCAAGTGGTAGTGGCGTAGTTGGCAGGTGATTTTGGCATGACCGGCAGGTGGTTCCAGCAAGCCCGGCAGGTGATTCCGAAGTGTTCCCCAACTGGTTGTGGCGTAGCCGGCAGGTGATTTTTGAGTGTCCAGCAGGTGGTTCTGGCGAGTCGAGCAGGTGGTTCCGGCGTGCTCGGCAGGTGCTTCCGGGGTCATTGGCACGTGGTTCTGGCATATCTGAGAGGTGGTTCCGGCATGCCCGGCAGGTGATTCCGGAGTGTTCGCCAAGTGTTTGTGGCGTAGCCGGCAGGTGATTTTGCATGTCCAGCGGTCGTTCCGGCGGGTCGAGCCGGTGGTTCCGGCGTGTCCGGCAGGTGGTTCCGGTCTGTCCGGCAGGTGGTTCTGTGGTGTCCGGCACGAGGTTCAGTCTGAGAGGCTGTGCCGGCATGCCCCTCACGTGATTCCGGCTTGTGCCCGAAGTGGTGCTGGTGTAGCGGGCAGGTGATTTTGGCGTGTCCGGCAGGTGGTTCAGGCGAGTTGAGCAGGTGGTTGCGACGTGCTCGGCAGGTGCTTCCGGCGTCTCCGGCACGTGTTTCTGGCACATCTGACTGGTGGTTCCGGCATGCCCAAAAGTTGATTCCGGTCTGTCCGGTAGGTGGTTCCGGCGTGCACGGCACGTGGTTCTGGTACGTGTCAGAGGTGGTTGCGTATGCCCAACAGGTGATTCCGGACTGTCCGCCACGTGCTTCTGGCACGTCTGAGAGGTGGTTCCAACATGCCCGGCAGGTCATTTCGGAGAGTCGTCCAAGTGGTTCTGGCGTAGCCCGCAGGTGATTTTGGCGTGTCCGGCAGGTGGTTCCGCCGTGCTCGGCAGGTGGTTCAGGCATGGCCGTCACGTGGTTCCAGTCTGTCCAGGACGTGTTTCCAGCTTCTCCGGCAGGTGGTTCTGGTACGTCTGATAGGTGGTTCCGCCATGGCTGGCAGGTGATCCCGGACTGTCCCCCAGGTGGTTCTGGCATAGCCAGCAGTTGATATTGGCCTGTCCGGCAGGTGGTTCCAGCGAGTCGAACAGGTGGCTCCGGCGTTCTTGGCAGGTGGTTCCGGTCTGTCCGGTAGGTGTTTCTGGCGTGTCCGGCACGTGCTTCCGGCACGTCTGAGAGGTGGTTCCGGCATGCGCGTCAGGTGATTCCGTAGTGTCCGCCAGGTGGTTCTGGCATACCCGGCAGGTGATTTTTGCGTGTCCGGCAGGTGTTTCTGGCGAGTGGAGCAGGTGGCTCCGGCATGCTCGGCAGGTGCTTCCGGCGTCTCCGGCACTTGGTTCTGGTGTGTCTGAGAGCTGGTTCCGGCATGTCCGGCAGATGATTCCGGAGTGTCCGCCAAGTGGTTCTGGCATACCCAGCAGGTGATTTTGGCATGTCAGGGAGGTGGTACCGGTGAGTCGAGCAGGTGGTTCCGGCGTGCTCAGCAGGTGGTTCAGGCGGTTCTGGCAGGTGGTATCCGTCTGTTCGGGGTGTGGTTCCAGCATCTCATGAACACGTTTCTGGCACGTCTGAGATGTGGTTCCAGCCGGCCCGACAGGTGTTTCCGCAGTGTCCGCCAAGCGGTTCTGGCGTAGTTGGCAGGTGATTTTGGCATGACTGGCAGGTGGTTCCAGCAAGCCTGGCAGGTGATTCCAAAGTGTTCACCAACTGGTTGTGGCGTAGCCGGCAGGTGATTTTTGCGTGATCGGCAGGTGGTTCTGGCGAGTCGAGCAGGTGGTTCCGGCGTGCTCGGCTGGTGCTTCCGGGGTCATTGGCACGGGGTTCTGGCATGTCTGAGAGGTGGTTCCTGCATGCCCGGCAAGTGATTCCGGAGTGTTCGCCAAGTGGTTCTGGCATAGTCGGCAGGTGATTTTGGCATGTCCGGCAGGTGGTTCAGGCGAGTTGAGCAGGTGGTTCCAACGTGCTTGGCAGGTGCTTCCGGCGTCTCCGGCACGTGTTTCTGGCACATCTGACAGGTGGTTCCGGCATGCCCGAAAGGTGATTCCGGTCTGTCCGGTAGGTGGTTCCAGCCTGCACGGCATGTGGTTCTGGTACGTCTCAGAGGTGGTTGTGCATGCCCAACAGGTGATTCCGGACTGTCCGCCACATGGTTCTGGCACGTCTGAGAGGTGGTTCCGGCATGCCCGGCAGGTCATCCCAGAGAGTCCTCCAAGTGGTTCTGGCATAACACGCAGGTGATTTTGGCGTGTCTGGCAGGTTGTTCCGTTGTGCTTGGCAGGTGGTTCAGGCTTGGCCGGCAGGTGGTTCCAGACTGTCCAGGACGTGTTTCCAGCTTCTCCGGCAGGTGGTTCTGGTACGTCTGAGAGGTGGTTCCGCCATGGCTGGCAGGTGATTCCGGACCGTCCCCCAGGTGGTTCTGGCATAGCCAGCAGTTGATATTGGCCTGTCCGGCAGGTGGTTCCAGCGAGTCGAACAGGTGGCTCCGGCGTGCTCGGCAGGTGGTTCCGGTCTGTCCGGTAGGTGTTTCCGCCGTGTCCGGCACGTGCTTCCGGCACGTCTGAGAGGTGGTTCCGGCATGCGCGACAGGTGATTTCGGAGTGTCCGCCAGGTGGTTGGGGCGTACCCGGCAGGTGATTTTGGCGTGTCCGGCAGGTGGTTCAGGCGAGTTGAGCAGGTGGTTGCGACGTGCTCGGCAGGTGCTTCCGGCGTCTCCGGCACGTGTTTCTGGCACATCTGACTGGTGGTTCCGGCATGCCCAAAAGTTGATTCCGGTCTGTCCGGTAGGTGGTTCCGGCGTGCACGGCACGTGGTTCTGGTACGTCTCAGAGGTGGTTGCGTATGCCCAACAGGTGATTCCGGACTGTCCGCCACGTGCTTCTGGCACGTCTGAGAGGTGGTTCCAACATGCCCGGCAGGTCATTTCGGAGAGTCGTCCAAGTGGTTCTGGCGTAGCCCGCAGGTGATTTTGGCGTGTCCGGCAGGTGGTTCCGCCGTGCTCGGCAGGTGGTTCAGGCATGGCCGTCACGTGGTTCCAGTCTGTCCAGGACGTGTTTCCAGCTTCTCCGGCAGGTGGTTCTGGTACGTCTGAGAGGTGGTTCCGCCATGGCTGGCAGGTGATCCCGGACTGTCCCCCAGGTGGTTCTGGCATAGCCAGCAGTTGATATTGGCCTGTCCGGCAGGTGGTTCCAGCGAGTCGAACAGGTGGCTCCGGCGTTCTTGGCAGGTGGTTCCGGTCTGTCCGGTAGGTGTTTCCGGCGTGTCCGGCACGTGCTTCCGGCACGTCTGAGAGGTGGTTCCGGCATGCGCGGCAGGTGATTCCGTAGTGTCCGCCAGGTGGTTCTGGCATACCCGGCAGGTGATTTTTGCGTGTCCGGCAGGTGTTTCTGGCGAGTGGAGCAGGTGGCTCCTGCATGCTCGGCAGGTGCTTCCGGCGTCTCCGGCACTTGGTTCTGGTGTGTCTGAGAGCTGGTTCCGGCATGTCCGGCAGATGATTCCGGAGTGTCCGCCAAGTGGTTCTGGCATACCCAGCAGGTGATTTTGGCGTGTCAGGGAGGTGGTACCGGTGAGTCGAGCAGGTGGTTCCGGCGTGCTCAGCAGGTGGTTCAGGCGGTTCTGGCAGGTGGTATCCGTCTGTTCGGGGTGTGGTTCCAGCATCTCATGAACACGTTTCTGGCACGTCTGAGATGTGGTTCCAGCCGGCCCGACAGGTGTTTCCGCAGTGTCCGCCAAGCGGTTCTGGCGTACTTGGCAGGTGATTTTGGCATGACCGGCAGGTGGTTCTGGCGAGTCGAGCAGGTGGTTCCGGCGTGCTTGGCTGGTGCTTCCGGGGTCATTGGCACGGGGTTCTGGCATGTCTGAGAGGTGGTTCCTGCATGCCCGGCAAGTGATTCCGGAGTGTTCGCCAAGTGGTTCTGGCATAGTCGGCAGGTGATTTTGGCATGTCCGGCAGGTGGTTCAGGCGAGTTGAGCAGGTGGTTCCAACGTGCTTGGCAGGTGCTTCCGGCGTCTCCGGCACGTGTTTCTGGCACATCTGACAGGTGGTTCCGGCATGCCCGAAAGGTGATTCCGGTCTGTCCGGTAGGTGGTTCCAGCCTGCACGGCATGTGGTTCTGGTACGTCTCAGAGGTGGTTGCGCATGCCCAACAGGTGATTCCGGACTGTCCGCCACATGGTTTTGGCACGTCTGAGTGGTGGTTCCGGCATGCCCGGCAGGTCATCCCAGAGAGTCCTCCAAGTGGTTCTGGCATAGCACGCAGGTGATTTTGGCGTGTCTGGCAGGTTGTTCCGTTGTGCTTGGCAGGTGGTTCAGGCTTGGCCGGCAGGTGGTTCCAGACTGTCCAGGACGTGTTTCCAGCTTCTCCGGCAGGTGGTTCTGGTACGTCTGAGAGGTGGTTCCGCCATGGCTGGCAGGTGATTCCGGACCGTCCCCCAGGTGGTTCTGGCATAGCCACCAGTTGATATTGGCCTGTCCGGCAGGTGGTTCCAGCGAGTCGAACAGGTGGCTCCGGCGTGCTCGGCAGGTGGTTCCGGTCTGTCCGGTAGGTGATTCCGGCGTGTCCGGCACGTGCTTCCGGCACGTCTGAGAGGTGGTTCCGGCATGCGCGACAGGTGATTTCGGAGTGTCCGCCAGGTGGTTCTGGCGTACCCGGCAGGTGATTTTGGCGTGTCCGGCAGGTGTTTCTGGCGAGTCGAGCAGGTGGCTCCGGCATGCTCGGCAGGTGCTTCCGGCGTCTCCGGCACGTGGTTCTGGTGTGTCTGAGAGCTGGTTCCGGCATGTCCGGCAGATGATTCCGGAGTGTCCGCAAAGTGGTTCTGGCATACCCGGCTGGTGATTTGGGCATGTCAGGTAGGTGGTTCCGGCGAGTCGAGCAGGTGGCTCCGGCGTGCTCGGCAGGTTGTTCAGACGGGTCTGGCAGGTGTTTTCCGTCTGTTCGGGGTGTGGTTCCAGCATCTCATGCACATGGTTCTGGCACGTCTGAGATGTGGTTCCGGCCGGCCCGACAGGTGTTTCCACAGTGTCCGCCAAGTGGTAGTGGCGTAGTTGGCAGGTGATTTTGGCATGACCGGCAGGTGGTTCCAGCAAGCCCGGCAGGTGATTCCGAAGTGTTCCCCAACTGGTTGTGGCGTAGCCGGCAGGTGATTTTTGAGTGTCCAGCAGGTGGTTCTGGCGAGTCGAGCAGGTGGTTCCGGCGTGCTCGGCAGGTGCTTCCGGGGTCATTGGCACGTGGTTCTGGCATATCTGAGAGGTGGTTCCGGCATGCCCGGCAGGTGATTCCGGAGTGTTCGCCAAGTGTTTGTGGCGTAGCCGGCAGGTGATTTTGCATGTCCAGCGGTCGTTCCGGCGGGTCGAGCCGGTGGTTCCGGCGTGTCCGGCAGGTGGTTCCGGTCTGTCCGGCAGGTGGTTCTGTGGTGTCCGGCACGAGGTTCAGTCTGAGAGGCTGTGCCGGCATGCCCCTCACGTGATTCCGGCTTGTGCCCGAAGTGGTGCTGGTGTAGCGGGCAGGTGATTTTGGCGTGTCCGGCAGGTGGTTCAGGCGAGTTGAGCAGGTGGTTGCGACGTGCTCGGCAGGTGCTTCCGGCGTCTCCGGCACGTGTTTCTGGCACATCTGACTGGTGGTTCCGGCATGCCCAAAAGTTGATTCCGGTCTGTCCGGTAGGTGGTTCCGGCGTGCACGGCACGTGGTTCTGGTACGTCTCAGAGGTGGTTGCGTATGCCCAACAGGTGATTCCGGACTGTCCGCCACGTGCTTCTGGCACGTCTGAGAGGTGGTTCCAACATGCCCGGCAGGTCATTTCGGAGAGTCGTCCAAGTGGTTCTGGCGTAGCCCGCAGGTGATTTTGGCGTGTCCGGCAGGTGGTTCCGCCGTGCTCGGCAGGTGGTTCAGGCATGGCCTTCAAGTGGTTCCAGTCTGTCCAGGACGTGTTTCCAGCTTCTCCGGCAGGTGGTTCTGGTACGTCTGAGAGGTGGTCCCGCCATGGCTGGCAGGTGATCCCGGACTGTCCCCGAGGTAGTTCTGGCATAGCCAGCAGTTGATATTGGCCTGTCTGGCAGGTGGTTCCAGCGAGTCGAACAGGTGGCTCCGGCGTTCTTGGCAGGTGGTTCCGGGCTGTCCGGTAGGTGTTTCCGGCGTGTCTGGCACGTGCTTCCGGCACGTCTGCGAGGTGGTTCCGGCATGCGCGACAGGTGATTTCGGAGTGTCCGCCAGGTGGTTCTGGCGCACCCGGAAGGTGATTTTGGCGTGTCCGGCAGGTGTTTCTGGCGAGTCGATCAGGTGGCTCCGGCATGCTCGGCAGGTGCTTCCGGCGTCTCCGGCACTTGGTTCTGGTGTGTCTGAGAGCTGGTTCCGGCATGTCCGGCAGATGATTCCGGAGTGTCCGCCAAGTGGTTCTGGCATACCCAGCAGGTGATTTTGGCGTGTCAGGGAGGTGGTACCGGTGCGTCGAGCAGGTGGTTCCGGCGTGCTCAGCAGGTGGTTCAGGCGGTTCTGGCAGGTGGTATCCGTCTGTTCGGGGTGTGGTTCCAGCATCTCATGAACACGTTTCTGGCACGTCTGAGATGTGGTTCCAGCCGGCCCGACAGGTGTTTCCGCAGTGTCCGCCAAGCGGTTCTGGCGTAGTTGGCAGGTGATTTTGGCATGACTGGCACGTGGTTCCAGCAAGCCTGGCAGGTGATTCCAAAGTGTTCACCAACTGGTTGTGGCGTAGCCAGCATGTGATTTTTGCGTGATCGGCAGGTGGTTCTGGCGAGTCGAGCAGGTGGTTCCGGCGTGCTCGGCTGGTGCTTCCGGGGTCATTGGCACGGGGTTCTGGCATGTCTGAGAGGTGGTTCCTGCATGCCCGGCAAGTGATTCCGGAGTGTTCGCCAAGTGGTTCTGGCATAGTCGGCAGGTGATTTTGGCATGTCCGGCAGGTGCTTCAGGCGAGTTGAGCAGGTGGTTCCAACGTGCTTGGCAGGTGCTTCCGGCGTCTCCGGCACGTGTTTCTGGCACATCTGACAGGTGGTTCCGGCAGGCCCGAAAGGTGATTCCGGTCTGTCCGGAAGGTGGTTCCAGCCTGCACGGCATGTGGTTCTGGTACGTCTCAGAGGTGGTTGCGCATGCCCAACAGGTGATTCCGGACTGTCTGCCACATGGTTCTGGCACGTCTGAGAGGTGGTTCCGGCATGCCCGGCAGGTCATCCCAGAGAGTCCTCCAAGTGGTTCTGGCATAACACGCAGGTGATTTTGGCGTGTCTGGCAGGTTGTTCCGTTGTGCTTGGCAGGTGGTTCAGGCTTGGCCGGCAGGTGGTTCCAGACTGTCCAGGACGTGTTTCCAGCTTCTCCGGCAGGTGGTTCTGGTACGTCTGAGAGGTGGTTCCGCCATGGCTGGCAGGTGATTCCGGACCAGCCCCCAGGAGGTTCTGGCATAGCCAGCAGTTGATATTGGCCTGTCCGGCAGGTGGTTCCAGCGAGTGGAACAGGTGGCTCCGGCGTTCTTGGCAGGTGGTTCCGGTCTGTCCGGTAGGTGTTTCCGGCGTGTCTGGCACGTGCTTCCAGCACGTCTGAGAGGTGGTTCCGGCATGCGCGGCAGGTGATTCCGTAGTGTCCGCCAGGTGGTTCTGGCGTACCCGGCAGGTGATTTTTGCGTGTCCGGCAGGTGTTTCTGGCGAGTGGAGCAGGTGGCTCCGGCATGCTCGGCAGGTGCTTCCGGCGTCTCCGGCACATAGTTCTGGTGTGTCTGAGAGCTGGTTCCGGCATGTCCGGCAGATGATTCCGGAGTGTCCCCCAAGTGGTTCTGGCATACCCGGCTGGTGATTTGGGCATGTCAGGTAGGTGGTTCCGGCGAGTCGAGCAGGTGGCTCCGGCGTGCTCGGCAGGTTGTTCAGACGGGTCTGGCAGGTGTTTTCCGTCTGTTCGGGGTGTGGTTCCAGCATCTCATGCACATGGTTCTGGCACGTCTGAGATGTGGTTCCGGCCGGCCCGACAGGTGTTTCCACAGTGTCCGCCAAGTGGTAGTGGCGTAGTTGGCAGGTGATTTTGGCATGACCGGCAGGTGGTTCCAGCAAGCCCGGCAGGTGATTCCGAAGTGTTCCCCAACTGGTTGTGGCGTAGCCGGCAGGTGATTTTTGCGTGTCCGGCAGGTGGTTCTGGCGAGTCGAGCAGGTGGTTCCGGCGTGCTCGGCAGGTGCTTCCGGGGTCATTGGCACGTGGTTCTGGCATATGTGAGAGGTGGTTCCGGCATGCCCGGCACGTGATTCCGGAGTGTTCGCCAAGTGTTTCCGGTGTAGCCGGCGGGTGATTTTGCATGTCCAGCGGTCGTTCCGGCGTGTCGAGCCGGTAGTTCCGGCGTGTCCGGCAGGTGGTTCCGGTCTGTCCGGCAGGTGGTTCTGTGGTGTCCGGCACAAGGTTCAGTCTGAGAGGCTGTGCCGGCATGCCCCTCACGTGATTCCGGCTTGTCCCCGAAGTGGTGCTGGTGTAGCGGGCAGGTGATTTTGGGGTGTCTGGCAGGTGGTTCAGGCGAGTTGAGCAGGTGGTTGCGAGGTGCTCGGCAGGTGCTTCCGGCGTCTCCGGCACGTGTTTCTGGCATATCTGACTGGTGGTTCCGGCATGCCCAAAAGTTGATTCCGGTCTGTCCGGTAGGTGGTTCCGGCGTGCACGGCACGTGGTTCTGGTACGTGTCAGAGGTGGTTGCGTATGCCCAACAGGTGATTCCGGACTGTCCGCCACGTGCTTCTGGCACGTCTGAGAGGTGGTTCCAACATGCCCGGCAGGTCATTTCGGAGAGTCGTCCAAGTGGTTCTGGCGTAGCCCGCAGGTGATTTTGGCGTGTCCGGCAGGTGGTTCCGCCGTGCTCGGCAGGTGGTTCAGGCATGGCCGTCACGTGGTTCCAGTCTGTCCAGGACGTGTTTCCAGCTTCTCCGGCAGGTGGTTCTGGTACGTCTGATAGGTGGTTCCGCCATGGCTGGCAGGTGATCCCGGACTGTCCCCCAGGTGGTTCTGGCATAGCCAGCAGTTGATATTGGCCTGTCCGGCAGGTGGTTCCAGCGAGTCGAACAGGTGGCTCCGGCGTTCTTGGCAGGTGGTTCCGGTCTGTCCGGTAGGTGTTTCTGGCGTGTCCGGCACGTGCTTCCGGCACGTCTGAGAGGTGGTTCCGGCATGCGCGTCAGGTGATTCCGTAGTGTCCGCCAGGTGGTTCTGGCATACCCGGCAGGTGATTTTTGCGTGTCCGGCAGGTGTTTCTGGCGAGTGGAGCAGGTGGCTCCGGCATGCTCGGCAGGTGCTTCCGGCGTCTCCGGCACTTGGTTCTGGTGTGTCTGAGAGCTGGTTCCGGCATGTCCGGCAGATGATTCCGGAGTGTCCGCCAAGTGGTTCTGGCATACCCAGCAGGTGATTTTGGCATGTCAGGGAGGTGGTACCGGTGAGTCGAGCAGGTGGTTCCGGCGTGCTCAGCAGGTGGTTCAGGCGGTTCTGGCAGGTGGTATCCGTCTGTTCGGGGTGTGGTTCCAGCATCTCATGAACACGTTTCTGGCACGTCTGAGATGTGGTTCCAGCCGGCCCGACAGGTGTTTCCGCAGTGTCCGCCAAGCGGTTCTGGCGTAGTTGGCAGGTGATTTTGGCATGACTGGCAGGTGGTTCCAGCAAGCCTGGCAGGTGATTCCAAAGTGTTCACCAACTGGTTGTGGCGTAGCCGGCAGGTGATTTTTGCGTGATCGGCAGGTGGTTCTGGCGAGTCGAGCAGGTGGTTCCGGCGTGCTCGGCTGGTGCTTCCGGGGTCATTGGCACGGGGTTCTGGCATGTCTGAGAGGTGGTTCCTGCATGCCCGGCAAGTGATTCCGGAGTGTTCGCCAAGTGGTTCTGGCATAGTCGGCAGGTGATTTTGGCATGTCCGGCAGGTGGTTCAGGCGAGTTGAGCAGGTGGTTCCAACGTGCTTGGCAGGTGCTTCCGGCGTCTCCGGCACGTGTTTCTGGCACATCTGACAGGTGGTTCCGGCATGCCCGAAAGGTGATTCCGGTCTGTCCGGTAGGTGGTTCCAGCCTGCACGGCATGTGGTTCTGGTACGTCTCAGAGGTGGTTGTGCATGCCCAACAGGTGATTCCGGACTGTCCGCCACATGGTTCTGGCACGTCTGAGAGGTGGTTCCGGCATGCCCGGCAGGTCATCCCAGAGAGTCCTCCAAGTGGTTCTGGCATAACACGCAGGTGATTTTGGCGTGTCTGGCAGGTTGTTCCGTTGTGCTTGGCAGGTGGTTCAGGCTTGGCCGGCAGGTGGTTCCAGACTGTCCAGGACGTGTTTCCAGCTTCTCCGGCAGGTGGTTCTGGTACGTCTGAGAGGTGGTTCCGCCATGGCTGGCAGGTGATTCCGGACCGTCCCCCAGGTGGTTCTGGCATAGCCAGCAGTTGATATTGGCCTGTCCGGCAGGTGGTTCCAGCGAGTCGAACAGGTGGCTCCGGCGTGCTTGGCAGGTGGTTCCGGTCTGTCCGGTAGGTGATTCCGGCGTGTCCGGCACGTGCTTCCGGCACGTCTGAGAGGTGGTTCCGGCATGCGCGACAGGTGATTCCGGAGTGTCCGCCAGGTGGTTGGGGCGTACCCGGCAGGTGATTTTGGCGTGTCCGGCAGGTGGTTCAGGCGAGTTGAGCAGGTGGTTGCGACGTGCTCGGCAGGTGCTTCCGGCGTCTCCGGCACGTGTTTCTGGCACATCTGACTGGTGGTTCCGGCATGCCCAAAAGTTGATTCCGGTCTGTCCGGTAGGTGGTTCCGGCGTGCACGGCACGTGGTTCTGGTACGTCTCAGAGGTGGTTGCGTATGCCCAACAGGTGATTCCGGACTGTCCGCCACGTGCTTCTGGCACGTCTGAGAGGTGGTTCCAACATGCCCGGCAGGTCATTTCGGAGAGTCGTCCAAGTGGTTCTGGCGTAGCCCGCAGGTGATTTTGGCGTGTCCGGCAGGTGGTTCCGCCGTGCTCGGCAGGTGGTTCAGGCATGGCCGTCACGTGGTTCCAGTCTGTCCAGGACGTGTTTCCAGCTTCTCCGGCAGGTGGTTCTGGTACGTCTGAGAGGTGGTTCCGCCATGGCTGGCAGGTGATCCCGGACTGTCCCCCAGGTGGTTCTGGCATAGCCAGCAGTTGATATTGGCCTGTCCGGCAGGTGGTTCCAGCGAGTCGAACAGGTGGCTCCGGCGTTCTTGGCAGGTGGTTCCGGTCTGTCCGGTAGGTGTTTCCGGCGTGTCCGGCACGTGCTTCCGGCACGTCTGAGAGGTGGTTCCGGCATGCGCGGCAGGTGATTCCGTAGTGTCCGCCAGGTGGTTCTGGCATACCCGGCAGGTGATTTTTGCGTGTCCGGCAGGTGTTTCTGGCGAGTGGAGCAGGTGGCTCCTGCATGCTCGGCAGGTGCTTCCGGCGTCTCCGGCACTTGGTTCTGGTGTGTCTGAGAGCTGGTTCCGGCATGTCCGGCAGATGATTCCGGAGTGTCCGCCAAGTGGTTCTGGCATACCCAGCAGGTGATTTTGGCGTGTCAGGGAGGTGGTACCGGTGAGTCGAGCAGGTGGTTCCGGCGTGCTCAGCAGGTGGTTCAGGCGGTTCTGGCAGGTGGTATCCGTCTGTTCGGGGTGTGGTTCCAGCATCTCATGAACACGTTTCTGGCACGTCTGAGATGTGGTTCCAGCCGGCCCGACAGGTGTTTCCGCAGTGTCCGCCAAGCGGTTCTGGCGTACTTGGCAGGTGATTTTGGCATGACCGGCAGGTGGTTCTGGCGAGTCGAGCAGGTGGTTCCGGCGTGCTCGGCTGGTGCTTCCGGGGTCATTGGCACGGGGTTCTGGCATGTCTGAGAGGTGGTTCCTGCATGCCCGGCAAGTGATTCCGGAGTGTTCGCCAAGTGGTTCTGGCATAGTCGGCAGGTGATTTTGGCATGTCCGGCAGGTGGTTCAGGCGAGTTGAGCAGGTGGTTCCAACGTGCTTGGCAGGTGCTTCCGGCGTCTCCGGCACGTGTTTCTGGCACATCTGACAGGTGGTTCCGGCATGCCCGAAAGGTGATTCCGGTCTGTCCGGTAGGTGGTTCCAGCCTGCACGGCATGTGGTTCTGGTACGTCTCAGAGGTGGTTGCGCATGCCCAACAGGTGATTCCGGACTGTCCGCCACATGGTTTTGGCACGTCTGAGTGGTGGTTCCGGCATGCCCGGCAGGTCATCCCAGAGAGTCCTCCAAGTGGTTCTGGCATAGCACGCAGGTGATTTTGGCGTGTCTGGCAGGTTGTTCCGTTGTGCTTGGCAGGTGGTTCAGGCTTGGCCGGCAGGTGGTTCCAGACTGTCCAGGACGTGTTTCCAGCTTCTCCGGCAGGTGGTTCTGGTACGTCTGAGAGGTGGTTCCGCCATGGCTGGCAGGTGATTCCGGACCGTCCCCCAGGTGGTTCTGGCATAGCCAGCAGTTGATATTGGCCTGTCCGGCAGGTGGTTCCAGCGAGTCGAACAGGTGGCTCCGGCGTGCTCGGCAGGTGGTTCCGGTCTGTCCGGTAGGTGATTCCGGCGTGTCCGGCACGTGCTTCCGGCACGTCTGAGAGGTGGTTCCGGCATGCGCGACAGGTGATTTCGGAGTGTCCGCCAGGTGGTTCTGGCGTGCCCGGCAGGTGATTTTGGCGTGTCCGGCAGGTGTTTCTGGCGAGTCGAGCAGGTGGCTCCGGCATGCTCGGCAGGTGCTTCTGGCGTCTCCGGCACGTGGTTCTGGTGTGTCTGAGAGCTGGTTCTGGCATGTCCGGCAGATGATTCCGGAGTGTCCGCCAAGTGGTTCTGGCATACCCTGCTGGTGATTTGGGCATGTCAGGTAGGTGGTTCCGGCGAGTCGAGCAGGTGGCTCCGGCGTGCTCGGCAGGTTGTTCAGACGGGTCTGGCAGGTGTTTTCCGTCTGTTCGGGGTGTGGTTCCAGCATCTCATGCACATGGTTCTGGCACGTCTGAGATGTGGTTCCGGCCGGCCCGACAGGTGTTTCCACAGTGTCCGCCAAGTGGTACTGGCGTAGTTGGCAGGTGATTTTGGCATGACCGGCAGGTGGTTCCAGCAAGCCCGGCAGGTGATTCCAAAGTGTTCCCCAACTGGTTGTGGCGTAGCCAGCAGGTGATTTCTGCGTGTCCAGCAGGTGGTTCTGGCGAGTCGAGCAGGTGGTTCCGGCGTGCTCGGCAGGTGCTTCCGGGGTCATTGGCACGTGGTTCTGGCATATCTGAGAGGTGGTTCCGGCATGCCCGGCAGGTGATTCCGGAGTGTTCGCCAAGTGTTTCCGGCGTAGCCGGCAGGTGATTTTGCATGTCCAGCGGTCGTTCCGGCGGGTCGAGCCGGTGGTTCCGGCGTGTCCGGCAGGTGGTTCCGGTCTGTCCGGCAGGTGGTTCTGTGGTGTCCGGCACGAGGTTCAGTCTGAGAGGCTGTGCCGGCATGCCCCTCACGTGATTCCGGCTTGTCCCCGAAGTGGTGCTGGTGTAGCGGGCAGGTGATTTTGGCGTGTCCGGCAGGTGGTTCAGGCGAGTTGAGCAGGTGGTTGCGACGTGCTCGGCAGGTGCTTCCGGCGTCTCCGGCACGTGTTTCTGGCACATCTGACTGGTGGTTCCGGCATGCCCAAAAGTTGATTCCGGTCTGTCCGGTAGGTGGTTCCGGCGTGCACGGCACGTGGTTCTGGTACGTGTCAGAGGTGGTTGCGTATGCCCAACAGGTGATTCCGGACTGTCCGCCACGTGCTTCTGGCACGTCTGAGAGGTGGTTCCAACATGCCCGGCAGGTCATTTCGGAGAGTCGTCCAAGTGGTTCTGGCGTAGCCCGCAGGTGATTTTGGCGTGTCTGGCAGGTGGTTCCGCCATGCTCGGCAGGTCGTTCAGGCATGGCCGTCACGTGGTTCCAGTCTGTCCAGGACGTGTTTCCAGCTTCTCCGGCAGGTGGTTCTGGTACGTCTGAGAGGTGGTTCCGCCATGGCTGGCAGGTGATCCCGGACTGTCCCCCAGGTGGTTCTGGCATAGCCAGCAGTTGATATTGGCCTGTCCGGCAGGTGGTTCCAGCGAGTCGAACAGGTGGCTCCGGCGTTCTTGGCAGGTGGTTGTGGTCTGTCCGGTAGGTGTTTCCGGCGTGTCTGGCACGTGCTTCCGGCACGTCTGAGAGGTGGTTCCGGCATCCGCGGCAGGTGATTCCGTAGTGTCCGCCAGGTGGTTCTGGCATACCCGACAGGTGATTTTGGCGTGTCCGGCAGGTGTTTCTGGCTAGTCGAGCAGGTGGCTCCGGCATGCTCGGCAGATGATTCCGGAGTGTCCGCCAAGTGGTTCTGGCATACCCTGCTGGTGATTTGGGCATGTCAGGTAGGTGGTTCCGGCGAGTCGAGCAGGTGGCTCCGGCGTGCTCGGCAGGTTGTTCAGACGGGTCTGGCAGGTGTTTTCCTTCTGTTCGGGGTGTGGTTCCAGCATCTCATGCACATGGTTCTGGCACGTCTGAGATGTGGTTCCGGCCGGCCCGACAGGTGTTTCCACAGTGTCCGCCAAGTGGTACTGGCGTAGTTGGCAGGTGATTTTGGCATGACCGGCAGGTGGTTCCAGCAAGCCCGGCAGGTGATTCCAAAGTGTTCCCCAACTGGTTGTGGCGTAGCCAGCAGGTGATTTCTGCGTGTCCAGCAGGTGGTTCTGGCGAGTCGAGCAGGTGGTTCCGGCGTGCTCGGCAGGTGCTTCCGGGGTCATTGGCACGTGGTTCTGGCATATCTGAGAGGTGGTTCCGGCATGCCCGGCAGGTGATTCCGGAGTGTTCGCCAAGTGTTTCCGGCGTAGCCGGCAGGTGATTTTGCATGTCCAGCGGTCGTTCCGGTGGGTCGAGCCGGTGGTTCCGGCGTGTCCGGCAGGTGGTTCCGGTCTGTCCGGCAGGTGGTTCTGTGGTGTCCGGCACGAGGTTCAGTCTGAGAGGCTGTGCCGGCATGCCCCTCACGTGATTCCGGCTTGTCCCCGAAGTGGTGCTGGTGTAGCGGGCAGGTGATTTTGGCGTGTCCGGCAGGTGGTTCAGGCGAGTTGAGCAGGTGGTTGCGACGTGCTCGGCAGGTGCTTCCGGCGTCTCCGGCACGTGTTTCTGGCACATCTGACTGGTGGTTCCGGCATGCCCAAAAGTTGATTCCGGTCTGTCCGGTAGGTGGTTCCGGCGTGCACGGCACGTGGTTCTGGTACGTGTCAGAGGTGGTTGCGTATGCCCAACAGGTGATTCCGGACTGTCCGCCACGTGCTTCTGGCACGTCTGAGAGGTGGTTCCAACATGCCCGGCAGGTCATTTCGGAGAGTCGTCCAAGTGGTTCTGGCGTAGCCCGCAGGTGATTTTGGCGTGTCTGGCAGGTGGTTCCGCCATGCTCGGCAGGTCGTTCAGGCATGGCCGTCACGTGGTTCCAGTCTGTCCAGGACGTGTTTCCAGCTTCTCCGGCAGGTGGTTCTGGTACGTCTGAGAGGTGGTTCCGCCATGGCTGGCAGGTGATCCCGGACTGTCCCCCAGGTGGTTCTGGCATAGCCAGCAGTTGATATTGGCCTGTCCGGCAGGTGGTTCCAGCGAGTCGAACAGGTGGCTCCGGCGTTCTTGGCAGGTGGTTGTGGTCTGTCCGGTAGGTGTTTCCGGCGTGTCTGGCACGTGCTTCCGGCACGTCTGAGAGGTGGTTCCGGCATCCGCGGCAGGTGATTCCGTAGTGTCCGCCAGGTGGTTCTGGCATACCCGACAGGTGATTTTGGCGTGTCCGGCAGGTGTTTCTGGCTAGTCGAGCAGGTGGCTCCGGCATGCTCGGCAGGTGCTTCCGGCGTCTCCGGCACTTGGTTCTGGTGTGTCTGAGAGCTGGTTCCGGCATGTCCGGCAGATGATTCCGGAGTGTCCGCCAAGTGGTTCTGGCATACCCAGCAGGTGATTTTGGCGTGTCAGGGAGGTGGTACCGGTGAGTCGAGCAGGTGGTTCCGGCGTGCTCAGCAGGTGGTTCAGGCGGTTCTGGCAGGTGGTATCCGTCTGTTCGGGGTGTGGTTCCAGCATCTCATGAACACGTTTCTGGCACGTCTGAGATGTGGTTCCAGCCGGCCCGACAGGTGTTTCCGCAGTGTCCGCCAAGCGGTTCTGGCGTAGTTGGCAGGTGATTTTGGCATGACCGGCAGGTGGTTCCAGCAAGCCTGGCAGGTGATTCCAAAGTGTTCACCAACTGGTTGTGGCGTAGCCGGCAGGTGATTTTTGCGTGATCGGCAGGTGGTTCTGGCGAGTCGAGCAGGTGGTTCCGGCGTGCTCGGCTGGTGCTTCCGGGGTCATTGGCACGGGGTTCTGGCATGTCTGAGAGGTGGTTCCTGCATGCCCGGCAAGTGATTCCGGAGTGTTCGCCAAGTGGTTCTGGCATAGTCGGCAGGTGATTTTGGCATGTCCGGCAGGTGGTTCAGGCGAGTTGAGCAGGTGGTTCCAACGTGCTTGGCAGGTGCTTCCGGCGTCTCCGGCACGTGTTTCTGGCACATCTGACAGGTGGTTCCGGCATGCCCGAAAGGTGATTCCGGTCTGTCCGGTAGGTGGTTCCAGCCTGCACGGCATGTGGTTCTGGTACGTCTCAGAGGTGGTTGCGCATGCCCAACAGGTGATTCCGGACTGTCCGCCACATGGTTCTGGCACGTCTGAGAGGTGGTTCCGGCATGCCCGGCAGGTCATCCCAGAGAGTCCTCCAAGTGGTTCTGGCATAACACGCAGGTGATTTTGGCGTGTCTGGCAGGTTGTTCCGTTGTGCTTGGCAGGTGGTTCAGGCTTGGCCGGCAGGTGGTTCCAGACTGTCCAGGACGTGTTTCCAGCTTCTCCGGCAGGTGGTTCTGGTACGTCTGAGAGGTGGTTCCGCCATGGCTGGCAGGTGATCCCGGACCGTCCCCCAGGTGGTTCTGGCATAGCCAGCAGTTGATATTGGCCTGTCCGGCACGTGGTTCCAGCGAGTCGAACAGGTGGCTCCGGCGTGGTCGGCAGGTGGTTCCGGTCTGTCCGGTAGGTGATTCCGGCGTGTCCGGCACGTGCTTCCGGCACGTCTGAGAGGTGGTTCCGGCATGCGCGACAGGTGATTTCGGAGTGTCCGCCAGGTGGTTCTGGCGTACCCGGCAGGTGATTTTGGCGTGTCCGGCAGGTGTTTCTGGCGAGTCGAGCAGGTGGCTCCGGCATGCTCGGCAGGTGCTTCCGGCGTCTCCGGCACGTGGTTCTTGTGTGTCTGAGAGCTGGTTCCGGCATGTCCGGCAGATGATTCCGGAGTGTCCGCCAAGTGGTTCTGGCATACCCTGCTGGTGATTTGGGCATGTCAGGTAGGTGGTTCCGGCGAGTCGAGCAGGTGGCTCCGGCGTGCTCGGCAGGTTGTTCAGACGGGTCTGGCAGGTGTTTTCCGTCTGTTCGGGGTGTGGTTCCAGCATCTCATGCACATGGTTCTGGCACGTCTGAGATGTGGTTCCGGCCGGCCCGACAGGTGTTTCCACAGTGTCCGCCAAGTGGTACTGGCGTAGTTGGCAGGTGATTTTGGCATGACCGGCAGGTGGTTCCAGCAAGCCCGGCAGGTGATTCCAAAGTGTTCCCCAACTGGTTGTGGCGTAGCCAGCAGGTGATTTCTGCGTGTCCAGCAGGTGGTTCTGGCGAGTCGAGCAGGTGGTTCCGGCGTGCTCGGCAGGTGCTTCCGGGGTCATTGGCACGTGGTTCTGGCATATCTGAGAGGTGGTTCCGGCATGCCCGGCAGGTGATTCCGGAGTGTTCGCCAAGTGTTTCCGGCGTAGCCGGCAGGTGATTTTGCATGTCCAGCGGTCGTTCCGGCGGGTCGAGCCGGTGGTTCCGGCGTGTCCGGCAGGTGGTTCCGGTCTGTCCGGCAGGTGGTTCTGTGGTGTCCGGCACGAGGTTCAGTCTGAGAGGCTGTGCCGGCATGCCCCTCACGTGATTCCGGCTTGTCCCCGAAGTGGTGCTGGTGTAGCGGGCAGGTGATTTTGGCGTGTCCGGCAGGTGGTTCAGGCGAGTTGAGCAGGTGGTTGCGACGTGCTCGGCAGGTGCTTCCGGCGTCTCCGGCACGTGTTTCTGGCACATCTGACTGGTGGTTCCGGCATGCCCAAAAGTTGATTCCGGTCTGTCCGGTAGGTGGTTCCGGCGTGCACGGCACGTGGTTCTGGTACGTGTCAGAGGTGGTTGCGTATGCCCAACAGGTGATTCCGGACTGTCCGCCACGTGCTTCTGGCACGTCTGAGAGGTGGTTCCAACATGCCCGGCAGGTCATTTCGGAGAGTCGTCCAAGTGGTTCTGGCGTAGCCCGCAGGTGATTTTGGCGTGTCTGGCAGGTGGTTCCGCCATGCTCGGCAGGTCGTTCAGGCATGGCCGTCACGTGGTTCCAGTCTGTCCAGGACGTGTTTCCAGCTTCTCCGGCAGGTGGTTCTGGTACGTCTGAGAGGTGGTTCCGCCATGGCTGGCAGGTGATCCCGGACTGTCCCCCAGGTGGTTCTGGCATAGCCAGCAGTTGATATTGGCCTGTCCGGCAGGTGGTTCCAGCGAGTCGAACAGGTGGCTCCGGCGTTCTTGGCAGGTGGTTGTGGTCTGTCCGGTAGGTGTTTCCGGCGTGTCTGGCACGTGCTTCCGGCACGTCTGAGAGGTGGTTCCGGCATCCGCGGCAGGTGATTCCGTAGTGTCCGCCAGGTGGTTCTGGCATACCCGACAGGTGATTTTGGCGTGTCCGGCAGGTGTTTCTGGCTAGTCGAGCAGGTGGCTCCGGCATGCTCGGCAGGTGCTTCCGGCGTCTCCGGCACTTGGTTCTGGTGTGTCTGAGAGCTGGTTCCGGCATGTCCGGCAGATGATTCCGGAGTGTCCGCCAAGTGGTTCTGGCATACCCAGCAGGTGATTTTGGCGTGTCAGGGAGGTGGTACCGGTGAGTCGAGCAGGTGGTTCCGGCGTGCTCAGCAGGTGGTTCAGGCGGTTCTGGCAGGTGGTATCCGTCTGTTCGGGGTGTGGTTCCAGCATCTCATGAACACGTTTCTGGCACGTCTGAGATGTGGTTCCAGCCGGCCCGACAGGTGTTTCCGCAGTGTCCGCCAAGCGGTTCTGGCGTAGTTGGCAGGTGATTTTGGAATGACCGGCAGGTGGTTCCAGCAAGCCTGGCAGGTGATTCCAAAGTGTTCACCAACTGGTTGTGGCGTAGCCGGCAGGTGATTTTTGCGTGATCGGCAGGTGGTTCTGGCGAGTCGAGCAGCTGGTTCCGGCGTGCTCGGCTGGTGCTTCCGGGGTCATTGGCACGGGGTTCTGGCATGTCTGAGAGGTGGTTCCTGCATGCCCGGCAAGTGATTCCGGAGTGTTCGCCAAGTGGTTCTGGCATAGTCGGCAGGTGATTTTGGCATGTCCGGCAGGTGGTTCAGGCGAGTTGAGCAGGTGGTTCCAACGTGCTTGGCAGGTGCTTCCGGCGTCTCCGGCACGTGTTTCTGGCACATCTGAAAGGTGGTTCCGGCATGCCCGAAAGGTGATTCCGGTCTGTCCGGTAGGTGGTTCCAGCCTGCACGGCATGTGGTTCTGGTACGTCTCAGAGGTGGTTGCGCATGCCCAACAGGTGATTCCGGACTGTCCGCCACATGGTTCTGGCACGTCTGAGAGGTGGTTCCGGCACGCACGGCAGGTCATCCCAGAGAGTCCTCCAAGTGGTTCTGGCATAACACGCAGGTGATTTTGGCGTGTCTGGCAGGTTGTTCCGTTGTGCTTGGCAGGTGGTTCAGGCTTGGCCGGCAGGTGGTTCCAGACTGTCCAGGACGTGTTTCCAGCTTCTCCGGCAGGTGGTTCTGGTACGTCTGAGAGGTGGTTCCGCCATGGCTGGCAGGTGATTCCGGACCGTCCCCCAGGTGGTTCTGGCATAGCCAGCAGTTGATATTGGCCTGTCCGGCAGGTGGTTCCAGCGAGTCGAACAGGTGGCTCCGGCGTGCTCGGCAGGTGGTTCCGGTCTGTCCGGTAGGTGATTCCGGCGTGTCCGGCACGTGCCTCCGGCAAGTCTGAGAGTAGGTTCCGGCATGCGCGACAGGTGATTTCGGAGTGTCCGCCAGGTGGTTCTGGCGTACCCGGCAGGTGATTTTGGCGTGTCCGGCAGGTGTTTCTGGCGAGTCGAGCAGGTGGCTCCGGCATGCTCGGCAGGTGCTTCCGGGGTCTCCGGCACGTGGTTCTGGTGTGTCTGAGAGCTGGTTCTGGCATGTCCGGCAGATGATTCCGGAGTGTCCGCCAAGTGGTTCTGGCATACCCAGCTGGTGATTTGGGCATGTCAGGTAGGTGGTTCCGGCGAGTCGAGCAGGTGGCTCCGGCGTGCTCGGCAGGTTGTTCAGACGGGTCTGGCAGGAGTTTTCCGTCTTTTCGGGGTGTGGTTCCAGCATCTCATGCACATGGTTCTGGCGCGTCTGAGATGTAGTTCCGGCCGGCCCGACAGGTGTTTCCACAGTGTCCGCCAAGTGGTACTGGCGTAGTTGGCAGGTGATTTTGGCATGACCGGCAGGTGGTTCCAGCAAGCCCGGCAGGTGATTCCGAAGTGTTCCCCAACTGGTTGTGGCGTAGCCGGCAGGTGATTTCTGCGTGTCCAGAGGTGGTTCTGGCGAGTCGAGCAGGTGGTTCAGGCGTGCTCGGCAGGTGCTTCTGGGGTCATTGGCACGTGGTTCTGGCATATCTGAGAGGTGGTTCCGGCATGCCCGGCAGGTGATTCCGGAGTGTTCGCCAAGTGTTTCCGGCGTAGCCGGCAGGTGATTTTGCATGTCCAGCGGTCGTTCCGGCGGGTCGAGCCGGTGGTTCCGGCGTGTCTGGCAGGTGGTTCCGGTCTGTCCGGCAGGTGGTTCTGTGGTGTCCGGCACGAGGTTCAGTCTGAGAGGCTGTGCCGGCATGCCCCTCACGTGATTCCGGCTTGTCCCCGAAGTGGTGCTGGTGTAGCGGGCAGGTGATTTTGGCGTGTCCGGCAGGTGGTTCAGGCGAGTTGAGCAGGTGGTTGCGACGTGCTCGGCAGGTGCTTCCGGCGTCTCCGGCACGTGTTTCTGGCACATCTGACTGGTGGTTCCGGCATGCCCAAAAGTTGATTCCGGTCTGTACGGTAGGTGGTTCCGGCGTGCACGGCACGTGGTTCTGGTACGTCTCAGAGGTGGTTGCGTATGCCCAACAGGTGATTCCGGACTGTCCGCCACGTGCTTCTGGCACGTCTGAGAGGTGGTTCCAACATGCCCGGCAGGTCATTTCGGAGAGTCGTCCAAGTGGTTCTGGCGTAGCCCGCAGGTGATTTTGGCGTGTCCGGCAGGTGGTTCCGCCGTGCTCGGCAGGTGGTTCAGGCATGGCCGTCACGTGGTTCCAGTCTGTCCAGGACGTGTTTCCAGCTTCTCCGGCAGGTGGTTCTGGTACGTCTGAGAGGTGGTTCCGCCATGGCTGGCAGGTGATCCCGGACCGTACCCGAGGTGGTTCTGGCATAGCCAGCAGTTGATATTGGCCTGTCTGGCAGGTGGTTCCAGCGAGTCGAACAGGTGGCTCCGGCGTTCTTGGCAGGTGGTTCCGGTCTGTCCGGTAGGTGTTTCCGGCGTGTCTGGCACGTGCTTCCGGCACGTCTGAGAGGTGGTTCCGGCATGCGCGACAGGTGATTTCGGAGTGTCCGCCAGCTGGTTCTGGCGTACCCGGCAGGTGATTTTGGCGTGTCCGGCAGGTGTTTCTGGCGAGTCGAGCAGGTGGCTCCGGCATGCTCGGCAGGTGCTTCCGGCGTCTCCGGCACTTGGTTCTGGTGTGTCTGAGAGCTGGTTCCGGCACGTCCGGCAGATGATTCCGGAGTGTCCGCCAAGTGATTCTGGCATAGCCAGCAGGTGATTTTGGCATGTCATGGAGGTGGTACCGGTGAGTCGAGCAGGTGGTTCCGGCGTGCTCAGCAGGTGGTATCCGTCTGTTCGGGGTGTGGTTCCAGCATCTCATGAACACGTTTCTGGCACGTCTGAGATGTGGTTCCAGCCGGCCCGACAGGTGTTTCCGCAGTGTCCGCCAAGCGGTTCTGGCGTAGTTGGCAGGTGATTTTGGCATGACTGGCAGGTGGTTCCAGCAAGCCTGGCAGGTGATTCCAAAGTGTTCACCAACTGGTTGTGGCGTAGCCGGCAGGTGATTTTTGCGTGATCGGCAGGTGCTTCTGGCGAGTCGAGCAGGTGGTTCCGGCGTGCTCGGCTGGTGCTTCCGGGGACATTGGCACGGGGTTCTGGCACGTCTGAGAGGTGGTTCCGCCATGGCTGGCAGGTGATCCCGGACTGTCCCCCAGGTGGGTCTGGCATAGCCAGCAGTTGATATTGGCCTGTCCGGCAGGTGGTTCCAGCGAGTCGAACAGGTGGCTCCGGCATTCTTGGCAGGTGGTTGTGGTCTGTCCGGTAGGTGTTTCCGGCGTGTCCGGCACGTGCTTCTGGCACGTCTGAGAGGTGGTTCTGGCATGCGCGACAGGTGATTTCGGAGTGTCCGCCAGGTGGTTCTGGCGTACCCGGCAGGTGATTTTGGCGTGTCCGGCATGTGTTTCTGGCGAGTCGAGCACGTGGCTCCGGCATGCTCGGCAGGTGCTTCCGGCGTCTCCGGCACGTGGTTCTGGTGTGTCTGAGAGCTGGTTCCGGCATGTCCGGCAGATGATTCCGGAGTGTCCGCCAAGTGGTTCTGGCATACCCGGCTGGTGATTTGGGCATGTCAGGTAGGTGGTTCCGGCGAGTCGAGCAGGTGGCTCCGGCGTGCTCGGCAGGTTGTTCAGACGGGTCTGGCAGGTGTTTTCCGTCTGTTCGGGGTGTGGTTCCAGCATCTCATGCACATGGTTCTGGCACGTCTGAGATGTGGTTCCGGCCGGCCCGACAGGTGTTTCCACAGTGTCCGCCAAGTGGTACTGGCGTAGTTGGCAGGTGATTTTGGCATGACCGGCAGGTGGTTCCAGCAAGCCCGGCAGGTGATTCCGAAGTGTTCCCCAACTGGTTGTGGCGTAGCCGGCAGGTGATTTTTGCGTGTCCGGCAGGTGGTTCTGGCGAGTCGAGCAGGTGGTTCCGGCGTGCTCGGCAGGTGCTTCCGGGGTCATTGGCACGTGGTTCTGGCATATCTGAGAGGTGGTTCCGGCATGCCCGGCAGGTGATTCCGGAGTGTTCGCCAAGTGTTTGTGGCGTAGCCGGCAGGTGGTTTTGCATGTCCAGCGGTCGTTCCGGCGGGTCGAGCCGGTGGTTACGGCGTGTCCGGCAGGTGGTTCCGGTCTGTCCGGCAGGTGGTTCTGTGGTGTCCGGCACTAGGTTCAGTCTGAGAGGCTGTGCCGGCATGCCCCTCACGTGATTCCGGCTTGTCCCCGAAGTGGTGCTGGTGTAGCGGGCAGGTGATTTTGGCGTGTCCGGCAGGTGGTTCAGGCGAGTTGAGCAGGTGGTTGCGACGTGCTCGGCAGGTGCTTCCGGCGTCTCCGGCACGTGTTTCTGGCACATCTGACTGGTGGTTCCGGCATGCCCAAAAGTTGATTCCGGTCTGTCCGGTAGGTGGTTCCGGCGTGCACGGCACGTGGTTCTGGTACGTCTCAGAGGTGGTTGCGTATGCCCAACAGGTGATTCCGGACTGTCCGCCACGTGCTTCTGGCACGTCTGAGAGGTGGTTCCAACATGCCCGGCAGGTCATTTCGGAGAGTCGTCCAAGTGGTTCTGGCGTAGCCCGCAGGTGATTTTGGCGTGTCCGGCAGGTGGTTCCGCCGTGCTCGGCAGGTGGTTCAGGCATGGCCGTCACGTGGTTCCAGTCTGTCCAGGACGTGTTTCCAGCTTCTCCGGCAGGTGGTTCTGGTACGTCTGAGAGGTGGTTCCGCCATGGCTGGCAGGTGATCCTGGACTGTCCCCTAGGTGGTTCTGGCATAGCCAGCAGTTGATATTGGCCTGTCCGGCAGGTGGTTCCAGCGAGTCGAACAGGTGGCTCCGGCATTCTTGGCAGGTGGTTCCGGTCTGTCCGGTAGGTGTTTCCGGCGTGTCCGGCACGTGCTTCCGGCACGTCTGAGAGGTGGTTCCGGCATGCGCGGCAGGTGATTCCGTAGTGTCCGCCAGGTGGTTGTGGCATGCCCGGCAGGTGATTTTGGCGTGTCCGGCAGGTGTTTCCGGCGACTGGAGCAGGTGGCTCCGGCATGCTCGGCAGGTGCTTCTGGCGTCTCCGGCACTTGGTTCTGATGTGTCTGAGAGCTGGTTCCGGCATGTCCGGCAGATGATTCCGGAGTGTCCGCCAAGTGGTTCTGGCATACCCAGCAGGTGATTTTGGCGTGTCAGGGAGGTGGTACCGGTGAGTCGAGCAGGTGGTTCCGGCGTGCTCAGCAGGTGGTTCAGGCGGTTCTGGCAGGTGGTATCCGTCTGTTCGGGGTGTGGTTCCAGCATCTCATGAACACGTTTCTGGCACGTCTGAGATGTGGTTCCAGCCGGCCCGACAGGTGTTTCCGCAGTGTCCGCCAAGCGGTTCTGGCGTAGTTGGCAGGTGATTTTGGCATGACTGGCAGGTGGTTCCAGCAAGCCTGGCAGGTGATTCCAAAGTGTTCACCAACTGGTTGTGGCGTAGCCGGCAGGTGATTTTTGCGTGATCGGCAGGTGGTTCTGGCGAGTCGAGCAGGTGGTTCCGGCGTGCTCGGCTGGTGCTTCCGGGGTCATTGGCACGGGGTTCTGGCATGTCTGAGAGGTGGTTCCTGCATGCCCGGCAAGTGATTCCGGAGTGTTCGCCAAGTGGTTCTGGCATAGTCGGCAGGTGATTTTGGCATGTCCGGCAGGTGGTTCAGGCGAGTTGAGCAGGTGGTTCCAACGTGCTTGGCAGGTGCTTCCGGCGTCTCCGGCACGTGTTTCTGGCACATCTGACAGGTGGTTCCGGCATGCCCGAAAGGTGATTCCGGTCTGTCCGGTAGGTGGTTCCAGCCTGCACGGCATGTGGTTCTGGTACGTCTCAGAGGTGGTTGCGCATGCCCAACAGGTGATTCCGGACTGTCCGCCACATGGTTCTGGCACGTCTGAGAGGTGCTTCCGGCATGCCCGGCAGGTCATCCCAGAGAGTCCTCCAAGTGGTTCTGGCATAACACGCAGGTGATTTTGGCGTGTCTGGCAGGTTGTTCCGTTGTGCTTGGCAGGTGGTTCAGGCTTGGCCGGCAGGTGGTTCCAGACTGTCCAGGACGTGTTTCCAGCTTCTCCGGCAGGTGGTTCTGGTACGTCTGAGAGGTGGTTCCGCCATGGCTGGCAGGTGATTCCGGACCAGCCCCCAGGAGGTTCTGGCATAGCCAGCAGTTGATATTGGCCTGTCCGGCAGGTGGTTCCAGCGAGTCAAACAGGTGGCTCCGGCGTGCTCGGCAGGTGGTTCCAGTCTGTCCGGTAGGTGATTCCGGCGTGTCCGGCACGTGCTTCCGGCACGTCTGAGAGGTGGTTCCGGCATGCGCGACAGGTGAATTCGGAGTGTCCGCCAGGTGGTTCTGGCGTACCCGGCAGGTGATTTTGGCGTGTCCGGCAGGTGGTTCTGTGGTGTCCGGCACGAGGTTCAGTCTGAGAGGCTGTGCCGGCATGCCCCTCACGTTATTCCGGCTTGTCCCCGAAGTGGTGCTGGTGTAGCGGGCAGGTGATTTTGGCGTGTCCGGCAGGTGGTTCAGGCGAGTTGAGCAGGTGGCTCCGGCGTGCTCGGCAGGTTGTTCAGACGGGTCTGGCAGGTGTTTTCCGTCTTTTCGGGGTGTGGTTCCAGCATCTCATGCACATGGTTCTGGCGCGTCTGAGATCTAGTTCCGGCCGGCCCGACAGGTGTTTCCACAGTGTCCGCCAAGTGGTACTGGCGTAGTTGGCAGGTGATTTTGGCATGACCGGCAGGTGGTTCCAGCAAGCCCGGCAGGTGATTCCGAAGTGTTCCCCAACTGGTTGTGGCGTAGCCGGCAGGTGATTTCTGCGTGTCCGGAGGTGGTTCTGGCGAGTCGAGCAGGTGGTTCAGGCGTGCTCGGCAGGTGCTTCTGGGGTCATTGGCACGTGGTTCTGGCATATCTGAGAGGTGGTTCCGGCATGCCCGGCAGGTGATTCCGGAGTGTTCGCCAAGTGTTTCCGGCGTAGCCGGCAGGTGATTTTGCATGTCCAGCGGTCGTTCCGGCGGGTCGAGCCGGTGGTTCCGGCGTGTCTGGCAGGTGGTTCCGGTCTGTCCGGCAGGTGGTTCTGTGGTGTCCGGCACGAGGTTCAGTCTGAGAGGCTGTGCCGGCATGCCCCTCACGTGATTCCGGCTTGTCCCCGAAGTGGTGCTGGTGTAGCGGGCAGGTGATTTTGGCGTGTCCGGCAGGTGGTTCAGGCGAGTTGAGCAGGTGGTTGCGACGTGCTCGGCAGGTGCTTCCGGCGTCTCCGGCACGTGTTTCTGGCACATCTGACTGGTGGTTCCGGCATGCCCAAAAGTTGATTCCGGTCTGTCCGGTAGGTGGTTCCGGCGTGCACGGCACGTGGTTCTGGTACGTCTCAGAGGTGGTTGCGTATGCCCAACAGGTGATTCCGGACTGTCCGCCACGTGCTTCTGGCACGTCTGAGAGGTGGTTCCAACATGCCCGGCAGGTCATTTCGGAGAGTCGTCCAAGTGGTTCTGGCGTAGCCCGCAGGTGATTTTGGCGTGTCCGGCAGGTGGTTCCGCCGTGCTCGGCAGGTGGTTCAGGCATGGCCGTCACGTGGTTCCAGTCTGTCCAGGACGTGTTTCCAGCTTCTCCGGCAGGTGGTTCTGGTACGTCTGAGAGGTGGTTCCGCCATGGCTGGCAGGTGATCCAGGACCGTACCCGAGGTGGTTCTGGCATAGCCAGAAGTTGATATTGGCCTGTCCGGCAGGTGGTTCCAGCGAGTCGAACAGGTGGCTCCGGCGTTCTTGGCAGGTGGTTCCGGTCTGTCCGGTAGGTGTTTCCGGCGTGTCTGGCACGTGCTTCCGGCACGTCTGAGAGGTGGTTCCGGCATGCGCGACAGGTGATTTCGGAGTGTCCGCCAGCTGGTTCTGGCGTACCCGGCAGGTGATTTTGGCGTGTCCGGCAGGTGTTTCTGGCGAGTCGAGCAGGTGGCTCCGGCATGCTCGGCAGGTGCTTCCGGCGTCTCCGGCACTTGGTTCTGGTGTGTCTGAGAGCTGGTTCCGGCATGTCCGGCAGATGATTCCGGAGTGTCCGCCAAGTGATTCTGGCATAGCCAGCAGGTGATTTTGGCATGTCATGGAGGTGGTACCGGTGAGTCGAGCAGGTGGTTCCGGCGTGCTCAGCTGGTGGTATCCGTCTGTTCGGGGTGTGGTTCCAGCATCTCATGAACACGTTTCTGGCACGTCTGAGATGTGGTTCCAGCCGGCCCGACAGGTGTTTCCGCAGTGTCCGCCAAGCGGTTCTGGCGTAGTTGGCAGGTGATTTTGGCATGACTGGCAGGTGGTTCCAGCAAGCCTGGCAGGTGATTCCAAAGTGTTCACCAACTGGTTGTGGCGTAGCCGGCAGGTGATTTTTGCGTGATCGGCAGGTGGTTCTGGCGAGTCGAGCAGGTGGTTCCGGCGTGCTCGGCTGGTGCTTCCGGGGTCATTGGCACGGGGTTCTGGCACGTCTGAGAGTTGGTTCCGCCATGGCTGGCAGGTGATCCCGGACTGTCCCCCAGGTGGGTCTGGCATAGCCAGCAGTTGATATTGGCCTGTCCGGCAGGTGGTTCCAGCGAGTCGAACAGGTGGCTCCGGCATTCTTGGCAGGTGGTTGTGGTCTGTCCGGTAGGTGTTTCCGGCGTGTCCGGCACGTGCTTCCGGCACGTCTGAGAGGTGGTTCTGGCATGCGCGACAGGTGATTTCGGAGTGTCCGCCAGGTGGTTCTGGCGTACCCGGCAGGTGATTTTGGCGTGTCCGGCATGTGTTTCTGGCGAGTCGAGCACGTGGCTCCGGCATGCTCGGCAGGTGCTTCCGGCGTCTCCGGCACGTGGTTCTGGTGTGTCTGAGAGCTGGTTCCGGCATGTCCGGCAGATGATTCCGGAGTGTCCGCCAAGTGGTTCTGGCATACCCGGCTGGTGATTTGGTCATGTCAGGTAGGTGGTTCCGGCGAGTCGAGCAGGTGGCTCCAGCGTGCTCGGCAGGTTGTTCAGACGGGTCTGGCAGGTGTTTTCCGTCTGTTCGGGGTGTGGTTCCAGCATCTCATGCACATGGTTCTGGCACGTCTGAGATGTGGTTCCGGCCGGCCCGACAGGTGTTTCCACAGTGTCCGCCAAGTGGTACTGGCGTAGTTGGCAGGTGATTTTGGCATGACCGGCAGGTGGTTCCAGCAAGCCCGGCAGGTGATTCCGAAGTGTTCCCCAACTGGTTGTGGCGTAGCCGGCAGGTGATTTTTGCGTGTCCGGCAGGTGGTTCTGGCGAGTCGAGCAGGTGGTTCCGGCGTGCTCGGCAGGTGCTTCCGGGGTCATTGGCACGTGGTTCTGGCATATCTGAGAGGTGGTTCCGGCATGCCCGGCAGGTGATTCTGGAGTGTTCGCCAAGTGTTTGTGGCGTAGCCGGCAGGTGGTTTTGCATGTCCAGCGGTCGTTCCGGCGGGTCGAGCCGGTGGTTCCGGCGTGTCCGGCAGGTGGTTCCGGTCTGTCCGGCAGGTGGTTCTGTGGTGTCCGGCACTAGGTTCAGTCTGAGAGGCTGTGCCGGCATGCCCCTCACGTGATTCCGGCTTGTCCCCGAAGTGGTGCTGGTGTAGCGGGCAGGTGATTTTGGCGTGTCCGGCAGGTGGTTCAGGCGAGTTGAGCAGGTGGTTGCGACGTGCTCGGCAGGTGCTTCCGGCGTCTCCGGCACGTGTTTCTGGCACATCTGACTGGTGGTTCCGGCATGACCAAAAGTTGATTCCGGTCTGTCCGGTAGGTGGTTCCGGCGTGCACGGCACGTGGTTCTGGTACGTCTCAGAGGTGGTTGCGTATGCCCAACAGGTGATTCCGGACTGTCCGCCACGTGCTTCTGGCACGTCTGAGAGGTGGTTCCAACATGCCCGGCAGGTCATTTCGGAGAGTCGTCCAAGTGGTTCTGGCGTATCCCGCAGGTGATTTTGGCGTGTCCGGCAGGTGGTTCCGCCGTGCTCGGCAGGTGGTTCAGGCATGGCCGTCACGTGGTTCCAGTCTGTCCAGGACGTGTTTCCAGCTTCTCCGGCAGGTGGTTCTGGTACGTCTGAGAGGTGGTTCCGCCATGGCTGGCAGGTGATCCTGGACTGTCCCCTAGGTGGTTCTGGCATAGCCAGCAGTTGATATTGGCCTGTCCGGCAGGTGGTTAGAGCGAGTCGAACAGGTGGCTCCGGCATTCTTGGCAGGTGGTTCCGGTCTGTCCGGTAGGTGTTTCCGGCGTGTCCGGCACGTGCTTCCGGCACGTCTGAGAGGTGGTTCCGGCATGCGCGGCAGGTGATTCCGTAGTGTCCGCGAGGTGGTTCTGGCATGCCCGGCAGGTGATTTTTGCGTGTCCGGCAGGTGTTTCCGGCGACTGGAGCAGGTGGCTCCGGCATGCTCGGCAGGTGCTTCTGGCGTCTCCGGCACTTGGTTCTGATGTGTCTGAGAGCTGGTTCCGGCATGTCCGGCAGATGATTCCGGAGTGTCCGCCAAGTGGTTCTGGCATACCCAGCAGGTGATTTTGGCGTGTCAGGGAGGTGGTACCGGTGAGTCGAGCAGGTGGTTCCGGCGTGCTCGGCAGGTGGTTCAGGCGGTTCTGGCAGGTGGTATCCGTCTGTTCGGGGTGTGGTTCCAGCATCTCATGAACACGTTTCTGGCACGTCTGAGATGTGGTTCCAGCCGGCCCGACAGGTGTTTCCGCAGTGTCCGCCAAGCGGTTCTGGCGTAGTTGGCAGGTGATTTTGGCATGACTGGCAGGTGGTTCCAGCAAGCCTGGCAGGTGATTCCAAAGTGTTCACCAACTGGTTGTGGCGTAGCCGGCAGGTGATTTTTGCGTGATCGGCAGGTGGTTCTGGCGAGTCGAGCAGGTGGTTCCGGCGTGCTCGGCTGGTGCTTCCGGGGTCATTGGCACGGGGTTCTGGCATGTCTGAGAGGTGGTTCCTGCATGCCCGGCAAGTGATTCCGGAGTGTTCGCCAAGTGGTTCTGGCATAGTCGGCAGGTGATTTTGGCATGTCCGGCAGGTGGTTCAGGCGAGTTGAGCAGGTGGTTCCAACGTGCTTGGCAGGTGCTTCCGGCGTCTCCGGCACGTGTTTCTGGCACATCTGACAGGTGGTTCCGGCATGCCCGAAAGGTGATTCCGGTCTGTCCGGTAGGTGGTTCCAGCCTGCACGGCATGTGGTTCTGGTACGTCTCAGAGGTGGTTGCGCATGCCCAACAGGTGATTCCGGACTGTCCGCCACATGGTTCTGGCACGTCTGAGAGGTGGTTCCGGCATGCCCGGCAGGTCATCCCAGAGAGTCCTCCAAGTGGTTCTGGCATAACACGCAGGTGATTTTGGCGTGTCTGGCAGGTTGTTCCGTTGTGCTTGGCAGGTGGTTCAGGCTTGGCCGGCAGGTGGTTCCAGACTGTCCAGGACGTGTTTCCAGCTTCTCCGGCAGGTGGTTCTGGTACGTCTGAGAGGTGGTTCCGCCATGGCTGGCAGGTGATTCCGGACCAGCCCCCAGGAGGTTCTGGCATAGCCAGCAGTTGATATTGGCCTGTCCGGCAGGTGGTTCCAGCGAGTCGAACAGGTGGCTCCGGCGTGCTCGGCAGGTGGTTCCAGTCTGTCCGGTAGGTGATTCCGGCGTGTCCGGCACGTGCTTCCGGCACGTCTGAGAGGTGGTTCCGGCATGCGCGACAGGTGAATTCGGAGTGTCCGCCAGGTGGTTCTGGCGTACCCGGCAGGTGATTTTGGCGTGTCCGGCAGGTGGTTCTGTGGTGTCCGGCACGAGGTTCAGTCTGAGAGGCTGTGCCGGCATGCCCCTCACGTGATTCCGGCTTGTCCCCGAAGTGGTGCTGGTGTAGCGGGCAGGTGATTTTGGCGTGTCCGGCAGGTGGTTCAGGCGAGTTGAGCAGGTGGTTGCGACGTGCTCGGCATGTGCTTCCGGCGTCTCCGGCACGTGTTTCTGGCACATCTGACTGGTGGTTCCGGCATGCCCAAAAGTTGATTCCGGTCTGTCCGGTAGGTGGTTCCGGCGTGCACGGCACGTGGTTCTGGTACGTCTCAGAGGTGGTTGCGTATGCCCAACAGGTGATTCCGGACTGTCCGCCACGTGCTTCTGGCACGTCTGAGAGGTGGTTCCAACATGCCCGGCAGGTCATTTCGGAGAGTCGTCCAAGTGGTTCTGGCGTATCCCGCAGGTGATTTTGGCGTGTCCGGCAGGTGGTTCCGCCGTGCTCGGCAGGTGGTTCAGGCATGGCCGTCACGTGGTTCCAGTCTGTCCAGGACGTGTTTCCAGCTTCTCCGGCAGGTGGTTCTGGTACGTCTGAGAGGTGGTTCCGCCATGGCTGGCAGGTGATCCCGGACTGTCCCCCAGGTGGTTCTGGCATAGCCAGCAGTTGATATTGGCCTGTCCGGCAGGTGGTTCCAGCGAGTCGAACAGGTGGCTCCGGCATTCTTGGCAGGTGGTTGTGGTCTGTCCGGTAGGTGTTTCCGGCGTGTCCGGCACGTGCTTCCGGCACGTCTGAGAGGTGGTTCCGGCATGCGCGACTGGTGATTTCGGAGTGTCCGCCAGGTGGTTCTGGCGTACCCGGCAGGTGATTTTGGCGTGTCCGGCATGTGTTTCTGGCGAGTCGAGCACGTGGCTCCGGCATGCTCGGCAGGTGCTTCCGGCGTCTCCGGCACGTGGTTCTGGTGTGTCTGAGAGCTGGTTCCGGCATGTCCGGCAGATGATTCCGGAGTGTCCGCCAAGTGGTTCTGGCATACCCGGCTGGTGATTTGGGCATGTCAGGTAGGTGGTTCCGGCGAGTCGAGCAGGTGGCTCCGGCGTGCTCGGCAGGTTGTTCAGACGGGTCTGGCAGGTGTTTTCCGTCTGTTCGGGGTGTGGTTCCAGCATCTCATGCACATGGTTCTGGCACGTCTGAGATGTGGTTCCGGCCGGCCCGACAGGTGTTTCCACAGTGTCCGCCAAGTGGTACTGGCGTAGTTGGCAGGTGATTTTGGCATGACCGGCAGGTGGTTCCAGCAAGCCCGGCAGGTGATTCCGAAGTGTTCCCCAACTGGTTGTGGCGTAGCCGGCAGGTGATTTTTGCGTGTCCGGCAGGTGGTTCTGGCGAGTCAAGCAGGTGGTTCCGGCGTGCTCGGCAGGTGCTTCCGGGGTCATTGGCACGTGGTTCTGGCATATCTGAGAGGTGGTTCCGGCATGCCCGGCAGGTGATTCCGGAGTGTTCGCCAAGTGTTTGTGGCGTAGCCGTCAGGTGATTTTGCATGTCCAGCGGTCGTTCCGGCGGGTCGAGCCGGTGGTTCCGGCGTGTCCGGCAGGTGGTTCCGGTCTGTCCGGCAGGTGGTTCTGTTGTGTCCGGCACTAGGTTCAGTCTGAGAGGCTGTGCCGGCATGCCCCTCACGTGATTCCGGCTTGTCCCCGAAGTGGTGCTGGTGTAGTGGGCAGGTGATTTTGGCGTGTCCGGCAGGTGGTTCAGGCGAGTTGAGCAGGTGGTTGCGACGTGCTCGGCAGGTGCTTCCGTCGTCTCCGGCACGTGTTTCTGGCACATCTGACTGGTGGTTCCGGCATGCCCAAAAGTTGATTCCGGTCTGTCCGGTAGGTGGTTCCGGCGTGCACGGCACGTGGTTCTGGTACGTCTCAGAGGTGGTTGTGTATGCCCAACAGGTGATTCTGGACTGTCCGCCACGTGCTTCTGGCACGTCTGAGAGGTGGTTCCAACATGCCCGGCAGGTCATTTCGGAGAGTCGTCCAAGTGGTTCTGGCGTAGCCCGCAGGTGATTTTGGCGTGTCCGGCAGGTGGTTCCGCCGTGCTCGGCAGGTGGTTCAGGCATGGCCTTCACGTGGTTCCAGTCTGTCCAGGACGTGTTTCCAGCTTCTCCGGCAGGTGGTTCTGGTACGTCTGAGAGGTGGTCCCGCCATGGCTGGCAGGTGATCCCGGACTGTCCCCGAGGTGGTTCTGGCATAGCCAGCAGTTGATATTGGCCTGTCTGGCAGGTGGTTCCAGCGAGTCGAACAGGTGGCTCCGGCGTTCTTGGCAGGTGGTTCCGGTCTGTCCGGTAGGTGTTTCCGGCGTGTCCGGCACGTGCTTCCGGCACGTCTGCGAGGTGGTTCCGGAATGCGCGACAGGTGATTTCGGAGTGTCCGCCAGGTGGTTCTGGCGCACCCGGCAGGTGATTTTGGCGTGTCCGGCAGGTGTTTCTGGCGAGTCGAGCAGGTGGCTCCGGCATGCTCGGCAGGTGCTTCCGGCGTCTCCGGCACTTGGTTCTGGTGTGTCTGAGAGCTGGTTCTGGCATGTCCGGCAGATGATTCCGGAGTGTCCGCCAAGTGGTTCTGGCATACCCAGCAGGTGATTTTGGCGTGTCAGGGAGGTGGTACCGGTGCGTCGAGCAGGTGGCTCCGGCGTGCTCAGCAGGTGGTTCAGGCGGTTCTGGCAGGTGGTATCCGTCTGTTCGGGGTGTGGTTCCAGCATCTCATGAACACGTTTCTGGCACGTCTGAGATGTGGTTCCAGCCGGCCCGACAGGTGTTTCCGCAGTGTCCGCCAAGCGGTTCTGGCGTAGTTGGCAGGTGATTTTGGCATGACTGGCAGGTGGTTCCAGCAAGCCTGGCAGGTGATTCCAAAGTGTTCACCAACTGGTTGTGGCGTAGCCGGCAGGTGATTTTTGCGTGATCGGCAGGTGCTTCTGGCGAGTCGAGCAGGTGGTTCCGGCGTGCTCGGCTGGTGCTTCCGGGGTCATTGGCACGGGGTTCTGGCATGTCTGAGAGGTGGTTCCTGCATGCCCGGCAAGTGATTCCGGAGTGTTCGCCAAGTGGTTCTGGTATAGTCGGCAGGTGATTTTGGCATGTCCGGCAGGTGGTTCAGGCGAGTTGAGCAGGTGGTTCCAACGTGCTTGGCAGGTGCTTCCGGCGTCTCTGGCGTGTGTTTCTGGCACATCTGACAGGTGGTTCCGGCATGCCCGAAAGGTGATTCCGGTCTGTCCGGTAGGTGGTTCCAGCCTGCACGGCATGTGGTTCTGGTACGTCTCAGAGGTGGTTGCGCATGCCCAACAGGTGATTCCGGACTGTCCGCCACATGGTTCTGGCACGTCTGAGAGGTGGTTCCGGCATGCCCGGCAGGTCATCCCAGAGAGTCCTCCAAGTGGTTCTGGCATAACACGCAGGTGATTTTGGCGTGTCTGGCAGGTTGTTCCGTTGTGCTTGGCAGGTGGTTCAGGCTTGGCCGGCAGGTGGTTCCAGACTGTCCAGGACGTGTTTCCAGCTTCTCCGGCAGGTGGTTCTGGTACGTCTGAGAGGAGGTTCCGCCATGGCTGGCAGGTGATTCCGGACCGTCCCCCAGGTGGTTCTGGCATAGCCAGCAGTTGATATTGGCCTGTCCGGCAGGTGGTTCCAGCGAGTCGAACAGGTGGCTCCGGCGTTCTTGGCAGGTGGTTCCGGTCTGTCCGGTAGGTGTTTCCGGCGTGTCCGGCACGTGCTTCCGGCACGTCTGAGAGGTGGTTCCGGCATGCGCGACAGGTGATTTCGGAGTGTCCGCCAGGTGGTTGTGGTGTACCCGGCAGGTGATTTTGGCGTGTCCGGCAGGTGTTTCTGGAGAGTCGAGCAAGTGGCTCCGGCGTGATCGGCAGGTGCTTCCGGGGTCTCAGGCACGTGGTCCTGCTGTGTCTGAGAGCAGGTTCCGGCATGTCCGGCAGATGATTCCGGAGTGTCCGCCAAGTGGTTCTGGCATACCCGGCTGGTGATTTGGGCATGTCAGGTAGGTGGTTCCGGCGAGTCGAGCAGGTGGCTCCGGCGTGCTCGGCAGGTTGTTCAGACGGGTCTGGCAGGTGTTTTCCGTCTGTTCGGGGTGTGGTTCCAGCATCTCATGCACATGGTTCTGGCGCGTCTGAGATGTGGTTCCAGCCGGCCCGACAGGTGTTTCCACAGTGTCCGCCAAGTGGTACTGGCGTAGTTGGCAGGTGATTTTGGCATGACCGGCAGGTGGTTCCAGCAAGCCCGGCAGGTGATTCCGAAGTGTTCCCCAACTGGTTGTGGCGTAGCCGGCAGGTGATTTCTGCGTGTCCGGCAGGTGGTTCTGGCGAGTCGAGCAGGTGGTTCCGGCGTGCTCGGCAGGTGCTTCTGGGGTCATTGGCACGTGGTTCTGGCATATCTGAGAGGTGGTTCCGGCATGCCCGGCAGGTGATTCCGGAGTGTTCGCCAAGTGTTTCCGGCGTAGCCGGCAGGTGGTTTTGCATGTCCAGCGGTCGTTCCGGCGGGTCGAGCCGGTGGTTCCGGCGTGTCCGGCAGGTGGTTCCGGTCTGTCCGGCAGGTGGTTCTGTGGTGTCCGGCACTAGGTTCAGTCTGAGAGGCTGTGCCGGCATGCCCCTCACGTGATTCCGGCTTGTCCCCGAAGTGGTGCTGGTGTAGCGGGCAGGTGATTTTGGCGTGTCCGGCAGGTGGTTCAGGCGAGTTGAGCAGGTGGTTGCGAGGTGCTCGGCAGGTGCTTCCGGCGTCTCCGGCACGTGTTTCTGGCACATCTGACTGGTGGTTCCGGGATGCCCAAAAGTTGATTCCGGTCTGTCCGGTAGGTGGTTCCGGCGTGCACGGCACGTGGTTCTGGTACGTCTCAGAGGTGGTTGCGTATGCCCAACAGGTGATTCCGGACTGTCCGCCACGTGCTTCTGGCACGTCTGAGAGGTGGTTCCAACATGCCCGGCAGGTCATTTCGGAGAGTCGTCCAAGTGGTTCTGGCGTATCCCGCAGGTGATTTTGGCGTGTCCGGCAGGTGGTTCCGCCGTGCTCGGCAGGTGGTTCAGGCATGGCCGTCACGTGGTTCCAGTCTGTCCAGGACGTGTTTCCAGCTTCTCCGGCAGGTGGTTCTGGTACGTCTGAGAGGTGGTTCCGCCATGGCTGGCAGGTGATCCCGGACTGTCCCCCAGGTGGTTCTGGCATAGCCAGCAGTTGATATTGGCCTGTCCGGCAGGTGGTTCCAGCGAGTCGAACAGGTGGCTCCGGCGTTCTTGGCAGGTGGTTCCGGTCTGTCCGGTAGGTGTTTCCGGCGTGTCCGGCACGTGCTTCCGGCACGTCTGAGAGGTGGTTCCGGCATGCGCGGCAGGTGATTCCGTAGTGTCCGCCAGGTGGTTCTGGCATACCCGGCAGGTGATTTTTGCGTGTCCGGCAGGTGTTTCTGGCGAGTAGAGCAGGTGGCTCCGGCATGCTCGGCAGGTGCTTCCGGCGTCTCCGGCACTTGGTTCTGGTGTGTCTGAGAGCTGGTTCCGGCATGTCCGGCAGATGATTCCGGAGTGTCCGCCAAGTGGTTCTGGCATACCCAGCAGGTGATTTTGGCGTGTCAGGGAGGTGGTACCGGTGAGTCGAGCAGGTGGTTCCGGCGTGCTCAACAGGTGGTTCAGGCGGTTCTGGCAGGTGGTATCCGTCTGTTCGGGGTGTGGTTCCAGCATCTCATGAACACGTTTCTGGCACGTCTGAGATGTGGTTCCAGCCGGCCCGACAGGTGTTTCCGCAGTGTCCGCCAAGCGGTTCTGGCGTAGTTGGCAGGTGATTTTGGCATGACTGGCAGGTGGTTCCAACAAGCCTGGCAGGTGACCCCAAAGTGTTCACCAACTGGTTGTGGCGTAGCCGGCAGGTGATTTTTGCGTGATCGGCAGGTGGTTCTGGCGAGTCGAGCAGGTGGTTCCGGCGTGCTCGGCTGGTGCTTCCGGGGTCATTGGCACGGGGTTCTGGCATGTCTGAGAGTTGGTTGCTGCATGCCCGGCAAGTGATTCCGGAGTGTTCGCCAAGTGGTTCTGGCATAGTCGGCAGGTGATTTTGGCATGTCCGGCAGGTGGTTCAGGCGAGTTGAGCAGGTGGTTCCAACGTGCTTGGCAGGTGCTTCCGGCGTCTCCGGCACGTGTTTCTGGCACATCTGACAGGTGGTTCCGGCATGCCCGAAAGGTGATTCCGGTCTGTCCGGTAGGTGGTTCCAGCCTGCACGGCATGTGGTTCTGGTACGTCTCATAGGTGGTTGCGCATGCCCAACAGGTGATTCCGGACTGTCCGCCACGTGCTTCTGGCACGTCTGAGAGGTGGTTCCGGCATGCCCGGCAGGTCGTCCCAGAGAGTCCTCCAAGTGGTTCTGGCATAACACGCAGGTGATTTTGGCGTGTCTGGCAGGTTGTTCCGTTGTGCTTGGCAGGTGGTTCAGGCTTGGCCGGCAGGTGGTTCCAGACTGTCCAGGACGTGTTTCCAGCTTCTCCGGCAGGTGGTTCTGGTACGTCTGAGAGGTGGTTCCGCCATGGTTGGCAGGTGATTCCGGACGGTCCCCCAGGTGGTTCTGGCATAGCCAGCAGTTGATATTGGCCTGTCCGGCAGGTGGTTCCAGCGAGTCGAACAGGTGGCTCCGGCGTGCTCGGCAGGTGGTTCCGGTCTGTCCGGTAGGTGATTCCGGCGTGTCCGGCACGTGCTTCCGGCACGTCTGAGAGGTGGTTCCGGCATGCGCGACAGGTGATTTCGGAGTGTCCGCCAGGTGGTTCTGGCGTACCCGGCAGGTGATTTTGGCGTGTCCGGCAGGTGTTTCTGGCGAGTCGAGCAGGTGGCTCCGGCATGCTCGGCAGGTGCTTCCGGCGTCTCCGGCACGTGGTTCTGGTGTGTCTGAGAGCTGGTTCCGGCATGTCCGGCAGATGATTCCGGAGTGTCCGCAAAGTGGTTCTGGCATACCCGGCTGGTGATTTGGGCATGTCAGGTAGGTGGTTCCGGCGAGTCGAGCAGGTGGCTCCGGCGTGCTCGGCAGGTTGTTCAGACGGGTCTGGCAGGTGTTTTCCGTCTGTTCGGGGTGTGGTTCCAGCATCTCATGCACATGGTTCTGGCACGTCTGAGATGTGGTTCCGGCCGGCCCGACAGGTGTTTCCACAGTGTCCGCCAAGTGGTAGTGGCGTAGTTGGCAGGTGATTTTGGCATGACCGGCAGGTGGTTCCAGCAAGCCCGGCAGGTGATTCCGAAGTGTTCCCCAACTGGTTGTGGCGTAGCCGGCAGGTGATTTTTGAGTGTCCAGCAGGTGGTTCTGGCGAGTCGAGCAGGTGGTTCCGGCGTGCTCGGCAGGTGCTTCCGGGGTCATTGGCACGTGGTTCTGGCATATCTGAGAGGTGGTTCCGGCATGCCCGGCAGGTGATTCCGGAGTGTTCGCCAAGTGTTTGTGGCGTAGCCGGCAGGTGATTTTGCATGTCCAGCGGTCGTTCCGGCGGGTCGAGCCGGTGGTTCCGGCGTGTCCGGCAGGTGGTTCCGGTCTGTCCGGCAGGTGGTTCTGTGGTGTCCGGCACGAGGTTCAGTCTGAGAGGCTGTGCCGGCATGCCCCTCACGTGATTCCGGCTTGTCCCCGAAGTGGTGCTGGTGTAGCGGGCAGGTGATTTTGGCGTGTCCGGCAGGTGGTTCAGGCGAGTTGAGCAGGTGGTTGCGACGTGCTCGGCAGGTGCTTCCGGCGTCTCCGGCACGTGTTTCTGGCACATCTGACTGGTGGTTCCGGCATGCCCAAAAGTTGATTCCGGTCTGTCCGGTAGGTGGTTCCGGCGTGCACGGCACGTGGTTCTGGTACGTCTCAGAGGTGGTTGCGTATGCCCAACAGGTGATTCCGGACTGTCCGCCACGTGCTTCTGGCACGTCTGAGAGGTGGTTCCAACATGCCCGGCAGGTCATTTCGGAGAGTCGTCCAAGTGGTTCTGGCGTAGCCCGCAGGTGATTTTGGCGTGTCCGGCAGGTGGTTCCGCCGTGCTCGGCAGGTGGTTCAGGCATGGCCTTCAAGTGGTTCCAGTCTGTCCAGGACGTGTTTCCAGCTTCTCCGGCAGGTGGTTCTGGTACGTCTGAGAGGTGGTCCCGCCATGGCTGGCAGGTGATCCCGGACTGTCCCCGAGGTAGTTCTGGCATAGCCAGCAGTTGATATTGGCCTGTCTGGCAGGTGGTTCCAGCGAGTCGAACAGGTGGCTCCGGCGTTCTTGGCAGGTGGTTCCGGGCTGTCCGGTAGGTGTTTCCGGCGTGTCTGGCACGTGCTTCCGGCACGTCTGCGAGGTGGTTCCGGCATGCGCGACAGGTGATTTCGGAGTGTCCGCCAGGTGGTTCTGGCGCACCCGGAAGGTGATTTTGGCTTGTCCGGCAGGTGTTTCTGGCGAGTCGATCAGGTGGCTCCGGCATGCTCGGCAGGTGCTTCCGGCGTCTCCGGCACTTGGTTCTGGTGTGTCTGAGAGCTGGTTCCGGCATGTCCGGCAGATGATTCCGGAGTGTCCGCCAAGTGGTTCTGGCATACCCAGCAGGTGATTTTGGCGTGTCAGGGAGGTGGTACCGGTGCGTCGAGCAGGTGGTTCCGGCGTGCTCAGCAGGTGGTTCAGGCGGTTCTGGCAGGTGGTATCCGTCTGTTCGGGGTGTGGTTCCAGCATCTCATGAACACGTTTCTGGCACGTCTGAGATGTGGTTCCAGCCGGCCCGACAGGTGTTTCCGCAGTGTCCGCCAAGCGGTTCTGGCGTAGTTGGCAGGTGATTTTGGCATGACTGGCACGTGGTTCCAGCAAGCCTGGCAGGTGATTCCAAAGTGTTCACCAACTGGTTGTGGCGTAGCCAGCATGTGATTTTTGCGTGATCGGCAGGTGGTTCTGGCGAGTCGAGCAGGTGGTTCCGGCGTGCTCGGCTGGTGCTTCCGGGGTCATTGGCACGGGGTTCTGGCATGTCTGAGAGGTGGTTCCTGCATGCCCGGCAAGTGATTCCGGAGTGTTCGCCAAGTGGTTCTGGCATAGTCGGCAGGTGATTTTGGCATGTCCGGCAGGTGGTTCAGGCGAGTTGAGCAGGTGGTTCCAACGTGCTTGGCAGGTGCTTCCGGCGTCTCCGGCACGTGTTTCTGGCACATCTGACAGGTGGTTCCGGCATGCCCGAAAGGTGATTCCGGTCTGTCCGGAAGGTGGTTCCAGCCTGCACGGCATGTGGTTCTGGTACGTCTCAGATGTGGTTGCGCATGCCCAACAGGTGATTCCGGACTGTCTGCCACATGGTTCTGGCACGTCTGAGAGGTGGTTCCGGCATGCCCGGCAGGTCATCCCAGAGAGTCCTCCAAGTGGTTCTGGCATAACACGCAGGTGATTTTGGCGTGTCTGGCAGGTTGTTCCGTTGTGCTTGGCAGGTGGTTCAGGCTTGGCCGGCAGGTGGTTCCAGACTGTCCAGGACGTGTTTCCAGCTTCTCCGGCAGGTGGTTCTGGTACGTCTGAGAGGTGGTTCCGCCATGGCTGGCAGGTGATTCCGGACCAGCCCCCAGGAGGTTCTGGCATAGCCAGCAGTTGATATTGGCCTGTCCGGCAGGTGGTTCCAGCGAGTGGAACAGGTGGCTCCGGCGTTCTTGGCAGGTGGTTCCGGTCTGTCCGGTAGGTGTTTCCGGCGTGTCTGGCACGTGCTTCCAGCACGTTTGAGAGGTGGTTCCGGCATGCGCGGCAGGTGATTCCGTAGTGTCCGCCAGGTGGTTCTGGCGTACCCGGCAGGTGATTTTTGCGTGTCCGGCAGGTGTTTCTGGCGAGTCGAGCAGGTGGCTCCGGCATGCTCGGCAGGTGCTTCCGGCGTCTCCGGCACATAGTTCTGGTGTGTCTGAGAGCTGGTTCCGGCATGTCCGGCAGATGATTCCGGAGTGTCCCCCAAGTGGTTCTGGCATACCCGGCTGGTGATTTGGGCATGTCAGGTAGGTGGTTCCGGCGAGTCGAGCAGGTGGCTCCGGCGTGCTCGGCAGGTTGTTCAGACGGGTCTGGCAGGTGTTTTCCGTCTGTTCGGGGTGTGGTTCCAGCATCTCATGCACATGGTTCTGGCACGTCTGAGATGTGGTTCCGGCCGGCCCGACAGGTGTTTCCACAGTGTCCGCCAAGTGGTACTGGCGTAGTTGGCAGGTGATTTTGGCATGACCGGCAGGTGGTTCCAGCAAGCCCGGCAGGTGATTCCGAAGTGTTCCCCAACTGGTTGTGGCGTAGCCGGCAGGTGATTTTTGCGTGTCCGGCAGGTGGTTCTGGCGAGTCGAGCAGGTGGTTCCGGCGTGCTCGGCAGGTGCTTCCGGGGTCATTGGCACGTGGTTCTGGCATATGTGAGAGGTGGTTCCGGCATGCCCGGCACGTGATTCCGGAGTGTTCGCCAAGTGTTTCCGGTGTAGCCGGCAGGTGATTTTGCATGTCCAGCGGTCGTTCCGGCGTGTCGAGCCGGTAGTTCCGGCGTGTCCGGCAGGTGGTTCCGGTCTGTCCGGCAGGTGGTTCTGTGGTGTCCGGCACAAGGTTCAGTCTGAGAGGCTGTGCCGGCATGCCCCTCACGTGATTCCGGCTTGTCCCCGAAGTGGTGCTGGTGTAGCGGGCAGGTGATTTTGGGGTGTCTGGCAGGTGGTTCAGGCGAGTTGAGCAGGTGGTTGCGAGGTGCTCGGCAGGTGCTTCCGGCGTCTCCGGCACGTGTTTCTGGCATATCTGACTGGTGGTTCCGGCATGCCCAAAAGTTGATTCCGGTCTGTCCGGTAGGTGGTTCCGGCGTGCACGGCACGTGGTTCTGGTACGTGTCAGAGGTGGTTGCGTATGCCCAACAGGTGATTCCGGACTGTCCGCCACGTGCTTCTGGCACGTCTGAGATGTGGTTCCAACATGCCCGGCAGGTCATTTCGGAGAGTCGTCCAAGTGGTTCTGGCGTAGCCCGCAGGTGATTTTGGCGTGTCCGGCAGGTGGTTCCGCCGTGCTCGGCAGGTGGTTCAGGCATGGCCGTCACGTGGTTCCAGTCTGTCCAGGACGTGTTTCCAGCTTCTCCGGCAGGTGGTTCTGGTACGTCTGAGAGGTGGTTCCGCCATGGCTGGCAGGTGATCCCGGACTGTCCCCCAGGTGGTTCTGGCATAGCCAGCAGTTGATATTGGCCTGTCCGGCAGGTGGTTCCAGCGAGTCGAACAGGTGGCTCCGGCGTTCTTGGCAGGTGGTTCCGGTCTGTCCGGTAGGTGTTTCCGGCGTGTCCGGCACGTGCTTCCGGCACGTCTGAGAGGTGGTTCCGGCATGCGCGGCAGGTGATTCCGTAGTGTCCGCCAGGTGGTTCTGGCATACCCGGCAGGTGATTTTTGCGTGTCCGGCAGGTGTTTCTGGCGAGTGGAGCAGGTGGCTCCTGCATGCTCGGCAGGTGCTTCCGGCGTCTCCGGCACTTGGTTCTGGTGTGTCTGAGAGCTGGTTCCGGCATGTCCGGCAGATGATTCCGGAGTGTCCGCCAAGTGGTTCTGGCATACCCAGCAGGTGATTTTGGCGTGTCAGGGAGGTGGTACCGGTGAGTCGAGCAGGTGGTTCCGGCGTGCTCAGCAGGTGGTTCAGGCGGTTCTGGCAGGTGGTATCCGTCTGTTCGGGGTGTGGTTCCAGCATCTCATGAACACGTTTCTGGCACGTCTGAGATGTGGTTCCAGCCGGCCCGACAGGTGTTTCCGCAGTGTCCGCCAAGCGGTTCTGGCGTACTTGGCAGGTGATTTTGGCATGACCGGCAGGTGGTTCTGGCGAGTCGAGCAGGTGGTTCCGGCGTGCTCGGCTGGTGCTTCCGGGGTCATTGGCACGGGGTTCTGGCATGTCTGAGAGGTGGTTCCTGCATGCCCGGCAAGTGATTCCGGAGTGTTCGCCAAGTGGTTCTGGCATAGTCGGCAGGTGATTTTGGCATGTCCGGCAGGTGGTTCAGGCGAGTTGAGCAGGTGGTTCCAACGTGCTTGGCAGGTGCTTCCGGCGTCTCCGGCACGTGTTTCTGGCACATCTGACAGGTGGTTCCGGCATGCCCGAAAGGTGATTCCGGTCTGTCCGGTAGGTGGTTCCAGCCTGCACGGCATGTGGTTCTGGTACGTCTCAGAGGTGGTTGCGCATGCCCAACAGGTGATTCCGGACTGTCCGCCACATGGTTTTGGCACGTCTGAGTGGTGGTTCCGGCATGCCCGGCAGGTCATCCCAGAGAGTCCTCCAAGTGGTTCTGGCATAGCACGCAGGTGATTTTGGCGTGTCTGGCAGGTTGTTCCGTTGTGCTTGGCAGGTGGTTCAGGCTTGGCCGGCAGGTGGTTCCAGACTGTCCAGGACGTGTTTCCAGCTTCTCCGGCAGGTGGTTCTGGTACGTCTGAGAGGTGGTTCCGCCATGGCTGGCAGGTGATTCCGGACCGTCCCCCAGGTGGTTCTGGCATAGCCACCAGTTGATATTGGCCTGTCCGGCAGGTGGTTCCAGCGAGTCGAACAGGTGGCTCCGGCGTGCTCGGCAGGTGGTTCCGGTCTGTCCGGTAGGTGATTCCGGCGTGTCCGGCACGTGCTTCCGGCACGTCTGAGAGGTGGTTCCGGCATGCGCGACAGGTGATTTCGGAGTGTCCGCCAGGTGGTTCTGGCGTACCCGGCAGGTGATTTTGGCGTGTCCGGCAGGTGTTTCTGGCGAGTCGAGCAGGTGGCTCCGGCATGCTCGGCAGGTGCTTCCGGCGTCTCCGGCACGTGGTTCTGGTGTGTCTGAGAGCTGGTTCCGGCATGTCCGGCAGATGATTCCGGAGTGTCCGCAAAGTGGTTCTGGCATACCCGGCTGGTGATTTGGGCATGTCAGGTAGGTGGTTCCGGCGAGTCGAGCAGGTGGCTCCGGCGTGCTCGGCAGGTTGTTCAGACGGGTCTGGCAGGTGTTTTCCGTCTGTTCGGGGTGTGGTTCCAGCATCTCATGCACATGGTTCTGGCACGTCTGAGATGTGGTTCCGGCCGGCCCGACAGGTGTTTCCACAGTGTCCGCCAAGTGGTAGTGGCGTAGTTGGCAGGTGATTTTGGCATGACCGGCAGGTGGTTCCAGCAAGCCCGGCAGGTGATTCCGAAGTGTTCCCCAACTGGTTGTGGCGTAGCCGGCAGGTGATTTTTGAGTGTCCAGCAGGTGGTTCTGGCGAGTCGAGCAGGTGGTTCCGGCGTGCTCGGCAGGTGCTTCCGGGGTCATTGGCACGTGGTTCTGGCATATCTGAGAGGTGGTTCCGGCATGCCCGGCAGGTGATTCCGGAGTGTTCGCCAAGTGTTTGTGGCGTAGCCGGCAGGTGATTTTGCATGTCCAGCGGTCGTTCCGGCGGGTCGAGCCGGTGGTTCCGGCGTGTCCGGCAGGTGGTTCCGGTCTGTCCGGCAGGTGGTTCTGTGGTGTCCGGCACGAGGTTCAGTCTGAGAGGCTGTGCCGGCATGCCCCTCACGTGATTCCGGCTTGTGCCCGAAGTGGTGCTGGTGTAGCGGGCAGGTGATTTTGGCGTGTCCGGCAGGTGGTTCAGGCGAGTTGAGCAGGTGGTTGCGACGTGCTCGGCAGGTGCTTCCGGCGTCTCCGGCACGTGTTTCTGGCACATCTGACTGGTGGTTCCGGCATGCCCAAAAGTTGATTCCGGTCTGTCCGGTAGGTGGTTCCGGCGTGCACGGCACGTGGTTCTGGTACGTGTCAGAGGTGGTTGCGTATGCCCAACAGGTGATTCCGGACTGTCCGCCACGTGCTTCTGGCACGTCTGAGAGGTGGTTCCAACATGCCCGGCAGGTCATTTCGGAGAGTCGTCCAAGTGGTTCTGGCGTAGCCCGCAGGTGATTTTGGCGTGTCCGGCAGGTGGTTCCGCCGTGCTCGGCAGGTGGTTCAGGCATGGCCTTCAAGTGGTTCCAGTCTGTCCAGGACGTGTTTCCAGCTTCTCCGGCAGGTGGTTCTGGTACGTCTGAGAGGTGGTCCCGCCATGGCTGGCAGGTGATCCCGGACTGTCCCCGAGGTAGTTCTGGCATAGCCAGCAGTTGATATTGGCCTGTCTGGCAGGTGGTTCCAGCGAGTCGAACAGGTGGCTCCGGCGTTCTTGGCAGGTGGTTCCGGGCTGTCCGGTAGGTGTTTCCGGCGTGTCTGGCACGTGCTTCCGGCACGTCTGCGAGGTGGTTCCGGCATGCGCGACAGGTGATTTCGGAGTGTCCGCCAGGTGGTTCTGGCGCACCCGGAAGGTGATTTTGGCGTGTCCGGCAGGTGTTTCTGGCGAGTCGATCAGGTGGCTCCGGCATGCTCGGCAGGTGCTTCCGGCGTCTCCGGCACTTGGTTCTGGTGTGTCTGAGAGCTGGTTCCGGCATGTCCGGCAGATGATTCCGGAGTGTCCGCCAAGTGGTTCTGGCATACCCAGCAGGTGATTTTGGCGTGTCAGGGAGGTGGTACCGGTGCGTCGAGCAGGTGGTTCCGGCGTGCTCAGCAGGTGGTTCAGGCGGTTCTGGCAGGTGGTATCCGTCTGTTCGGGGTGTGGTTCCAGCATCTCATGAACACGTTTCTGGCACGTCTGAGATGTGGTTCCAGCCGGCCCGACAGGTGTTTCCGCAGTGTCCGCCAAGCGGTTCTGGCGTAGTTGGCAGGTGATTTTGGCATGACTGGCACGTGGTTCCAGCAAGCCTGGCAGGTGATTCCAAAGTGTTCACCAACTGGTTGTGGCGTAGCCAGCATGTGATTTTTGCGTGATCGGCAGGTGGTTCTGGCGAGTCGAGCAGGTGGTTCCGGCGTGCTCGGCTGGTGCTTCCGGGGTCATTGGCACGGGGTTCTGGCATGTCTGAGAGGTGGTTCCTGCATGCCCGGCAAGTGATTCCGGAGTGTTCGCCAAGTGGTTCTGGCATAGTCGGCAGGTGATTTTGGCATGTCCGGCAGGTGCTTCAGGCGAGTTGAGCAGGTGGTTCCAACGTGCTTGGCAGGTGCTTCCGGCGTCTCCGGCACGTGTTTCTGGCACATCTGACAGGTGGTTCCGGCAGGCCCGAAAGGTGATTCCGGTCTGTCCGGAAGGTGGTTCCAGCCTGCACGGCATGTGGTTCTGGTACGTCTCAGAGGTGGTTGCGCATGCCCAACAGGTGATTCCGGACTGTCTGCCACATGGTTCTGGCACGTCTGAGAGGTGGTTCCGGCATGCCCGGCAGGTCATCCCAGAGAGTCCTCCAAGTGGTTCTGGCATAACACGCAGGTGATTTTGGCGTGTCTGGCAGGTTGTTCCGTTGTGCTTGGCAGGTGGTTCAGGCTTGGCCGGCAGGTGGTTCCAGACTGTCCAGGACGTGTTTCCAGCTTCTCCGGCAGGTGGTTCTGGTACGTCTGAGAGGTGGTTCCGCCATGGCTGGCAGGTGATTCCGGACCAGCCCCCAGGAGGTTCTGGCATAGCCAGCAGTTGATATTGGCCTGTCCGGCAGGTGGTTCCAGCGAGTGGAACAGGTGGCTCCGGCGTTCTTGGCAGGTGGTTCCGGTCTGTCCGGTAGGTGTTTCCGGCGTGTCTGGCACGTGCTTCCAGCACGTCTGAGAGGTGGTTCCGGCATGCGCGGCAGGTGATTCCGTAGTGTCCGCCAGGTGGTTCTGGCGTACCCGGCAGGTGATTTTTGCGTGTCCGGCAGGTGTTTCTGGCGAGTGGAGCAGGTGGCTCCGGCATGCTCGGCAGGTGCTTCCGGCGTCTCCGGCACATAGTTCTGGTGTGTCTGAGAGCTGGTTCCGGCATGTCCGGCAGATGATTCCGGAGTGTCCCCCAAGTGGTTCTGGCATACCCGGCTGGTGATTTGGGCATGTCAGGTAGGTGGTTCCGGCGAGTCGAGCAGGTGGCTCCGGCGTGCTCGGCAGGTTGTTCAGACGGGTCTGGCAGGTGTTTTCCGTCTGTTCGGGGTGTGGTTCCAGCATCTCATGCACATGGTTCTGGCACGTCTGAGATGTGGTTCCGGCCGGCCCGACAGGTGTTTCCACAGTGTCCGCCAAGTGGTAGTGGCGTAGTTGGCAGGTGATTTTGGCATGACCGGCAGGTGGTTCCAGCAAGCCCGGCAGGTGATTCCGAAGTGTTCCCCAACTGGTTGTGGCGTAGCCGGCAGGTGATTTTTGCGTGTCCGGCAGGTGGTTCTGGCGAGTCGAGCAGGTGGTTCCGGCGTGCTCGGCAGGTGCTTCCGGGGTCATTGGCACGTGGTTCTGGCATATGTGAGAGGTGGTTCCGGCATGCCCGGCACGTGATTCCGGAGTGTTCGCCAAGTGTTTCCGGTGTAGCCGGCGGGTGATTTTGCATGTCCAGCGGTCGTTCCGGCGTGTCGAGCCGGTAGTTCCGGCGTGTCCGGCAGGTGGTTCCGGTCTGTCCGGCAGGTGGTTCTGTGGTGTCCGGCACAAGGTTCAGTCTGAGAGGCTGTGCCGGCATGCCCCTCACGTGATTCCGGCTTGTCCCCGAAGTGGTGCTGGTGTAGCGGGCAGGTGATTTTGGGGTGTCTGGCAGGTGGTTCAGGCGAGTTGAGCAGGTGGTTGCGAGGTGCTCGGCAGGTGCTTCCGGCGTCTCCGGCACGTGTTTCTGGCATATCTGACTGGTGGTTCCGGCATGCCCAAAAGTTGATTCCGGTCTGTCCGGTAGGTGGTTCCGGCGTGCACGGCACGTGGTTCTGGTACGTGTCAGAGGTGGTTGCGTATGCCCAACAGGTGATTCCGGACTGTCCGCCACGTGCTTCTGGCACGTCTGAGAGGTGGTTCCAACATGCCCGGCAGGTCATTTCGGAGAGTCGTCCAAGTGGTTCTGGCGTAGCCCGCAGGTGATTTTGGCGTGTCCGGCAGGTGGTTCCGCCGTGCTCGGCAGGTGGTTCAGGCATGGCCGTCACGTGGTTCCAGTCTGTCCAGGACGTGTTTCCAGCTTCTCCGGCAGGTGGTTCTGGTACGTCTGATAGGTGGTTCCGCCATGGCTGGCAGGTGATCCCGGACTGTCCCCCAGGTGGTTCTGGCATAGCCAGCAGTTGATATTGGCCTGTCCGGCAGGTGGTTCCAGCGAGTCGAACAGGTGGCTCCGGCGTTCTTGGCAGGTGGTTCCGGTCTGTCCGGTAGGTGTTTCTGGCGTGTCCGGCACGTGCTTCCGGCACGTCTGAGAGGTGGTTCCGGCATGCGCGTCAGGTGATTCCGTAGTGTCCGCCAGGTGGTTCTGGCATACCCGGCAGGTGATTTTTGCGTGTCCGGCAGGTGTTTCTGGCGAGTGGAGCAGGTGGCTCCGGCATGCTCGGCAGGTGCTTCCGGCGTCTCCGGCACTTGGTTCTGGTGTGTCTGAGAGCTGGTTCCGGCATGTCCGGCAGATGATTCCGGAGTGTCCGCCAAGTGGTTCTGGCATACCCAGCAGGTGATTTTGGCATGTCAGGGAGGTGGTACCGGTGAGTCGAGCAGGTGGTTCCGGCGTGCTCAGCAGGTGGTTCAGGCGGTTCTGGCAGGTGGTATCCGTCTGTTCGGGGTGTGGTTCCAGCATCTCATGAACACGTTTCTGGCACGTCTGAGATGTGGTTCCAGCCGGCCCGACAGGTGTTTCCGCAGTGTCCGCCAAGCGGTTCTGGCGTAGTTGGCAGGTGATTTTGGCATGACTGGCAGGTGGTTCCAGCAAGCCTGGCAGGTGATTCCAAAGTGTTCACCAACTGGTTGTGGCGTAGCCGGCAGGTGATTTTTGCGTGATCGGCAGGTGGTTCTGGCGAGTCGAGCAGGTGGTTCCGGCGTGCTCGGCTGGTGCTTCCGGGGTCATTGGCACGGGGTTCTGGCATGTCTGAGAGGTGGTTCCTGCATGCCCGGCAAGTGATTCCGGAGTGTTCGCCAAGTGGTTCTGGCATAGTCGGCAGGTGATTTTGGCATGTCCGGCAGGTGGTTCAGGCGAGTTGAGCAGGTGGTTCCAACGTGCTTGGCAGGTGCTTCCGGCGTCTCCGGCACGTGTTTCTGGCACATCTGACAGGTGGTTCCGGCATGCCCGAAAGGTGATTCCGGTCTGTCCGGTAGGTGGTTCCAGCCTGCACGGCATGTGGTTCTGGTACGTCTCAGAGGTGGTTGTGCATGCCCAACAGGTGATTCCGGACTGTCCGCCACATGGTTCTGGCACGTCTGAGAGGTGGTTCCGGCATGCCCGGCAGGTCATCCCAGAGAGTCCTCCAAGTGGTTCTGGCATAACACGCAGGTGATTTTGGCGTGTCTGGCAGGTTGTTCCGTTGTGCTTGGCAGGTGGTTCAGGCTTGGCCGGCAGGTGGTTCCAGACTGTCCAGGACGTGTTTCCAGCTTCTCCGGCAGGTGGTTCTGGTACGTCTGAGAGGTGGTTCCGCCATGGCTGGCAGGTGATTCCGGACCGTCCCCCAGGTGGTTCTGGCATAGCCAGCAGTTGATATTGGCCTGTCCGGCAGGTGGTTCCAGCGAGTCGAACAGGTGGCTCCGGCGTGCTCGGCAGGTGGTTCCGGTCTGTCCGGTAGGTGATTCCGGCGTGTCCGGCACGTGCTTCCGGCACGTCTGAGAGGTGGTTCCGGCATGCGCGACAGGTGATTCCGGAGTGTCCGCCAGGTGGTTGGGGCGTACCCGGCAGGTGATTTTGGCGTGTCCGGCAGGTGGTTCAGGCGAGTTGAGCAGGTGGTTGCGACGTGCTCGGCAGGTGCTTCCGGCGTCTCCGGCACGTGTTTCTGGCACATCTGACTGGTGGTTCCGGCATGCCCAAAAGTTGATTCCGGTCTGTCCGGTAGGTGGTTCCGGCGTGCACGGCACGTGGTTCTGGTACGTCTCAGAGGTGGTTGCGTATGCCCAACAGGTGATTCCGGACTGTCCGCCACGTGCTTCTGGCACGTCTGAGAGGTGGTTCCAACATGCCCGGCAGGTCATTTCGGAGAGTCGTCCAAGTGGTTCTGGCGTAGCCCGCAGGTGATTTTGGCGTGTCCGGCAGGTGGTTCCGCCGTGCTCGGCAGGTGGTTCAGGCATGGCCGTCACGTGGTTCCAGTCTGTCCAGGACGTGTTTCCAGCTTCTCCGGCAGGTGGTTCTGGTACGTCTGAGAGGTGGTTCCGCCATGGCTGGCAGGTGATCCCGGACTGTCCCCCAGGTGGTTCTGGCATAGCCAGCAGTTGATATTGGCCTGTCCGGCAGGTGGTTCCAGCGAGTCGAACAGGTGGCTCCGGCGTTCTTGGCAGGTGGTTCCGGTCTGTCCGGTAGGTGTTTCCGGCGTGTCCGGCACGTGCTTCCGGCACGTCTGAGAGGTGGTTCCGGCATGCGCGGCAGGTGATTCCGTAGTGTCCGCCAGGTGGTTCTGGCATACCCGGCAGGTGATTTTTGCGTGTCCGGCAGGTGTTTCTGGCGAGTGGAGCAGGTGGCTCCTGCATGCTCGGCAGGTGCTTCCGGCGTCTCCGGCACTTGGTTCTGGTGTGTCTGAGAGCTGGTTCCGGCATGTCCGGCAGATGATTCCGGAGTGTCCGCCAAGTGGTTCTGGCATACCCAGCAGGTGATTTTGGCGTGTCAGGGAGGTGGTACCGGTGAGTCGAGCAGGTGGTTCCGGCGTGCTCAGCAGGTGGTTCAGGCGGTTCTGGCAGGTGGTATCCGTCTGTTCGGGGTGTGGTTCCAGCATCTCATGAACACGTTTCTGGCACGTCTGAGATGTGGTTCCAGCCGGCCCGACAGGTGTTTCCGCAGTGTCCGCCAAGCGGTTCTGGCGTACTTGGCAGGTGATTTTGGCATGACCGGCAGGTGGTTCTGGCGAGTCGAGCAGGTGGTTCCGGCGTGCTCGGCTGGTGCTTCCGGGGTCATTGGCACGGGGTTCTGGCATGTCTGAGAGGTGGTTCCTGCATGCCCGGCAAGTGATTCCGGAGTGTTCGCCAAGTGGTTCTGGCATAGTCGGCAGGTGATTTTGGCATGTCCGGCAGGTGGTTCAGGCGAGTTGAGCAGGTGGTTCCAACGTGCTTGGCAGGTGCTTCCGGCGTCTCCGGCACGTGTTTCTGGCACATCTGACAGGTGGTTCCGGCATGCCCGAAAGGTGATTCCGGTCTGTCCGGTAGGTGGTTCCAGCCTGCACGGCATGTGGTTCTGGTACGTCTCAGAGGTGGTTGCGCATGCCCAACAGGTGATTCCGGACTGTCCGCCACATGGTTTTGGCACGTCTGAGTGGTGGTTCCGGCATGCCCGGCAGGTCATCCCAGAGAGTCCTCCAAGTGGTTCTGGCATAGCACGCAGGTGATTTTGGCGTGTCTGGCAGGTTGTTCCGTTGTGCTTGGCAGGTGGTTCAGGCTTGGCCGGCAGGTGGTTCCAGACTGTCCAGGACGTGTTTCCAGCTTCTCCGGCAGGTGGTTCTGGTACGTCTGAGAGGTGGTTCCGCCATGGCTGGCAGGTGATTCCGGACCGTCCCCCAGGTGGTTCTGGCATAGCCAGCAGTTGATATTGGCCTGTCCGGCAGGTGGTTCCAGCGAGTCGAACAGGTGGCTCCGGCGTGCTCGGCAGGTGGTTCCGGTCTGTCCGGTAGGTGATTCCGGCGTGTCCGGCACGTGCTTCCGGCACGTCTGAGAGGTGGTTCCGGCATGCGCGACAGGTGATTTCGGAGTGTCCGCCAGGTGGTTCTGGCGTACCCGGCAGGTGATTTTGGCGTGTCCGGCAGGTGTTTCTGGCGAGTCGAGCAGGTGACTCCGGCATGCTCGGCAGGTGCTTCCGGCGTCTCCGGCACGTGGTTCTGGTGTGTCTGAGAGCTGGTTCCGGCATGTCCGGCAGATGATTCCGGAGTGTCCGCCAAGTGGTTCTGGCATACCCGGCTGGTGATTTGGGCATGTCAGGTAGGTGGTTCCGGCGAGGCGAGCAGGTGGCTCCGGCGTGCTCGGCAGGTTGTTCAGACGGGTCTGGCAGGTGTTTTCCGTCTGTTCGGGGTGTGGTTCCAGCATCTCATGCACATGGTTCTGGCACGTCTGAGATGTGGTTCCGGCCGGCCCGACAGGTGTTTCCACAGTGTCTGCCAAGTGGTACTGGCGTAGTTGGCAGGTGATTTTGGCATGACCGGCAGGTGGTTCCAGCAAGCACGGCAGGTGATTCCGAAGTGTTCCCCAACTGGTTGTGGCGTAGCCGGCAGGTGATTTTTGCGTGTCCGGCAGGTGGTTCTGGCGAGTCGAGCAGGTGGTTCCGGCGTGCTCGGCAGGTGCTTCCGGGGTCATTGGCACGTGGTTCTGGCATATGTGAGAGGTGGTTCCGGCATGCCCGGCAGGTGATTCCGGAGTGTTCGCCAAGTGTTTGCGGCGTAGCCGGCAGGTGATTTTGCATGTCCAGCGGTCGTTCCGGCGGGTCGAGCCGGTGGTTCCGGCGTGTCCGGCAGGTGGTTCCGGTCTGTCCGGCAGGTGGTTCTGTGGTGTCCGGCACGAGGTTCAGTCTGAGAGGCTGTGCCGGCATGCCCCTCACGTGATTCCGGCTTGTCCCCGAAGTGGTGCTGGTGTAGCGGGCAGGTGATTTTGGCGTGTCCGGCAGGTGGTTCAGGCGAGTTGAGCAGGTGGTTGCGACGTGCTCGGCAGGTGCTTCCGGTGTCTCCGGCACGTGTTTCTGGCACATCTGACTGGTGGTGCCGGCATGCCCAAAAGTTGATTCCGGTCTGTCCGGTAGGTGGTTCCGGCGTGCACGGCACGTGGTTCTGGTACGTGTCAGAGGTGGTTGCGTATGCCCAACAGGTGATTCCGGACTGTCCGCCACGTGCTTCAGGCACGTCTGAGAGGTGGTTCCAACATGCCCGGCATGTCATTTCGGAGAGTCGTCCAAGTGGTTCTGGCATAGCCCGCAGGTGATTTTGGCGTGTCCGGCAGGTGGTTCCGCCGTGCTCGGCAGGTGGTTCAGGCATGGCCGTCACGTGGTTCCAGTCTGTCCAGGACGTGTTTCCAGCTTCTCCGGCAGGTGGTTCTGGTACGTCTGAGAGGTGGTTCCGCCATGGCTGGCAGGTGATCCCGGACTGTCCCCGAGGTGGTTCTGGCATAGCCAGAAGTTGATATTGGCCTGTCCGGCAGGTGGTTCCAGCGAGTCGAACAGGTGGCTCCGGCGTTCTTGGCAGGTGGTTCCGGTCTGTCCGGTAGGTGTTTCCGGCGTGTCCGGCACGTGCTTCCGGCACGTCTGAGAGGTGGTTCCAGCATGCGCGGCAGGTGATTCCGTAGTGTCCGCCAGGTGGTTCTGGCATACCCGGCAGGTGATTTTGGCGTGTCCGGCAGGTGTTTCCGGCGAGTGGAGCAGGTGGCTCTGGCATGCTCGGAAGGTGCTTCCGGCGTCTCCGGCACTTGGTTCTGGTGTGTCTGAGGCTGGTTCCGGCATGTCCGGCAGATGATTCCGGAGTGTCCGCCAAGTGGTTCTGGCATACCCAGCAGGTGATTTTGGCGTGTCAGGGAGGTGGTACCGGTGAGTCGAGCAGGTGGTTCCGGCGTGCTCAGCAGGTGGTTCAGGCGGTTCTGGCAGGTGGTATCCGTCTGTTCGGGGTGTGGTTCCAGCATCTCATGAACACGTTTCTGGCACGTCTGAGATGTGGTTCCAGCCGGCCCGACAGGTGTTTCCGCAGTGTCCGCCAAGCGGTTCTGGCGTAGTTGGCAGGTGATTTTGGCATGACTGGCAGGTGGTTCCAGCAAGCCTGGCAGGTGATTCCAAAGTGTTCACCAACTGGTTGTGGCGTAGCCGGCAGGTGATTTTTGCGTGATCGGCAGGTGGTTCTGGCGAGTCGAGCAGGTGGTTCCGGCGTGCTCGGCTGGTGCTTCCGGGGTCATTGGCACGGGGTTCTGGCATGTCTGAGAGGTGGTTCCTGCATGCCCGGCAAGTGATTCCGGAGTGTTCGCCAAGTGGTTCTGGCATAGTCGGCAGGTGATTTTGGCATGTCCGGCAGGTGGTTCAGGCGAGTTGAGCAGGTGGTTCCAACGTGCTTGGCAGGTGCTTCCGGCGTCTCCGGCACGTGTTTCTGGCACATCTGACAGGTGGTTCCGGCATGCCCGAAAGGTGATTCCGGTCTGTCCGGTAGGTGGTTCCAGCCTGCACGGCATGTGGTTCTGGTACGTCTCAGAGGTGGTTGCGCATACCCAACTGGTGATTCCGGACTGTCCGCCACATGGTTCTGGCACGTCTGAGAGGTGGTTCCGGCATGCCCGGCAGGTCATCCCAGAGAGTCCACCAAGTGGTTCTGGCATAACACGCAGGTGATTTTGGCGTGTCTGGCAGGTTGTTCCGTTGTGCTTGGCAGGTGGTTCAGGCTTGGCCGGCAGGTGGTTCCAGACTGTCCAGGACGTGTTTCCAGCTTCTCCGGCAGGTGGTTCTGGTACGTCTGAGAGGTGGTTCCGCCATGGCTGGCAGGTGATTCCGGACCGTCCCCCAGGTGGTTCTGGCATAGCCAGCAGTTGATATTGGCCTGTCCGGCAGGTGGTTCCAGCGAGTCGAACAGGTGGCTCCGGCGTGCTCAGCAGGTGGTTCCGGTCTGTCCGGTAGGTGATTCCGGCGTGTCCGGCACGTGCTTCCGGCACGTCTGAGATGTGGTTCGGGCATGCGCGACAGGTGATTTCGGAGTGTCCGCCAGGTGGTTCTGGCGTACCCGGCAGGTGATTTTGGCGTGTCCGGCAGGTGTTTCTGGCGAGTCGAGCAGGTGGCTCCGGCATGCTCGGCAGGTGCTTCCGGCGTCTCCGGCACGTGGTTCTGGTGTGTCTGAGAGCTGGTTCCGGCATGTCCGGCAGATGATTCCGGAGTGTCCGCCAAGTGGTTCTGGCATACCCGGCTGGTGATTTGGGCATGTCAGGTAGGTGGTTCCGGCGAGTCGAGCAGGTGGCTCCGGCGTGCTCGGCAGGTTGTTCAGACGGGTCTGGCAGGTGTTTTCCGTCTGTTCGGGGTGTGGTTCCAGCATCTCATGCACATGGTTCTGGCACGTCTGAGATGTGGTTCCGGCAGGCCCGACAGGTGTTTCCACAGTGTCCGCCAAGTGGTACTGGCGTAGTTGGCAGGTGATTTTGGCATGACCGGCAGGTGGTTCCAGCAAGCCCGGCAGGTGATTCCGAAGTGTTCCCCAACTGGTTGTGGCGTAGCCGGCAGGTGATTTTTGAGTGTCCGGCAGGTGGTTCTGGCGAGTCGAGCAGGTGGTTCCGGCGTGCTCGGCAGGTGCTTCCGGGGTCATTGGCACGTTGTTCTGGCATATCTGAGAGGTGGTTCCGGCATGCCCGGCAGGTGATTCCGGATTGTTCGCCAAGTGTTTCCGGCGTAGCCGACAGGTGATTTTGCATGTCCAGCGGTCGTTGCGGCGGGTCGAGCCGGTGGTTGCGGCGTGTCCGGCAGGTGGTTCCGGTCTGTCCGGCAGGTGGTTCTGTGGTGTCCGGCACGAGGTTCAGTCTGAGAGGCTGTGCCGGCATGCCCCTCACGTGATTCCGGCTTGTCCCCGAAGTGGTGCTGGTGTAGCGGGCAGGTGATTTTGGCGTGTCCGGTAGGTGGTTCAGGCGAGTTGAGCAGGTGGTTGCGACGTGCTCGGCAGGTGCTTCCGGCGTCTCCGGCACGTGTTTCTGGCACATCTGACTGGTGGTTCCGGGATGCCCAAAAGTGGATTCCGGTCTGTCCGGTAGGTGGTTCCGGCGTGCACGGCACGTGGTTCTGGTACGTCTCAGAGGTGGTTGTGCATGCCCAACAGGTGATTCCGGACTGTCCGCCACGTGCTTCTGGCACGTCTGAGAGGTGGTTCCAACCTGCCCGGCAGGTCATTTCGGAGAGTCGTCCAAGTGGTTCTGGCGTAGCCCGCAGGTGATTTTGGCGTGTCCGTCAGGTGGTTCCGCCGTGCTCGGCAGGTGGTTCAGGCATGGCCTTCACGTGGTTCCAGTCTGTCCAGGACGTGTTTCCAGCTTCTCCGGCAGGTGGTTCTGGTACGTCTGAGAGGTGGTTCCGCCATGGCTGGCAGGTGATCCCGGACTGTCCCCCAGGTGGTTCTGGCATAGCCAGCAGTTGATATTGGCCTGTCCGGCAGGTGGTTCCAGCGAGTCGAACAGGTGGCTCCGGCGCTCTTGGCAGGTGGTTCCGGTCTGTCCGGTAGGTGTTTCCGGCGTGTCCGGCACGTGCTTCCGGCACGTCTGAGAGGTGGTTCCGGCATGCGCGGCAGGTGATTCCGTAGTGTCCGCCAGGTGGTTCTGGCATACCCGGCAGGTGATTTTTGCGTGTCCGGAAGGTGTTTCTGGCGAGTGGAGCAGGTGGCTCCGGCATGCTCGGCAGGTGCTTCCGGCGTCTCCGGCACGTGGTTCTGGTGTGTCTGAGAGCTGGTTCCGGCATGTCCGGCAGATGATTCCGGAGTGTCCGCCAAGTGGTTCTGGCATACCCAGCAGGTGATTTTGGCGTGTCAGGGAGGTGGTACCTGTGAGTCGAGCAGGTGGTTCCGGCGTGCTCAGCAGGTGGTTCAGGCGGTTCTGGCAGGTGGTATCCGTCTGTTCGGGGTGTGGTTCCAGCATCTCATGAACACGTTTCTGGCACGTCTGAGATGTGGTTCCAGCCGGCCCGACAGGTGTTTCCGCAGTGTCCGCCAAGCGGTTCTGGCGTAGTTGGCAGGTGATTTTGGCATGACTGGCAGGTGGTTCCAGCAAGCCTGGCAGGTGATTCCAAAGTGTTCACCAACTGGTTGTGGCGTAGCCGGCAGGTGATTTTTGCGTGATCGGCAGGTGGTTCTGGCGAGTCGAGCAGGTGGTTCCGGCGTGCTCGGCTGGTGCTTCCGGGGTCATTGGCACGGGGTTCTGGCATGTCTGAGAGGTGGTTCCTGCATGCCCGGCAAGTGATTCCGGAGTGTTCGCCAAGTGGTTCTGGCATAGTCGGCAGGTGATTTTGGCATGTCCGGCAGGTGGTTCAGGCGAGTTGAGCAGGTGGTTCCAACGTGCTTGGCAGGTGCTTCCGGCGTCTCCGGCACGTGTTTCTGGCACATCTGACAGGTGGTTCCGGCATGCCAGAAAGGTGATTCCGGTCTGTCCGGTAGGTGGTTCCAGCCTGCACGGCATGTGGTTCTGGTACGTCTCAGAGGTGGTTGCGCATGCCCAACAGGTGATTCCGGACTGTCCGCCACATGGTTCTGGCACGTCTGAGAGGTGGTTCCGGCATGCCCGGCAGGTCATCCCAGAGAGTCCTCCAAGTGGTTCTGGCATAACACGCAGGTGATTTTGGCGTGTCTGGCAGGTTGTTCCGTTGTGCTTGGCAGGTGGTTCAGGCTTGGCCGGCAGGTGGTTCCAGACTGTCCAGGACGTGTTTCCAGCTTCTCCGGCAGGTGGTTCTGGTACGTCTGAGAGGTGGTTCTGCCATGGCTGGCAGGTGATTCCGGACCGTCCCCCAGGTGGTTCTGGCATAGCCAGCAGTTGATATTGGCCTGTCCGGCAGGTGGTTCCAGCGAGTCGAACAGGTGGCTCCGGCGTGCTCGGCAGGTGGTTCCGGTCTGTCCGGTAGGTGATTCCGGCGTGTCCGGCACGTGCTTCCGGCACGTCTGAGAGTTGGTTCTGGCATGCGCGACAGGTGATTTCGGAGTGTCCGCCAGGTGGTTCTGGCGTACCCGGCAGGTGATTTTGGCGTGTCCGGCAGGTGTTTCTGGCGAGTCGAGCAGGTGGCTCCGGCATGCTCGGCAGGTGCTTCCGGCGTCTCCGGCACGTGGTTCTGGTGTGTCTGAGAGCTGGTTCCGGCATGTCCGGCAGATGATTCCGGAGTGTCCGCCAAGTGGTTCTGGCATACCCGGCTGGTGATTTGGGCATGTCAGGTAGGTGGTTCCGGCGAGTCGAGCAGGTGGCTCCGGCGTGCTCGGCAGGTTGTTCAGACGGGTCTGGCAGGTGTTTTCCGTCTGTTCGGGGTGTGGTTCCAGCATCTCATGCACATGGTTCTGGCACGTCTGAGATGTGGTTCCGGCCGGCCCGACAGGTGTTTCCACAGTGTCCGCCAAGTGGTACTGGCGTAGTTGGCAGGTGATTTTGGCATGACCGGCAGGTGGTTCCAGCAAGCCCGGCAGGTGATTCCGAAGTGTTCCCCAACTGGTTGTGGCGTAGCCGGCAGGTGATTTTTGCGTGTCCGGCAGGTGGTTCTGGCGAGTCGAGCAGGTGGTTCCGGCGTGCTCGGCAGGTGCTTCCGGGGTCATTGGCACGTGGTTCTGGCATATCTGAGAGGTGGTTCCGGCATGCCCGGCAGGTGATTCCGGAGTGTTCGCCAAGTGTTTCCGGCGTAGCCGACAGGTGATTTTGCATGTCCAGCGGTCGTTGCGGCGGGTCGAGCCGGTGGTTGCGGCGTGTCCGGCAGGTGGTTCCCGTCTGTCCGGCAGGTGGTTCTGTGGTGTCCGGCACGAGGTTCAGTCTGAGAGGCTGTGCCGGCATGCCCCTCACGTGATTCCGGCTTGTCCCCGAAGTGGTGCTGGTGTAGCGGGCAGGTGATTTTGGCGTGTCCGGCAGGTGGTTCAGGTGAGTTGAGCAGGTGGTTGCGACGTGCTCGGCAGGTGCTTCCGGCGTCTCCGGCACGTGTTTCTGGCACATCTGACTGGTGGTTCCGGCATGCCCAAAAGTTGATTCCGGTCTGTCCGGTAGGTGGTTCCGGCGTGCACGGCACGTGGTTCTGGTACGTGTCAGAGGTGGTTGCGTATGCCCAACAGGTGATTCCGGACTGTCCGCCACGTGCTTCTGGCACGTCTGAGAGGTGGTTCCAACATGCCCGGCAGGTCATTTCGGAGTGTCGTCCAAGAGGTTCTGGCGTAGCCCACAGGTGATTTTGGAGTGTCTGGCAGGTGGTTCCGCCGTGCTCGGCAGGTCGTTCAGGCATGGCCGTCACGTGGTTCCAGTCTGTCCAGGACGTGTTTCCAGCTTCTCCGGCAGGTGGTTCTGGTACGTCTGAGAGGTGGTTCCGCCATGGCTGGCAGGTGATCCCGGACTGTCCCCCAGGGGGTTCTGGCATAGCCAGCAGTTGATATTGGCCTGTCCGGCAGGTGGTTCCAGCGAGTCGAACAGGTGGCTCCGGTGTTCTTGGCAGGTGGTTCCGGTCTGTCCGGTAGGTGATTCCGGCGTGTCTGGCACGTGCTTCCGGCATGCGCGGCAGGATATTCCGTAGTGTCCGCCAGGTGGTTCTGGCATACCCGGCAGGTGATTTTGGCGTGTCCGGCAGGTGTTTCTGGCGAGTCGAGCAGGTGGCTCCGGCGTGCTCGGCAGGTTGTTCAGACGGGTCTGGCAGGTGTTTTCCGTCTGTTCGGGGTGTGGTTCCAGCATCTCATGCACATGGTTCTGGCACGTCTGAGATGTGGTTCCGGCCGGCCCGACAGGTGTTTCCACAGTGTCCGCCAAGTTGTACTGGCGTAGTTGTCAGGTGATTTTGGCATGACCGGCAGGTGGTTCCAGCAAACCTGGCAGGTGATTCCAAAGTGTTCACCAACTGGTTGTGGCGTAGCCGGCAGGTGATTTTTGCGTGATCGGCAGTTGGTTCTGGCGAGTCGAGCAAGTGGTTCCGGCGTGCTCGGCTGGTGCTTCCGGTGTCATTGGCACGGGGTTCTGGCATGTCTGAGAGGTGGTTCCTGCATGCCCGGCAAGTGATTCCGGAGTGTTCGCCAAGTGGTTCTGGCATAGTCGGCAGGTGATTTTGGCATGTCCGGCAGGTGGTTCAGGCGAGTTGAGCAGGTGGTTCCAACGTGCTTGGCAGGTGCTTCCGGCATCTCCGGCACGTGTTTCTGGCACATCTGACAGGTGGTTCCGGCATGCCTGAAAGGTGATTCCGGTCTGTCCGGTAGGTGGTTCCAGCCTGCACGGCATGTGGTTCTGGTACGTCTCAGAGGTGGTTGCGCATGCCCATCAGGTGATTCCGGACTGTCCGCCACATGGTTCTGGCACTTCTGAGATGTGGTTCCGTCATGCCCGCCAGGTCATCCCAGAGAGTCCTCCAAGTGGTTCTGGCATAACACGCAGGTGATTTTGGCATGTCTGGCAGGTTGTTCCGTTGTGCTTGGCAGGTGGTTCAGGCTTGGCCGGCAGGTGGTTCCAGACTGTCCAGGACGTGTTTCCAGCTTCACCGGCAGGTGGTTCTGGTACGTCTGAGAGGTGGTTCCGCCAAGGCTGGCAGGTGATTCCGGACCGTCCCCGAGGTGGTTCTGGCATAGCCAGCAGTTGATATTGGCCTGTCCGGCAGGTGGTTCCAGCGAGTCGAACAGGTGGCTCCGGCGTGCTCGACAGGTGGTTCCGGTCTGTCCGGTAGGTGATTCCGGCGTGTCCGGCACGTGCTTCCGGCACGTCTGAGAGGTGGTTCCGGCATGCGCGACAGGTGATTTCGGAGTGTCCGCCAGGTGGTTCTGGCGTACCCGGCAGGTGATTTTGGCGTGTCCGGCAGGTGTTTCTGGCGAGTCGAGCAGGTGGCTCCGGCATGCTCGCCAGGTGCTTCCGGCGTCTCCGGCACTTGGTTCTGGTGTGTCTGAGAGCTGGTTCCGGCATGTCCGGCAGATGATTCCGGAGTGTCCGCCAAGTGGTTCTGGCATACACAGCAGGTGATTTTGGCGTGTCAGGGAGGTGGTACCGGTGAGTCGAGCAGGTGGTTCCGGCGTGCTCGGCAGGTGGTTCAGGCGGTTCTGGCAGGTGGTATCCGTCTGTTCGGGGTGTGGTTCCAGCATCTCATGAACACGTTTCTGGCACGTCTGAGATGTGGTTCCAGCCGGCCCGACAGGTGTTTCCGCAGTGTCCGCCAAGCGGTTCTGGCGTAGTTGGCAGGTGATTTTGGCATGACTGGCAGGTGGTTCCAGCAAGCCTGGCAGGTGATTCCAAAGTGTTCACCAACTGGTTGTGGCGTAGCCGGCAGGTGATTTTTGCGTGATCGGCAGGTGGTTCTGGCGAGTCGAGCAGGTGGTTCCGGCGTGCTCGGCTGGTGCTTCCGGGGTCATTGGCACGGGGTTCTGGCATGTCTGAGAGGTGGTTCCTGCATGCCCGGCAAGTGATTCCGGAGTGTTCGCCAAGTGGTTCTGGCATACTCGGCAGGTGATTTTGGCATGTCCGGCAGGTGGTTCAGGCGAGTTGAGCAGGTGGTTCCAACGTGCTTGGCAGGTGCTTCCGGCGTCTCCGGCACGTGTTTCTGGCACATCTGACAGGTGGTTCCGGCATGCCCGAAAGGTGATTCCGGTCTGTCCGGTAGGTGGTTCCAGCCTGCACGGCATGTGGTTCTGGTACGTCTCAGAGGTGGTTGCGCACGCGCAACAGGTGATTCCGGACTGTCCGCCACATGGTTCTGGCACGTCTGAGAGGTGGGTCCGGCATGCCCGGCAGGTCATCCCAGAGAGTCCTCCAAGTGGTTCTGGCATAACACGCAGGTGATTTTGGCATGTCTGGCAGGTAGTTCCGTTGTGCTTGGCAGGTGTTTCAGGCTTGGCCGGCAGGTGGTTCCAGACTGTCCAGGACGTGTTTCCAGCTTCACCGGCAGGTGGTTCTGGTACGTCTGAGAGGTGGTTCCGCCAAGGCTGGCAGGTGATTCCGGACCGTCCCCGAGGTGGTTCTGGCATAGCCAGTAGTTGATATTGGCCTGTCCGGCAGGTGGTTCCAGCGAGTCGAACAGGTGGCTCCGGCGTGCTCGACAGGTGGTTCCGGTCTGTCCGGTAGGTGATTCCGGCGTGTCCGGCACGTGCTTCCGGCACGTCTGAGAGGTGGTTCCGGCATGCGCGACAGGTGATTTCGGAGTGTCCGCCAGGTGGTTCTGGCGTACCCGGCAGGTGATTTTGGCGTGTCCGGCAGGTGTTTCTGGCGAGTCGAGCAGGTGGCTCCGGCATGCTCACCAGGTGCTTCCGGCGTCTCCGGCACGTGGTTCTGGTGTGTCTGAAAGCTGGTTCTGGCATGTCCGGCAGATGATTCCGGAGTGTCCGCCAAGTGGTTCTGGCATACCCGGCTGGTGATTTGGGCATGTCAGTTAGGTGGTTCCGGCGAGTCGAGCAGGTGGCTCCGGCGTGCTCGGCAGGTTGTTCAGACGGGTCTGGCAGGTGTTTTCCGTCTGTTCGGGGTGTGGTTCCAGCATCTCATGCACATGGTTCTGGCACGTCTGAGATGTGGTTCCGGCCGGCCCGACAGGTGTTTCCACAGTGTCCGCCAAGTGGTACTGGCGTAGTTGGCAGGTGATTTTGGCATGACCGGCAGGTGGTTCCAGCAAGCCCGGCAGGTGATTCCGAAGTGTTCCCCAACTGGTTGTGGCGTAGCCGGCAGGTGATTTTTGCGTGTCCGGCAGGTGGTTCTGGCGAGTCGAGCAGGTGGTTCCGGCGTGCTCGGCAGGTGCTTCCGGGGTCATTGGCACGTGGTTCTGGCATATCTGAGAGGTGGTTCCGGCATGCCCGGCAGGTGATTCTGGAGTGTTCGCCAAGTGTTTCCAGGGTAGCCGGCAGGTGAGTTTGCATGTCCAGCGGTCGTTCCGGCGGGTCGAGCCGGTGGTTCCGGCGTGTCCGGCAGGTGGTTCCGGTCTGTCCGGCAGGTGGTTCTGTGGTGTCCGGCACGAGGTTCAGTCTGAGAGGCTGTGCCGGCATGCCCCTCACGTGATTCCGGCTTGTCCCCGAAGTGGTGCTGGTGTAGCGGGCAGGTGATTTTGGCGTGTCCGGCAGGTGGTTCAGGCGAGTTGAGCAGGTGGTTGCGACGTGCTCGGCAGGTGCTTCCGGCGTCTCCGGCACGGGTTTCTGGCACATCTGACTGGTGGTTCCGGCATGCCCAAAAGTTGATTCCGGTCTGTCCGTTAGGTGGTTCCGGCGTGCACGGCACGTGGTTCTGGTACGTGTCAGAGGTGGTTGCGTATGCCCAACAGGTGATTCCGGACAGTCCGCCACGTGCTTCTGGCACGTCTGAGAGGTGGTTCCAACATGCCCGGCATGTCATTTCGGAGAGTCGTCCAAGTGGTTCTGGCATAGCCCACAGGTGATTTTGGCGTGTCCGGCAGGTGGTTCCGCCGTGCTCGGCAGGTGGTTCAGGCATGGCCGTCACGTGGTTCCAGTCTGTCCAGGACGTGTTTCCAGCTTCTCCGGCAGGTGGTTCTGGTACGTCTGAGAGGTGGTTCCGCCATGGCTGGCAGGTGATCCCGGACCGTCCCCCAAGTGGTTCTGGCATAGCCAGCAGTTGATATTGGCCTGTCCGGCAGGTGGTTCCAGCGAGTTGAACAGGTGGCTCCGGCGTTCTTGGCAGGTGGTTCCGGTCTGTCCGGTAGGTGTTTCGGGCGTGTCTGGCACGTGCTTCCGGCATGCGCGGCAGGTGATTCCGTAGTGTCCGCCAGGTGGTTCTGGCATACCCGGCAGGTGATTTTGGCGTGGCCGGCAGGTGTTTCTGGCGAGTCGAGCAGGTGGCTCCGGCATGCTCGGCAGGTGCTTCCGGCGTCTCCGGCACTTGGTTCTGGTGTGTCTGAGAGCTGGTTCCGGCATGTCCGGCAGATGATTCCGGAGTGTCCGCCAAGTGGTTCTGGCATACACAGCAGGTGATTTTGGCGTGTCAGGGAGGTGGTACCGGTGAGTCGAGCAGGTGGTTCCGGCGTGCTCGGCAGTTGGTTCAGGCGGTTCTGGCAGGTGGTATCCGTCTGTTCGGGGTGTGGTTCCAGCATCTCATGAACACGTTTCTGGCACGTCTGAGATGTGGTTCCAGCCGGCCCGACAGGTGTTTCCGCAGTTTCCGTCAAGCGGTTCTGGCGTAGTTGGCAGGTGATTTTGGCATGACTGGCAGGTGGTTCCAGCAAGCCTGGCAGGTGATTCCAAAGTGTTCACCAACTGGTTGTGGCGTAGCCGGCAGGTGATTTTTGCGTGATCGGCAGGTGGTTCTGGCGAGTCGAGCAGGTGGTTCCGGCGTGCTCGGCTGGTGCTTCCGGGGTCATTGGCACGGGGTTCTGGCATGTCTGAGAGGTGGTTCCTGCATGCCCGGCAAGTGATTCCGGAGTGTTCGCCAAGTGGTTCTGGCATAGTCGGCAGGTGATTTTGGCATGTCCGGCAGGTGGTTCAGGCGAGTTGAGCAGGTGGTTCCAACGTGCTTGGCAGGTGCTTCCGGCGTCTCCGGCACGTGTTTCTGGCACATCTGACAGGTGGTTCCGGCATGCCCGAAAGGTGATTCCGGTCTGTCCGGTAGGTGGTTCCAGCCTGCACGGCATGTGGTTCTGGTACGTCTCAGAGGTGGTTGCGCATGCCCAACAGGTGATTCCGGACTGTCCGCCACATGGTTCTGGCACGTCTGAGAGGTGGTTCCGGCATGCCCGGCAGGTCATCCCAGAGAGTCCTCCAAGTGGTTCTGGCATAACACGCAGGTGATTTTGGCGTGTCTGGCAGGTTGTTCCGTTGTGCTTGGCAGGTGGTTCAGGCTTGGCCGGCAGGTGGTTCCAGACTGTCCAGGACGTGTTTCCAGCTTCTCCGGCAGGTGGTTCTGGTACGTCTGAGAGGTGGTTCCGCCATGGCTGGCAGGTGATTCCGGACCGTCCCCCAGGTGGTTCTGGCATAGCCAGCAGTTGATATTGGCCTGTCCGGCAGGTGGTTCCAGCGAGTCGAACAGGTGGCTCCGGCGTGCTCGGCAGGTGGTTCCGGTCTGTCCGGTAGGTGATTCCGGCGTGTCCGGCACGTGCTTCCGGCACGTCTGAGAGGTGGTTCCGGCACGCGCGACAGGTGATTTCGGAGTGTCCGCCAGGTGGTTCTGGCGTACCCGGCAGGTGATTTTGGCGTGTCCGGCAGGTGTTTCTGGCGAGTCGAGCAGGTGGCTCCGGCATGCTCGGCAGGTGCTTCCGGCGTCTCCGGCACGTGGTTCTGGTGTGTCTGAGAGCTGGTTCCGGCATGTCCGGCAGATGATTCCGGAGTGTCCGCCAAGTGGTTCTGGCATACCCGGCTGGTGATTTGGGCATGTCAGGTAGGTGGTTCCGGCGAGTCGAGCAGGTGGCTCCGGCGTGCTCGGCAGGTTGTTCAGACGGGTCTGGCAGGTGTTTTCCGTCTGTTCGGGGTGTGGTTCCAGCATCTCATGCACATGGTTCTGGCACGTCTGAGATGTGGTTCCGGCCGGCCCGACAGGTGTTTCCACAGTGTCCGCCAAGTGGTACTGGCGTAGTTGGCAGGTGATTTTGGCATGACCGGCAGGTGGTTCCAGCAAGCCCGGCAGGTGATTCCGAAGTGTTCCCCAACTGGTTGTGGCGTAGCCGGCAGGTGATTTTTGCGTGTCCGGCAGGTGGTTCTGGCGAGTCGAGCAGGTGGTTCCGGCGTGCTCGGCAGGTGCTTCCGGGGTCATTGGCACGTGGTTCTGGCATATCTGAGAGGTGGTTCCGGCATGCCCGGCAGGTGATTCCGGAGTGTTCGCCAAGTGTTTCCGGCGTAGCCGGCAGGTGAGTTTGCATGTCCAGCGGTCGTTCCGGCGGGTCGAGCCGGTGGTTCCGGCATGTCCGGAAGGTGGTTCCGGTCTGTCCAGCAGGTGGTTCTGTGGTGTCCGGCACGAGGTTCAGTCTGAGAGGCTGTGCCGGCATGCCCCTCACGTGATTCCGGCTTGTCCCCGAAGTGGTGCTGGTGTAGCGGGCAGGTGATTTTGGCGTGTCCGGCAGGTGGTTCAGGCGAGTTGAGCAGGTGGTTGCGACGTGCTTGGCAGGTGCTTCCGGCGTCTCCGGCACGTGTTTCTGGCACATCTGACTGGTGGTTGCGGCATGCCCAAAAGTTGATTCCGGTCTGTCCGGTAGGTGGTTCCGGCGTGCACGGCACGTGGTTCTGGTACGTCTCAGAGGTGGTTGCGTATGCCCAACAGGTGATTCCGGACTGTCCGCCATGTGCTTCTGGCACGTCTGAGAGGTGGTTCCAACATGCCCGGCAGGTCATTTCGGAGAGTCGTCCAAGTGGTTCTGGCGTAGCCCGCAGGTGATTTTGGCGTGTCCGGCAGGTGGTTCCGCCGTGCTCGGCAGGTGGTTCAGGCATGGCCGTCACGTGGTTCCAGTCTGTCCAGGACGTGTTTCCAGCTTCTCCGGCAGGTGGGTCTGGTACGTCTGAGAGGTGGTTCCGCCATGGCTGGCAGGTGATCCCGGACTGTCCCCCAGGTGGTTCTGGCATAGCCAGCAGTTGATATTGGCCTGTCCGGCAGGTGGTTCCAGCGAGTCGAACAGGTGGCTCCGGTGTTCTTGGCAGGTGGTTCCGGTCTGTCCGGTAGGTGATTCCGACGTGTCTGGCACGTGTTTCCGGCATGCGCGGCAGGATATTCCGTAGTGTCCGCCAGGTGGTTCTGGCATACCCGGCAGGTGATTTTGGCGTGTCCGGCAGGTGTTTCTGGCGAGTCGAGCAGGTGGCTCCGGCGTGCTCGGCAGGTTGTTCAGACGGGTCTGGCAGGTGTTTTCCGTCTGTTCGGGGTGTGGTTCCAGCATCTCATGCACATGGTTCTGGCACGTCTGAGATGTGGTTCCGGCCGGCCCGACAGGTGTTTCCACAGTGTCCGCCAAGTTGTACTGGCGTAGTTGTCAGGTGATTTTGGCATGACCGGCAGGTGGTTCCAGCAAGCCTGGCAGGTGATTCCAAAGTGTTCACCAACTGGTTGTGGCGTAGCCCACATGTGATTTTGGCGTGTCCGGCAGGTGGTTCCGCCGTGCTCGGCAGGTGGTTCAGGCATGGCCGTCACGTGGTTCCAGTCTGTCCAGGACGTGTTTCCAGCTTCTCCGGCAGGTGGTTCTGGTACGTCTGAGAGGTGGTTCCGCCATGGCTGGCAGGTGATCCCGGACCGTCCCCCAGGTGGTTCTGGCATAGCCAGCAGTTGATATTGGCCTGTCCGGCAGGTGGTTCCAGCGAGTCGAACAGGTGGCTCCGGCGTTCTTGGCAGGTGGTTCCGGTCTGTCCGGTAGGTGTTTCCGGCGTGTCTGGCACGTGCTTCCGGCATGCGCGGCAGGTGATTCCGTAGTGTCCGCCAGGTGGTTCTGGCATACCCGGCAGGTGATTTTGGCCTGTCCAGCAGGTGTTTCTGGCGAGTCGAGCAGGTGGCTCCGGCATGCTCGGCAGGTGCTTCCGGCGTCTCCGGCACTTGGTTCTGGTGTGTCTGAGAGCTGGTTCCGGCATGTCCGGCAGATGATTCCGGAATGTCCGCCAAGTGGTTCTGGCATACCCAGCAGGTGATTTTGGCGTGTCAGGGAGGTGGTACCGGTGAGTCGAGCAGGTGGTTCCGGCGTGCTCGGCAGGTGGTTCAGGCGGTTCTGGCAGGTGGTATCCGTCTGTTCGGGGTGTGGTTCCAGCATCTCATGAACACGTTTCTGGCACGTCTGAGATGTGGTTCCAGCCGGCCCGACAGGTGTTTCCGCAGTGTCCGCCAAGCGGTTCTGGCGTAGTTGGCAGGTGATTTTGGCATGACTGGCAGGTGGTTCCAGCAAGCCTGGCAGGTGATTCCAAAGTGTTCACCAACTGGTTGTGGCGTAGCCGGCAGGTGATTTTTGCGTGATCGGCAGGTGGTTCTGGCGAGTCGAGCAGGTGGTTCCGGCGTGCTCGGCTGGTGCTTCCGGGGTCATTGGCACGGGGTTCTGGCATGTCTGAGAGGTGGTTCCTGCATGCCCGGCAAGTGATTCCGGAGTGTTCGCCAAGTGGTTCTGGCATAGTCGGCAGGTGATTTTGGCATGTCCGGCAGGTGGTTCAGGCGAGTTGAGCAGGTGGTTCCAACGTGCTTGGCAGGTGCTTCCGGCGTCTCCGGCACGTGTTTCTGGCACATCTGACAGGTGGTTCCGGCATGCCCGAAAGGTGATTCCGGTCTGTCCGGTAGGTGGTTCCAGCCTGCACGGCATGTGGTTCTGGTACGTCTCAGAGGTGGTTGCGCATGCCCAACAGGTGATTCCGGACTGTCCGCCACATGGTTCTGGCACGTCTGAGAGGTGGTTCCGGCATGCCCGGCAGGTCATCCCAGAGAGTCCTCCAAGTGGTTCTGGCATAACACGCAGGTGATTTTGGCGTGTCTGGCAGGTTGTTCCGTTGTGCTTGGCAGGTGGTTCAGGCTTGGCCGGCAGGTGGTTCCAGACTGTCCAGGACGTGTTTCCAGCTTCTCCGGCAGGTGGTTCTGGTACGTCTGAGAGGTGGTTCCGCCATGGCTGGCAGGTGATTCCGGACCGTCCCCCAGGTGGTTCTGGCATAGCCAGCAGTTGATATTGGCCTGTCCGGCAGGTGGTTCCAGCGAGTCGAACAGGTGGCTCCGGCGTGCTCGACAGGTGGTTCCGGTCTGTCCGGTAGGTGATTCCGGCGTGTCCGGCACGTGCTTCCGGCACGTCTGAGAGGTGGTTCCGGCATGCGCGAGAGGTGATTTCGGAGTGTCCGCCAGGTGGTTCTGGCGTACCCGGCAGGTGATTTTGGCATGTCCGGCAGGTGTTTCTGGCGAGTCTAGCAGGTGGCTCCGGCATGCTCGGCAGGTGCTTCCGGCGTCTCCGGCACGTGGTTCTGGTGTGTCTGAGAGCTGGTTCCGGCATGTCCGGCAGATGATTCCGGAGTGTCCGCCAAGTGGTTCTGGCATACCCGGCTGGTGATTTGGGCATGTCAGGTAGGTGGTTCCGGCGAGTCGAGCAGGTGGCTCCGGCGTGCTCGGCAGGTTGTTCAGACGGGTCTGGCAGGTGTTTTCCGTCTGTTCGGGGTGTGGTTCCAGCATCTCATGAACACGTTTCTGGCACGTCTGAGATGTGGTTCCAGCCGGCCCGACAGGTGTTTCCGCAGTGTCCGCCAAGCGGTTCTGGCGTAGTTGGCAGGTGATTTTGGCATGACTGGCAGGTGGTTCCAGCAAGCCTGGCAGGTGATTCCAAAGTGTTCACCAACTGGTTGTGGCGTAGCCGGCAGGTGATTTTTGCGTGATCGGCAGGTGGTTCTGGCGAGTCGAGCAGGTGGTTCCGGCGTGCTCGGCTGGTGCTTCCGGGGTCATTGGCACGGGGTTCTGGCATGTCTGAGAGGTGGTTCCTGCATGCCCGGCAAGTGATTCCGGAGTGTTCGCCAAGTGGTTCTGGCATAGTCGGCAGGTGATTTTGGCATGTCCAGCAGGTGGTTCAGGCGAGTTGAGCAGGTGGTTCCAACGTGCTTGGCAGGTGCTTCCGGCGTCTCCGGCACGTGTTTCTGGCACATCTGACAGGTGGTTCCGGCATGCCCGAAAGGTGATTCCGGTCTGTCCGGTAGGTGGTTCCAGCCTGCACGGCATGTGGTTCTGGTACGTCTCAGAGGTGGTTGCGCACGCGCAACAGGTGATTCCGGACTGTCCGCCACATGGTTCTGGCACGTCTGAGAGGTGGTTCCGGCATGCCCGGCAGGTCATCCCAGAGAGTCCTCCAAGTGGTTCTGGCATAACACGCAGGTGATTTTGGCGTGTCTGGCAGGTTGTTCCGTTGTGCTTGGCAGGTGGTTCAGGCTTGGCCGGCAGGTGGTTCCAGACTGTCCAGGACGTGTTTCCAGCTTCTCCGGCAGGTGGTTCTGGTACGTCTGAGAGGTGGTTCCGCCATGGCTGGCAGGTGATTCCGGACCGTCCCCCAGGTGGTTCTGGCATAGCCAGCAGTTGATATTGGCCTGTCCGGCAGGTGGTTCCAGCGAGTCGAACAGGTGGCTCCGGCGTGCTCGGCAGGTGGTTCCGGTCTGTCCGGTAGGTGATTCCGGCGTGTCCGGCACGTGCTTCCGGCACGTCTGAGAGGTGGTTCCGGCACGCGCGACAGGTGATTTCGGAGTGTCCGCCAGGTGGTTCTGGCGTACCCGGCAGGTGATTTTGGCGTGTCCGGCAGGTGTTTCTGGCGAGTCGAGCAGGTGGCTCCGGCATGCTCGGCAGGTGCTTCCGGCGTCTCCGGCACGTGGTTCTGGTGTGTCTGAGAGCTGGTTCCGGCATGTCCGGCAGATGATTCCGGAGTGTCCGCCAAGTGGTTCTGGCATACCCGGCTGGTGATTTGGGCATGTCAGGTAGGTGGTTCCGGCGAGTCGAGCAGGTGGCTCCGGCGTGCTCGGCAGGTTGTTCAGACGGGTCTGGCAGGTGTTTTCCGTCTGTTCGGGGTGTGGTTCCAGCATCTCATGCACATGGTTCTGGCACGTCTGAGATGTGGTTCCGGCCGGCCCGACAGGTGTTTCCACAGTGTCCGCCAAGTGGTACTGGCGTAGTTGGCAGGTGATTTTGGCATGACCGGCAGGTGGTTCCAGCAAGCCCGGCAGGTGATTCCGAAGTGTTCCCCAACTGGTTGTGGCGTAGCCGGCAGGTGATTTTTGCGTGTCCGGCAGGTGGTTCTGGCGAGTCGAGCAGGTGGTTCCGGCGTGCTCGGCAGGTGCTTCCGGGGTCATTGGCACGTGGTTCTGGCATATCTGAGAGGTGGTTCCGGCATGCCCGGCAGGTGATTCCGGAGTGTTCGCCAAGTGTTTCCGGCGTAGCCGGCAGGTGAGTTTGCATGTCCAGCGGTCGTTCCGGCGGGTCGAGCCGGTGGTTCCGGCATGTCCGGAAGGTGGTTCCGGTCTGTCCAGCAGGTGGTTCTGTGGTGTCCGGCACGAGGTTCAGTCTGAGAGGCTGTGCCGGCATGCCCCTCACGTGATTCCGGCTTGTCCCCGAAGTGGTGCTGGTGTAGCGGGCAGGTGATTTTGGCGTGTCCGGCAGGTGGTTCAGGCGAGTTGAGCAGGTGGTTGCGACGTGCTTGGCAGGTGCTTCCGGCGTCTCCGGCACGTGTTTCTGGCACATCTGACTGGTGGTTGCGGCATGCCCAAAAGTTGATTCCGGTCTGTCCGGTAGGTGGTTCCGGCGTGCACGGCACGTGGTTCTGGTACGTCTCAGAGGTGGTTGCGTATGCCCAACAGGTGATTCCGGACTGTCCGCCATGTGCTTCTGGCACGTCTGAGAGGTGGTTCCAACATGCCCGGCAGGTCATTTCGGAGAGTCGTCCAAGTGGTTCTGGCGTAGCCCGCAGGTGATTTTGGCGTGTCCGGCAGGTGGTTCCGCCGTGCTCGGCAGGTGGTTCAGGCATGGCCGTCACGTGGTTCCAGTCTGTCCAGGACGTGTTTCCAGCTTCTCCGGCAGGTGGGTCTGGTACGTCTGAGAGGTGGTTCCGCCATGGCTGGCAGGTGATCCCGGACTGTCCCCCAGGTGGTTCTGGCATAGCCAGCAGTTGATATTGGCCTGTCCGGCAGGTGGTTCCAGCGAGTCGAACAGGTGGCTCCGGTGTTCTTGGCAGGTGGTTCCGGTCTGTCCGGTAGGTGATTCCGACGTGTCTGGCACGTGTTTCCGGCATGCGCGGCAGGATATTCCGTAGTGTCCGCCAGGTGGTTCTGGCATACCCGGCAGGTGATTTTGGCGTGTCCGGCAGGTGTTTCTGGCGAGTCGAGCAGGTGGCTCCGGCGTGCTCGGCAGGTTCTTCAGACGGGTCTGGCAGGTGTTTTCCGTCTGTTCGGGGTGTGGTTCCAGCATCTCATGCACATGGTTCTGGCACGTCTGAGATGTGGTTCCGGCTGGCCCGACAGGTGTTTCCACAGTGTCCGCCAAGTTGTACTGGCGTAGTTGTCAGGTGATTTTGGCATGACCGGCAGGTGGTTCCAGCAAGCCTGGCAGGTGATTCCAAAGTGTTCACCAACTGGTTGTGGCGTAGCCCACATGTGATTTTGGCGTGTCCGGCAGGTGGTTCCGCCGTGCTCGGCAGGTGGTTCAGGCATGGCCGTCACGTGGTTCCAGTCTGTCCAGGACGTGTTTCCAGCTTCTCCGGCAGGTGGTTCTGGTACGTCTGAGAGGTGGTTCCGCCATGGCTGGCAGGTGATCCCGGACCGTCCCCCAGGTGGTTCTGGCATAGCCAGCAGTTGATATTGGCCTGTCCGGCAGGTGGTTCCAGCGAGTCGAACAGGTGGCTCCGGCGTTCTTGGCAGGTGGTTCCGGTCTGTCCGGTAGGTGTTTCCGGCGTGTCTGGCACGTGCTTCCGGCATGCGCGGCAGGTGATTCCGTAGTGTCCGCCAGGTGGTTCTGGCATACCCGGCAGGTGATTTTGGCCTGTCCGGCAGGTGTTTCTGGCGAGTCGAGCAGGTGGCTCCGGCATGCTCGGCAGGTGCTTCCGGCGTCTCCGGCACTTGGTTCTGGTGTGTCTGAGAGCTGGTTCCGGCATGTCCGGCAGATGATTCCGGAATGTCCGCCAAGTGGTTCTGGCATACCCAGCAGGTGATTTTGGCGTGTCAGGGAGGTGGTACCGGTGAGTCGAGCAGGTGGTTCCGGCGTGCTCGGCAGGTGATTCAGGCGGTTCTGGCAGGTGGTATCCGTCTGTTCGGGGTGTGGTTCCAGCATCTCATGAACACGTTTCTGGCACGTCTGAGATGTGGTTCCAGCCGGCCCGACAGGTGTTTCCGCAGTGTCCGCCAAGCGGTTCTGGCGTAGTTGGCAGGTGATTTTGGCATGACTGGCAGGTGGTTCCAGCAAGCCTGGCAGGTGATTCCAAAGTGTTCACCAACTGGTTGTGGCGTAGCCGGCAGGTGATTTTTGCGTGATCGGCAGGTGGTTCTGGCGAGTCGAGCAGGTGGTTCCGGCGTGCTCGGCTGGTGCTTCCGGGGTCATTGGCACGGGGTTCTGGCATGTCTGAGAGGTGGTTCCTGCATGCCCGGCAAGTGATTCCGGAGTGTTCGCCAAGTGGTTCTGGCATAGTCGGCAGGTGATTTTGGCATGTCCGGCAGGTGGTTCAGGCGAGTTGAGCAGGTGGTTCCAACGTGCTTGGCAGGTGCTTCCGGCGTCTCCGGCACGTGTTTCTGGCACATCTGACAGGTGGTTCCGGCATGCCCGAAAGGTGATTCCGGTCTGTCCGGTAGGTGGTTCCAGCCTGCACGGCATGTGGTTCTGGTACGTCTCAGAGGTGGTTGCGCATGCCCAACAGGTGATTCCGGACTGTCCGCCACATGGTTCTGGCACGTCTGAGAGGTGGTTCCGGCATGCCCGGCAGGTCATCCCAGAGAGTCCTCCAAGTGGTTCTGGCATAACACGCAGGTGATTTTGGCGTGTCTGGCAGGTTGTTCCGTTGTGCTTGGCAGGTGGTTCAGGCTTGGCCGGCAGGTGGTTCCAGACTGTCCAGGACGTGTTTCCAGCTTCTCCGGCAGGTGGTTCTGGTACGTCTGAGAGGTGGTTCCGCCATGGCTGGCAGGTGATTCCGGACCGTCCCCCAGGTGGTTCTGGCATAGCCAGCAGTTGATATTGGCCTGTCCGGCAGGTGGTTCCAGCGAGTCGAACAGGTGGCTCCGGCGTGCTCGACAGGTGGTTCCGGTCTGTCCGGTAGGTGATTCCGGCGTGTCCGGCACGTGCTTCCGGCACGTCTGAGAGGTGGTTCCGGCATGCGCGAGAGGTGATTTCGGAGTGTCCGCCAGGTGGTTCTGGCGTACCCGGCAGGTGATTTTGGCATGTCCGGCAGGTGTTTCTGGCGAGTCTAGCAGGTGGCTCCGGCATGCTCGGCAGGTGCTTCCGGCGTCTCCGGCACGTGGTTCTGGTGTGTCTGAGAGCTGGTTCCGGCATGTCCGGCAGATGATTCCGGAGTGTCCGCCAAGTGGTTCTGGCATACCCGGCTGGTGATTTGGGCATGTCAGGTAGGTGGTTCCGGCGAGTCGAGCAGGTGGCTCCGGCGTGCTCGGCAGGTTGTTCAGACGGGTCTGGCAGGTGTTTTCCGTCTGTTCGGGGTGTGGTTCCAGCATCTCATGAACACGTTTCTGGCACGTCTGAGATGTGGTTCCAGCCGGCCCGACAGGTGTTTCCGCAGTGTCCGCCAAGCGGTTCTGGCGTAGTTGGCAGGTGATTTTGGCATGACTGGCAGGTGGTTCCAGCAAGCCTGGCAGGTGATTCCAAAGTGTTCACCAACTGGTTGTGGCGTAGCCGGCAGGTGATTTTTGCGTGATCGGCAGGTGGTTCTGGCGAGTCGAGCAGGTGGTTCCGGCGTGCTCGGCTGGTGCTTCCGGGGTCATTGGCACGGGGTTCTGGCATGTCTGAGAGGTGGTTCCTGCATGCCCGGCAAGTGATTCCGGAGTGTTCGCCAAGTGGTTCTGGCATAGTCGGCAGGTGATTTTGGCATGTCCAGCAGGTGGTTCAGGCGAGTTGAGCAGGTGGTTCCAACGTGCTTGGCAGGTGCTTCCGGCGTCTCCGGCACGTGTTTCTGGCACATCTGACAGGTGGTTCCGGCATGCCCGAAAGGTGATTCCGGTCTGTCCGGTAGGTGGTTCCAGCCTGCACGGCATGTGGTTCTGGTACGTCTCAGAGGTGGTTGCGCATGCCCAACAGGTGATTCCGGACTGTCCGCCACATGGTTCTGGCACGTCTGAGAGGTGGTTCCGGCATGCCCGGCAGGTCATCCCAGAGAGTCCTCCAAGTGGTTCTGGCATAACACGCAGGTGATTTTGGCGTGTCTGGCAGGTTGTTCCGTTGTGCTTGGCAGGAGGTTCAGGCTTGGCCGGCAGGTGGTTCCAGACTGTCCAGGACGTGTTTCCAGCTTCTCCGGCAGGTGGTTCTGGTACGTCTGAGAGGTGGTTCCGCCATGGCTGGCAGGTGATTCCGGACCGTCCCCCAGGTGGTTCTGGCATAGCCAGCAGTTGATATTGGCCTGTCCGGCAGGTGGTTCCAGCGAGTCGAACAGGTGGCTCCGGCGTGCTCGGCAGGTGGTTCCGGTCTGTCCGGTAGGTGATTCCGGCGTGTCCGGCACGTGCTTCCGGCACGTCTGAGAGGTGGTTCCGGCATGCGCGACAGGTGATTTCGGAGTGTCCGCCAGGTGGTTCTGGCGTACCCAGCAGGTGATTTTGGCGTGTCCGGCAGGTGTTTCTGGCGAGTCGAGCAGGTGGCTCCGGCATGCTCGGCAGGTGCTTCCGGCGTCTCCGGCACGTGGTTCTGGTGTGTCTGAGAGCTGGTTCCGGCATGTCCGGCAGATGATTCCGGAGTGTCCGCCAAGTGGTTCTGGCATACCCGGCTGGTGATTTGGGCATGTCAGGTAGGTGGTTCCGGCGAGTCGAGCAGGTGGCTCCGGCGTGCTCGGCAGGTTGTTCCGACGGGTCTGGCAGGTGTTTTCCGTCTGTTCGGGGTGTGGTTCCAGCATCTCATGCACATGGTTCTGGCACGTCTGAGATGTGGTTCCGGCCGGCCCGACAGGTGTTTCCACAGTGTCCGCCAAGTGGTACTGGCGTAGTTGGCAGGTGATTTTGGCATGACCGGCAGGTGGTTCCAGCAAGCCCGGCAGGTGATTCCGAAGTGTTCCCCAACTGGTTGTGGCGTAGCCGGCAGGTGATTTTTGCGTGTCCGGCAGGTGGTTCTGGCGAGTCGAGCAGGTGGTTCCGGCGTGCTCGGCAGGTGCTTCCGGGGTCATTGGCACGTGGTTCTGGCATATCTGAGAGGTGGTTCCGGCATGCCCGGCAGGTGATTCCGGAGTGTTCGCCAAGTGTTTCCGGCGTAGCCGGCAGGTGAGTTTGCATGTCCAGCGGTCGTTCCGGCGGGTCGAGCCGGTGGTTCCGGCATGTCCGGAAGGTGGTTCCGGTCTGTCCAGCAGGTGGTTCTGTGGTGTCCGGCACGAGGTTCAGTCTGAGAGGCTGTGCCGGCATGCCCCTCACGTGATTCCGGCTTGTGCCCGAAGTGGTGCTGGTGTAGCGGGCAGGTGATTTTGGCGTGTCCGGCAGGTGGTTCAGGCGAGTTGAGCAGGTGGTTGCGACGTGCTCGGCAGGTGCTTCCGGCGTCTCCGGCACGTGTTTCTGGCACATCTGACTGGTGGTTCCGGCATGCCCAAAAGTTGATTCCGGTCTGTCCGGTAGGTGGTTCCGGCGTGCACGGCACGTGGTTCTGGTACGTCTCAGAGGTGGTTGCGTATGCCCAACAGGTGATTCCGGACTGTCCGCCACGTGCTTCTGGCACATCTGAGAGGTGGTTCCAACATGCCCGGCAGGTCATTTCGGAGAGTCGTCCAAGTGGTTCTGGCGTAGCCCGCAGGTGATTTTGGCGTGTCCGGCAGGTGGTTCCGCCGTGCTCGGCAGGTGGTTCAGGCATGGCCGTCACGTGGTTCCAGTCTGTCCAGGACGTGTTTCCAGCTTCTCCGGCAGGTGGGTCTGGTACGTCTGAGAGGTGGTTCCGCCATGGCTGGCAGGTGATCCCGGACTGTCCCCCAGGTGGTTCTGGCATAGCCAGCAGTTGATATTGGCCTGTCCGGCAGGTGGTTCCAGCGAGTCGAACAGGTGGCTCCGGTGTTCTTGGCAGGTGGTTCCGGTCTGTCCGGTAGGTGATTCCGGCGTGTCTGGCACGTGCTTCCGGCATGCGCGGCAGGATATTCCGTAGTGTCCGCCAGGTGGTTCTGGCATACCCGGCAGGTGATTTTGGCGTGTCCGGCAGGTGTTTCTGGCGAGTCGAGCAGGTGGCTCCGGCGTGCTCGGCAGGTTGTTCAGACGGGTCTGGCAGGTGTTTTCCGTCTGTTCGGGGTGTGGTTCCAGCATCTCATGCACATGGTTCTGGCACGTCTGAGATGTGGTTCCGGCCGGCCCGACAGGTGTTTCCACAGTGTCCGCCAAGTTGTACTGGCGTAGTTGTCAGGTGATTTTGGCATGACCGGCAGGTGGTTCCAGCAAGCCTGGCAGGTGATTCCAAAGTGTTCACCAACTGGTTGTGGCGTAGCCGGCAGGTGATTTTTGCGTGATCGGCAGGTGGTTCTGGCGAGTCGAGCAGGTGGTTCCGGCGTGCTCGGCTGGTGCTTCCGGGGTCATTGGCACGGGGTTCTGGCATGTCTGAGAGGTGGTTCCTGCATGCCCGGCAAGTGATTCCGGAGTGTTCGCCAAGTGGTTCTGGCATACTCGGCAGGTGCTTTTGGCATGTCCGGCAGGAGGTTCAGGCGAGTTGAGCAGGTGGTTCCAACGTGCTTGGCAGGTGCTTCCGGCATCTCCGGCACGTGTTTCTGGCACATCTGACAGGTGGTTCCGGCATGCCCGAAAGGTGATTCCGGTCTGTCCGGTAGGTGGGTCCAGCCTGCACGGCATGTGGTTCTGGTACGTCTCAGAGATGGTTGCGCATGCCCAACAGGTGATTCCGGACTGTCCGCCACATGGTTCTGGCACGTCTGAGAGGTGGTTCCGTCATGCCCGGCAGGTCATCCCAGAGAGTCCTCCAAGTGGTTCTGGCATAACACGCAGGTGATTTTGGCATGTCTGGCAGGTTGTTCCGTTGTGCTTGGCAGGTGGTTCAGGCTTGGCCGGCAGGTGGTTCCAGACTGTCCAGGACGTGTTTCCAGCTTCACCGGCAGGTGGTTCTGGTACGTCTGAGAGGTGGTTCCGCCATGGCTGGCAGGTGATTCCGGACCGTCCCCGAGGTGGTTCTGGCATAGCCAGCAGTTGATATTGGCCTGTCCGGCAGGTGGTTCCAGCGAGTCGAACAGGTGGCTCCGGCGTGCTCGACAGGTGGTTCCGGTCTGTCCGGTAGGTGATTCCGGCGTGTCCGGCACGTGCTTCCGGCACGTCTGAGAGGTGGTTCCGGCATGCGCGACAGGTGATTTCGGAGTGTCCGCCAGGTGGTTCTGGCGTACCCGGCAGGTGATTTTGGCGTGTCCGGCAGGTGTTTCTGGCGAATCGAGCAGGTGGCTCCGGCATGCTCGCCAGGTGCTTCCGGCGTCTCCGGCACGTGGTTCTGGTGTGTCTGAGAGCTGGTTCTGGCATGTCCGGCAGATGATTCCGGAGTGTCCGCCAAGTGGTTCTGGCATACCCGGCTGGTGATTTGGGCATGTCAGTTAGGTGGTTCCGGCGAGTCGAGCAGGTGGCTCCGGCGTGCTCGGCAGGTTGTTCAGACGGGTCTGGCAGGTGTTTTCCATCTGTTCGGGGTGTGGTTCCAGCATCTCATGCACATGGTTGTGGCACGTCTGAGATGTGGTTCCGGCCGGCCCTACAGGTGTTTCCACAGTGTCCGCCAAGTGGTACTGGCGTAGTTGGCAGGTGATTTTGGCATGACCGGCAGGTGGTTCCAGCAAGCCCGGCAGGTGATTCCGAAGTGTTCCCCAACTCGTTGTGGCGTAGCCGGCAGGTGATTTTTGCGTGTCCGGCAGGTGGTTCTGGCGAGTCGAGCAGGTGGTTCCGGCGTGCTCGGCAGGTGCTTCCGGGGTCATTGGCACGTGGTTCTGGCATATCTGAGAGGTGGTTCCGGCATGCCCGGCAGGTGATTCTGGAGTGTTCGCCAAGTGTTTCCAGGGTAGCCGGCAGGTGAGTTTGCATGTCCAGCGGTCGTTCCGGCGGGTCGAGCCGGTGGTTCCGGCGTGTCCGGCAGGTGGTTCCGGTCTGTCCGGCAGGTGGTTCTGTGGTGTCCGGCACGAGGTTCAGTCTGAGAGGCTGTGCCGGCATGCCCCTCACGTGATTCCGGCTTGTCCCCGAAGTGGTGCTGGTGTAGCGGGCAGGTGATTTTGGCGTGTCCGGCAGGTGGTTCAGGCGAGTTGAGCAGGTGGTTGCGACGTGCTCGGCAGGTGCTTCCGGCGTCTCCGGCACGGGTTTCTGGCACATCTGACTGGTGGTTCCGGCATGCCCAAAAGTTGATTCCGGTCTGTCCGTTAGGTGGTTCCGGCGTGCACGGCACGTGGTTCTGGTACGTGTCAGAGGTGGTTGCGTATGCCCAACAGGTGATTCCGGACAGTCCGCCACGTGCTTCTGGCACGTCTGAGAGGTGGTTCCAACATGCCCGGCATGTCATTTCGGAGAGTCGTCCAAGTGGTTCTGGCATAGCCCACAGGTGATTTTGGCGTGTCCGGCAGGTGGTTCCGCCGTGCTCGGCAGGTGGTTCAGGCATGGCCGTCACGTGGTTCCAGTCTGTCCAGGACGTGTTTCCAGCTTCTCCGGCAGGTGGTTCTGGTACGTCTGAGAGGTGGTTCCGCCATGGCTGGCAGGTGATCCCGGACCGTCCCCCAGGTGGTTCTGGCATAGCCAGCAGTTGATATTGGCCTGTCCGGCAGGTGGTTCCAGCGAGTCGAACAGGTGGCTCCGGCGTTCTTGGCAGGTGGTTCCGGTCTGTCCGGTAGGTGTTTCCGGCGTGTCTGGCACGTGCTTCCGGCATGCGCGGCAGGTGATTCCGTAGTGTCCGCCAGGTGGTTCTGGCATACCCGGCAGGTGATTTTGGCGTGGCCGGCAGGTGTTTCTGGCGAGTCGAGCAGGTGGCTCCGGCATGCTCGGCAGGTGCTTCCGGCGTCTCCGGCACTTGGTTCTGGTGTGTCTGAGAGCTGGTTCCGGCATGTCCGGCAGATGATTCCGGAGTGTCCGCCAAGTGGTTCTGGCATACCCAGCAGGTGATTTTGGCGTGTCAGGGAGGTGGTACCGGTGAGTCGAGCAGGTGGTTCCGGCGTGCTCGGCAGGTGGTTCAGGCGGTTCTGGCAGGTGGTATCCGTCTGTTCGGGGTGTGGTTCCAGCATCTCATGAACACGTTTCTGGCACGTCTGAGATGTGGTTCCAGCCGGCCCGACAGGTGTTTCCGCAGTGTCCGCCAAGCGGTTCTGGCGTAGTTGGCAGGTGATTTTGGCATGACTGGCAGGTGGTTCCAGCAAGCCTGGCAGGTGATTCCAAAGTGTTCACCAACTGGTTGTGGCGTAGCCGGCAGGTGATTTTTGCGTGATCGGCAGGTGGTTCTGGCGAGTCGAGCAGGTGGTTCCGGCGTGCTCGGCTGGTGCTTCCGGGGTCATTGGCACGGGGTTCTGGCATGTCTGAGAGGTGGTTCCTGCATGCCCGGCAAGTGATTCCGGAGTGTTCACCAAGTGGTTCTGGCATAGTCGGCAGGTGATTTTGGCATGTCCGGCAGGTGGTTCAGGCGAGTTGAGCAGGTGGTTCCAACGTGCTTGGCAGGTGCTTCCGGCGTCTCCGGCACGTGTTTCTGGCACATCTGACAGGTGGTTCCGGCATGCCCGAAAGGTGATTCCGGTCTGTCCGGTAGGTGGTTCCAGCCTGCACGGCATGTGGTTCTGGTACGTCTCAGAGGTGGTTGCGCACGCGCAACAGGTGATTCCGGACTGTCCGCCACATGGTTCTGGCACGTCTGAGAGGTGGTTCCGGCATGCCCGGCAGGTCATCCCAGAGAGTCCTCCAAGTGGTTCTGGCATAACACGCAGGTGATTTTGGCGTGTCTGGCAGGTTGTTCCGTTGTGCTTGGCAGGTGGTTCAGGCTTGGCCGGCAGGTGGTTCCAGACTGTCCAGGACGTGTTTCCAGCTTCTCCGGCAGGTGGTTCTGGTACGTCTGAGAGGTGGTTCCGCCATGGCTGGCAGGTGATTCCGGACCGTCCCCCCGGTGGTTCTGGCATAGCCAGCAGTTGATATTGGCCTGTCCGGCAGGTGGTTCCAGCGAGTCGAACAGGTGGCTCCGGCGTGCTCGGCAGGTGGTTCCGGTCTGTCCGGTAGGTGATTCCGGCGTGTCCGGCACGTGCTTCCGGCACGTCTGAGAGGTGGTTCCGGCATGCGCGACAGGTGATTTCGGAGTGTCCGCCAGGTGGTTCTGGCGTACCCGGCAGGTGATTTTGGCGTGTCCGGCAGGTGTTTCTGGCGAGTCGAGCAGGTGGCTCCGGCATGCTCGGCAGGTGCTTCCGGCGTCTCCGGCACTTGGTTCTGGTGTGTCTGAGAGCTGGTTCCGGCATGTCCGGCAGATGATTCCGGAGTGTCCGCCAAGTGGTTCTGGCATACCCAGCAGGTGATTTTGGCGTGTCAGGGAGGTGGTACCGGTGAGTCGAGCAGGTGGTTCCGGCGTGCTCGGCAGGTGGTTCAGGCGGTTCTGGCAGGTGGTATCCGTCTGTTCGGGGTGTGGTTCCAGCATCTCATGAACACGTTTCTGGCACGTCTGAGATGTGGTTCCAGCCGGCCCGACAGGTGTTTCCGCAGTGTCCGCCAAGCGGTTCTGGCGTAGTTGGCAGGTGATTTTGGCATGACTGGCAGGTGGTTCCAGCAAGCCTGGCAGGTGATTCCAAAGTGTTCACCAACTGGTTGTGGCGTAGCCGGCAGGTGATTTTTGCGTGATCGGCAGGTGGTTCTGGCGAGTCGAGCAGGTGGTTCCGGCGTGCTCGGCTGGTGCTTCCGGGGTCATTGGCACGGGGTTCTGGCATGTCTGAGAGGTGGTTCCTGCATGCCCGGCAAGTGATTCCGGAGTGTTCACCAAGTGGTTCTGGCATAGTCGGCAGGTGATTTTGGCATGTCCGGCAGGTGGTTCAGGCGAGTTGAGCAGGTGGTTCCAACGTGCTTGGCAGGTGCTTCCGGCGTCTCCGGCACGTGTTTCTGGCACATCTGACAGGTGGTTCCGGCATGCCCGAAAGGTGATTCCGGTCTGTCCGGTAGGTGGTTCCAGCCTGCACGGCATGTGGTTCTGGTACGTCTCAGAGGTGGTTGCGCACGCGCAACAGGTGATTCCGGACTGTCCGCCACATGGTTCTGGCACGTCTGAGAGGTGGTTCCGGCATGCCCGGCAGGTCATCCCAGAGAGTCCTCCAAGTGGTTCTGGCATAACACGCAGGTGATTTTGGCGTGTCTGGCAGGTTGTTCCGTTGTGCTTGGCAGGTGGTTCAGGCTTGGCCGGCAGGTGGTTCCAGACTGTCCAGGACGTGTTTCCAGCTTCTCCGGCAGGTGGTTCTGGTACGTCTGAGAGGTGGTTCCGCCATGGCTGGCAGGTGATTCCGGACCGTCCCCCAGGTGGTTCTGGCATAGCCAGCAGTTGATATTGGCCTGTCCGGCAGGTGGTTCCAGCGAGTCGAACAGGTGGCTCCGGCGTGCTCGGCAGGTGGTTCCGGTCTGTCCGGTAGGTGATTCCGGCGTGTCCGGCACGTGCTTCCGGCACGTCTGAGAGGTGGTTCCGGCATGCGCGACAGGTGATTTCGGAGTGTCCGCCAGGTGGTTCTGGCGTACCCGGCAGGTGATTTTGGCGTGTCCGGCAGGTGTTTCTGGCGAGTCGAGCAGGTGGCTCCGGCATGCTCGGCAGGTGCTTCCGGCGTCTCCGGCACGTGGTTCTGGTGTGTCTGAGAGCTGGTTCCGGCATGTCCGGCAGATGATTCCGGAGTGTCCGCCAAGTGGTTCTGGCATACCCGGCTGGTGATTTGGGCATGTCAGGTAGGTGGTTCCGGCGAGTCGAGCAGGTGGCTCCGGCGTGCTCGGCAGGTTGTTCAGACGGGTCTGGCAGGTGTTTTCCGTCTGTTCGGGGTGTGGTTCCAGCATCTCATGCACATGGTTCTGGCACGTCTGAGATGTGGTTCCGGCCGGCCCGACAGGTGTTTCCACAGTGTCCGCCAAGTGGTACTGGCGTAGTTGGCAGGTGATTTTGGCATGACCGGCAGGTGGTTCCAGCAAGCCCGGCAGGTGATTCCGAAGTGTTCCCCAACTGGTTGTGGCGTAGCCGGCAGGTGATTTTTGCGTGTCCGGCAGGTGGTTCTGGCGAGTCGAGCAGGTGGTTCCGGCGTGCTCGGCAGGTGCTTCTGGGGTCATTGGCACGTGGTTCTGGCATATCTGAGAGGTGGTTCCGGCATGCCCGGCAGGTGATTCCGGAGTGTTCGCCAAGTGTTTCCGGCGTAGCCGGCAGGTGAGTTTGCATGTCCAGCGGTCGTTCCGGCGGGTCGAGCCGGTGGTTCCGGCATGTCCGGAAGGTGGTTCCGGTCTGTCCAGCAGGTGGTTCTGTGGTGTCCGGCACGAGGTTCAGTCTGAGAGGCTGTGCCGGCATGCCCCTCACGTGATTCCGGCTTGTCCCCGAAGTGGTGCTGGTGTAGCGGGCAGGTGATTTTGGCGTGTCCGGCAGGTGGTTCAGGCGAGTTGAGCAGGTGGTTGCGACGTGCTCGGCAGGTGCTTCCGGCGTCTCCGGCACGTGTTTCTGGCACATCTGACTGGTGGTTCCGGCATGCCCAAAAGTTGATTCCGGTCTGTCCGGTAGGTGGTTCCGGCGTGCACGGCACGTGGTTCTGGTACGTCTCAGAGGTGGTTGCGTATGCCCAACAGGTGATTCCGGACTGTCCGCCACGTGCTTCTGGCACGTCTGAGAGGTGGTTCCAACATGCCCGGCAGGTCATTTCGGAGAGTCCTCCAAGTGGTTCTGGCATAACACGCAGGTGATTTTGGCGTGTCTGGCAGGTTGTTCCGTTGTGCTTGGCAGGTGGTTCAGGCTTGGCCGGCAGGTGGTTCCAGACTGTCCAGGACGTGTTTCCAGCTTCACCGGCAGGTGGTTCTGGTACGTCTGAGAGGTGGTTCCGCCATGGCTGGCAGGTGATTCCGGACCGTCCCCGAGGTGGTTCTGGCATAGCCAGCAGTTGATATTGGCCTGTCCGGCAGGTGGTTCCAGCGAGTCGAACAGGTGGCTCCGGCGTGCTCGACAGGTGGTTCCGGTCTGTCCGGTAGGTGATTCCGGCGTGTCCGGCACGTGCTTCTGGCACGTCTGAGAGGTGGTTCCGGCATGCGCGACAGGTGATTTCGGAGTGTCCGCCAGGTGGTTCTGGCGTACCCGGCAGGTGATTTTGGCGTGTCCGGCAGGTGTTTCTGGCGAGTCGAGCAGGTGGCTCCGGCATGCTCGCCAGGTGCTTCCGGCGTCTCCGGCACGTGGTTCTGGTGTGTCTGAGAGCTGGTTCTGGCATGTCCGGCAGATGATTCCGGAGTGTCCGCCAAGTGGTTCTGGCATACCCGGCTGGTGATTTGGGCATGTCAGTTAGGTGGTTCCGGCGAGTCGAGCAGGTGGCTCCGGCGTGCTCGGCAGGTTGTTCAGACGGGTCTGGCAGGTGTTTTCCGTCTGTTCGGGGTGTGGTTCCAGCATCTCATGCACATGGTTCTGGCACGTCTGAGATGTGGTTCCGGCCGGCCCTACAGGTGTTTCCACAGTGTCCGCCAAGTGGTACTGGCGTAGTTGGCAGGTGATTTTGGCATGACCGGCAGGTGGTTCCAGCAAGCCCGGCAGGTGATTCCGAAGTGTTCCCCAACTGGTTGTGGCGTAGCCGGCAGGTGATTTTTGCGTGTCCGGCAGGTGGTTCTGGCGAGTCGAGCAGGTGGTTCCGGCGTGCTCGGCAGGTGCTTCCGGGGTCATTGGCACGTGGTTCTGGCATATCTGAGAGGTGGTTCCGGCATGCCCGGCAGGTGATTCTGGAGTGTTCGCCAAGTGTTTCCAGGGTAGCCGGCAGGTGAGTTTGCATGTCCAGCGGTCGTTCCGGCGGGTCGAGCCGGTGGTTCCGGCGTGTCCGGCAGGTGGTTCCGGTCTGTCCGGCAGGTGGTTCTGTGGTGTCCGGCACGAGGTTCAGTCTGAGAGGCTGTGCCGGCATGCCCCTCACGTGATTCCGGCTTGTCCCCGAAGTGGTGCTGGTGTAGCGGGCAGGTGATTTTGGCGTGTCCGGCAGGTGGTTCAGGCGAGTTGAGCAGGTGGTTGCGACGTGCTCGGCAGGTGCTTCCGGCGTCTCCGGCACGGGTTTCTGGCACATCTGACTGGTGGTTCCGGCATGCCCAAAAGTTGATTCCGGTCTGTCCGTTAGGTGGTTCCGGCGTGCACGGCACGTGGTTCTGGTACGTGTCAGAGGTGGTTGCGTATGCCCAACAGGTGATTCCGGACAGTCCGCCACGTGCTTCTGGCACGTCTGAGAGGTGGTTCCAACATGCCCGGCATGTCATTTCGGAGAGTCGTCCAAGTGGTTCTGGCATAGCCCACAGGTGATTTTGGCGTGTCCGGCAGGTGGTTCCGCCGTGCTCGGCAGGTGGTTCAGGCATGGCCGTCACGTGGTTCCAGTCTGTCCAGGACGTGTTTCCAGCTTCTCCGGCAGGTGGTTCTGGTACGTCTGAGAGGTGGTTCCGCCATGGCTGGCAGGTGATCCGGGACCGTCCCCCAGGTGGTTCTGGCATAGCCAGCAGTTGATATTGGCCTGTCCGGCAGGTGGTTCCAGCGAGTCGAACAGGTGGCTCCGGCGTTCTTGGCAGGTGGTTCCGGTCTGTCCGGTAGGTGTTTCCGGCGTGTCTGGCACGTGCTTCCGGCATGCGCGGCAGGTGATTCCGTAGTGTCCGCCAGGTGGTTCTGGCATACCCGGCAGGTGATTTTGGCGTGGCCGGCAGGTGTTTCTGGCGAGTCGAGCAGGTGGCTCCGGCATGCTCGGCAGGTGCTTCCGGCGTCTCCGGCACTTGGTTCTGGTGTGTCTGAGAGCTGGTTCCGGCATGTCCGGCAGATGATTCCGGAGTGTCCGCCAAGTGGTTCTGGCATACCCAGCAGGTGATTTTGGCGTGTCAGGGAGGTGGTACCGGTGAGTCGAGCAGGTGGTTCCGGCGTGCTCGGCAGGTGGTTCAGGCGGTTCTGGCAGGTGGTATCCGTCTGTTCGGGGTGTGGTTCCAGCATCTCATGAACACGTTTCTGGCACGTCTGAGATGTGGTTCCAGCCGGCCCGACAGGTGTTTCCGCAGTGTCCGCCAAGCGGTTCTGGCGTAGTTGGCAGGTGATTTTGGCATGACTGGCAGGTGGTTCCAGCAAGCCTGGCAGGTGATTCCAAAGTGTTCACCAACTGGTTGTGGCGTAGCCGGCAGGTGATTTTTGCGTGATCGGCAGGTGGTTCTGGCGAGTCGAGCAGGTGGTTCCAGCGTGCTCGGCTGGTGCTTCCGGGGTCATTGGCACGGGGTTCTGGCATGTCTGAGAGGTGGTTCCTGCATGCCCGGCAAGTGATTCCGGAGTGTTCACCAAGTGGTTCTGGCATAGTCGGCAGGTGATTTTGGCATGTCCGGCAGGTGGTTCAGGCGAGTTGAGCAGGTGGTTCCAACGTGCTTGGCAGGTGCTTCCGGCGTCTCCGGCACGTGTTTCTGGCACATCTGACAGGTGGTTCCGGCATGCCCGAAAGGTGATTCCGGTCTGTCCGGTAGGTGGTTCCAGCCTGCACGGCACGTGGTTCTGGTACGTCTCAGAGGTGGTTGCGTATGCCCAACAGGTGATTCCGGACTGTCCGCCACGTGCTTCTGGCACGTCTGAGAGGTGGTTCCAACATGCCCGGCAGGTCATTTCGGAGAGTCGTCCAAGTGGTTCTGGCGTAGCCCGCAGGTGATTTTGGCGTGTCCGGCAGGTGGTTCCGCCGTGCTCGGCAGGTGGTTCAGGCATGGCCGTCACGTGGTTCCAGTCTGTCCAGGACGTGTTTCCAGCTTCTCCGGCAGGTGGTTCTGGTACGTCTGAGAGGTGGTTCCGCCATGGCTGGCAGGTGATCCCGGACTGTCCCCCAGGTGGTTCTGGCATAGCCAGCAGTTGATATTGGCCTGTCCGGCAGGTGGTTCCAGCGAGTCGAACAGGTGGCTCCGGTGTTCTTGGCAGGTGGTTCCGGTCTGTCCGGTAGGTGATTCCGGCGTGTCTGGCACGTGCTTCCGGCATGCGCGGCAGGATATTCCGTAGTGTCCGCCAGGTGGTTCTGGCATACCCGGCAGGTGATTTTGGCGTGTCCGGCAGGTGTTTCTGGCGAGTCGAGCAGGTGGCTCCGGCGTGCTCGGCAGGTTGTTCAGACGGGTCTGGCAGGTGTTTTCCGTCTGTTCGGGGTGTGGTTCCAGCATCTCATGCACATGGTTCTGGCACGTCTGAGATGTGGTTCCGGCCGGCCCGACAGGTGTTTCCACAGTGTCCGCCAAGTTGTACTGGCGTAGTTGTCAGGTGATTTTGGCATGACCGGCATGTGGTTCCAGCAAGCCTGGCAGGTGATTCCAAAGTGTTCACCAACTGGTTGTGGCGTAGCCGGCAGGTGATTTTTGCGTGATCGGCAGGTGGTTCTGGCGAGTCGAGCAGGTGGTTCCGGCGTGCTCGGCTGGTGCTTCCGGGGTCATTGGCACGGGGTTCTGGCATGTCTGAGAGGTGGTTCCTGCATGCCCGGCAAGTGATTCCGGAGTGTTCGCCAAGTGGTTCTGGCATACTCGGCAGGTGCTTTTGGCATGTCCGGCAGGAGGTTCAGGCGAGTTGAGCAGGTGGTTCCAACGTGCTTGGCAGGTGCTTCCGGCATCTCCGGCACGTGTTTCTGGCACATCTGACAGGTGGTTCCGGCATGCCCGAAAGGTGATTCCGGTCTGTCCGGTAGGTGGGTCCAGCCTGCACGGCATGTGGTTCTGGTACGTCTCAGAGATGGTTGCGCATGCCCAACAGGTGATTCCGGACTGTCCGCCACATGGTTCTGGCACGTCTGAGAGGTGGTTCCGTCATGCCCGGCAGGTCATCCCAGAGAGTCCTCCAAGTGGTTCTGGCATAACACGCAGGTGATTTTGGCATGTCTGGCAGGTTGTTCCGTTGTGCTTGGCAGGTGGTTCAGGCTTGGCCGGCAGGTGGTTCCAGACTGTCCAGGACGTGTTTCCAGCTTCACCGGCAGGTGGTTCTGGTACGTCTGAGAGGTGGTTCCGCCATGGCTGGCAGGTGATTCCGGACCGTCCCCGAGGTGGTTCTGGCATAGCCAGCAGTTGATATTGGCCTGTCCGGCAGGTGGTTCCAGCGAGTCGAACAGGTGGCTCCGGCGTGCTCGACAGGTGGTTCCGGTCTGTCCGGTAGGTGATTCCGGCGTGTCCGGCACGTGCTTCCGGCACGTCTGAGAGGTGGTTCCGGCATGCGCGACAGGTGATTTCGGAGTGTCCGCCAGGTGGTTCTGGCGTACCCGGCAGGTGATTTTGGCGTGTCCGGCAGGTGTTTCTGGCGAGTCGAGCAGGTGGCTCCGGCATGCTCGGCAGGTGCTTCCGGCGTCTCCGGCACGTGGTTCTGGTGTGTCTGAGAGCTGGTTCTGGCATGTCCGGCAGATGATTCCGGAGTGTCCGCCAAGTGGTTCTGGCATACCCGGCGGCTGATTTGGGCATGTCAGTTAGGTGGTTCCGGCGAGTCGAGCAGGTGGCTCCGGCGTGCTCGGCAGGTTGTTCAGACGGGTCTGGCAGGTGTTTTCCGTCTGTTCGGGGTGTGGTTCCAGCATCTCATGCACATGGTTGTGGCACGTCTGAGATGTGGTTCCGGCCGGCCCTACAGGTGTTTCCACAGTGTCCGCCAAGTGGTACTGGCGTAGTTGGCAGGTGATTTTGGCATGACCGGCAGGTGGTTCCAGCAAGCCCGGCAGGTGATTCCGAAGTGTTCCCCAACTGGTTGTGGCGTAGCCGGCAGGTGACTTTTGCGTGTCCGGCAGGTGGTTCTGGCGAGTCGAGCAGGTGGTTCCGGCGTGCTCGGCAGGTGCTTCCGGGGTCATTGGCACGTGGTTCTGGCATATCTGAGAGGTGGTTCCGGCATGCCCGGCAGGTGATTCTGGAGTGTTCGCCAAGTGTTTCCAGGGTAGCCGGCAGGTGAGTTTGCATGTCCAGCGGTCGTTCCGGCGGGTCGAGCCGGTGGTTCCGGCGTGTCCGGCAGGTGGTTCCGGTCTGTCCGGCAGGTGGTTCTGTGGTGTCCGGCACGAGGTTCAGTCTGAGAGGCTGTGCCGGCATGCCCCTCACGTGATTCCGGCTTGTCCCCGAAGTGGTGCTGGTGTAGCGGGCAGGTGATTTTGGCGTGTCCGGCAGGTGGTTCAGGCGAGTTGAGCAGGTGGTTGCGACGTGCTCGGCAGGTGCTTCCGGCGTCTCCGGCACGGGTTTCTGGCACATCTGACTGGTGGTTCCGGCATGCCCAAAAGTTGATTCCGGTCTGTCCGTTAGGTGGTTCCGGCGTGCACGGCACGTGGTTCTGGTACGTGTCAGAGGTGGTTGCGTATGCCCAACAGGTGATTCCGGACAGTCCGCCACGTGCTTCTGGCACGTCTGAGAGGTGGTTCCAACATGCCCGGCATGTCATTTCGGAGAGTCGTCCAAGTGGTTCTGGCATAGCCCACAGGTGATTTTGGCGTGTCCGGCAGGTGGTTCCGCCGTGCTCGGCAGGTGGTTCAGGCATGGCCGTCACGTGGTTCCAGTCTGTCCAGGACGTGTTTCCAGCTTCTCCGGCAGGTGGTTCTGGTACGTCTGAGAGGTGGTTCCGCCATGGCTGGCAGGTGATCCCGGACCGTCCCCCAGGTGGTTCTGGCATAGCCAGCAGTTGATATTGGCCTGTCCGGCAGGTGGTTCCAGCGAGTCGAACAGGTGGCTCCGGCGTTATTGGCAGGTGGTTCCGGTCTGTCCGGTAGGTGTTTCGGGCGTGTCTGGCACGTGCTTCCGGCATGCGCGGCAGGTGATTCCGTAGTGTCCGCCAGGTGGTTCTGGCATACCCGGCAGGTGATTTTGGCGTGTCCGGCAGGTGTTTCTGGCGAGTCGAGCAGGTGGCTCCGGCGTGCTCGGCAGGTTGTTCAGACGGGTCTGGCAGGTCTTTTCCGTCTGTTCGGGGTGTGGTTCCAGCATCTCATGCACATGGTTCTGGCACGTCTGAGATGTGGTTCCGGCCGGCCCGACAGGTGTTTCCACAGTGTCCGCCAAGTTGTACTGGCGTAGTTGTCAGGTGATTTTGGCATGACCGGCAGGTGGTTCCAGCAAGCCTGGCAGGTGATTCCAAAGTGTTCACCAACTGGTTGTGGCGTAGCCGGCAGGTGATTTTTGCGTGATCGGCAGGTGGTTCTGGCGAGTCGAGCAGGTGGTTCCGGCGTGCTCGGCTGGTGCTTCCGGGGTCATTGGCACGGGGTTCTGGCATGTCTGAGAGGTGGTTCCTGCATGCCCGGCAAGTGATTCCGGAGTGTTCGCCAAGTGGTTCTGGCATACTCGGCAGGTGCTTTTGGCATGTCCGGCAGGAGGTTCAGGCGAGTTGAGCAGGTGGTTCCAACGTGCTTGGCAGGTGCTTCCGGCATCTCCGGCACGTGTTTCTGGCACATCTGACAGGTGGTTCCGGCATGCCCGAAAGGTGATTCCGGTCTGTCCGGTAGGTGGGTCCAGCCTGCACGGCATGTGGTTCTGGTACGTCTCAGAGATGGTTGCGCATGCCCAACAGGTGATTCCGGACTGTCCGCCACATGGTTCTGGCACGTCTGAGAGGTGGTTCCGTCATGCCCGGCAGGTCATCCCAGAGAGTCCTCCAAGTGGTTCTGGCATAACACGCAGGTGATTTTGGCATGTCTGGCAGGTTGTTCCGTTGTGCTTGGCAGGTGGTTCAGGCTTGGCCGGCAGGTGGTTCCAGACTGTCCAGGACGTGTTTCCAGCTTCACCGGCAGGTGGTTCTGGTACGTCTGAGAGGTGGTTCCGCCATGGCTGGCAGGTGATTCCGGACCGTCCCCGAGGTGGTTCTGGCATAGCCAGCAGTTGATATTGGCCTGTCCGGCAGGTGGTTCCAGCGAGTCGAACAGGTGGCTCCGGCGTGCTCGACAGGTGGTTCCGGTCTGTCCGGTAGGTGATTCCGGCGTGTCCGGCACGTGCTTCCGGCACGTCTGAGAGGTGGTTCCGGCATGCGCGACAGGTGATTTCGGAGTGTCCGCCAGGTGGTTCTGGCGTACCCGGCAGGTGATTTTGGCGTGTCCGGCAGGTGTTTCTGGCGAATCGAGCAGGTGGCTCCGGCATGCTCGCCAGGTGCTTCCGGCGTCTCCGGCACGTGGTTCTGGTGTGTCTGAGAGCTGGTTCTGGCATGTCCGGCAGATGATTCCGGAGTGTCCGCCAAGTGGTTCTGGCATACCCGGCTGGTGATTTGGGCATGTCAGTTAGGTGGTTCCGGCGAGTCGAGCAGGTGGCTCCGGCGTGCTCGGCAGGTTGTTCAGACGGGTCTGGCAGGTGTTTTCCGTCTGTTCGGGGTGTGGTTCCAGCATCTCATGCACATGGTTGTGGCACGTCTGAGATGTGGTTCCGGCCGGCCCTACAGGTGTTTCCACAGTGTCCGCCAAGTGGTACTGGCGTAGTTGGCAGGTGATTTTGGCATGACCGGCAGGTGGTTCCAGCAAGCCCGGCAGGTGATTCCGAAGTGTTCCCCAACTGGTTGTGGCGTAGCCGGCAGGTGACTTTTGCGTGTCCGGCAGGTGGTTCTGGCGAGTCGAGCAGGTGGTTCCGGCGTGCTCGGCAGGTGCTTCCGGGGTCATTGGCACGTGGTTCTGGCATATCTGAGAGGTGGTTCCGGCATGCCCGGCAGGTGATTCTGGAGTGTTCGCCAAGTGTTTCCAGGGTAGCCGGCAGGTGAGTTTGCATGTCCAGCGGTCGTTCCGGCGGGTCGAGCCGGTGGTTCCGGCGTGTCCGGCAGGTGGTTCCGGTCTGTCCGGCAGGTGGTTCTGTGGTGTCCGGCACGAGGTTCAGTCTGAGAGGCTGTGCCGGCATGCCCCTCACGTGATTCCGGCTTGTCCCCGAAGTGGTGCTGGTGTAGCGGGCAGGTGATTTTGGCGTGTCCGGCAGGTGGTTCAGGCGAGTTGAGCAGGTGGTTGCGACGTGCTCGGCAGGTGCTTCCGGCGTCTCCGGCACGGGTTTCTGGCACATCTGACTGGTGGTTCCGGCATGCCCAAAAGTTGATTCCGGTCTGTCCGTTAGGTGGTTCCGGCGTGCACGGCACGTGGTTCTGGTACGTGTCAGAGGTGGTTGCGTATGCCCAACAGGTGATTCCGGACAGTCCGCCACGTGCTTCTGGCACGTCTGAGAGGTGGTTCCAACATGCCCGGCATGTCATTTCGGAGAGTCGTCCAAGTGGTTCTGGCATAGCCCACAGGTGATTTTGGCGTGTCCGGCAGGTGGTTCCGCCGTGCTCGGCAGGTGGTTCAGGCATGGCCGTCACGTGGTTCCAGTCTGTCCAGGACGTGTTTCCAGCTTCTCCGGCAGGTGGTTCTGGTACGTCTGAGAGGTGGTTCCGCCATGGCTGGCAGGTGATCCCGGACCGTCCCCCAGGTGGTTCTGGCATAGCCAGCAGTTGATATTGGCCTGTCCGGCAGGTGGTTCCAGCGAGTCGAACAGGTGGCTCCGGCGTTCTTGGCAGGTGGTTCCGGTCTGTCCGGTAGGTGTTTCGGGCGTGTCTGGCACGTGCTTCCGGCATGCGCGGCAGGTGATTCCGTAGTGTCCGCCAGGTGGTTCTGGCATACCCGGCAGGTGATTTTGGCGTGTCCGGCAGGTGTTTCTGGCGAGTCGAGCAGGTGGCTCCGGCGTGCTCGGCAGGTTGTTCAGACGGGTCTGGCAGGTCTTTTCCGTCTGTTCGGGGTGTGGTTCCAGCATCTCATGCACATGGTTCTGGCACGTCTGAGATGTGGTTCCGGCCGGCCCGACAGGTGTTTCCACAGTGTCCGCCAAGTTGTACTGGCGTAGTTGTCAGGTGATTTTGGCATGACCGGCAGGTGGTTCCAGCAAGCCTGGCAGGTGATTCCAAAGTGTTCACCAACTGGTTGTGGCGTAGCCGGCAGGTGATTTTTGCGTGATCGGCAGGTGGTTCTGGCGAGTCGAGCAGGTGGTTCCGGCGTGCTCGGCTGGTGCTTCCGGGGTCATTGGCACGGGGTTCTGGCATGTCTGAGAGGTGGTTCCTGCATGCCCGGCAAGTGATTCCGGAGTGTTCGCCAAGTGGTTCTGGCATACTCGGCAGGTGCTTTTGGCATGTCCGGCAGGAGGTTCAGGCGAGTTGAGCAGGTGGTTCCAACGTGCTTGGCAGGTGCTTCCGGCATCTCCGGCACGTGTTTCTGGCACATCTGACAGGTGGTTCCGGCATGCCCGAAAGGTGATTCCGGTCTGTCCGGTAGGTGGGTCCAGCCTGCACGGCATGTGGTTCTGGTACGTCTCAGAGATGGTTGCGCATGCCCAACAGGTGATTCCGGACTGTCCGCCACATGGTTCTGGCACGTCTGAGAGGTGGTTCCGTCATGCCCGGCAGGTCATCCCAGAGAGTCCTCCAAGTGGTTCTGGCATAACACGCAGGTGATTTTGGCATGTCTGGCAGGTTGTTCCGTTGTGCTTGGCAGGTGGTTCAGGCTTGGCCGGCAGGTGGTTCCAGACTGTCCAGGACGTGTTTCCAGCTTCACCGGCAGGTGGTTCTGGTACGTCTGAGAGGTGGTTCCGCCATGGCTGGCAGGTGATTCCGGACCGTCCCCGAGGTGGTTCTGGCATAGCCAGCAGTTGATATTGGCCTGTCCGGCAGGTGGTTCCAGCGAGTCGAACAGGTGGCTCCGGCGTGCTCGACAGGTGGTTCCGGTCTGTCCGGTAGGTGATTCCGGCGTGTCCGGCACGTGCTTCCGGCACGTCTGAGAGGTGGTTCCGGCATGCGCGACAGGTGATTTCGGAGTGTCCGCCAGGTGGTTCTGGCGTACCCGGCAGGTGATTTTGGCGTGTCCGGCAGGTGTTTCTGGCGAATCGAGCAGGTGGCTCCGGCATGCTCGCCAGGTGCTTCCGGCGTCTCCGGCACGTGGTTCTGGTGTGTCTGAGAGCTGGTTCTGGCATGTCCGGCAGATGATTCCGGAGTGTCCGCCAAGTGGTTCTGGCATACCCGGCTGGTGATTTGGGCATGTCAGTTAGGTGGTTCCGGCGAGTCGAGCAGGTGGCTCCGGCGTGCTCGGCAGGTTGTTCAGACGGGTCTGGCAGGTGTTTTCCGTCTGTTCGGGGTGTGGTTCCAGCATCTCATGCACATGGTTGTGGCACGTCTGAGATGTGGTTCCGGCCGGCCCTACAGGTGTTTCCACAGTGTCCGCCAAGTGGTACTGGCGTAGTTGGCAGGTGATTTTGGCATGACCGGCAGGTGGTTCCAGCAAGCCCGGCAGGTGATTCCGAAGTGTTCCCCAACTGGTTGTGGCGTAGCCGGCAGGTGATTTTTGCGTGTCCGGCAGGTGGTTCTGGCGAGTCGAGCAGGTGGTTCCGGCGTGCTCGGCAGGTGCTTCCGGGGTCATTGGCACGTGGTTCTGGCATATCTGAGAGGTGGTTCCGGCATGCCCGGCAGGTGATTCTGGAGTGTTCGCCAAGTGTTTCCAGGGTAGCCGGCAGGTGAGTTTGCATGTCCAGCGGTCGTTCCGGCGGGTCGAGCCGGTGGTTCCGGCGTGTCCGGCAGGTGGTTCCGGTCTGTCCGGCAGGTGGTTCTGTGGTGTCCGGCACGAGGTTCAGTCTGAGAGGCTGTGCCGGCATGCCCCTCACGTGATTCCGGCTTGTCCCCGAAGTGGTGCTGGTGTAGCGGGCAGGTGATTTTGGCGTGTCCGGCAGGTGGTTCAGGCGAGTTGAGCAGGTGGTTGCGACGTGCTCGGCAGGTGCTTCCGGCGTCTCCGGCACGGGTTTCTGGCACATCTGACTGGTGGTTCCGGCATGCCCAAAAGTTGATTCCGGTCTGTCCGTTAGGTGGTTCCGGCGTGCACGGCACGTGGTTCTGGTACGTGTCAGAGGTGGTTGCGTATGCCCAACAGGTGATTCCGGACAGTCCGCCACGTGCTTCTGGCACGTCTGAGAGGTGGTTCCAACATGCCCGGCATGTCATTTCGGAGAGTCGTCCAAGTGGTTCTGGCATAGCCCACAGGTGATTTTGGCGTGTCCGGCAGGTGGTTCCGCCGTGCTCGGCAGGTGGTTCAGGCATGGCCGTCACGTGGTTCCAGTCTGTCCAGGACGTGTTTCCAGCTTCTCCGGCAGGTGGTTCTGGTACGTCTGAGAGGTGGTTCCGCCATGGCTGGCAGGTGATCCCGGACCGTCCCCCAGGTGGTTCTGGCATAGCCAGCAGTTGATATTGGCCTGTCCGGCAGGTGGTTCCAGCGAGTCGAACAGGTGGCTCCGGCGTTCTTGGCAGGTGGTTCCGGTCTGTCCGGTAGGTGTTTCGGGCGTGTCTGGCACGTGCTTCCGGCATGCGCGGCAGGTGATTCCGTAGTGTCCGCCAGGTGGTTCTGGCATACCCGGCAGGTGATTTTGGCGTGTCCGGCAGGTGTTTCTGGCGAGTCGAGCAGGTGGCTCCGGCGTGCTCGGCAGGTTGTTCAGACGGGTCTGGCAGGTCTTTTCCGTCTGTTCGGGGTGTGGTTCCAGCATCTCATGCACATGGTTCTGGCACGTCTGAGATGTGGTTCCGGCCGGCCCGACAGGTGTTTCCACAGTGTCCGCCAAGTTGTACTGGCGTAGTTGTCAGGTGATTTTGGCATGACCGGCAGGTGGTTCCAGCAAGCCTGGCAGGTGATTCCAAAGTGTTCACCAACTGGTTGTGGCGTAGCCGGCAGGTGATTTTTGCGTGATCGGCAGGTGGTTCTGGCGAGTCGAGCAGGTGGTTCCGGCGTGCTCGGCTGGTGCTTCCGGGGTCATTGGCACGGGGTTCTGGCATGTCTGAGAGGTGGTTCCTGCATGCCCGGCAAGTGATTCCGGAGTGTTCGCCAAGTGGTTCTGGCATACTCGGCAGGTGCTTTTGGCATGTCCGGCAGGAGGTTCAGGCGAGTTGAGCAGGTGGTTCCAACGTGCTTGGCAGGTGCTTCCGGCATCTCCGGCACGTGTTTCTGGCACATCTGACAGGTGGTTCCGGCATGCCCGAAAGGTGATTCCGGTCTGTCCGGTAGGTGGGTCCAGCCTGCACGGCATGTGGTTCTGGTACGTCTCAGAGATGGTTGCGCATGCCCAACAGGTGATTCCGGACTGTCCGCCACATGGTTCTGGCACGTCTGAGAGGTGGTTCCGTCATGCCCGGCAGGTCATCCCAGAGAGTCCTCCAAGTGGTTCTGGCATAACACGCAGGTGATTTTGGCATGTCTGGCAGGTTGTTCCGTTGTGCTTGGCAGGTGGTTCAGGCTTGGCCGGCAGGTGGTTCCAGACTGTCCAGGACGTGTTTCCAGCTTCACCGGCAGGTGGTTCTGGTACGTCTGAGAGGTGGTTCCGCCATGGCTGGCAGGTGATTCCGGACCGTCCCCGAGGTGGTTCTGGCATAGCCAGCAGTTGATATTGGCCTGTCCGGCAGGTGGTTCCAGCGAGTCGAACAGGTGGCTCCGGCGTGCTCGACAGGTGGTTCCGGTCTGTCCGGTAGGTGATTCCGGCGTGTCCGGCACGTGCTTCCGGCACGTCTGAGAGGTGGTTCCGGCATGCGCGACAGGTGATTTCGGAGTGTCCGCCAGGTGGTTCTGGCGTACCCGGCAGGTGATTTTGGCGTGTCCGGCAGGTGTTTCTGGCGAGTCGAGCAGGTGGCTCCGGCATGCTCGGCAGGTGCTTCCGGCGTCTCCGGCACGTGGTTCTGGTGTGTCTGAGAGCTGGTTCCGGCATGTCCGGCAGATGATTCCGGAGTGTCCGCCAAGTGGTTCTGGCATACCCGGCTGGTGATTTGGGCATGTCAGGTGGGTGGTTCCGGCGAGTCGAGCAGGTGGCTCCGGCGTGCTCGGCAGGTTGTTCAGACGGGTCTGGCAGGTGTTTTCCGTCTGTTCGGGGTGTGGTTCCAGCATCTCATGCACATGGTTCTGGCACGTCTGAGATGTGGTTCCGGCCGGCCCGACAGGTGTTTCCACAGTGTCCGCCAAGTGGTACTGGCGTAGTTGGCAGGTGATTTTGGCATGACCGGCAGGTGGTTCCAGCAAGCCCGGCAGGTGATTCCGAAGTGTTCCCCAACTGGTTGTGGCGTAGCCGGCAGGTGATTTTTGCGTGTCCGGCAGGTGGTTCTGGCGAGTCGAGCAGGTGGTTCCGGCGTGCTCGGCAGGTGCTTCCGGGGTCATTGGCACGTGGTTCTGGCATATCTGAGAGGTGGTTCCGGCATGCCCGGCAGGTGATTCCGGAGTGTTCGCCAAGTGTTTCCGGCGTAGCCGGCAGGTGAGTTTGCATGTCCAGCGGTCGTTCCGGCGGGTCGAGCCGGTGGTTCCGGCATGTCCGGAAGGTGGTTCCGGTCTGTCCAGCAGGTGGTTCTGTGGTGTCCGGCACGAGGTTCAGTCTGAGAGGCTGTGCCGGCATGCCCCTCACGTGATTCCGGCTTGTCCCCGAAGTGGTGCTGGTGTAGCGGGCAGGTGATTTTGGCGTGTCCGGCAGGTGGTTCAGGCGAGTTGAGCAGGTGGTTGCGACGTGCTCGGCAGGTGCTTCCGGCGTCTCCGGCACGTGTTTCTGGCACATCTGACTGGTGGTTCCGGCATGCCCAAAAGTTGATTCCGGTCTGTCCGGTAGGTGGTTCCGGCGTGCACGGCACGTGGTTCTGGTACGTCTCAGAGGTGGTTGCGTATGCCCAACAGGTGATTCCGGACTGTCCGCCACGTGCTTCTGGCACGTCTGAGAGGTGGTTCCAACATGCCCGGCAGGTCATTTCGGAGAGTCGTCCAAGTGGTTCTGGCGTAGCCCGCAGGTGATTTTGGCGTGTCCGGCAGGTGGTTCCGCCGTGCTCGGCAGGTGGTTCAGGCATGGCCGTCACGTGGTTCCAGTCTGTCCAGGACGTGTTTCCAGCTTCTCCGGCAGGTGGGTCTGGTACGTCTGAGAGGTGGTTCCGCCATGGCTGGCAGGTGATTCCGGACCGTCCCCGAGGTGGTTCTGGCATAGCCAGCAGTTGATATTGGCCTGTCCGGCAGGTGGTTCCAGCGAGTCGAACAGGTGGCTCCGGTGTTCTTGGCAGGTGGTTCCGGTCTGTCCGGTAGGTGATTCCGGCGTGTCTGGCACGTGCTTCCGGCATGCGCGGCAGGATATTCCGTAGTGTCCGCCAGGTGGTTCTGGCATACCCGGCAGGTGATTTTGGCGTGTCCGGCAGGTGTTTCTGGCGAGTCGAGCAGGTGGCTCCGGCGTGCTCGGCAGGTTGTTCAGACGGGTCTGGCAGGTGTTTTCCGTCTGTTCGGGGTGTGGTTCCAGCATCTCATGCACATGGTTCTGGCACGTCTGAGATGTGGTTCCGGCCGGCCCGACAGGTGTTTCCACAGTGTCCGCCAAGTTGTACTGGCGTAGTTGTCATGTGATTTTGGCATGACCGGCAGGTGGTTCCAGCAAGCCTGGCAGGTGATTCCAAAGTGTTCACCAACTGGTTGTGGCGTAGCCGGCAGGTGATTTTTGCGTGATCGGCAGGTGGTTCTGGCGAGTCGAGCAGGTGGTTCCGGCGTGCTCGGCTGGTGCTTCCGGGGTCATTGGCACGGGGTTCTGGCATGTCTGAGAGGTGGTTCCTGCATGCCCGGCAAGTGATTCCGGAGTGTTCGCCAAGTGGTTCTGGCATACTCGGCAGGTGCTTTTGGCATGTCCGGCAGGAGGTTCAGGCGAGTTGAGCAGGTGGTTCCAACGTGCTTGGCAGGTGCTTCCGGCATGTCCGGCACGTGTTTCTGGCACATCTGACAGGTGGTTCCGGCATGCCCGAAAGGTGATTCCGGTCTGTCCGGTAGGTGGGTCCAGCCTGCACGGCATGTGGTTCTGGTACGTCTCAGAGATGGTTGCGCATGCACAACAGGTGATTCCGGACTGTCCGCCACATGGTTCTGGCACGTCTGAGAGGTGGTTCCGTCATGCCCGGCAGGTCATCCCAGAGAGTCCTCCAAGTGGTTCTGGCATAACACGCAGGTGATTTTGGCATGTCTGGCAGGTTGTTCCGTTGTGCTTGGCAGGTGGTTCAGGCTTGGCCGGCAGGTGGTTCCAGACTGTCCAGGACGTGTTTCCAGCTTCACCGGCAGGTGGTTCTGGTACGTCTGAGAGGTGGTTCCGCCATGGCTGGCAGGTGATTCCGGACCGTCCCCGAGGTGGTTCTGGCATAGCCAGCAGTTGATATTGGCCTGTCCGGCAGGTGGTTCCAGCGAGTCGAACAGGTGGCTCCGGCGTGCTCGACAGGTGGTTCCGGTCTGTCCGGTAGGTGATTCCGGCGTGTCCGGCACGTGCTTCTGGCACGTCTGAGAGGTGGTTCCGGCATGCGCGACAGGTGATTTCGGAGTGTCCGCCAGGTGGTTCTGGCGTACCCGGCAGGTGATTTTGGCGTGTCCGGCAGGTGTTTCTGGCGAGTCGAGCAGGTGGCTCCGGCATGCTCGCCAGGTGCTTCCGGCGTCTCCGGCACGTGGTTCTGGTGTGTCTGAGAGCTGGTTCTGGCATGTCCGGCAGATGATTCCGGAGTGTCCGCCAAGTGGTTCTGGCATACCCGGCTGGTGATTTGGGCATGTCAGTTAGGTGGTTCCGGCGAGTCGAGCAGGTGGCTCCGGCGTGCTCGGCAGGTTGTTCAGACGGGTCTGGCAGGTGTTTTCCGTCTGTTCGGGGTGTGGTTCCAGCATCTCATGCACATGGTTGTGGCACGTCTGAGATGTGGTTCCGGCCGGCCCTACAGGTGTTTCCACAGTGTCCGCCAAGTGGTACTGGCGTAGTTGGCAGGTGATTTTGGCATGACCGGCAGGTGGTTCCAGCAAGCCCGGCAGGTGATTCCGAAGTGTTCCCCAACTGGTTGTGGCGTAGCCGGCAGGTGATTTTTGCGTGTCCGGCAGGTGGTTCTGGCGAGTCGAGCAGGTGGTTCCGGCGTGCTCGGCCGGTGCTTCCGGGGTAATTGGCACGTGGTTCTGGCATATCTGAGAGGTGGTTCCGGCATGCCCGGCAGGTGATTCTGGAGTGTTCGCCAAGTGTTTCCAGGGTAGCCGGCAGGTGAGTTTGCATGTCCAGCGGTCGTTCCGGCGGGTCGAGCCGGTGGTTCCGGCGTGTCCGGCAGGTGGTTCCGGTCTGTCCGGCAGGTGGTTCTGTGGTGTCCGGCACGAGGTTCAGTCTGAGAGGCTGTGCCGGCATGCCCCTCACGTGATTCCGGCTTGTCCCCGAAGTGGTGCTGGTGTAGCGGGCAGGTGATTTTGGCGTGTCCGGCAGGTGGTTCAGGCGAGTTGAGCAGGTGGTTGCGACGTGCTCGGCAGGTGCTTCCGGCGTCTCCGGCACGGGTTTCTGGCACATCTGACTGGTGGTTCCGGCATGCCCAAAAGTTGATTCCGGTCTGTCCGTTAGGTGGTTCCGGCGTGCACGGCACGTGGTTCTGGTACGTGTCAGAGGTGGTTGCGTATGCCCAACAGGTGATTCCGGACAGTCCGCCACGTGCTTCTGGCACGTCTGAGAGGTGGTTCCAACATGCCCGGCATGTCATTTCGGAGAGTCGTCCAAGTGGTTCTGGCATAGCCCACAGGTGATTTTGGCGTGTCCGGCAGGTGGTTCCGCCGTGCTCGGCAGGTGGTTCAGGCATGGCCGTCACGTGGTTCCAGTCTGTCCAGGACGTGTTTCCAGCTTCTCCGGCAGGTGGTTCTGGTACGTCTGAGAGGTGGTTCCGCCATGGCTGGCAGGTGATCCGGGACCGTCCCCCAGGTGGTTCTGGCATAGCCAGCAGTTGATATTGGCCTGTCCGGCAGGTGGTTCCAGCGAGTCGAACAGGTGGCTCCGGCGTTCTTGGCAGGTGGTTCCGGTCTGTCCGGTAGGTGTTTCCGGCGTGTCTGGCACGTGCTTCCGGCATGCGCGGCAGGTGATTCCGTAGTGTCCGCCAGGTGGTTCTGGCATACCCGGCAGGTGATTTTGGCATGGCCGGCAGGTGTTTCTGGCGAGTCGAGCAGGTGGCTCCGGCATGCTCGGCAGGTGCTTCCGGCGTCTCCGGCACTTGGTTCTGGTGTGTCTGAGAGCTGGTTCCGGCATGTCCGGCAGATGATTCCGGAGTGTCCGCCAAGTGGTTCTGGCATACCCAGCAGGTGATTTTGGCGTGTCAGGGAGGTGGTACCGGTGAGTCGAGCAGGTGGTTCCGGCGTGCTCGGCAGGTGGTTCAGGCGGTTCTGGCAGGTGGTATCCGTCTGTTCGGGGTGTGGTTCCAGCATCTCATGAACACGTTTCTGGCACGTCTGAGATGTGGTTCCAGCCGGCCCGACAGGTGTTTCCGCAGTGTCCGCCAAGCGGTTCTGGCGTAGTTGGCAGGTGATTTTGGCATGACTGGCAGGTGGTTCCAGCAAGCCTGGCAGGTGATTCCAAAGTGTTCACCAACTGGTTGTGGCGTAGCCGGCAGGTGATTTTTGCGTGATCGGCAGGTGGTTCTGGCGAGTCGAGCAGGTGGTTCCAGCGTGCTCGGCTGGTGCTTCCGGGGTCATTGGCACGGGGTTCTGGCATGTCTGAGAGGTGGTTCCTGCATGCCCGGCAAGTGATTCCGGAGTGTTCACCAAGTGGTTCTGGCATAGTCGGCAGGTGATTTTGGCATGTCCGGCAGGTGGTTCAGGCGAGTTGAGCAGGTGGTTCCAACGTGCTTGGCAGGTGCTTCCGGCGTCTCCGGCACGTGTTTCTGGCACATCTGACAGGTGGTTCCGGCATGCCCGAAAGGTGATTCCGGTCTGTCCGGTAGGTGGTTCCAGCCTGCACGGCACGTGGTTCTGGTACGTCTCAGAGGTGGTTGCGTATGCCCAACAGGTGATTCCGGACTGTCCGCCACGTGCTTCTGGCACGTCTGAGAGGTGGTTCCAACATGCCCGGCAGGTCATTTCGGAGAGTCGTCCAAGTGGTTCTGGCGTAGCCCGCAGGTGATTTTGGCGTGTCCGGCAGGTGGTTCCGCCGTGCTCGGCAGGTGGTTCAGGCATGGCCGTCACGTGGTTCCAGTCTGTCCAGGACGTGTTTCCAGCTTCTCCGGCAGGTGGTTCTGGTACGTCTGAGAGGTGGTTCCGCCATGGCTGGCAGGTGATCCCGGACTGTCCCCCAGGTGGTTCTGGCATAGCCAGCAGTTGATATTGGCCTGTCCGGCAGGTGGTTCCAGCGAGTCGAACAGGTGGCTCCGGTGTTCTTGGCAGGTGGTTCCGGTCTGTCCGGTAGGTGATTCCGGCGTGTCTGGCACGTGCTTCCGGCATGCGCGGCAGGATATTCCGTAGTGTCCGCCAGGTGGTTCTGGCATACCCGGCAGGTGATTTTGGCGTGTCCGGCAGGTGTTTCTGGCGAGTCGAGCAGGTGGCTCCGGCGTGCTCGGCAGGTTGTTCAGACGGGTCTGGCAGGTGTTTTCCGTCTGTTCGGGGTGTGGTTCCAGCATCTCATGCACATGGTTCTGGCACGTCTGAGATGTGGTTCCGGCCGGCCCGACAGGTGTTTCCACAGTGTCCGCCAAGTTGTACTGGCGTAGTTGTCAGGTGATTTTGGCATGACCGGCATGTGGTTCCAGCAAGCCTGGCAGGTGATTCCAAAGTGTTCACCAACTGGTTGTGGCGTAGCCGGCAGGTGATTTTTGCGTGATCGGCAGGTGGTTCTGGCGAGTCGAGCAGGTGGTTCCGGCGTGCTCGGCTGGTGCTTCCGGGGTCATTGGCACGGGGTTCTGGCATGTCTGAGAGGTGGTTCCTGCATGCCCGGCAAGTGATTCCGGAGTGTTGGCCAAGTGGTTCTGGCATACTCGGCAGGTGCTTTTGGCATGTCCGGCAGGAGGTTCAGGCGAGTTGAGCAGGTGGTTCCAACGTGCTTGGCAGGTGCTTCCGGCATCTCCGGCACGTGTTTCTGGCACATCTGACAGGTGGTTCCGGCATGCCCGAAAGGTGATTCCGGTCTGTCCGGTAGGTGGGTCCAGCCTGCACGGCATGTGGTTCTGGTACGTCTCAGAGATGGTTGCGCATGCCCAACAGGTGATTCCGGACTGTCCGCCACATGGTTCTGGCACGTCTGAGAGGTGGTTCCGTCATGCCCGGCAGGTCATCCCAGAGAGTCCTCCAAGTGGTTCTGGCATAACACGCAGGTGATTTTGGCATGTCTGGCAGGTTGTTCCGTTGTGCTTGGCAGGTGGTTCAGGCTTGGCCGGCAGGTGGTTCCAGACTGTCCAGGACGTGTTTCCAGCTTCACCGGCAGGTGGTTCTGGTACGTCTGAGAGGTGGTTCCGCCATGGCTGGCAGGTGATTCCGGACCGTCCCCGAGGTGGTTCTGGCATAGCCAGCAGTTGATATTGGCCTGTCCGGCAGGTGGTTCCAGCGAGTCGAACAGGTGGCTCCGGCGTGCTCGACAGGTGGTTCCGGTCTGTCCGGTAGGTGATTCCGGCGTGTCCGGCACGTGCTTCCGGCACGTCTGAGAGGTGGTTCCGGCATGCGCGACAGGTGATTTCGGAGTGTCCGCCAGGTGGTTCTGGCGTACCCGGCAGGTGATTTTGGCGTGTCCGGCAGGTGTTTCTGGCGAGTCGAGCAGGTGGCTCCGGCATGCTCGGCAGGTGCTTCCGGCGTCTCCGGCACGTGGTTCTGGTGTGTCTGAGAGCTGGTTCTGGCATGTCCGGCAGATGATTCCGGAGTGTCCGCCAAGTGGTTCTGGCATACCCGGCGGCTGATTTGGGCATGTCAGTTAGGTGGTTCCGGCGAGTCGAGCAGGTGGCTCCGGCGTGCTCGGCAGGTTGTTCAGACGGGTCTGGCAGGTGTTTTCCGTCTGTTCGGGGTGTGGTTCCAGCATCTCATGCACATGGTTGTGGCACGTCTGAGATGTGGTTCCGGCCGGCCCTACAGGTGTTTCCACAGTGTCCGCCAAGTGGTACTGGCGTAGTTGGCAGGTGATTTTGGCATGACCGGCAGGTGGTTCCAGCAAGCCCGGCAGGTGATTCCGAAGTGTTCCCCAACTGGTTGTGGCGTAGCCGGAAGGTGACTTTTGCGTGTCCGGCAGGTGGTTCTGGCGAGTCGAGCAGGTGGTTCCGGCGTGCTCGGCAGGTGCTTCCGGGGTCATTGGCACGTGGTTCTGGCATATCTGAGAGGTGGTTCCGGCATGCCCGGCAGGTGATTCTGGAGTGTTCGCCAAGTGTTTCCAGGGTAGCCGGCAGGTGAGTTTGCATGTCCAGCGGTCGTTCCGGCGGGTCGAGCCGGTGGTTCCGGCGTGTCCGGCAGGTGGTTCCGGTCTGTCCGGCAGGTGGTTCTGTGGTGTCCGGCACGAGGTTCAGTCTGAGAGGCTGTGCCGGCATGCCCCTCACGTGATTCCGGCTTGTCCCCGAAGTGGTGCTGGTGTAGCGGGCAGGTGATTTTGGCGTGTCCGGCAGGTGGTTCAGGCGAGTTGAGCAGGTGGTTGCGACGTGCTCGGCAGGTGCTTCCGGCGTCTCCGGCACGGGTTTCTGGCACATCTGACTGGTGGTTCCGGCATGCCCAAAAGTTGATTCCGGTCTGTCCGTTAGGTGGTTCCGGCGTGCACGGCACGTGGTTCTGGTACGTGTCAGAGGTGGTTGCGTATGCCCAACAGGTGATTCCGGACAGTCCGCCACGTGCTTCTGGCACGTCTGAGAGGTGGTTCCAACATGCCCGGCATGTCATTTCGGAGAGTCGTCCAAGTGGTTCTGGCATAGCCCACAGGTGATTTTGGCGTGTCCGGCAGGTGGTTCCGCCGTGCTCGGCAGGTGGTTCAGGCATGGCCGTCACGTGGTTCCAGTCTGTCCAGGACGTGTTTCCAGCTTCTCCGGCAGGTGGTTCTGGTACGTCTGAGAGGTGGTTCCGCCATGGCTGGCAGGTGATCCCGGACCGTCCCCCAGGTGGTTCTGGCATAGCCAGCAGTTGATATTGGCCTGTCCGGCAGGTGGTTCCAGCGAGTCGAACAGGTGGCTCCGGCGTTCTTGGCAGGTGGTTCCGGTCTGTCCGGTAGGTGTTTCGGGCGTGTCTGGCACGTGCTTCCGGCATGCGCGGCAGGTGATTCCGTAGTGTCCGCCAGGTGGTTCTGGCATACCCGGCAGGTGATTTTGGCGTGTCCGGCAGGTGTTTCTGGCGAGTCGAGCAGGTGGCTCCGGCGTGCTCGGCAGGTTGTTCAGACGGGTCTGGCAGGTCTTTTCCGTCTGTTCGGGGTGTGGTTCCAGCATCTCATGCACATGGTTCTGGCACGTCTGAGATGTGGTTCCGGCCGGCCCGACAGGTGTTTCCACAGTGTCCGCCAAGTTGTACTGGCGTAGTTGTCAGGTGATTTTGGCATGACCGGCAGGTGGTTCCAGCAAGCCTGGCAGGTGATTCCAAAGTGTTCACCAACTGGTTGTGGCGTAGCCGGCAGGTGATTTTTGCGTGATCGGCAGGTGGTTCTGGCGAGTCGAGCAGGTGGTTCCGGCGTGCTCGGCTGGTGCTTCCGGGGTCATTGGCACGGGGTTCTGGCATGTCTGAGAGGTGGTTCCTGCATGCCCGGCAAGTGATTCCGGAGTGTTCGCCAAGTGGTTCTGGCATACTCGGCAGGTGCTTTTGGCATGTCCGGCAGGAGGTTCAGGCGAGTTGAGCAGGTGGTTCCAACGTGCTTGGCAGGTGCTTCCGGCATCTCCGGCACGTGTTTCTGGCACATCTGACAGGTGGTTCCGGCATGCCCGAAAGGTGATTCCGGTCTGTCCGGTAGGTGGGTCCAGCCTGCACGGCATGTGGTTCTGGTACGTCTCAGAGATGGTTGCGCATGCCCAACAGGTGATTCCGGACTGTCCGCCACATGGTTCTGGCACGTCTGAGAGGTGGTTCCGTCATGCCCGGCAGGTCATCCCAGAGAGTCCTCCAAGTGGTTCTGGCATAACACGCAGGTGATTTTGGCATGTCTGGCAGGTTGTTCCGTTGTGCTTGGCAGGTGGTTCAGGCTTGGCCGGCAGGTGGTTCCAGACTGTCCAGGACGTGTTTCCAGCTTCACCGGCAGGTGGTTCTGGTACGTCTGAGAGGTGGTTCCGCCATGGCTGGCAGGTGATTCCGGACCGTCCCCGAGGTGGTTCTGGCATAGCCAGCAGTTGATATTGGCCTGTCCGGCAGGTGGTTCCAGCGAGTCGAACAGGTGGCTCCGGCGTGCTCGACAGGTGGTTCCGGTCTGTCCGGTAGGTGATTCCGGCGTGTCCGGCACGTGCTTCCGGCACGTCTGAGAGGTGGTTCCGGCATGCGCGACAGGTGATTTCGGAGTGTCCGCCAGGTGGTTCTGGCGTACCCGGCAGGTGATTTTGGCGTGTCCGGCAGGTGTTTCTGGCGAATCGAGCAGGTGGCTCCGGCATGCTCGCCAGGTGCTTCCGGCGTCTCCGGCACGTGGTTCTGGTGTGTCTGAGAGCTGGTTCTGGCATGTCCGGCAGATGATTCCGGAGTGTCCGCCAAGTGGTTCTGGCATACCCGGCTGGTGATTTGGGCATGTCAGTTAGGTGGTTCCGGCGAGTCGAGCAGGTGGCTCCGGCGTGCTCGGCAGGTTGTTCAGACGGGTCTGGCAGGTGTTTTCCGTCTGTTCGGGGTGTGGTTCCAGCATCTCATGCACATGGTTGTGGCACGTCTGAGATGTGGTTCCGGCCGGCCCTACAGGTGTTTCCACAGTGTCCGCCAAGTGGTACTGGCGTAGTTGGCAGGTGATTTTGGCATGACCGGCAGGTGGTTCCAGCAAGCCCGGCAGGTGATTCCGAAGTGTTCCCCAACTCGTTGTGGCGTAGCCGGCAGGTGATTTTTGCGTGTCCGGCAGGTGGTTCTGGCGAGTCGAGCAGGTGGTTCCGGCGTGCTCGGCAGGTGCTTCCGGGGTCATTGGCACGTGGTTCTGGCATATCTGAGAGGTGGTTCCGGCATGCCCGGCAGGTGATTCTGGAGTGTTCGCCAAGTGTTTCCAGGGTAGCCGGCAGGTGAGTTTGCATGTCCAGCGGTCGTTCCGGCGGGTCGAGCCGGTGGTTCCGGCGTGTCCGGCAGGTGGTTCCGGTCTGTCCGGCAGGTGGTTCTGTGGTGTCCGGCACGAGGTTCAGTCTGAGAGGCTGTGCCGGCATGCCCCTCACGTGATTCCGGCTTGTCCCCGAAGTGGTGCTGGTGTAGCGGGCAGGTGATTTTGGCGTGTCCGGCAGGTGGTTCAGGCGAGTTGAGCAGGTGGTTGCGACGTGCTCGGCAGGTGCTTCCGGCGTCTCCGGCACGGGTTTCTGGCACATCTGACTGGTGGTTCCGGCATGCCCAAAAGTTGATTCCGGTCTGTCCGTTAGGTGGTTCCGGCGTGCACGGCACGTGGTTCTGGTACGTGTCAGAGGTGGTTGCGTATGCCCAACAGGTGATTCCGGACAGTCCGCCACGTGCTTCTGGCACGTCTGAGAGGTGGTTCCAACATGCCCGGCATGTCATTTCGGAGAGTCGTCCAAGTGGTTCTGGCATAGCCCACAGGTGATTTTGGCGTGTCCGGCAGGTGGTTCCGCCGTGCTCGGCAGGTGGTTCAGGCATGGCCGTCACGTGGTTCCAGTCTGTCCAGGACGTGTTTCCAGCTTCTCCGGCAGGTGGTTCTGGTACGTCTGAGAGGTGGTTCCGCCATGGCTGGCAGGTGATCCCGGACCGTCCCCCAGGTGGTTCTGGCATAGCCAGCAGTTGATATTGGCCTGTCCGGCAGGTGGTTCCAGCGAGTCGAACAGGTGGCTCCGGCGTTCTTGGCAGGTGGTTCCGGTCTGTCCGGTAGGTGTTTCGGGCGTGTCTGGCACGTGCTTCCGGCATGCGCGGCAGGTGATTCCGTAGTGTCCGCCAGGTGGTTCTGGCATACCCGGCAGGTGATTTTGGCGTGTCCGGCAGGTGTTTCTGGCGAGTCGAGCAGCTGGCTCCGGCGTGCTCGGCAGGTTGTTCAGACGGGTCTGGCAGGTCTTTTCCGTCTGTTCGGGGTGTGGTTCCAGCATCTCATGCACATGGTTCTGGCACGTCTGAGATGTGGTTCCGGCCGGCCCGACAGGTGTTTCCACAGTGTCCGCCAAGTTGTACTGGCGTAGTTGTCAGGTGATTTTGGCATGACCGGCAGGTGGTTCCAGCAAGCCTGGCAGGTGATTCCAAAGTGTTCACCAACTGGTTGTGGCGTAGCCGGCAGGTGATTTTTGCGTGATCGGCAGGTGGTTCTGGCGAGTCGAGCAGGTGGTTCCGGCGTGCTCGGCTGGTGCTTCCGGGGTCATTGGCACGGGGTTCTGGCATGTCTGAGAGGTGGTTCCTGCATGCCCGGCAAGTGATTCCGGAGTGTTCGCCAAGTGGTTCTGGCATACTCGGCAGGTGCTTTTGGCATGTCCGGCAGGAGGTTCAGGCGAGTTGAGCAGGTGGTTCCAACGTGCTTGGCAGGTGCTTCCGGCATCTCCGGCACGTGTTTCTGGCACATCTGACAGGTGGTTCCGGCATGCACGAAAGGTGATTCCGGTCTGTCCGGTAGGTGGGTCCAGCCTGCACGGCATGTGGTTCTGGTACGTCTCAGAGATGGTTGCGCATGCCCAACAGGTGATTCCGGACTGTCCGCCACATGGTTCTGGCACGTCTGAGAGGTGGTTCCGTCATGCCCGGCAGGTCATCCCAGAGAGTCCTCCAAGTGGTTCTGGCATAACACGCAGGTGATTTTGGCATGTCTGGCAGGTTGTTCCGTTGTGCTTGGCAGGTGGTTCAGGCTTGGCCGGCAGGTGGTTCCAGACTGTCCAGGACGTGTTTCCAGCTTCACCGGCAGGTGGTTCTGGTACGTCTGAGAGGTGGTTCCGCCATGGCTGGCAGGTGATTCCGGACCGTCCCCGAGGTGGTTCTGGCATAGCCAGCAGTTGATATTGGCCTGTCCGGCAGGTGGTTCCAGCGAGTCGAACAGGTGGCTCCGGCGTGCTCGACAGGTGGTTCCGGTCTGTCCGGTAGGTGATTCCGGCGTGTCCGGCACGTGCTTCCGGCACGTCTGAGAGGTGGTTCCGGCATGCGCGACAGGTGATTTCGGAGTGTCCGCCAGGTGGTTCTGGCGTACCCGGCAGGTGATTTTGGCGTGTCCGGCAGGTGTTTCTGGCGAGTCGAGCAGGTGGCTCCGGCATGCTCGCCAGGTGCTTCCGGCGTCTCCGGCACGTGGTTCTGGTGTGTCTGAGAGCTGGTTCTGGCATGTCCGGCAGATGATTCCGGAGTGTCCGCCAAGTGGTTCTGGCATACCCGGCTGGTGATTTGGGCATGTCAGGTAGGTGGTTCCGGCGAGTCGAGCAGGTGGCTCCGGCGTGCTCGGCAGGTTGTTCAGACGGGTCTGGCAGGTGTTTTCCGTCTGTTCGGGGTGTGGTTCCAGCATCTCATGCACATGGTTGTGGCACGTCTGAGATGTGGTTCCGGCCGGCCCTACAGGTGTTTCCACAGTGTCCGCCAAGTGGTACTGGCGTAGTTGGCAGGTGATTTTGGCATGACCGGCAGGTGGTTCCAGCAAGCCCGGCAGGTGATTCCGAAGTGTTCCCCAACTCGTTGTGGCGTAGCCGGCAGGTGATTTTTGCGTGTCCGGCAGGTGGTTCTGGCGAGTCGAGCAGGTGGTTCCGGCGTGCTCGGCAGGTGCTTCCGGGGTCATTGGCACGTGGTTCTGGCATATCTGAGAGGTGGTTCCGGCATGCCCGGCAGGTGATTCTGGAGTGTTCGCCAAGTGTTTCCAGGGTAGCCGGCAGGTGAGTTTGCATGTCCAGCGGTCGTTCCGGCGGGTCGAGCCGGTGGTTCCGGCGTGTCCGGCAGGTGGTTCCGGTCTGTCCGGCAGGTGGTTCTGTGGTGTCCGGCACGAGGTTCAGTCTGAGAGGCTGTGCCGGCATGCCCCTCACGTGATTCCGGCTTGTCCCCGAAGTGGTGCTGGTGTAGCGGGCAGGTGATTTTGGCGTGTCCGGCAGGTGGTTCAGGCGAGTTGAGCAGGTGGTTGCGACGTGCTCGGCAGGTGCTTCCGGCGTCTCCGGCACGGGTTTCTGGCACATCTGACTGGTGGTTCCGGCATGCCCAAAAGTTGATTCCGGTCTGTCCGTTAGGTGGTTCCGGCGTGCACGGCACGTGGTTCTGGTACGTGTCAGAGGTGGTTGCGTATGCCCAACAGGTGATTCCGGACAGTCCGCCACGTGCTTCTGGCACGTCTGAGAGGTGGTTCCAACATGCCCGGCATGTCATTTCGGAGAGTCGTCCAAGTGGTTCTGGCAAAGCCCACAGGTGATTTTGGCGTGTCCGGCAGGTGGTTCCGCCGTGCTCGGCAGGTGGTTCAGGCATGGCCGTCACGTGGTTCCAGTCTGTCCAGGACGTGTTTCCAGCTTCTCCGGCAGGTGGTTCTGGTACGTCTGAGAGGTGGTTCCGCCATGGCTGGCAGGTGATCCGGGACCGTCCCCCAGGTGGTTCTGGCATAGCCAGCAGTTGATATTGGCCTGTCCGGCAGGTGGTTCCAGCGAGTCGAACAGGTGGCTCCGGCGTTCTTGGCAGGTGGTTCCGGTCTGTCCGGTAGGTGTTTCCGGCGTGTCTGGCACGTGCTTCCGGCATGCGCGGCAGGTGATTCCGTAGTGTCCGCCAGGTGGTTCTGGCATACCCGGCAGGTGATTTTGGCGTGGCCGGCAGGTGTTTCTGGCGAGTCGAGCAGGTGGCTCCGGCATGCTCGGCAGGTGCTTCCGGCGTCTCCGGCACTTGGTTCTGGTGTGTCTGAGAGCTGGTTCCGGCATGTCCGGCAGATGATTCCGGAGTGTCCGCCAAGTGGTTCTGGCATACCCAGCAGGTGATTTTGGCGTGTCAGGGAGGTGGTACCGGTGAGTCGAGCAGGTGGTTCCGGCGTGCTCGGCAGGTGGTTCAGGCGGTTCTGGCAGGTGGTATCCGTCTGTTCGGGGTGTGGTTCCAGCATCTCATGAACACGTTTCTGGCACGTCTGAGATGTGGTTCCAGCCGGCCCGACAGGTGTTTCCGCAGTGTCCGCCAAGCGGTTCTGGCGTAGTTGGCAGGTGATTTTGGCATGACTGGCAGGTGGTTCCAGCAAGCCTGGCAGGTGATTCCAAAGTGTTCACCAACTGGTTGTGGCGTAGCCGGCAGGTGATTTTTGCGTGATCGGCAGGTGGTTCTGGCGAGTCGAGCAGGTGGTTCCGGCGTGCTCGGCTGGTGCTTCCGGGGTCATTGGCACGGGGTTCTGGCATGTCTGAGAGGTGGTTCCTGCATGCCCGGCAAGTGATTCCGGAGTGTTCACCAAGTGGTTCTGGCATAGTCGGCAGGTGATTTTGGCATGTCCGGCAGGTGGTTCAGGCGAGTTGAGCAGGTGGTTCCAACGTGCTTGGCAGGTGCTTCCGGCGTCTCCGGCACGTGTTTCTGGCACATCTGACAGGTGGTTCCGGCATGCCCGAAAGGTGATTCCGGTCTGTCCGGTAGGTGGTTCCAGCCTGCACGGCATGTGGTTCTGGTACGTCTCAGAGGTGGTTGCGCACGCGCAACAGGTGATTCCGGACTGTCCGCCACATGGTTCTGGCACGTCTGAGAGGTGGTTCCGGCATGCCCGGCAGGTCATCCCAGAGAGTCCTCCAAGTGGTTCTGGCATAACACGCAGGTGATTTTGGCGTGTCTGGCAGGTTGTTCCGTTGTGCTTGGCAGGTGGTTCAGGCTTGGCCGGCAGGTGGTTCCAGACTGTCCAGGACGTGTTTCCAGCTTCTCCGGCAGGTGGTTCTGGTACGTCTGAGAGGTGGTTCCGCCATGGCTGGCAGGTGATTCCGGACCGTCCCCCAGGTGGTTCTGGCATAGCCAGCAGTTGATATTGGCCTGTCCGGCAGGTGGTTCCAGCGAGTCGAACAGGTGGCTCCGGCGTGCTCGGCAGGTGGTTCCGGTCTGTCCGGTAGGTGATTCCGGCGTGTCCGGCACGTGCTTCCGGCACGTCTGAGAGGTGGTTCCGGCATGCGCGACAGGTGATTTCGGAGTGTCCGCCAGGTGGTTCTGGCGTACCCGGCAGGTGATTTTGGCGTGTCCGGCAGGTGTTTCTGGCGAGTCGAGCAGGTGGCTCCGGCATGCTCGGCAGGTGCTTCCGGCGTCTCCGGCACGTGGTTCTGGTGTGTCTGAGAGCTGGTTCCGGCATGTCCGGCAGATGATTCCGGAGTGTCCGCCAAGTGGTTCTGGCATACCCGGCTGGTGATTTGGGCATGTCAGGTAGGTGGTTCCGGCGAGTCGAGCAGGTGGCTCCGGCGTGCTCGGCAGGTTGTTCAGACGGGTCTGGCAGGTGTTTTCCGTCTGTTCGGGGTGTGGTTCCAGCATCTCATGCACATGGTTCTGGGACGTCTGAGATGTGGTTCCGGCCGGCCCGACAGGTGTTTCCACAGTGTCCGCCAAGTGGTACTGGCGTAGTTGGCAGGTGATTTTGGCATGACCGGCAGGTGGTTCCAGCAAGCCCGGCAGGTGATTCCGAAGTGTTCCCCAACTGGTTGTGGCGTAGCCGGCAGGTGATTTTTGCGTGTCCGGCAGGTGGTTCTGGCGAGTCGAGCAGGTGGTTCCGGCGTGCTCGTCAGGTGCTTCCGGGGTCATTGGCACGTGGTTCTGGCATATCTGAGAGGTGGTTCCGGCATGCCCGGCAGGTGATTCCGGAGTGTTCGCCAAGTGTTTCCGGCGTAGCCGGCAGGTGAGTTTGCATGTCCAGCGGTCGTTCCGGCGGGTCGAGCCGGTGGTTCCGGCATGTCCGGAAGGTGGTTCCGGTCTGTCCAGCAGGTGGTTCTGTGGTGTCCGGCACGAGGTTCAGTCTGAGAGGCTGTGCCGGCATGCCCCTCACGTGATTCCGGCTTGTCCCCGAAGTGGTGCTGGTGTAGCGGGCAGGTGATTTTGGCGTGTCCGGCAGGTGGTTCAGGCGAGTTGAGCAGGTGGTTGCGACGTGCTCGGCAGGTGCTTCCGGCGTCTCCGGCACGTGTTTCTGGCACATCTGACTGGTGGTTCCGGCATGCCCAAAAGTTGATTCCGGTCTGTCCGGTAGGTGGTTCCGGCGTGCACGGCACGTGGTTCTGGTACGTCTCAGAGGTGGTTGCGTATGCCCAACAGGTGATTCCGGACTGTCCGCCACGTGCTTCTGGCACGTCTGAGAGGTGGTTCCAACATGCCCGGCAGGTCATTTCGGAGAGTCGTCCAAGTGGTTCTGGCGTAGCCCGCAGGTGATTTTGGCGTGTCCGGCAGGTGGTTCCGCCGTGCTCGGCAGGTGGTTCAGGCATGGCCGTCACGTGGTTCCAGTCTGTCCAGGACGTGTTTCCAGCTTCTCCGGCAGGTGGGTCTGGTACGTCTGAGAGGTGGTTCCGCCATGGCTGGCAGGTGATCCCGGACTGTCCCCCAGGTGGTTCTGGCATAGCCAGCAGTTGATATTGGCCTGTCCGGCAGGTGGTTCCAGCGAGTCGAACAGGTGGCTCCGGTGTTCTTCGCAGGTGGTTCCGGTCTGTCCGGTAGGTGATTCCGGCGTGTCTGGCACGTGCTTCCGGCATGCGCGGCAGGATATTCCGTAGTGTCCGCCAGGTGGTTCTGGCATACCCGGCAGGTGATTTTGGCGTGTCCGGCAGGTGTTTCTGGCGAGTCGAGCAGGTGGCTCCGGCGTGCTCGGCAGGTTGTTCAGACGGGTCTGGCAGGTGTTTTCCGTCTGTTCGGGGTGTGGTTCCAGCATCTCATGCACATGGTTCTGGCACGTCTGAGATGTGGTTCCGGCCGGCCCGACAGGTGTTTCCACAGTGTCCGCCAAGTTGTACTGGCGTAGTTGTCAGGTGATTTTGGCATGACCGGCAGGTGGTTCCAGCAAGCCTGGCAGGTGATTCCAAAGTGTTCACCAACTGGTTGTGGCGTAGCCGGCAGGTGATTTTTGCGTGATCGGCAGGTGGTTCTGGCGAGTCGAGCAGGTGGTTCCGGCGTGCTCGGCTGGTGCTTCCGGGGTCATTGGCACGGGGTTCTGGCATGTCTGAGAGGTGGTTCCTGCATGCCCGGCAAGTGATTCCGGAGTGTTCGCCAAGTGGTTCTGGCATACTCGGCAGGTGCTTTTGGCATGTCCGGCAGGAGGTTCAGGCGAGTTGAGCAGGTGGTTCCAACGTGCTTGGCAGGTGCTTCCGGCATCTCCGGCACGTGTTTCTGGCACATCTGACAGGTGGTTCCGGCATGCCCGAAAGGTGATTCCGGTCTGTCCGGTAGGTGGGTCCAGCCTGCACGGCATGTGGTTCTGGTACGTCTCAGAGATGGTTGCGCATGCACAACAGGTGATTCCGGACTGTCCGCCACATGGTTCTGGCACGTCTGAGAGGTGGTTCCGTCATGCCCGGCAGGTCATCCCAGAGAGTCCTCCAAGTGGTTCTGGCATAACACGCAGGTGATTTTGGCATGTCTGGCAGGTTGTTCCGTTGTGCTTGGCAGGTGGTTCAGGCTTGGCCGGCAGGTGGTTCCAGACTGTCCAGGACGTGTTTCCAGCTTCACCGGCAGGTGGTTCTGGTACGTCTGAGAGGTGGTTCCGCCATGGCTGGCAGGTGATTCCGGACCGTCCCCGAGGTGGTTCTGGCATAGCCAGCAGTTGATATTGGCCTGTCCGGCAGGTGGTTCCAGCGAGTCGAACAGGTGGCTCCGGCGTGCTCGACAGGTGGTTCCGGTCTGTCCGGTAGGTGATTCCGGCGTGTCCGGCACGTGCTTCCGGCACGTCTGAGAGGTGGTTCCGGCATGCGCGACAGGTGATTTCGGAGTGTCCGCCAGGTGGTTCTGGCGTACCCGGCAGGTGATTTTGGCGTGTCCGGCAGGTGTTTCTGGCGAGTCGAGCAGGTGGCTCCGGCATGCTCGCCAGGTGCTTCCGGCGTCTCCGGCACGTGGTTCTGGTGTGTCTGAGAGCTGGTTCTGGCATGTCCGGCAGATGATTCCGGAGTGTCCGCCAAGTGGTTCTGGCATACCCGGCTGGTGATTTGGGCATGTCAGTTAGGTGGTTCCGGCGAGTCGAGCAGGTGGCTCCGGCGTGCTCGGCAGGTTGTTCAGACGGGTCTGGCAGGTGTTTTCCGTCTGTTCGGGGTGTGGTTCCAGCATCTCATGCACATGGTTCTGGCACGTCTGAGATGTGGTTCCGGCCGGCCCTACAGGTGTTTCCACAGTGTCCGCCAAGTGGTACTGGCGTAGTTGGCAGGTGATTTTGGCATGACCGGCAGGTGGTTCCAGCAAGCCCGGCAGGTGATTCCGAAGTGTTCCCCAACTGGTTGTGGCGTAGCCGGCAGGTGATTTTTGCGTGTCCGGCAGGTGGTTCTGGCGAGTCGAGCAGGTGGTTCCGGCGTGCTCGGCAGGTGCTTCCGGGGTCATTGGCACGTGGTTCTGGCATATCTGAGAGGTGGTTCCGGCATGCCCGGCAGGTGATTCTGGAGTGTTCGCCAAGTGTTTCCAGGGTAGCCGGCAGGTGAGTTTGCATGTCCAGCGGTCGTTCCGGCGGGTCGAGCCGGTGGTTCCGGCGTGTCCGGCAGGTGGTTCCGGTCTGTCCGGCAGGTGGTTCTGTGGTGTCCGGCACGAGGTTCAGTCTGAGAGGCTGTGCCGGCATGCCCCTCACGTGATTCCGGCTTGTCCCCGAAGTGGTGCTGGTGTAGCGGGCAGGTGATTTTGGCGTGTCCGGCAGGTGGTTCAGGCGAGTTGAGCAGGTGGTTGCGACGTGCTCGGCAGGTGCTTCCGGCGTCTCCGGCACGGGTTTCTGGCACATCTGACTGGTGGTTCCGGCATGCCCAAAAGTTGATTCCGGTCTGTCCGTTAGGTGGTTCCGGCGTGCACGGCACGTGGTTCTGGTACGTGTCAGAGGTGGTTGCGTATGCCCAACAGGTGATTCCGGACAGTCCGCCACGTGCTTCTGGCATGTCTGAGAGGTGGTTCCAACATGCCCGGCATGTCATTTCGGAGAGTCGTCCAAGTGGTTCTGGCATAGCCCACAGGTGATTTTGGCGTGTCCGGCAGGTGGTTCCGCCGTGCTCGGCAGGTGGTTCAGGCATGGCCGTCACGTGGTTCCAGTCTGTCCAGGACGTGTTTCCAGCTTCTCCGGCAGGTGGTTCTGGTACGTCTGAGAGGTGGTTCCGCCATGGCTGGCAGGTGATCCGGGACCGTCCCCCAGGTGGTTCTGGCATAGCCAGCAGTTGATATTGGCCTGTCCGGCAGGTGGTTCCAGCGAGTCGAACAGGTGGCTCCGGCGTTCTTGGCAGGTGGTTCCGGTCTGTCCGGTAGGTGTTTCCGGCGTGTCTGGCACGTGCTTCCGGCATGCGCGGCAGGTGATTCCGTAGTGTCCGCCAGGTGGTTCTGGCATACCCGGCAGGTGATTTTGGCGTGGCCGGCAGGTGTTTCTGGCGAGTCGAGCAGGTGGCTCCGGCATGCTCGGCAGGTGCTTCCGGCGTCTCCGGCACTTGGTTCTGGTGTGTCTAGAGAGCTGGTTCCGGCATGTCCGGCAGATGATTCCGGAGTGTCCGCCAAGTGGTTCTGGCATACCCAGCAGGTGATTTTGGCGTGTCAGGGAGGTGGTACCGGTGAGTCGAGCAGGTGGTTCCGGCGTGCTCGGCAGGTGGTTCAGGCGGTTCTGGCAGGTGGTATCCGTCTGTTCGGGGTGTGGTTCCAGCATCTCATGAACACGTTTCTGGCACGTCTGAGATGTGGTTCCAGCCGGCCCGACAGGTGTTTCCGCAGTGTCCGCCAAGCGGTTCTGGCGTAGTTGGCAGGTGATTTTGGCATGACTGGCAGGTGGTTCCAGCAAGCCTGGCAGGTGATTCCAAAGTGTTCACCAACTGGTTGTGGCGTAGCCGGCAGGTGATTTTTGCGTGATCGGCAGGTGGTTCTGGCGAGTCGAGCAGGTGGTTCCAGCGTGCTCGGCTGGTGCTTCCGGGGTCATTGGCACGGGGTTCTGGCATGTCTGAGAGGTGGTTCCTGCATGCCCGGCAAGTGATTCCGGAGTGTTCACCAAGTGGTTCTGGCATAGTCGGCAGGTGATTTTGGCATGTCCGGCAGGTGGTTCAGGCGAGTTGAGCAGGTGGTTCCAACGTGCTTGGCAGGTGCTTCCGGCTTCTCCGGCACGTGTTTCTGGCACATCTGACAGGTGGTTCCGGCATGCCCGAAAGGTGATTCCGGTCTGTCCGGTAGGTGGTTCCAGCCTGCACGGCACGTGGTTCTGGTACGTCTCAGAGGTGGTTGCGTATGCCCAACAGGTGATTCCGGACTGTCCGCCACGTGCTTCTGGCACGTCTGAGAGGTGGTTCCAACATGCCCGGCAGGTCATTTCGGAGAGTCGTCCAAGTGGTTCTGGCGTAGCCCGCAGGTGATTTTGGCGTGTCCGGCAGGTGGTTCCGCCGTGCTCGGCAGGTGGTTCAGGCATGGCCGTCACGTGGTTCCAGTCTGTCCAGGACGTGTTTCCAGCTTCTCCGGCAGGTGGTTCTGGTACGTCTGAGAGGTGGTTCCGCCATGGCTGGCAGGTGATCCCGGACTGTCCCCCAGGTGGTTCTGGCATAGCCAGCAGTTGATATTGGCCTGTCCGGCAGGTGGTTCCAGCGAGTCGAACAGGTGGCTCCGGTGTTCTTGGCAGGTGGTTCCGGTCTGTCCGGTAGGTGATTCCGGCGTGTCTGGCACGTGCTTCCGGCATGCGCGGCAGGATATTCCGTAGTGTCCGCCAGGTGGTTCTTGCATACCCGGCAGGTGATTTTGGCGTGTCCGGCAGGTGTTTCTGGCGAGTCGAGCAGGTGGCTCCGGCGTGCTCGGCAGGTTGTTCAGACGGGTCTGGCAGGTGTTTTCCGTCTGTTCGGGGTGTGGTTCCAGCATCTCATGCACATGGTTCTGGCACGTCTGAGATGTGGTTCCGGCCGGCCCGACAGGTGTTTCCACAGTGTCCGCCAAGTTGTACTGGCGTAGTTGTCAGGTGATTTTGGCATGACCGGCAGGTGGTTCCAGCAAGCCTGGCAGGTGATTCCAAAGTGTTCACCAACTGGTTGTGGCGTAGCCGGCAGGTGATTTTTGCGTGATCGGCAGGTGGTTCTGGCGAGTCGAGCAGGTGGTTCCGGCGTGCTCGGCTGGTGCTTCCGGGGTCATTGGCACGGGGTTCTGGCATGTCTGAGAGGTGGTTCCTGCATGCCCGGCAAGTGATTCCGGAGTGTTCGCCAAGTGGTTCTGGCATACTCGGCAGGTGCTTTTGGCATGTCCGGCAGGAGGTTCAGGCGAGTTGAGCAGGTGGTTCCAACGTGCTTGGCAGGTGCTTCCGGCATGTCCGGCACGTGTTTCTGGCACATCTGACAGGTGGTTCCGGCATGCCCGAAAGGTGATTCCGGTCTGTCCGGTAGGTGGGTCCAGCCTGCACGGCATGTGGTTCTGGTACGTCTCAGAGATGGTTGCGCATGCCCAACAGGTGATTCCGGACTGTCCGCCACATGGTTCTGGCACGTCTGAGAGGTGGTTCCGTCATGCCCGGCAGGTCATCCCAGAGAGTCCTCCAAGTGGTTCTGGCATAACACGCAGGTGATTTTGGCATGTCTGGCAGGTTGTTCCGTTGTGCTTGGCAGGTGGTTCAGGCTTGGCCGGCAGGTGGTTCCAGACTGTCCAGGACGTGTTTCCAGCTTCACCGGCAGGTGGTTCTGGTACGTCTGAGAGGTGGTTCCGCCATGGCTGGCAGGTGATTCCGGACCGTCCCCGAGGTGGTTCTGGCATAGCCAGCAGTTGATATTGGCCTGTCCGGCAGGTGGTTCCAGCGAGTCGAACAGGTGGCTCCGGCGTGCTCGACAGGTGGTTCCGGTCTGTCCGGTAGGTGATTCCGGCGTGTCCGGCACGTGCTTCCGGCACGTCTGAGAGGTGGTTCCGGCATGCGCGACAGGTGATTTCGGAGTGTCCGCCAGGTGGTTCTGGCGTACCCGGCAGGTGATTTTGGCGTGTCCGGCAGGTGTTTCTGGCGAGTCGAGCAGGTGGCTCCGGCATGCTCGCCAGGTGCTTCCGGCGTCTCCGGCACGTGGTTCTGGTGTGTCTGAGAGCTGGTTCTGGCATGTCCGGCAGATGATTCCGGAGTGTCCGCCAAGTGGTTCTGGCATACCCGGCGGCTGATTTGGGCATGTCAGTTAGGTGGTTCCGGCGAGTCGAGCAGGTGGCTCCGGCGTGCTCGGCAGGTTGTTCAGACGGGTCTGGCAGGTGTTTTCCGTCTGTTCGGGGTGTGGTTCCAGCATCTCATGCACATGGTTGTGGCACGTCTGAGATGTGGTTCCGGCCGGCCCTACAGGTGTTTCCACAGTGTCCGCCAAGTGGTACTGGCGTAGTTGGCAGGTGATTTTGGCATGACCGGCAGGTGGTTCCAGCAAGCCCGGCAGGTGATTCCGAAGTGTTCCCCAACTGGTTGTGGCGTAGCCGGCAGGTGATTTTTGCGTGTCCGGCAGGTGGTTCTGGCGAGTCGAGCAGGTGGTTCCGGCGTGCTCGGCAGGTGCTTCCGGGGTCATTGGCACGTGGTTCTGGCATATCTGAGAGGTGGTTCCGGCATGCCCGGCAGGTGATTCTGGAGTGTTCGCCAAGTGTTTCCAGGGTAGCCGGCAGGTGAGTTTGCATGTCCAGCGGTCGTTCCGGCGGGTCGAGCCGGTGGTTCCGGCGTGTCCGGCAGGTGGTTCCGGTCTGTCCGGCAGGTGGTTCTGTGGTGTCCGGCACGAGGTTCAGTCTGAGAGGCTGTGCCGGCATGCCCCTCACGTGATTCCGGCTTGTCCCCGAAGTGGTGCTGGTGTAGCGGGCAGGTGATTTTGGCGTGTCCGGCAGGTGGTTCAGGCGAGTTGAGCAGGTGGTTGCGACGTGCTCGGCAGGTGCTTCCGGCGTCTCCGGCACGGGTTTCTGGCACATCTGACTGGTGGTTCCGGCATGCCCAAAAGTTGATTCCGGTCTGTCCGTTAGGTGGTTCCGGCGTGCACGGCACGTGGTTCTGGTACGTGTCAGAGGTGGTTGCGTATGCCCAACAGGTGATTCCGGACAGTCCGCCACGTGCTTCTGGCACGTCTGAGAGGTGGTTCCAACATGCCCGGCATGTCATTTCGGAGAGTCGTCCAAGTGGTTCTGGCATAGCCCACAGGTGATTTTGGCGTGTCCGGCAGGTGGTTCCGCCGTGCTCGGCAGGTGGTTCAGGCATGGCCGTCACGTGGTTCCAGTCTGTCCAGGACGTGTTTCCAGCTTCTCCGGCAGGTGGTTCTGGTACGTCTGAGAGGTGGTTCCGCCATGGCTGGCAGGTGATCCGGGACCGTCCCCCAGGTGGTTCTGGCATAGCCAGCAGTTGATATTGGCCTGTCCGGCAGGTGGTTCCAGCGAGTCGAACAGGTGGCTCCGGCGTTCTTGGCAGGTGGTTCCGGTCTGTCCGGTAGGTGTTTCCGGCGTGTCTGGCACGTGCTTCCGGCATGCGCGGCAGGTGATTCCGTAGTGTCCGCCAGGTGGTGCTGGCATACCCGGCAGGTGATTTTGGCGTGGCCGGCAGGTGTTTCTGGCGAGTCGAGCAGGTGGCTCCGGCATGCTCGGCAGGTGCTTCCGGCGTCTCCGGCACTTGGTTCTGGTGTGTCTGAGAGCTGGTTCCGGCATGTCCGGCAGATGATTCCGGAGTGTCCGCCAAGTGGTTCTGGCATACCCAGCAGGTGATTTTGGCGTGTCAGGGAGGTGGTACCGGTGAGTCGAGCAGGTGGTTCCGGCGTGCTCGGCAGGTGGTTCAGGCGGTTCTGGCAGGTGGTATCCGTCTGTTCGGGGTGTGGTTCCAGCATCTCATGAACACGTTTCTGGCACGTCTGAGATGTGGTTCCAGCCGGCCCGACAGGTGTTTCCGCAGTGTCCGCCAAGCGGTTCTGGCGTAGTTGGCAGGTGATTTTGGCATGAGTGGCAGGTGGTTCCAGCAAGCCTGGCAGGTGATTCCAAAGTGTTCACCAACTGGTTGTGGCGTAGCCGGCAGGTGATTTTTGCGTGATCGGCAGGTGGTTCTGGCGAGTCGAGCAGGTGGTTCCGGCGTGCTCGGCTGGTGCTTCCGGGGTCATTGGCACGGGGTTCTGGCATGTCTGAGAGGTGGTTCCTGCATGCCCGGCAAGTGATTCTGGAGTGTTCGCCAAGTGGTTCTGGCATAGTCGGCAGGTGATTTTGGCATGTCCGGCAGGTGGTTCAGGCGAGTTGAGCAGGTGGTTCCAACGTGCTTGGCAGGTGCTTCCGGCGTCTCCGGCACGTGTTTCTGGCACATCTGACAGGTGGTTCCGGCATGCCCGAAAGGTGATTCCGGTCTGTCCGGTAGGTGGTTCCAGCCTGCACGGCATGTGGTTCTGGTACGTCTCAGAGGTGGTTGCGCACGCGCAACAGGTGATTCCGGACTGTCCGCCACATGGTTCTGGCACGTCTGAGAGGTGGTTCCGGCATGCCCGGCAGGTCATCCCAGAGAGTCCTCCAAGTGGTTCTGGCATAACACGCAGGTGATTTTGGCGTGTCTGGCAGGTTGTTCCGTTGTGCTTGGCAGGTGGTTCAGGCTTGGCCGGCAGGTGGTTCCAGACTGTCCAGGACGTGTTTCCAGCTTCTCCGGCAGGTGGTTCTGGTACGTCTGAGAGGTGGTTCCGCCATGGCTGGCAGGTGATTCCGGACCGTCCCCCAGGTGGTTCTGGCATAGCCAGCAGTTGATATTGGCCTGTCCGGCAGGTGGTTCCAGCGAGTCGAACAGGTGGCTCCGGCGTGCTCGGCAGGTGGTTCCGGTCTGTCCGGTAGGTGATTCCGGCGTGTCCGGCACGTGCTTCCGGCACGTCTGAGAGGTGGTTCCGGCATGCGCGACAGGTGATTTCGGAGTGTCCGCCAGGTGGTTCTGGCGTACCCGGCAGGTGATTTTGGCGTGTCCGGCAGGTGTTTCTGGCGAGTCGAGCAGGTGGCTCCGGCATGCTCGGCAGGTGCTTCCGGCGTCTCCGGCACGTGGTTCTGGTGTGTCTGAGAGCTGGTTCCGGCATGTCCGGCAGATGATTCCGGAGTGTCCGCCAAGTGGTTCTGGCATACCCGGCTGGTGATTTGGGCATGTCAGGTAGGTGGTTCCGGCGAGTCGAGCAGGTGGCTCCGGCGTGCTCGGCAGGTTGTTCAGACCGGTCTGGCAGGTGTTTTCCGTCTGTTCGGGGTGTGGTTCCAGCATCTCATGCACATGGTTCTGGCACGTCTGAGATGTGGTTCCGGCCGGCCCGACAGGTGTTTCCACAGTGTCCGCCAAGTGGTACTGGCGTAGTTGGCAGGTGATTTTGGCATGACCGGCAGGTGGTTCCAGCAAGCCCGGCAGGTGATTCCGAAGTGTTCCCCAACTGGTTGTGGCATAGCCGGCAGGTGATTTTTGCGTGTCCGGCAGGTGGTTCTGGCGAGTCGAGCAGGTGGTTCCGGCGTGCTCGGCAGGTGCTTCCGGGGTCATTGGCACGTGGTTCTGGCATATCTGAGAGGTGGTTCCGGCATGCCCGGCAGGTGATTCCGGAGTGTTAGCCAAGTGTTTCCGGCGTAGCCGGCAGGTGAGTTTGCATGTCCAGCGGTCGTTCCGGCGGGTCGAGCCGGTGGTTCCGGCGTGTCCGGAAGGTGGTTCCGGTCTGTCCGGCAGGTGGTTCTGTGGTGTCCGGCACGAGGTTCAGTCTGAGAGGCTGTGCCGGCATGCCCCTCACGTGATTCCGGCTTGTCCCCGAAGTGGTGCTGGTGTAGCGGGCAGGTGATTTTGGCGTGTCCGGCAGGTGGTTCAGGCGAGTTGAGCAGGTGGTTGTGACGTGCTCGGCAGGTGCTTCCGGCGTCTCCGGCACGTGTTTCTGGCACATCTGACTGGTGGTCCCGGCATGCCCAAAAGTTGATTCCGCTCTGTCCGGTAGGTGGTTCCGGCGTGCACGGCACGTGGTTCTGGTACGTCTCAGAGGTGGTTGCGTATGCCCAACAGGTGATTCCGGACTGTCCGCCACGTGCTTCTGGCACGTCTGAGAGGTGGTTCCAACATGCCCGGCAGGTCATTTCGGAGAGTCGTCCAAGTGGTTCTGGCGTAGCCCGCAGGTGATTTTGGCGTGTCCGGCAGGTGGTTCCGCCGTGCTCGGCAGGTGGTTCAGGCATGGCCGTCACGTGGTTCCAGTCTGTCCAGGACGTGTTTCCAGCTTCTCCGGCAGGTGGGTCTGGTACGTCTGAGAGGTGGTTCCGCCATGGCTGGCAGGTGATCCCGGACTGTCCCCCAGGTGGTTCTGGCATAGCCAGCAGTTGATATTGGCCTGTCCGGCAGGTGGTTCCAGCGAGTCGAACAGGTGGCTCCGGTGTTCTTGGCAGGTGGTTCCGGTCTGTCCGGTAGGTGATTCCGGCGTGTCTGGCACGTGCTTCCGGCATGCGCGGCAGGATATTCCGTAGTGTCCGCCAGGTGGTTCTGGCATACCCGGCAGGTGATTTTGGCGTGTCCGGCAGGTGTTTCTGGCGAGTCGAGCAGGTGGCTCCGGCGTGCTCGGCAGGTTGTTCAGACGGGTCTGGCAGGTGTTTTCCGTCTGTTCGGGGTGTGGTTCCAGCATCTCATGCACATGGTTCTGGCACGTCTGAGATGTGGTTCCGGCCGGCCCGACAGGTGTTTCCACAGTGTCCGCCAAGTTGTACTGGCGTAGTTGTCAGGTGATTTTGGCATGACCGGCAGGTGGTTCCAGCAAGCCTGGCAGGTGATTCCAAAGTGTTCACCAACTGGTTGTGGCGTAGCCGGCAGGTGATTTTTGCGTGATCGGCAGGTGGTTCTGGCGAGTCGAGCAGGTGGTTCCGGCGTGCTCGGCTGGTGCTTCCGGGGTCATTGGCACGGGGTTCTGGCATGTCTGAGAGGTGGTTCCTGCATGCCCGGCAAGTGATTCCGGAGTGTTCGCCAAGTGGTTCTGGCATACTCGGCAGGTGCTTTTGGCATGTCCGGCAGGAGGTTCAGGCGAGTTGAGCAGGTGGTTCCAACGTGCTTGGCAGGTGCTTCCGGCATCTCCGGCACGTGTTTCTGGCACATCTGACAGGTGGTTCCGGCATGCCCGAAAGGTGATTCCGGTCTGTCCGGTAGGTGGGTCCAGCCTGCACGGCATGTGGTTCTGGTACGTCTCAGAGATGGTTGCGCATGCCCAACAGGTGATTCCGGACTGTCCGCCACATGGTTCTGGCACGTCTGAGAGGTGGTTCCGGCATGCCCGGCAGGTCATCCCAGAGAGTCCTCCAAGTGGTTCTGGCATAACACGCAGGTGATTTTGGCGTGTCTGGCAGGTTGTTCCGTTGTGCTTGGCAGGTGGTTCAGGCTTGGCCGGCAGGTGGTTCCAGACTGTCCAGGACGTGTTTCCAGCTTCACCGGCAGGTGGTTCTGGTACGTCAGAGAGGTGGTTCCGCCATGGCTGGCAGGTGATTCCGGACCGTCCCCGAGGTGGTTCTGGCATAGCCAGCAGTTGATATTGGCCTGTCCGGCAGGTGGTTCCAGCGAGTCGAACAGGTGGCTCCGGCGTGCTCGGCAGGTGGTTCCGGTCTGTCCGGTAGGTGATTCCGGCGTGTCCGGCACGTGCTTCCGGCACGTCTGAGAGGTGGTTCCGGCATGCGCGACAGGTGATTTCGGAGTGTCCGCCAGGTGGTTCTGGCGTACCCGGCAGGTGATTTTGGCGTGTCCGGCAGGTGTTTCTGGCGAGTCGAGCAGGTCGCTCCGGCATGCTCGCCAGGTGCTTCCGGCGTCTCCGGCACGTGGTTCTGGTGTGTCTGAGAGCTGGTTCTGGCATGTCCGGCAGATGATTCCGGAGTGTCCGCCAAGTGGTTCTGGCATACCCGGCGGCTGATTTGGGCATGTCAGGTAGGTGGTTCCGGCGAGTCGAGCAGGTGGCTCCGGCGTGCTCGGCAGGTTGTTCAGACGGGTCTGGCAGGTGTTTTCCGTCTGTTCGGGGTGTGGTTCCAGCATCTCATGCACATGGTTGTGGCACGTCTGAGATGTGGTTCCGGCCGGCCCTACAGGTGTTTCCACAGTGTCCGCCAAGTGGTACTGGCGTAGTTGGCAGGTGATTTTGGCATGACCGGCAGGTGGTTCCAGCAAGCCCGGCAGGTGATTCCGAAGTGTTCCCCAACTCGTTGTGGCGTAGCCGGCAGGTGATTTTTGCGTGTCCGGCAGGTGGTTCTGGCGAGTCGAGCAGGTGGTTCCGGCGTGCTCGGCAGGTGCTTCCGGGGTCATTGGCACGTGGTTCTGGCATATCTGAGAGGTGGTTCCGGCATGCCCGGCAGGTGATTCTGGAGTGTTCGCCAAGTGTTTCCAGGGTAGCCGGCAGGTGAGTTTGCATGTCCAGCGGTCGTTCCGGCGGGTCGAGCCGGTGGTTCCGGCGTGTCCGGCAGGTGGTTCCGGTCTGTCCGGCAGGTGGTTCTGTGGTGTCCGGCACGAGGTTCAGTCTGAGAGGCTGTGCCGGCATGCCCCTCACGTGATTCCGGCTTGTCCCCGAAGTGGTGCTGGTGTAGCGGGCAGGTGATTTTGGCGTGTCCGGCAGGTGGTTCAGGCGAGTTGAGCAGGTGGTTGCGACGTGCTCGGCAGGTGCTTCCGGCGTCTCCGGCACGGGTTTCTGGCACATCTGACTGGTGGTTCCGGCATGCCCAAAAGTTGATTCCGGTCTGTCCGGTAGGTGGTTCCGGCGTGCACAGCACGTGGTTCTGGTACGTGTCAGAGGTGGTTGCGTATGCCCAACAGGTGATTCCGGACAGTCCGCCACGTGCTTCTGGCACGTCTGAGAGGTGGTTCCAACATGCCCGGCATGTCATTTCGGAGAGTCGTCCAAGTGGTTCTGGCATAGCCCAAAGGTGATTTTGGCGTGTCCGGCAGGTGGTTCCGCCGTGCTCGGCAGGTGGTTCAGGCATGGCCGTCACGTGGTTCCAGTCTGTCCAGGACGTGTTTCCAGCTTCTCCGGCAGGTGGTTCTGGTACGTCTGAGAGGTGGTTCCGCCATGGCTGGCAGGTGATCCCGGACCGTCCCCCAGGTGGTTCTGCCATAGCCAGCAGTTGATATTGGCCTGTCCGGCAGGTGGTTCCAGCGAGTTGAACAGGTGGCTCCGGCGTTCTTGGCAGGTGGTTCCGGTCTGTCCGGTAGGTGTTTCGGGCGTGTCTGGCACGTGCTTCCGGCATGCGCGGCAGGTGATTCCGTAGTGTCCGCCAGGTGGTTCTGGCATACCCGGCAGGTGATTTTGGCGTGGCCGGCAGGTGTTTCTGGCGAGTCGAGCAGGTGGCTCCGGCATGCTCGGCAGGTGCTTCCGGCGTCTCCGGCACTTGGTTCTGGTGTGTCTGAGAGCTGGTTCCGGCATGTCCGGCAGATGATTCCGGAGTGTCCGCCAAGTGGTTCTGGCATACCCAGCAGGTGATTTTGGCGTGTCAGGGAGGTGGTACCGGTGAGTCGAGCAGGTGGTTCCGGCGTGCTCAGCAGGTGGTTCAGGCGGTTCTGGCAGGTGGTATCCGTCTGTTCGGGGTGTGGTTCCAGCATCTCATGAACACGTTTCTGGCACGTCTGAGATGTGGTTCCAGCCGGCCCGACAGGTGTTTCCGCAGTGTCCGCCAAGCGGTTCTGGCGTAGTTGGCAGGTGATTTTGGCATGACTGGCAGGTGGTTCCAGCAAGCCTGGCAGGTGATTCCAAAGTGTTCACCAACTGGTTGTGGCGTAGCCGGCAGGTGATTTTTGCGTGATCGGCAGGTGGTTCTGGCGAGTCGAGCAGGTGGTTCCGGCGTGCTCGGCTGGTGCTTCCGGGGTCATTGGCACGGGGTTCTGGCATGTCTGAGAGGTGGTTCCTGCATGCCCGGCAAGTGATTCCGGAGTGTTCGCCAAGTGGTTCTGGCATAGTCGGCAGGTGATTTTGGCATGTCCGGCAGGTGGTTCAGGCGAGTTGAGCAGGTGGTTCCAACGTGCTTGGCAGGTGCTTCCGGCGTCTCCGGCACGTGTTTCTGGCACATCTGACAGGTGGTTCCGGCATGCCCGAAAGGTGATTCCGGTCTGTCCGGTAGGTGGTTCCAGCCTGCACGGCATGTGGTTCTGGTACGTCTCAGAGGTGGTTGCGCACGCGCAACAGGTGATTCCGGACTGTCCGCCACATGGTTCTGGCACGTCTGAGAGGTGGTTCCGGCATGCCCGGCAGGTCATCCCAGAGAGTCCTCCAAGTGGTTCTGGCATAGCACGCAGGTGATTTTGGCGTGTCTGGCAGGTTGTTCCGTTGTGCTTGGCAGGTGGTTCAGGCTTGGCCGGCAGGTGGTTCCAGACTGTCCAGGACGTGTTTCCAGCTTCTCCGGCAGGTGGTTCTGGTACGTCTGAGAGGTGGTTCCGCCATGGCTGGCAGGTGATTCCGGACCGTCCCCCAGGTGGTTCTGGCATAGCCAGCAGTTGATATTGGCCTGTCCGGCAGGTGGTTCCAGCGAGTCGAACAGGTGGCTCCGGCGTGCTCGGCAGGTGGTTCCGGTCTGTCCGGTAGGTGATTCCGGCGTGTCCGGCACGTGCTTCCGGCACGTCTGAGAGGTGGTTCCGGCATGCGCGACAGGTGATTTCGGAGTGTCCGCCAGGTGGTTCTGGCGTACCCGGCAGGTGATTTTGGCGTGTCCGGCAGGTGTTTCTGGCGAGTCGAGCAGGTGGCTCCGGCATGCTCGGCAGGTGCTTCCGGCGTCTCCGGCACGTGGTTCTGGTGTGTCTGAGAGCTGGTTCCGGCATGTCCGGCAGATGATTCCGGAGTGTCCGCCAAGTGGTTCTGGCATACCCGGCTGGTGATTTGGGCATGTCAGGTAGGTGGTTCCGGCGAGTCGAGCAGGTGGCTCCGGCGTGCTCGGCAGGTGGTTCAGACGGGTCTGGCAGGTGTTTTCCGTCTGTTCGGGGTGTGGTTCCAGCATCTCATGCACATGGTTCTGGCACGTCTGAGATGTGGTTCCGGCCGGCCCGACAGGTGTTTCCACAGTGTCCGCCAAGTGGTACTGGCGTAGTTGGCAGGTGATTTTGGCATGACCGGCAGGTGGTTCCAGCAAGCCCGGCAGGTGATTCCGAAGTGTTCCCCAACTGGTTGTGGCGTAGCCGGCAGGTGATTTTTGCGTGTCCGGCAGGTGGTTCTGGCGAGTCGAGCAGGTGGTTCCGGCGTGCTCGGCAGGTGCTTCCGGGGTCATTGGCACGTGGTTCTGGCATATCTGAGAGGTGGTTCCGGCATGCCCGGCAGGTGATTCCGGAGTGTTCGCCAAGTGTTTCCGGCGTAGCCGGCAGGTGAGTTTGCATGTCCAGCGGTCGTTCCGGCAGGTCGAGCCGGTGGTTCCGGCATGTCCGGAAGGTGGTTCCGGTCTGTCCAGCAGGTGGTTCTGTGGTGTCCGGCACGAGGTTCAGTCTGAGAGGCTGTGCCGGCATGCCCCTCACGTGATTCCGGCTTGTCCCCGAAGTGGTGCTGGTGTAGCGGGCAGGTGATTTTGGCGTGTCCGGCAGGTGGTTCAGGCGAGTTGAGCAGGTGGTTGCGACGTGCTCGGCAGGTGCTTCCGGCGTCTCCGGCACGTGTTTCTGGCACATCTGACTGGTGGTTCCGGCATGCCCAAAAGTTGATTCCGGTCTGTCCGGTAGGTGGTTCCGGCGTGCACGGCACGTGGTTCTGGTACGTGTCAGAGGTGGTTGCGTATGCCCAACAGGTGATTCCGGACTGTCCGCCACGTGCTTCTGGCACGTCTGAGAGGTGGTTCCAACATGCCCGGCAGGTCATTTCGGAGAGTCGTCCAAGTGGTTCTGGCGTAGCCCGCAGGTGATTTTGGCGTGTCCGGCAGGTGGTTCCGCCGTGCTCGGCAGGTGGTTCAGGCATGGCCGTCACGTGGTTCCAGTCTGTCCAGGACGTGTTTCCAGCTTCTCCGGCAGGTGGGTCTGGTACGTCTGAGAGGTGGTTCCGCCATGGCTGGCAGGTGATCCCGGACTGTCCCCCAGGTGGTTCTGGCATAGCCAGCAGTTGATATTGGCCTGTCCGGCAGGTGGTTCCAGCGAGTCGAACAGGTGGCTCCGGTGTTCTTCGCAGGTGGTTCCGGTCTGTCCGGTAGGTGATTCCGGCGTGTCTGGCACGTGCTTCCGGCATGCGCGGCAGGATATTCCGTAGTGTCCGCCAGGTGGTTCTGGCATACCCGGCAGGTGATTTTGGCGTGTCCGGCAGGTGTTTCTGGCGAGTCGAGCAGGTGGCTCCGGCGTGCTCGGCAGGTTGTTCAGACGGGTCTGGCAGGTGTTTTCCGTCTGTTCGGGGTGTGGTTCCAGCATCTCATGCACATGGTTGTGGCACGTCTGAGATGTGGTTCCGGCCGGCCCGACAGGTGTTTCCACAGTGTCCGCCAAGTTGTACTGGCGTAGTTGTCAGGTGATTTTGGCATGACCGGCTGGTGGTTCCAGCAAGCCTGGCAGGTGATTCCAAAGTGTTCACCAACTGGTTGTGGCGTAGCCGGCAGGTGATTTTTGCGTGATCGGCAGGTGGTTCTGGCGAGTCGAGCAGGTGGTTCCGGCGTGCTCGGCTGGTGCTTCCGGGGTCATTGGCACGGGGTTCTGGCATGTCTGAGAGGTGGTTCCTGCATGCCCGGCAAGTGATTCCGGAGTGTTCGCCAAGTGGTTCTGGCATACTCGGCAGGTGCTTTTGGCATGTCCGGCAGGAGGTTCAGGCGAGTTGAGCAGGTGGTTCCAACGTGCTTGGCAGGTGCTTCCGGCATCTCCGGCACGTGTTTCTTGCACATCTGACAGGTGGTTCCGGCATGCCCGAAAGGTGATTCCGGTCTGTCCGGTAGGTGGGTCCAGCCTGCACGGCATGTGGTTCTGGTACGTCTCAGAGATGGTTGCGCATGCCCAACAGGTGATTCCGGACTGTCCGCCACATGGTTCTGGCACGTCTGAGAGGTGGTTCCGTCATGCCCGGCAGGTCATCCCAGAGAGTCCTCCAAGTGGTTCTGGCATAACACGCAGGTGATTTTGGCATGTCTGGCAGGTTGTTCCGTTGTGCTTGGCAGGTGGTTCAGGCTTGGCCGGCAGGTGGTTCCAGACTGTCCAGGACGTGTTTCCAGCTTCACCGGCAGGTGGTTCTGGTACGTCTGAGAGGTGGTTCCGCCATGGCTGGCAGGTGATTCCGGACCGTCCCCGAGGTGGTTCTGGCATAGCCAGCAGTTGATATTGGCCTGTCCAGCAGGTGGTTCCAGCGAGTCGAACAGGTGGCTCCGGCGTGCTCGACAGGTGATTCCGGCGTGTCCGGCACGTGCTTCCGGCACGTCTGAGAGGTGGTTCCGGCATGCGCGACAGGTGATTTCGGAGTGTCCGCCAGGTGGTTCTGGCGTACCCGGCAGGTGATTTTGGCGTGTCCGGCAGGTGTTTCTGGCGAGTCGAGCAGGTCGCTCCGGCATGCTCGCCAGGTGCTTCCGGCGTCTCCGGCACGTGGTTCTGGTGTGTCTGAGAGCTGGTTCTGGCATGTCCGGCAGATGATTCCGGAGTGTCCGCCAAGTGGTTCTGGCATACCCGGCGGCTGATTTGGGCATGTCAGGTAGGTGGTTCCGGCGAGTCGAGCAGGTGGCTCCGGCGTGCTCGGCAGGTTGTTCAGACGGGTCTGGCAGGTGTTTTCCGTCTGTTCGGGGTGTGGTTCCAGCATCTCATGCACATGGTTGTGGCACGTCTGAGATGTGGTTCCGGCCGGCCCTACAGGTGTTTCCACAGTGTCCGCCAAGTGGTACTGGCGTAGTTGGCAGGTGATTTTGGCATGACCGGCAGGTGGTTCCAGCAAGCCCGGCAGGTGATTCCGAAGTGTTCCCCAACTCGTTGTGGCGTAGCCGGCAGGTGATTTTTGCGTGTCCGGCAGGTGGTTCTGGCGAGTCGAGCAGGTGGTTCCGGCGTGCTCGGCAGGTGCTTCCGGGGTCATTGGCACGTGGTTCTGGCATATCTGAGAGGTGGTTCCGGCATGCCCGGCAGGTGATTCTGGAGTGTTCGCCAAGTGTTTCCAGGGTAGCCGGCAGGTGAGTTTGCATGTCCAGCGGTCGTTCCGGCGGGTCGAGCCGGTGGTTCCGGCGTGTCCGGCAGGTGGTTCCGGTCTGTCCGGCAGGTGGTTCTGTGGTGTCCGGCACGAGGTTCAGTCTGAGAGGCTGTGCCGGCATGCCCCTCACGTGATTCCGGCTTGTCCCCGAAGTGGTGCTGGTGTAGCGGGCAGGTGATTTTGGCGTGTCCGGCAGGTGGTTCAGGCGAGTTGAGCAGGTGGTTGCGACGTGCTCGGCAGGTGCTTCCGGCGTCTCCGGCACGGGTTTCTGGCACATCTGACTGGTGGTTCCGGCATGCCCAAAAGTTGATTCCGGTCTGTCCGGTAGGTGGTTCCGGCGTGCACAGCACGTGGTTCTGGTACGTGTCAGAGGTGGTTGCGTATGCCCAACAGGTGATTCCGGACAGTCCGCCACGTGCTTCTGGCACGTCTGAGAGGTGGTTCCAACATGCCCGGCATGTCATTTCGGAGAGTCGTCCAAGTGGTTCTGGCATAGCCCAAAGGTGATTTTGGCGTGTCCGGCAGGTGGTTCCGCCGTGCTCGGCAGGTGGTTCAGGCATGGCCGTCACGTGGTTCCAGTCTGTCCAGGACGTGTTTCCAGCTTCTCCGGCAGGTGGTTCTGGTACGTCTGAGAGGTGGTTCCGCCATGGCTGGCAGGTGATCCCGGACCGTCCCCCAGGTGGTTCTGCCATAGCCAGCAGTTGATATTGGCCTGTCCGGCAGGTGGTTCCAGCGAGTTGAACAGGTGGCTCCGGCGTTCTTGGCAGGTGGTTCCGGTCTGTCCGGTAGGTGTTTCGGGCGTGTCTGGCACGTGCTTCCGGCATGCGCGGCAGGTGATTCCGTAGTGTCCGCCAGGTGGTTCTGGCATACCCGGCAGGTGATTTTGGCGTGGCCGGCAGGTGTTTCTGGCGAGTCGAGCAGGTGGCTCCGGCATGCTCGGCAGGTGCTTCCGGCGTCTCCGGCACTTGGTTCTGGTGTGTCTGAGAGCTGGTTCCGGCATGTCCGGCAGATGATTCCGGAGTGTCCGCCAAGTGGTTCTGGCATACCCAGCAGGTGATTTTGGCGTGTCAGGGAGGTGGTACCGGTGAGTCGAGCAGGTGGTTCCGGCGTGCTCAGCAGGTGGTTCAGGCGGTTCTGGCAGGTGGTATCCGTCTGTTCGGGGTGTGGTTCCAGCATCTCATGAACACGTTTCTGGCACGTCTGAGATGTGGTTCCAGCCGGCCCGACAGGTGTTTCCGCAGTGTCCGCCAAGCGGTTCTGGCGTAGTTGGCAGGTGATTTTGGCATGACTGGCAGGTGGTTCCAGCAAGCCTGGCAGGTGATTCCAAAGTGTTCACCAACTGGTTGTGGCGTAGCCGGCAGGTGATTTTTGCGTGATCGGCAGGTGGTTCTGGCGAGTCGAGCAGGTGGTTCCGGCGTGCTCGGCTGGTGCTTCCGGGGTCATTGGCACGGGGTTCTGGCATGTCTGAGAGGTGGTTCCTGCATGCCCGGCAAGTGATTCCGGAGTGTTCGCCAAGTGGTTCTGGCATAGTCGGCAGGTGATTTTGGCATGTCCGGCAGGTGGTTCAGGCGAGTTGAGCAGGTGGTTCCAACGTGCTTGGCAGGTGCTTCCGGCGTCTCCGGCACGTGTTTCTGGCACATCTGACAGGTGGTTCCGGCATGCCCGAAAGGTGATTCCGGTCTGTCCGGTAGGTGGTTCCAGCCTGCACGGCATGTGGTTCTGGTACGTCTCAGAGGTGGTTGCGCACGCGCAACAGGTGATTCCGGACTGTCCGCCACATGGTTCTGGCACGTCTGAGAGGTGGTTCCGGCATGCCCGGCAGGTCATCCCAGAGAGTCCTCCAAGTGGTTCTGGCATAGCACGCAGGTGATTTTGGCGTGTCTGGCAGGTTGTTCCGTTGTGCTTGGCAGGTGGTTCAGGCTTGGCCGGCAGGTGGTTCCAGACTGTCCAGGACGTGTTTCCAGCTTCTCCGGCAGGTGGTTCTGGTACGTCTGAGAGGTGGTTCCGCCATGGCTGGCAGGTGATTCCGGACCGTCCCCCAGGTGGTTCTGGCATAGCCAGCAGTTGATATTGGCCTGTCCGGCAGGTGGTTCCAGCGAGTCGAACAGGTGGCTCCGGCGTGCTCGGCAGGTGGTTCCGGTCTGTCCGGTAGGTGATTCCGGCGTGTCCGGCACGTGCTTCCGGCACGTCTGAGAGGTGGTTCCGGCATGCGCGACAGGTGATTTCGGAGTGTCCGCCAGGTGGTTCTGGCGTACCCGGCAGGTGATTTTGGCGTGTCCGGCAGGTGTTTCTGGCGAGTCGAGCAGGTGGCTCCGGCATGCTCGGCAGGTGCTTCCGGCGTCTCCGGCACGTGGTTCTGGTGTGTCTGAGAGCTGGTTCCGGCATGTCCGGCAGATGATTCCGGAGTGTCCGCCAAGTGGTTCTGGCATACCCGGCTGGTGATTTGGGCATGTCAGGTAGGTGGTTCCGGCGAGTCGAGCAGGTGGCTCCGGCGTGCTCGGCAGGTGGTTCAGACGGGTCTGGCAGGTGTTTTCCGTCTGTTCGGGGTGTGGTTCCAGCATCTCATGCACATGGTTCTGGCACGTCTGAGATGTGGTTCCGGCCGGCCCGACAGGTGTTTCCACAGTGTCCGCCAAGTGGTACTGGCGTAGTTGGCAGGTGATTTTGGCATGACCGGCAGGTGGTTCCAGCAAGCCCGGCAGGTGATTCCGAAGTGTTCCCCAACTGGTTGTGGCGTAGCCGGCAGGTGATTTTTGCGTGTCCGGCAGGTGGTTCTGGCGAGTCGAGCAGGTGGTTCCGGCGTGCTCGGCAGGTGCTTCCGGGGTCATTGGCACGTGGTTCTGGCATATCTGAGAGGTGGTTCCGGCATGCCCGGCAGGTGATTCCGGAGTGTTCGCCAAGTGTTTCCGGCGTAGCCGGCAGGTGAGTTTGCATGTCCAGCGGTCGTTCCGGCAGGTCGAGCCGGTGGTTCCGGCATGTCCGGAAGGTGGTTCCGGTCTGTCCAGCAGGTGGTTCTGTGGTGTCCGGCACGAGGTTCAGTCTGAGAGGCTGTGCCGGCATGCCCCTCACGTGATTCCGGCTTGTCCCCGAAGTGGTGCTGGTGTAGCGGGCAGGTGATTTTGGCGTGTCCGGCAGGTGGTTCAGGCGAGTTGAGCAGGTGGTTGCGACGTGCTCGGCAGGTGCTTCCGGCGTCTCCGGCACGTGTTTCTGGCACATCTGACTGGTGGTTCCGGCATGCCCAAAAGTTGATTCCGGTCTGTCCGGTAGGTGGTTCCGGCGTGCACGGCACGTGGTTCTGGTACGTCTCAGAGGTGGTTGCGTATGCCCAACAGGTGATTCCGGACTGTCCGCCACGTGCTTCTGGCACGTCTGAGAGGTGGTTCCAACATGCCCGGCAGGTCATTTCGGAGAGTCGTCCAAGTGGTTCTGGCGTAGCCCGCAGGTGATTTTGGCGTGTCCGGCAGGTGGTTCCGCCGTGCTCGGCAGGTGGTTCAGGCATGGCCGTCACGTGGTTCCAGTCTGTCCAGGACGTGTTTCCAGCTTCTCCGGCAGGTGGGTCTGGTACGTCTGAGAGGTGGTTCCGCCATGGCTGGCAGGTGATCCCGGACTGTCCCCCAGGTGGTTCTGGCATAGCCAGCAGTTGATATTGGCCTGTCCGGCAGGTGGTTCCAGCGAGTCGAACAGGTGGCTCCGGTGTTCTTCGCAGGTGGTTCCGGTCTGTCCGGTAGGTGATTCCGGCGTGTCTGGCACGTGCTTCCGGCATGCGCGGCAGGATATTCCGTAGTGTCCGCCAGGTGGTTCTGGCATACCCGGCAGGTGATTTTGGCGTGTCCGGCAGGTGTTTCTGGCGAGTCGAGCAGGTGGCTCCGGCGTGCTCGGCAGGTTGTTCAGACGGGTCTGGCAGGTGTTTTCCGTCTGTTCGGGGTGTGGTTCCAGCATCTCATGCACATGGTTCTGGCACGTCTGAGATGTGGTTCCGGCCGGCCCGACAGGTGTTTCCACAGTGTCCGCCAAGTTGTACTGGCGTAGTTGTCAGGTGATTTTGGCATGACCGGCTGGTGGTTCCAGCAAGCCTGGCAGGTGATTCCAAAGTGTTCACCAACTGGTTGTGGCGTAGCCGGCAGGTGATTTTTGCGTGATCGGCAGGTGGTTCTGGCGAGTCGAGCAGGTGGTTCCGGCGTGCTCGGCTGGTGCTTCCGGGGTCATTGGCACGGGGTTCTGGCATGTCTGAGAGGTGGTTCCTGCATGCCCGGCAAGTGATTCCGGAGTGTTCGCCAAGTGGTTCTGGCATAGTCGGCAGGTGATTTTGGCATGTCCGGCAGGAGGTTCAGGCGAGTTGAGCAGGTGGTTCCAACGTGCTTGGCAGGTGCTTCCGGCATCTCCGGCACGTGTTTCTTGCACATCTGACAGGTGGTTCCGGCATGCCCGAAAGGTGATTCCGGTCTGTCCGGTAGGTGGGTCCAGCCTGCACGGCATGTGGTTCTGGTACGTCTCAGAGATGGTTGCGCATGCCCAACAGGTGATTCCGGACTGTCCGCCACATGGTTCTGGCACGTCTGAGAGGTGGTTCCGTCATGCCCGGCAGGTCATCCCAGAGAGTCCTCCAAGTGGTTCTGGCATAACACGCAGGTGATTTTGGCATGTCTGGCAGGTTGTTCCGTTGTGCTTGGCAGGTGGTTCAGGCTTGGCCGGCAGGTGGTTCCAGACTGTCCAGGACGTGTTTCCAGCTTCACCGGCAGGTGGTTCTGGTACGTCTGAGAGGTGGTTCCGCCATGGCTGGCAGGTGATTCCGGACCGTCCCCGAGGTGGTTCTGGCATAGCCAGCAGTTGATATTGGCCTGTCCAGCAGGTGGTTCCAGCGAGTCGAACAGGTGGCTCCGGCGTGCTCGACAGGTGGTTCCGGTCTGTCCGGTAGGTGATTCCGGCGTGTCCGGCACGTGCTTCCGGCACGTCTGAGAGGTGGTTCCGGCATGCGCGACAGGTGATTTCGGAGTGTCCGCCAGGTGGTTCTGGCGTACCCGGCAGGTGATTTTGGCGTGTCCGGCAGGTGTTTCTGGCGAGTCGAGCAGGTCGCTCCGGCATGCTCGCCAGGTGCTTCCGGCGTCTCCGGCACGTGGTTCTGGTGTGTCTGAGAGCTGGTTCTGGCATGTCCGGCAGATGATTCCGGAGTGTCCGCCAAGTGGTTCTGGCATACCCGGCGGCTGATTTGGGCATGTCAGGTAGGTGGTTCCGGCGAGTCGAGCAGGTGGCTCCGGCGTGCTCGGCAGGTTGTTCAGACGGGTCTGGCAGGTGTTTTCCGTCTGTTCGGGGTGTGGTTCCAGCATCTCATGCACATGGTTGTGGCACGTCTGAGATGTGGTTCCGGCCGGCCCTACAGGTGTTTCCACAGTGTCCGCCAAGTGGTACTGGCGTAGTTGGCAGGTGATTTTGGCATGACCGGCAGGTGGTTCCAGCAAGCCCGGCAGGTGATTCCGAAGTGTTCCCCAACTCGTTGTGGCGTAGCCGGCAGGTGATTTTTGCGTGTCCGGCAGGTGGTTCTGGCGAGTCGAGCAGGTGGTTCCGGCGTGCTCGGCAGGTGCTTCCGGGGTCATTGGCACGTGGTTCTGGCATATCTGAGAGGTGGTTCCGGCATGCCCGGCAGGTGATTCTGGAGTGTTCGCCAAGTGTTTCCAGGGTAGCCGGCAGGTGAGTTTGCATGTCCAGCGGTCGTTCCGGCGGGTCGAGCCGGTGGTTCCGGCGTGTCCGGCAGGTGGTTCCGGTCTGTCCGGCAGGTGGTTCTGTGGTGTCCGGCACGAGGTTCAGTCTGAGAGGCTGTGCCGGCATGCCCCTCACGTGATTCCGGCTTGTCCCCGAAGTGGTGCTGGTGTAGCGGGCAGGTGATTTTGGCGTGTCCGGCAGGTGGTTCAGGCGAGTTGAGCAGGTGGTTGCGACGTGCTCGGCAGGTGCTTCCGGCGTCTCCGGCACGGGTTTCTGGCACATCTGACTGGTGGTTCCGGCATGCCCAAAAGTTGATTCCGGTCTGTCCGGTAGGTGGTTCCGGCGTGCACAGCACGTGGTTCTGGTACGTGTCAGAGGTGGTTGCGTATGCCCAACAGGTGATTCCGGACAGTCCGCCACGTGCTTCTGGCACGTCTGAGAGGTGGTTCCAACATGCCCGGCATGTCATTTCGGAGAGTCGTCCAAGTGGTTCTGGCATAGCCCAAAGGTGATTTTGGCGTGTCCGGCAGGTGGTTCCGCCGTGCTCGGCAGGTGGTTCAGGCATGGCCGTCACGTGGTTCCAGTCTGTCCAGGACGTGTTTCCAGCTTCTCCGGCAGGTGGTTCTGGTACGTCTGAGAGGTGGTTCCGCCATGGCTGGCAGGTGATCCCGGACCGTCCCCCAGGTGGTTCTGCCATAGCCAGCAGTTGATATTGGCCTGTCCGGCAGGTGGTTCCAGCGAGTTGAACAGGTGGCTCCGGCGTTCTTGGCAGGTGGTTCCGGTCTGTCCGGTAGGTGTTTCGGGCGTGGCTGGCACGTGCTTCCGGCATGCGCGGCAGGTGATTCCGTAGTGTCCGCCAGGTGGTTCTGGCATACCCGGCAGGTGATTTTGGCGTGGCCGGCAGGTGTTTCTGGCGAGTCGAGCAGGTGGCTCCGGCATGCTCGGCAGGTGCTTCCGGCGTCTCCGGCACTTGGTTCTGGTGTGTCTGAGAGCTGGTTCCGGCATGTCCGGCATATGATTCCGGAGTGTCCGCCAAGTGGTTCTGGCATACCCAGCAGGTGATTTTGGCGTGTCAGGGAGGTGGTACCGGTGAGTCGAGCAGGTGGTTCCGGCGTGCTCAGCAGGTGGTTCAGGCGGTTCTGGCAGGTGGTATCCGTCTGTTCGGGGTGTGGTTCCAGCATCTCATGAACACGTTTCTGGCACGTCTGAGATGTGGTTCCAGCCGGCCCGACAGGTGTTTCCGCAGTGTCCGCCAAGCGGTTCTGGCGTAGTTGGCAGGTGATTTTGGCATGACTGGCAGGTGGTTCCAGCAAGCCTGGCAGGTGATTCCAAAGTGTTCACCAACTGGTTGTGGCGTAGCCGGCAGGTGATTTTTGCGTGATCGGCAGGTGGTTCTGGCGAGTCGAGCAGGTGGTTCCGGCGTGCTCGGCTGGTGCTTCCGGGGTCATTGGCACGGGGTTCTGGCATGTCTGAGAGGTGGTTCCTGCATGCCCGGCAAGTGATTCCGGAGTGTTCGCCAAGTGGTTCTGGCAAAGTCGGCAGGTGATTTTGGCATGTCCGGCAGGTGGTTCAGGCGAGTTGAGCAGGTGGTTCCAACGTGCTTGGCAGGTGCTTCCGGAGTCTCCGGCACGTGTTTCTGGCACATCTGACAGGTGGTTCCGGCATGCCCGAAAGGTGATTCCGGTCTGTCCGGCAGGTGGTTCCAGCCTGCACGGCATGTGGTTCTGGTACGTCTCAGAGGTGGTTGCGCATGCCCAACAGGTGATTCCGGACTGTCCGCCACATGGTTCTGGCACGTCTGAGAGGTGGTTCCGTCATGCCCGGCAGGTCATCCCAGAGAGTCCTCCAAGTGGTTCGGGCATAACACGCAGGTGATTTTGGCGTGTCTGGCAGGTTCCGTTGTGCTTGGCAGGTGGTTCAGGCTTGGCCGGCAGGTGGTTCCAGACTGTCCAGGACGTGTTTCCAGATTCTCCGGCAGGTGGTTCTGGTACGTCTGAGAGGTGGTTCCGCCATGGCTGGCAGGTGATTCCGGACCGTCCCCCAGGTGGTTCTGGCATAGCCAGCAGTTGATATTGGCCTGTCCGGCAGGTGGTTCCAGCGAGTCGAACAGGTGGCTCCGGCGTGCTCGGCAGGTGGTTCCGGTCTGTCCGGTAGGTGATTCCGGCGTGTCCGGCACGTGCTTCCGGCACGTCTGAGAGGTGGTTCCGGCATGCGCGACAGGTGATTTCGGAGTGTCCGCCAGGTGGTTCTGGCGTACCCGGCAGGTGATTTTGGCGTGTCCGGCAGGTGTTTCTGGCGAGTCGAGCAGGTGGCTCCGGCATGCTCGGCAGGTGCTTCCGGCGTCTCCGGCACGTGGTTCTGGTGTGTCTGAGAGCTGGTTCCGGCATGTCCGGCAGATGATTCCGGAGTGTCCGCCAAGTGGTTCTGGCATACCCGGCTGGTGATTTGGGCATGTCAGGTAGGTGGTTCCGGCGAGTCGAGCAGGTGGCTCCGGCGTGCTCGGCAGGTTGTTCAGACGGGTCTGGCAGGTGTTTTCCGTCTGTTCGGGGTGTGGTTCCAGCATCTCATGCACATGGTTCTGGCACGTCTGAGATGTGGTTCCGGCCGGCCCTACAGGTGTTTCCACAGTGTCCGCCAAGTGGTACTGGCGTAGTTGGCAGGTGATTTTGGCATGACCGGCAGGTGGTTCCAGCAAGCCCGGCAGGTGATTCCGACGTGTTCCCCAACTGGTTGTGGCGTAGCCGGCAGGTGATTTTTGCGTGTCCGGCAGGTGGTTCTGGCGAGTCGAGCAGGTGGTTCCGGCGTGCTCGGCATGTGCTTCCGGGGTCATTGGCACGTGGTTCTGGCATATCTGAGAGGTGGTTCCGGCATGCCCGGCAGGTGATTCTGGAGTGTTCGCCAAGTGTTTCCAGGGTAGCCGGCAGGTGAGTTTGCATGTCCAGCGGTCGTTCCGGCGGGTCGAGCCGGTGGTTCCGGCGTGTCCGGCAGGTGGTTCCGGTCTGTCCGGCAGGTGGTTCTGTGGTGTCCGGCACGAGGTTCAGTCTGAGAGGCTGTGCCGGCATGCCCCTCACGTGATTCTGGCTTGTCCCCGAAGTGGTGCTGGTGTAGCGGGCAGGTGATTTTGGCGTGTCCGGCAGGTGGTTCAGGCGAGTTGAGCAGGTGGTTGCGACGTGCTCGGCAGGTGCTTCCGGCGTCTCCGGCACGTGTTTCTGGCACATCTGACTGGTGGTTCCGGCATGCCCAAAAGTTGATTCCGGTCTGTCCGGTAGGTGGTTCCGGCGTGCACGGCACGTGGTTCTGGTACGTCTCAGAGGTGGTTGCGTATGCCCAACAGGTGATTCCGGACTGTCCGCCACGTGCTTCTGGCACGTCTGAGAGGTGGTTCCAACATGCCCGGCAGGTCATTTCGGAGAGTCGTCCAAGTGGTTCTGGCGTAGCCCGCAGGTGATTTTGGCGTGTCCGGCAGGTGGTTCCGCCGTGCTCGGCAGGTGGTTCAGGCATGGCCGTCACGTGGTTCCAGTCTGTCCAGGACGTGTTTCCAGCTTCTCCGGCAGGTGGTTCTGGTACGTCTGAGAGGTGGCTCCGCCATGGCTGGCAGGTGATCCCGGACCGTCCCCCAGGTGGTTCTGGCATAGCCAGCAGTTGATATTGGCCTGTCCGGCAGGTGGTTCCAGCGAGTCGAACAGGTGGCTCCGGCGTTCTTGGCAGGTGGTTCCGGTCTGTCCGGTAGGTGTTTCCGGCGTGTCTGGCACGTGCTTCCGGCATGCGCGGCAGGTGATTCCGTAGTGTCCGCCAGGTGGTTCTGGCATACCCGGCAGGTGATTTTGGCGTGGCCGGCAGGTGTTTCTGGCGAGTCGAGCAGGTGGCTCCGGCATGCTCGGCAGGTGCTTCCGGCGTCTCCGGCACTTGGTTCTGGTGTGTCTGAGAGCTGGTTCCGGCATGTCCGGCAGATGATTCCGGAGTGTCCGCCAAGTGGTTCTGGCATACCCAGCAGGTGATTTTGGCGTGTCAGGGAGGTGGTACCGGTGAGTCGAGCAGGTGGTTCCGGCGTGCTCGGCAGTTGGTTCAGGCGGTTCTGGCAGGTGGTATCCGTCTGTTCGGGGTGTGGTTCCAGCATCTCATGAACACGTTTCTGGCACGTCTGAGATGTGGTTCCAGCCGGCCCGACAGGTGTTTCCGCAGTGTCCGCCAAGCGGTTCTGGCGTAGTTGGCAGGTGATTTTGGCATGAGTGGCAGGTGGTTCCAGCAAGCCTGGCAGGTGATTCCAAAGTGTTCACCAACTGGTTGTGGCGTAGCCGGCAGGTGATTTTTGCGTGATCGGCAGGTGGTTCTGGCGAGTCGAGCAGGTGGTTCCGGCGTGCTCGGCTGGTGCTTCCGGGGTCATTGGCACGGGGTTCTGGCATGTCTGAGAGGTGGTTCCTGCATGCCCGGCAAGTGATTCCGGAGTGTTCGCCAAGTGGTTCTGGCATAGTCGGCAGGTGATTTTGGCATGTCCGGCAGGTGGTTCAGGCGAGTTGAGCAGGTGGTTCCAACGTGCTTGGCAGGTGCTTCCGGCGTCTCCGGCACGTGTTTCTGGCACATCTGACAGGTGGTTCCGGCATGCCCGAAAGGTGATTCCGGTCTGTCCGGTAGGTGGTTCCAGCCTGCACGGCATGTGGTTCTGGTACGTCTCAGAGGTGGTTGCGCATGCCCAACAGGTGATTCCGGACTGTCCGCCACATGGTTCTGGCACGTCTGAGAGGTGGTTCCGGCATGCCCGGCAGGTCATCCCAGAGAGTCCTCCAAGTGGTTCTGGCATAACACGCAGGTGATTTTGGCGTGTCTGGCAGGTTGTTCCGTTGTGCTTGGCAGGTGGTTCAGGCTTGGCCGGCAGGTGGTTCCAGACTGTCCAGGACGTGTTTCCAGCTTCTCCGGCAGGTGGTTCTGGTACGTCTGAGAGGTGGTTCCGCCATGGCTGGCAGGTGATTCCGGACCGTCCCCCAGGTGGTTCTGGCATAGCCAGCAGTTGATATTGGCCTGTCCGGCAGGTGGTTCCAGCGAGTCGAACAGGTGGCTCCGGCGTGCTCGGCAGGTGGTTCCGGTCTGTCCGGTAGGTGATTCCGGCGTGTCCGGCACGTGCTTCCGGCACGTCTGAGAGGTGGTTCCGGCATGCGCGACAGGTGATTTCGGAGTGTCCGCCAGGTGGTTCTGGCGTACCCGGCAGGTGATTTTGGCGTGTCCGGCAGGTGTTTCTGGCGAGTCGAGCAGGTGGCTCCGGCATGCTCGGCAGGTGCTTCCGGCGTCTCCGGCACGTGGTTCTGGTGTGTCTGAGAGCTGGTTCCGGCATGTCCGGCAGATGATTCCGGAGTGTCCGCCAAGTGGTTCTGGCATACCCGGCTGGTGATTTGGGCATGTCAGGTAGGTGGTTCCGGCGAGTCGAGCAGGTGGCTCCGGCGTGCTCGGCAGGTTGTTCAGACGGGTCTGGCAGGTGTTTTCCGTCTGTTCGGGGTGTGGTTCCAGCATCTCATGCACATGGTTCTGGCACGTCTGAGATGTGGTTCCGGCCGGCCCTACAGGTGTTTCCACAGTGTCCGCCAAGTGGTACTGGCGTAGTTGGCAGGTGATTTTGGCATGACCGGCAGGTGGTTCCAGCAAGCCCGGCAGGTGATTCCGAAGTGTTCCCCAACTGGTTGTGGCGTAGCCGGCAGGTGATTTTTGCGTGTCCGGCAGGTGGTTCTGGCGAGTCGAGCAGGTGGTTCCGGCGTGCTCGGCATGTGCTTCCGGGGTCATTGGCACGTGGTTCTGGCATATCTGAGAGGTGGTTCCGGCATGCCCGGCAGGTGATTCTGGAGTGTTCGCCAAGTGTTTCCAGGGTAGCCGGCAGGTGAGTTTGCATGTCCAGCGGTCGTTCCGGCGGGTCGAGCCGGTGGTTCCGGCGTGTCCGGCAGGTGGTTCCGGTCTGTCCGGCAGGTGGTTCTGTGGTGTCCGGCACGAGGTTCAGTCTGAGAGGCTGTGCCGGCATGCCCCTCACGTGATTCTGGCTTGTCCCCGAAGTGGTGCTGGTGTAGCGGGCAGGTGATTTTGGCGTGTCCGGCAGGTGGTTCAGGCGAGTTGAGCAGGTGGTTGCGACGTGCTCGGCAGGTGCTTCCGGCGTCTCCGGCACGTGTTTCTGGCACATCTGACTGGTGGTTCCGGCATGCCCAAAAGTTGATTCCGGTCTGTCCGGTAGGTGGTTCCGGCGTGCACGGCACGTGGTTCTGGTACGTCTCAGAGGTGGTTGCGTATGCCCAACAGGTGATTCCGGACTGTCCGCCACGTGCTTCTGGCACGTCTGAGAGGTGGTTCCAACATGCCCGGCAGGTCATTTCGGAGAGTCGTCCAAGTGGTTCTGGCGTAGCCCGCACGTGATTTTGGCGTGTCCGGCAGGTGGTTCCGCCGTGCTCGGCAGGTGGTTCAGGCATGGCCGTCACGTGGTTCCAGTCTGTCCAGGACGTGTTTCCAGCTTCTCCGGCAGGTGGTTCTGGTACGTCTGAGAGGTGGCTCCGCCATGGCTGGCAGGTGATCCCGGACCGTCCCCCAGGTGGTTCTGGCATAGCCAGCAGTTGATATTGGCCTGTCCGGCAGGTGGTTCCAGCGAGTCGAACAGGTGGCTCCGGCGTTCTTGGCAGGTGGTTCCGGTCTGTCCGGTAGGTGTTTCCGGCGTGTCTGGCACGTGCTTCCGGCATGCGCGGCAGGTGATTCCGTAGTTTCCGCCAGGTGGTTCTGGCATACCCGGCAGGTGATTTTGGCGTGGCCGGCAGGTGTTTCTGGCGAGTCGAGCAGGTGGCTCCGGCATGCTCGGCAGGTGCTTCCGGCGTCTCCGGCCCTTGGTTCTGGTGTGTCTGAGAGCTGGTTCCGGCATGTCCGGCAGATGATTCCGGAGTGTCCGCCAAGTGGTTCTGGCATACCCAGCAGGTGATTTTGGCGTGTCAGGGAGGTGGTACCGGTGAGTCGAGCAGGTGGTTCCGGCGTGCTCGGCAGTTGGTTCAGGCGGTTCTGGCAGGTGGTATCCGTCTGTTCGGGGTGTGGTTCCAGCATCTCATGAACACGTTTCTGGCACGTCTGAGATGTGGTTCCAGCCGGCCCGACAGGTGTTTCCGCAGTGTCCGCCAAGCGGTTCTGGCGTAGTTGGCAGGTGATTTTGGCATGACTGGCAGGTGGTTCCAGCAAGCCTGGCAGGTGATTCCAAAGTGTTCACCAACTGGTTGTGGCGTAGCCGGCAGGTGATTTTTGCGTGATCGGCAGGTGGTTCTGGCGAGTCGAGCAGGTGGTTCCGGCGTGCTCGGCTGGTGCTTCCGGGGTCATTGGCACGGGGTTCTGGCATGTCTGAGAGGTGGTTCCTGCATGCCCGGCAAGTGATTCCGGAGTGTTCGCCAAGTGGTTCTGGCATAGTCGGCAGGTGATTTTGGCATGTCCGGCAGGTGGTTCAGGCGAGTTGAGCAGGTGGTTCCAACGTGCTTGGCAGGTGCTTCCGGCGTCTCCGGCACGTGTTTCTGGCACATCTGACAGGTGGTTCCGGCATGCCCGAAAGGTGATTCCGGTCTGTCCGGTAGGTGGTTCCAGCCTGCACGGCATGTGGTTCTGGTACGTCTCAGAGGTGGTTGCGCATGCCCAACAGGTGATTCCGGACTGTCCGCCACATGGTTCTGGCACGTCTGAGAGGTGGTTCCGGCATGCCCAGCAGGTCATCCCAGAGAGTCCTCCAAGTGGTTCTGGCATAACACGCAGGTGATTTTGGCGTGTCTGGCAGGTTGTTCCGTTGTGCTTGGCAGGTGGTTCAGGCTTGGCCGGCAGGTGGTTCCAGACTGTCCAGGACGTGTTTCCAGCTTCTCCGGCAGGTGGTTCTGGTACGTCTGAGAGGTGGTTCCGCCATGGCTGGCAGGTGATTCCGGACCGTCCCCCAGGTGGTTCTGGCATAGCCAGCAGTTGATATTGGCCTGTCCGGCAGGTGGTTCCAGCGAGTCGAACAGGTGGCTCCGGCGTGCTCGGCAGGTGGTTCCGGTCTGTCCGGTAGGTGATTCCGGCGTGTCCGGCACGTGCTTCCGGCACGTCTGAGAGGTGGTTCCGGCATGCGCGACAGGTGATTTCGGAGTGTCCGCCAGGTGGTTCTGGCGTACCCGGCAGGTGATTTTGGCGTGTCCGGCAGGTGTTTCTGGCGAGTCGAGCAGGTGGCTCCGGCATGCTCGGCAGGTGCTTCCGGCGTCTCCGGCACGTGGTTCTGGTGTGTCTGAGAGCTGGTTCCGGCATGTCCGGCAGATGATTCCGGAGTGTCCGCCAAGTGGTTCTGGCATACCCGGCTGGTGATTTGGGCATGTCAGGTAGGTGGTTCCGGCGAGTCGAGCAGGTGGCTCCGGCGTGCTCGGCAGGTTGTTCAGACGGGTCTGGCAGGTGTTTTCCGTCTGTTCGGGGTGTGGTTCCAGCATCTCATGCACATGGTTCTGGCACGTCTGAGATGTGGTTCCGGCCGGCCCTACAGGTGTTTCCACAGTGTCCGCCAAGTGGTACTGGCGTAGTTGGCAGGTGATTTTGGCATGACCGGCAGGTGGTTCCAGCAAGCCCGGCAGGTGATTCCGAAGTGTTCCCCAACTGGTTGTGGCGTAGCCGGCAGGTGATTTTTGCGTGTCCGGCAGGTGGTTCTGGCGAGTCGAGCAGGTGGTTCCGGCGTGCTCGGCATGTGCTTCCGGGGTCATTGGCACGTGGTTCTGGCATATCTGAGAGGTGGTTCCGGCATGCCCGGCAGGTGATTCTGGAGTGTTCGCCAAGTGTTTCCAGGGTAGCCGGCAGGTGAGTTTGCATGTCCAGCGGTCGTTCCGGCGGGTCGAGCCGGTGGTTCCGGCGTGTCCGGAAGGTGGTTCCGGTCTGTCCGGCAGGTGGTTCTGTGGTGTCCGGCACGAGGTTCAGTCTGAGAGGCTGTGCCGGCATGCCCCTCACGTGATTCTGGCTTGTCCCCGAAGTGGTGCTGGTGTAGCGGGCAGGTGATTTTGGCGTGTCCGGCAGGTGGTTCAGGCGAGTTGAGCAGGTGGTTGCGACGTGCTCGGCAGGTGCTTCCGGCGTCTCCGGCACGTGTTTCTGGCACATCTGACTGGTGGTTCCGGCATGCCCAAAAGTTGATTCCGGTCTGTCCGGTAGGTGGTTCCGGCGTGCACGGCACGTGGTTCTGGTACGTCTCAGAGGTGGTTGCGTATGCCCAACAGGTGATTCCGGACTGTCCGCCACGTGCTTCTGGCACGTCTGAGAGGTGGTTCCAACATGCCCGGCAGGTCATTTCGGAGAGTCGTCCAAGTGGTTCTGGCGTAGCCCGCACGTGATTTTGGCGTGTCCGGCAGGTGGTTCCGCCGTGCTCGGCAGGTGGTTCAGGCATGGCCGTCACGTGGTTCCAGTCTGTCCAGGACGTGTTTCCAGCTTCTCCGGCAGGTGGTTCTGGTACGTCTGAGAGGTGGCTCCGCCATGGCTGGCAGGTGATCCCGGACCGTCCCCCAGGTGGTTCTGGCATAGCCAGCAGTTGATATTGGCCTGTCCGGCAGGTGGTTCCAGCGAGTCGAACAGGTGGCTCCGGCGTTCTTGGCAGGTGGTTCCGGTCTGTCCGGTAGGTGTTTCCGGCGTGTCTGGCACGTGCTTCCGGCATGCGCGGCAGGTGATTCCGTAGTGTCCGCCAGGTGGTTCTGGCATACCCGGCAGGTGATTTTGGCGTGGCCGGCAGGTGTTTCTGGCGAGTCGAGCAGGTGGCTCCGGCATGCTCGGCAGGTGCTTCCGGCGTCTCCGGCACTTGGTTCTGGTGTGTCTGAGAGCTGGTTCCGGCATGTCCGGCAGATGATTCCGGAGTGTCCGCCAAGTGGTTCTGGCATACCCAGCAGGTGATTTTGGCGTGTCAGGGAGGTGGTACCGGTGAGTCGAGCAGGTGGTTCCGGCGTGCTCGGCAGTTGGTTCAGGCGGTTCTGGCAGGTGGTATCCGTCTGTTCGGGGTGTGGTTCCAGCATCTCATGAACACGTTTCTGGCACGTCTGAGATGTGGTTCCAGCCGGCCCGACAGGTGTTTCCGCAGTGTCCGCCAAGCGGTTCTGGCGTAGTTGGCAGGTGATTTTGGCATGAGTGGCAGGTGGTTCCAGCAAGCCTGGCAGGTGATTCCAAAGTGTTCACCAACTGGTTGTGGCGTAGCCGGCAGGTGATTTTTGCGTGATCGGCAGGTGGTTCTGGCGAGTCGAGCAGGTGGTTCCGGCGTGCTCGGCTGGTGCTTCCGGGGTCATTGGCACGGGGTTCTGGCATGTCTGAGAGGTGGTTCCTGCATGCCCGGCAAGTGATTCCGGAGTGTTCGCCAAGTGGTTCTGGCATAGTCGGCAGGTGATTTTGGCATGTCCGGCAGGTGGTTCAGGCGAGTTGAGCAGGTGGTTCCAACGTGCTTGGCAGGTGCTTCCGGCGTCTCCGGCACGTGTTTCTGGCACATCTGACAGGTGGTTCCGGCATGCACGAAAGGTGATTCCGGTCTGTCCGGTAGGTGGTTCCAGCCTGCACGGCATGTGGTTCTGGTACGTCTCAGAGGTGGTTGCGCATGCCCAACAGGTGATTCCGGACTGTCCGCCACATGGTTCTGGCACGTCTGAGAGGTGGTTCCGTCATGCCCGGCAGGTCATCCCAGAGAGTCCTCCAAGTGGTTCTGGCATAACACGCAGGTGATTTTGGCGTGTCTGGCAGGTTGTTCCGTTGTGCTTGGCAGGTGGTTCAGGCTTGGCCGGCAGGTGGTTCCAGACTGTCCAGGACGTGTTTCCAGCTTCTCCGGCAGGTGGTTCTGGTACGTCTGAGAGGTGGTTCCGCCATGGCTGGCAGGTGATTCCGGACCGTCCCCCAGGTGGTTCTGGCATAGCCAGCAGTTGATATTGGCCTGTCCGGCAGGTGGTTCCAGCGAGTCGAACAGGTGGCTCCGGCGTGCTCGGCAGGTGGTTCCGGTCTGTCCGGTAGGTGATTCCGGCGTGTCCGGCACGTGCTTCCGGCACGTCTGAGAGGTGGTTCCGGCATGCGCGACAGGTGATTTCGGAGTGTCCGCCAGGTGGTTCTGGCGTACCCGGCAGGTGATTTTGGCGTGTCCGGCAGGTGTTTCTGGCGAGTCGAGCAGGTGGCTCCGGCATGCTCGGCAGGTGCTTCCGGCGTCTCCGGCACGTGGTTCTGGTGTGTCTGAGAGCTGGTTCCGGCATGTCCGGCAGATGATTCCGGAGTGTCCGCCAAGTGGTTCTGGCATACCCGGCTGGTGATTTGGGCATGTCAGGTAGGTGGTTCCGGCGAGTCGAGCAGGTGGCTCCGGCGTGCTCGGCAGGTTGTTCAGACGGGTCTGGCAGGTGTTTTCCGTCTGTTCGGGGTGTGGTTCCAGCATCTCATGCACATGGTTCTGGCACGTCTGAGATGTGGTTCCGGCCGGCCCGACAGGTGTTTCCACAGTGTCCGCCAAGTGGTACTGGCGTAGTTGGCAGGTGATTTTGGCATGACCGGCAGGTGGTTCCAGCAAGCCCGGCAGGTGATTCCGAAGTGTTCCCCAACTGGTTGTGGCGTAGCCGGCATGTGATTTTTGCGTGTCCGGCAGGTGGTTCTGGCGAGTCGAGCAGGTGGTTCCGGCGTGCTCGGCAGGTGCTTCCGGGGTCATTGGCACGTGGTTCTGGCATATCTGAGAGGTGGTTCCGGCATGCCCGGCAGGTGATTCCGGAGTGTTCGCCAAGTGTTTCCGGCGTAGCCGGCAGGTGAGTTTGCATGTCCAGCGGTCGTTCCGGCGGGTCGAGCCGGTGGTTCCGGCATGTCCGGAAGATGGTTCCGGTCTGTCCGGCAGGTGGTTCTGTGGTGTCCGGCACGAGGTTCAGTCTGAGAGGCTGTGCCGGCATGCCCCTCACGTGATTCCGGCTTGTCCCCGAAGTGGTGCTGGTGTAGCGGGCAGGTGATTTTGGCGTGTCCGGCAGGTGGTTCAGGCGAGTTGAGCAGGTGGTTGCGACGTGCTCGGCAGGTGCTTCCGGCGTCTCCGGCACGTGTTTCTGGCACATCTGACTGGTGGTTCCGGCATGCCCAAAAGTTGATTCCGGTCTGTCCGGTAGGTGGTTCCGGCGTGCACAGCACGTGGTTCTGGTACGTCTCAGAGGTGGTTGCGTATGCCCAACAGGTGATTCCGGACTGTCCGCCACGTGCTTCTGGCACGTCTGAGAGGTGGTTCCAACATGCCCGGCAGGTCATTTCGGAGAGTCGTCCAAGTGGTTCTGGCGTAGCCCGCACGTGATTTTGGCGTGTCCGGCAGGTGGTTCCGCCGTGCTCGGCAGGTGGTTCAGGCATGGCCGTCACGTGGTTCCAGTCTGTCCAGGACGTGTTTCCAGCTTCTCCGGCAGGTGGGTCTGGTACGTCTGAGAGGTGGTTCCGCCATGGCTGGCAGGTGATCCCGGACTGTCCCCCAGGTGGTTCTGGCATAGCCAGCAGTTGATATTGGCCTGTCCGGCAGGTGGTTGCAGCGAGTCGAACAGGTGGCTCCGGTGTTCTTGGCAGGTGGTTCCGGTCTGTCCGGTAGGTGATTCCGGCGTGTCTGGCACGTGTTTCCGGCATGCGCGGCAGGATATTCCGTAGTGTCCGCCAGGTGGTTCTGGCATACCCGGCAGGTGATTTTGGCGTGTCCAGCAGGTGTTTCTGGCGAGTCGAGCAGGTGGCTCCGGCGTGCTCGGCAGGTTGTTCAGACGGGTCTGGCAGGTGTTTTCCGTCTGTTCGGGGTGTGGTTCCAGCATCTCATGCACATGGTTCTGGCACGTCTGAGATGTGGTTCCGGCCGGCCCGACAGGTGTTTCCACAGTGTCCGCCAAGTTGTACTGGCGTAGTTGTCAGGTGATTTTGGCATGACCGGCAGGTGGTTCCAGCAAGCCTGGCAGGTGATTCCAAAGTGTTCACCAACTGGTTGTGGCGTAGCCGGCAGGTGATTTTGGCGTGTCCGGCAGGTTGTTCCGCCGTGCTCGGCAGGTGGTTCAGGCATGGCCGTCACGTGGTTCCAGTCTGTCCAGGACGTGTTTCCAGGTTCTCCGGCAGGTGGTTCTGGTACGTCTGAGAGGTGGTTCCGCCATGGCTGGCAGGTGATCCCGGACCGTCCCCCAGGTGGTTCTGGCATAGCCAGCAGTTGATATTGGCCTGTCCGGCAGGTGGTTCCAGCGAGTCGAACAGGTGGCTCCGGCGTTCTTGGCAGGTGGTTCCGGTCTGTCCGGTAGGTGTTTCCGGCGTGTCTGGCACGTGCTTCCGGCATGCGCGGCAGGTGATTCCGTAGTGTCCGCCAGGTGGTTCTGGCATACCCGGCAGGTGATTTTGGCGTGGCCGGCAGGTGTTTCTGGCGAGTCGAGCAGGTGGCTCCGGCATGCTCGGCAGGTGCTTCCGGCGTCTCCGGCACTTGGTTCTGGTGTGTCTGAGAGCTGGTTCCGGCATGTCCGGCAGGTGATTCCGGAGTGTCCGCCAAGTGGTTCTGGCATACCCAGCAGGTGATTTTGGCGTGTCAGGGAGGTGGTACCGGTGAGTCGAGCAGGTGGTTCCGGCGTGCTCGGCAGTTGGTTCAGGCGGTTCTGGCAGGTGGTATCCGTCTGTTCGGGGTGTGGTTCCAGCATCTCATGAACACGTTTCTGGCACGTCTGAGATGTGGTTCCAGCCGGCCCGACAGGTGTTTCCGCAGTGTCCGCCAAGCGGTTCTGGCGTAGTTGGCAGGTGATTTTGGCATGACTGGCAGGTGGTTCCAGCAAGCCTGGCAGGTGATTCCAAAGTGTTCACCAACTGGTTGTGGCGTAGCCGGCAGGTGATTTTTGCGTGATCGGCAGGTGGTTCTGGCGAGTCGAGCAGGTGGTTCCGGCGTGCTCGGCTGGTGCTTCCGGGGTCATTGGCACGGGGTTCTGGCATGTCTGAGAGGTGGTTCCTGCATGCCCGGCAAGTGATTCCGGAGTGTTCGCCAAGTGGTTCTGGCATAGTCGGCAGGTGATTTTGGCATGTCCGGCAGGTGGTTCAGGCGAGTTGAGCAGGTGGTTCCAACGTGCTTGGCAGGTGCTTCCGGCGTCTCCGGCACGTGTTTCTGGCACATCTGACAGGTGGTTCCGGCATGCCCGAAAGGTGATTCCGGTCTGTCCGGTAGGTGGTTCCAGCCTGCACGGCATGTGGTTCTGGTACGTCTCAGAGGTGGTTGCGCATGCCCAACAGGTGATTCCGGACTGTCCGCCACATGGTTCTGGCACGTCTGAGAGGTGGTTCCGGCATGCCCGGCAGGTCATCCCAGAGAGTCCTCCAAGTGGTTCTGGCATAACACGCAGGTGATTTTGGCGTGTCTGGCAGGTTGTTCCGTTGTGCTTGGCAGGTGGTTCAGGCTTGGCCGGCAGGTGGTTCCAGACTGTCCAGGACGTGTTTCCAGCTTCTCCGGCAGGTGGTTCTGGTACGTCTGAGAGGTGGTTCTGCCATGGCTGGCAGGTGATTCCGGACCGTCCCCCAGGTGGTTCTGGCATAGCCAGCAGTTGATATTGGCCTGTCCGGCAGGTGGTTCCAGCGAGTCGAACAGGTGGCTCCGGCGTGCTCGGCAGGTGGTTCCGGTCTGTCCGGTAGGTGATTCCGGCGTGTCCGGCACGTGCTTCCGGCACGTCTGAGAGGTGGTTCCGGCATGCGCGACAGGTGATTTCGGAGTGTCCGCCAGGTGGTTCTGGCGTACCCGGCAGGTGATTTTGGCGTGTCCGGCAGGTGTTTCTGGCGAGTCGAGCAGGTGGCTCCGGCATGCTCGGCAGGTGCTTCCGGCGTCTCCGGCACGTGGTTCTGGTGTGTCTGAGAGCTGGTTCCGGCATGTCCGGCAGATGATTCCGGAGTGTCCGCCAAGTGGTTCTGGCATACCCGGCTGGTGATTTGGGCATGTCAGGTAGGTGGTTCCGGCGAGTCGAGCAGGTGGCTCCGGCGTGCTCGGCAGGTTGTTCAGACGGGTCTGGCAGGTGTTTTCCGTCTGTTCGGGGTGTGGTTCCAGCATCTCATGCACATGGTTCTGGCACGTCTGAGATGTGGTTCCGGCCGGCCCGACAGGTGTTTCCACAGTGTCCGCCAAGTGGTACTGGCGTAGTTGGCAGGTGATTTTGGCATGACCGGCAGGTGGTTCCAGCAAGCCCGGCAGGTGATTCCGAAGTGTTCCCCAACTGGTTGTGGCGTAGCCGGCAGGTGATTTTTGCGTGTCCGGCAGGTGGTTCTGGCGAGTCGAGCAGGTGGTTCCGTCGTGCTCGGCAGGTGCTTCCGGGGTCATTGGCACGTGGTTCTGGCATATCTGAGAGGTGGTTCCGGCATGCCCGGCAGGTGATTCCGGAGTGTTCGCCAAGTGTTTCCGGCGTAGCCGGCAGGTGAGTTTGCATGTCCAGCGGTCGTTCCGGCGGGTCGAGCCGGTGGTTCCGGCATGTCCGGAAGGTGGTTCCGGTCTGTCCGGCAGGTGGTTCTGTGGTGTCCGGCACGAGGTTCAGTCTGAGAGGCTGTGCCGGCATGCCCCTCACGTGATTCCGGCTTGTCCCCGAAGTGGTGCTGGTGTAGTGGGCAGGTGATTTTGGCGTGTCCGGCAGGTGGTTCAGGCGAGTTGAGCAGGTGGTTGCGACGTGCTCGGCAGGTGCTTCCGGCGTCTCCGGCACGTGTTTCTGGCACATCTGACTGGTGGTTCCGGCATGCCCAAAAGTTGATTCCGGTCTGTCCGGTAGGTGGTTCCGGCGTGCACAGCACGTGGTTCTGGTACGTCTCAGAGGTGGTTGCGTATGCCCAACAGGTGATTCCGGACTGTCCGCCACGTGCTTCTGGCACGTCTGAGAGGTGGTTCCAACATGCCCGGCAGGTCATTTCGGAGAGTCGTCCAAGTGGTTCTGGCGTAGCCCGCACGTGATTTTGGCGTGTCCGGCAGGTGGTTCCGCCGTGCTCGGCAGGTGGTTCAGGCATGGCCGTCACGTGGTTCCAGTCTGTCCAGGACGTGTTTCCAGCTTCTCCGGCAGGTGGGTCTGGTACGTGTGAGAGGTGGTTCCGCCATGGCTGGCAGGTGATCCCGGACTGTCCCCCAGGTGGTTCTGGCATAGCCAGCAGTTGATATTGGCCTGTCCGGCAGGTGGTTGCAGCGAGTCGAACAGGTGGCTCCGGTGTTCTTGGCAGGTGGTTCCGGTCTGTCCGGTAGGTGATTCCGGCGTGTGTGGCACGTGTTTCCGGCATGCGCGGCAAGATATTCCGTAGTGTCCGCCAGGTGGTTCTGGCATACCCGGCAGGTGATTTTGGCGTGTCCGGCAGGTGTTTCTGGCGAGTCGAGCAGGTGGCTCCGGCGTGCTCGGCAGGTTGTTCAGACGGGTCTGGCAGGTGTTTTCCGTCTGTTCGGGGTGTGGTTCCAGCATCTCATGCACATGGTTCTGGCACGTCTGAGATGTGGTTCCGGCCGGCCCGACAGGTGTTTCCACAGTGTCCGCCAAGTTGTACTGGCGTAGTTGTCAGGTGATTTTGGCATGACCGGCAGGTGGTTCCAGCAAGCCTGGCAGGTGATTCCAAAGTGTTCACCAACTGGTTGTGGCGTAGCCGGCAGGTGATTTTGGCGTGTCCGGCAGGTTGTTCCGCCGTGCTCGGCAGGTGGTTCAGGCATGGCCGTCACGTGGTTCCAGTCTGTCCAGGACGTGTTTCCAGGTTCTCCGGCAGGTGGTTCTGGTACGTCTGAGAGGTGGTTCCGCCATGGCTGGCAGGTGATCCCGGACCGTCCCCCAGGTGGTTCTGGCATAGCCAGCAGTTGATATTGGCCTGTCCGGCAGGTGGTTCCAGCGAGTCGAACAGGTGGCTCCGGCGTTCTTGGCAGGTGGTTCCGGTCTGTCCGGTAGGTGTTTCCGGCGTGTCTGGCACGTGCTTCCGGCATGCGCGGCAGGTGATTCCGTAGTGTCCGCCAGGTGGTTCTGGCATACCCGGCAGGTGATTTTGGCGTGGCCGGCAGGTGTTTCTGGCGAGTCGAGCAGGTGGCTCCGGCATGCTCGGCAGGTGCTTCCGGCGTCTCCGGCACTTGGTTCTGGTGTGTCTGAGAGCTGGTTCCGGCATGTCCGGCAGATGATTCCGGAGTGTCCGCCAAGTGGTTCTGGCATACCCAGCAGGTGATTTTGGCGTGTCAGGGAGGTGGTACCGGTGAGTCGAGCAGGTGGTTCCGGCGTGCTCGGCAGGTGGTTCAGGCGGTTCTGGCAGGTGGTATCCGTCTGTTCGGGGTGTGGTTCCAGCATCTCATGAACACGTTTCTGGCACGTCTGAGATGTGGTTCCAGCCGGCCCGACAGGTGTTTCCGCAGTGTCCGCCAAGCGGTTCTGGCGTAGTTGGCAGGTGATTTTGGCATGACTGGCAGGTGGTTCCAGCAAGCCTGGCAGGTGATTCCAAAGTGTTCACCAACTGGTTGTGGCGTAGCCGGCAGGTGATTTTTGCGTGATCGGCAGGTGGTTCTGGCGAGTCGAGCAGGTGGTTCCGGCGTGCTCGGCTGGTGCTTCCGGGGTCATTGGCACGGGGTTCTGGCATGTCTGAGAGGTGGTTCCTGCATGCCCGGCAAGTGATTCCGGAGTGTTCGCCAAGTGGTTCTGGCATAGTCGGCAGGTGATTTTGGCATGTCCGGCAGGTGGTTCAGGCGAGTTGAGCAGGTGGTTCCAACGTGCTTGGCAGGTGCTTCCGGCGTCTCCGGCACGTGTTTCTGGCACATCTGACAGGTGGTTCCGGCATGCCCGAAAGGTGATTCCGGTCTGTCCGGTAGGTGGTTCCAGCCTGCACGGCATGTGGTTCTGGTACGTCTCAGAGGTGGTTGCGCATGCCCAACAGGTGATTCCGGACTGTCCGCCACATGGTTCTGGCACGTCTGAGAGGTGGTTCCGGCATGCCCGGCAGGTCATCCCAGAGAGTCCTCCAAGTGGTTCTGGCATAACACGCAGGTGATTTTGGCGTGTCTGGCAGGTTGTTCCGTTGTGCTTGGCAGGTGGTTCAGGCTTGGCCGGCAGGTGGTTCCAGACTGTCCAGGACGTGTTTCCAGCTTCTCCGGCAGGTGGTTCTGGTACGTCTGAGAGGTGGTTCCGCCATGGCTGGCAGGTGATTCCGGACCGTCCCCCAGGTGGTTCTGGCATAGCCAGCAGTTGATATTGGCCTGTCCGGCAGGTGGTTCCAGCGAGTCGAACAGGTGGCTCCGGCGTGCTCGGCAGGTGGTTCCGGTCTGTCCGGTAGGTGATTCCGGCGTGTCCGGCACGTGCTTCCGGCACGTCTGAGAGGTGGTTCCGGCATGCGCGACAGGTGATTTCGGAGTGTCCGCCAGGTGGTTCTGGCGTACCCGGCAGGTGATTTTGGCGTGTCCGGCAGGTGTTTCTGGCGAGTCGAGCAGGTGGCTCCGGCATGCTCGGCAGGTGCTTCCGGCGTCTCCGGCACGTGGTTCTGGTGTGTCTGAGAGCTGGTTCCGGCATGTCCGGCAGATGATTCCGGAGTGTCCGCCAAGTGGTTCTGGCATACCCGGCTGGTGATTTGGGCATGTCAGGTAGGTGGTTCCGGCGAGTCGAGCAGGTGGCTCCGGCGTGCTCGGCAGGTTGTTCAGACGGGTCTGGCAGGTGTTTTCCGTCTGTTCGGGGTGTGGTTCCAGCATCTCATGCACATGGTTCTGGCACGTCTGAGATGTGGTTCCGGCCGGCCCTACAGGTGTTTCCACAGTGTCCGCCAAGTGGTACTGGTGTAGTTGGCAGGTGATTTTGGCATGACCGGCAGGTGGTTCCAGCAAGCCCGGCAGGTGATTCCGAAGTGTTCCCCAACTGGTTGTGGCGTAGCCGGCAGGTGATTTTTGCGTGTCCGGCAGGTGGTTCTGGCGAGTCGAGCAGGTGGTTCCGGCGTGCTCGGCATGTGCTTCCGGGGTCATTGGCACGTGGTTCTGGCACATCTGAGAGGTGGTTCCGGCATGCCCGGCAGGTGATTCTGGAGTGTTCGCCAAGTGTTTCCAGGGTAGCCGGCAGGTGAGTTTGCATGTCCAGCGGTCGTTCCGGCGGGTCGAGCCGGTGGTTCCGGCGTGTCCGGCAGGTGGTTCCGGTCTGTCCGGCAGGTGGTTCTGTGGTGTCCGGCACGAGGTTCAGTCTGAGAGGCTGTGCCGGCATGCCCCTCACGTGATTCTGGCTTGTCCCCGAAGTGGTGCTGGTGTAGCGGGCAGGTGATTTTGGCGTGTCCGGCAGGTGGTTCAGGCGAGTTGAGCAGGTGGTTGCGACGTGCTCGGCAGGTGCTTCCGGCGTCTCCGGCACGTGTTTCTGGCACATCTGACTGGTGGTTCCGGCATGCCCAAAAGTTGATTCCGGTCTGTCCGGTAGGTGGTTCCGGCGTGAACGGCACGTGGTTCTGGTACGTCTCAGAGGTGGTTGCGTATGCCCAACAGGTGATACCGGACTGTCCGCCACGTGCTTCTGGCACGTCTGAGAGGTGGTTCCAACATGCCCGGCAGGTCATTTCGGAGAGTCGTCCAAGTGGTTCTGGCGTAGCCCGCACGTGATTTTGGCGTGTCCGGCAGGTGGTTCCGCCGTGCTCGGCAGGTGGTTCAGGCATGGCCGTCACGTGGTTCCAGTCTGTCCAGGACGTGTTTCCAGCTTCTCCGGCAGGTGGTTCTGGTACGTCTGAGAGTTGGCTCCGCCATGGCTGGCAGGTGATCCCGGACCGTCCCCCAGGTGGTTCTGGCATAGCCAGCAGTTGATATTGGCCTGTCCGGCAGGTGGTTCCAGCGAGTCGAACAGGTGGCTCCGGCGTTCTTGGCAGGTGGTTCCGGTCTGTCCGGTAGGTGTTTCCGGCGTGTCTGGCACGTGCTTCCGGCATGCGCGGCAGGTGATTCCGTAGTGTCCGCCAGGTGGTTCTGGCATACCCGGCAGGTGATTTTGGCGTGGCCGGCAGGTGTTTCTGGCGAGTCGAGCAGGTGGCTCCGGCATGCTCGGCAGGTGCTTCCGGCGTCTCCGGCACTTGGTTCTGGTGTGTCTGAGAGCTGGTTCCGGCATGTCCGGCAGGTGATTCCGGAGTGTCCGCCAAGTGGTTCTGGCATACCCAGCAGGTGATTTTGGCGTGTCAGGGAGGTGGTACCGGTGAGTCGAGCAGGTGGTTCCGGCGTGCTCGGCAGTTGGTTCAGGCGGTTCTGGCAGGTGGTATCCGTCTGTTCGGGGTGTGGTTCCAGCATCTCATGAACACGTTTCTGGCACGTCTGAGATGTGGTTCCAGCCGGCCCGACAGGTGTTTCCGCAGTGTCCGCCAAGCGGTTCTGGCGTAGTTGGCAGGTGATTTTGGCATGACTGGCAGGTGGTTCCAGCAAGCCTGGCAGGTGATTCCAAAGTGTTCACCAACTGGTTGTGGCGTAGCCGGCAGGTGATTTTTGCGTGATCGGCAGGTGGTTCTGGCGAGTCGAGCAGGTGGTTCCGGCGTGCTCGGCTGGTGCTTCCGGGGTCATTGGCACGGGGTTCTGGCATGTCTGAGAGGTGGTTCCTGCATGCCCGGCAAGTGATTCCGGAGTGTTCGCCAAGTGGTTCTGGCATAGTCGGCAGGTGATTTTGGCATGTCCGGCAGGTGGTTCAGGCGAGTTGAGCAGGTGGTTCCAACGTGCTTGGCAGGTGCTTCCGGCGTCTCCGGCACGTGTTTCTGGCACATCTGACAGGTGGTTCCGGCATGCCCGAAAGGTGATTCCGGTCTGTCCGGTAGGTGGTTCCAGCCTGCACGGCATGTGGTTCTGGTACGTCTCAGAGGTGGTTGCGCATGCCCAACAGGTGATTCCGGACTGTCCGCCACATGGTTCTGGCACGTCTGAGAGGTGGTTCCGGCATGCCCGGCAGGTCATCCCAGAGAGTCCTCCAAGTGGTTCTGGCATAACACGCAGGTGATTTTGGCGTGTCAGGCTGGTTGTTCCGTTGTGCTTGGCAGGTGGTTCAGGCTTGGCCGGCAGGTGGTTCCAGACTGTCCAGGACGTGTTTCCAGCTTCTCCGGCAGGTGGTTCTGGTACGTCTGAGAGGTGGTTCCGCCATGGCTGGCAGGTGATTCCGGACCGTCCCCCAGGTGGTTCTGGCATAGCCAGCAGTTGATATTGGCCTGTCCGGCAGGTGGTTCCAGCGAGTCGAACAGGTGGCTCCGGCGTGCTCGGCAGGTGGTTCCGGTCTGTCCGGTAGGTGATTCCGGCGTGTCCGGCACGTGCTTCCGGCACGTCTGAGAGGTGGTTCCGGCATGCGCGACAGGTGATTTCGGAGTGTCCGCCAGGTGGTTCTGGCGTACCCGGCAGGTGATTTTGGCGTGTCCGGCAGGTGTTTCTGGCGAGTCGAGCAGGTGGCTCCGGCATGCTCGGCAGGTGCTTCCGGCGTCTCCGGCACGTGGTTCTGGTGTGTCTGAGAGCTGGTTCCGGCATGTCCGGCAGATGATTCCGGAGTGTCCGCCAAGTGGTTCTGGCATACCCGGCTGGTGATTTGGGCATGTCAGGTAGGTGGTTCCGGCGAGTCGAGCAGGTGGCTCCGGCGTGCTCGGCAGGTTGTTCAGACGGGTCTGGCAGGTGTTTTCCGTCTGTTCGGGGTGTGGTTCCAGCATCTCATGCACATGGTTCTGGCACGTCTGAGATGTGGTTCCGGCCGGCCCTACAGGTGTTTCCACAGTGTCCGCCAAGTGGTACTGGCGTAGTTGGCAGGTGATTTTGGCATGACCGGCAGGTGGTTCCAGCAAGCCCGGCAGGTGATTCCGAAGTGTTCCCCAACTGGTTGTGGCGTAGCCGGCAGGTGATTTTTGCGTGTCCGGCAGGTGGTTCTGGCGAGTCGAGCAGGTGGTTCCGGCGTGCTCGGCAGGTGCTTCCGGGGTCATTGGCACGTGGTTCTGGCATATCTGAGAGGTGGTTCCGGCATGCCCGGCAGGTGATTCCGGAGTGTTCGCCAAGTGTTTCCGGCGTAGCCGGCAGGTGAGTTTGCATGTCCAGCGGTCGTTCCGGCGGGTCGAGCCGGTGGTTCCGGCATGTCCGGAAGGTGGTTCCGGTCTGTCCGGCAGGTGGTTCTGTGGTGTCCGGCACGAGGTTCAGTCTGAGAGGCTGTGCCGGCATGCCCCTCACGTGATTCCGGCTTGTCCCCGAAGTGGTGCTGGTGTAGCGGGCAGGTGATTTTGGCGTGTCCGGCAGGTGGTTCAGGCGAGTTGAGCAGTTGGTTGCGACGTGCTCGGCAGGTGCTTCCGGCGTCTCCGGCACGTGTTTCTGGCACATCTGACTGGTGGTTCCGGCATGCCCAAAAGTTGATTCCGGTCTGTCCGGTAGGTGGTTCCGGCGTGCACGGCACGTGGTTCTGGTACGTCTCAGAGGTGGTTGCGTATGCCCAACAGGTGATTCCGGACTGTCCGCCACGTGCTTCTGGCACGTCTGAGAGGTGGTTCCAACATGCCCGGCAGGTCATTTCGGAGAGTCGTCCAAGTGGTTCTGGCGTAGCCCGCACGTGATTTTGGCGTGTCCGGCAGGTGGTTCCGCCGTGCTCGGCAGGTGGTTCAGGCATGGCCGTCACGTGGTTCCAGTCTGTCCAGGACGTGTTTCCAGCTTCTCCGGCAGGTGGTTCTGGTACGTCTGAGAGGTGGTTCCGCCATGGCTGGCAGGTGATCCCGGACTGTCCCCCAGGTGGTTCTGGCATAGCCAGCAGTTGATATTGGCCTGTCCGGCAGGTGGTTGCAGCGAGTCGAACAGGTGGCTCCGGTGTTCTTGGCAGGTGGTTCCGGTCTGTCCGGTAGGTGATTCCGGCGTGTCTGGCACGTGTTTCCGGCATGCGCGGCAGGATATTCCGTAGTGTCCGCCAGGTGGTTCTGGCATACCCGGCAGGTGATTTTGGCGTGTCCGGCAGGTGTTTCTGGCGAGTCGAGCAGGTGGCTCCGGCGTGCTCGGCAGGTTGTTCAGACGGGTCTGGCAGGTGTTTTCCATCTGTTCGGGGTGTGGTTCCAGCATCTCATGCACATGGTTCTGGCACGTCTGAGATGTGGTTCCGGCCGGCCCGACAGGTGTTTCCACAGTGTCCGCCAAGTTGTACTGGCGTAGTTGTCAGGTGATTTTGGCATGACCGGCAGGTGGTTCCAGCAAGCCTGGCAGGTGATTCCAAAGTGTTCACCAACTGGTTGTGGCGTAGCCGGCAGGTGATTTTGGCGTGTCCGGCAGGTTGTTCCGCCGTGCTCGGCAGGTGGTTCAGGCATGGCCGTCACGTGGTTCCAGTCTGTCCAGGACGTGTTTCCAGGTTCTCCGGCAGGTGGTTCTGGTACGTCTGAGAGGTGGTTCCGCCATGGCTGGCAGGTGATCCCGGACCGTCCCCCAGGTGGTTCTGGCATAGCCAGCAGTTGATATTGGCCTGTCCGGCAGGTGGTTCCAGCGAGTCGAACAGGTGGCTCCGGCGTTCTTGGCAGGTGGTTCCGGTCTGTCCGGTAGGTGTTTCCGGCGTGTCTGGCACGTGCTTCCGGCATGCGCGGCAGGTGATTCCGTAGTGTCCGCCAGGTGGTTCTGGCATACCCGGCAGGTGATTTTGGCGTGGCCGGCAGGTGTTTCTGGCGAGTCGAGCAGGTGGCTCCGGCATGCTCGGCAGGTGCTTCCGGCGTCTCCGGCACTTGGTTCTGGTGTGTCTGAGAGCTGGTTCCGGCATGTCCGGCAGATGATTCCGGAATGTCCGCCAAGTGGTTCTGGCATACCCAGCAGGTGATTTTGGCGTGTCAGGGAGGTGGTACCGGTGAGTCGAGCAGGTGGTTCCGGCGTGCTCGGCAGGTGGTTCAGGCGGTTCTGGCAGGTGGTATCCGTTTGTTCGGGGTGTGGTTCCAGCATCTCATGAACACGTTTCTGGCACGTCTGAGATGTGGTTCCAGCCGGCCCGACAGGTGTTTCCGCAGTGTCCGCCAAGCGGTTCTGGCGTAGTTGGCAGGTGATTTTGGCATGACTGGCAGGTGGTTCCAGCAAGCCTGGCAGGTGATTCCAAAGTGTTCCCCAACTCGTTGTGGCGTAGCCGGCAGGTGATTTTTGCGTGATCGGCAGGTGGTTCTGGCGAGTCGAGCAGGTGGTTCCGGCGTGCTTGGCTGGTGCTTCCGGGGTCATTGGCACGGGGTTCTGGCATGTCTGAGAGGTGGTTCCTGCATGCCCGGCAAGTGATTCCGGAGTGTTCGCCAAGTGGTTCTGGCATAGTCGGCAGGTGATTTTGGCATGTCCGGCAGGTGGTTCAGGCGAGTTGAGCAGGTGGTTCCAACGTGCTTGGCAGGTGCTTCCGGCGTCTCCGGCACGTGTTTCTGGCACATCTGACAGGTGGTTCCGGCATGCCCGAAAGGTGATTCCGGTCTGTCCGGTAGGTGGTTCCAGCCTGCACGGCATGTGGTTCTGGTACGTCTCAGAGGTGGTTGCGCATGCCCAACAGGTGATTCCGGACTGTCCGCCACATGGTTCTGGCACGTCTGAGAGGTGGTTCCGGCATGCCCGGCAGGTCATCCCAGAGAGTCCTCCAAGTGGTTCTGGCATAACACGCAGGTGATTTTGGCGTGTCTGGCAGGTTGTTCCGTTGTGCTTGGCAGGTGGTTCAGGCTTGGCCGGCAGGTGGTTCCAGACTGTCCAGGACGTGTTTCCAGCTTCTCCGGCAGGTGGTTCTGGTACGTCTGAGAGGTGGTTCCGCCATGGCTGGCAGGTGATTCCGGACCGTCCCCCAGGTGGTTCTGGCATAGCCAGCAGTTGATATTGGCCTGTCCGGCAGGTGGTTCCAGCGAGTCGAACAGGTGGCTCCGGCGTGCTCGACAGGTGGTTCCGGTCTGTCCGGTAGGTGATTCCGGCGTGTCCGGCACGTGCTTCCGGCACGTCTGAGAGGTGGTTCCGGCATGCGCGACAGGTGATTTCGGAGTGTCCGCCAGGTGGTTCTGGCGTACCCGGCAGGTGATTTTGGCGTGTCCGGCAGGTGTTTCTGGCGAGTCGAGCAGGTGGCTCCAGCATGCTCGGCAGGTGCTTCCGGCGTCTCCGGCACGTGGTTCTGGTGTGTCTGAGAGCTGGTTCCGGCATGTCCGGCAGATGATTCCGGAGTGTCCGCCAAGTGGTTCTGGCATACCCGGCTGGTGATTTGGGCATGTCAGGTAGGTGGTTCCGGCGAGTCGAGCAGGTGGCTCCGGCGTGCTCGGCAGGTGGTTCAGACGGGTCTGGCAGGTGTTTTCCGTCTGTTCGGGGTGTGGTTCCAGCATCTCATGCACATGGTTCTGGCACGTCTGAGATGTGGTTCCGGCCGGCCCGACAGGTGTTTCCACAGTGTCCGCCAAGTGGTACTGGCGTAGTTGGCAGGTGATTTTGGCATGACCGGCAGGTGGTTCCAGCAAGCCCGGCAGGTGATTCCGAAGTGTTCCCCAACTGGTTGTGGCGTAGCCGGCAGGTGATTTTTGCGTGTCCGGCAGGTGGTTCTGGCGAGTCGAGCAGGTGGTTCCGGCGTGCTCGGCAGGTGCTTCCGGGGTCATTGGCACGTGGTTCTGGCATATCTGAGAGGTGGTTCCGGCATGCCCGGCAGGTGATTCCGGAGTGTTCGCCAAGTGTTTCCGGCGTAGCCGGCAGGTGAGTTTGCATGTCCAGCGGTCGTTCCGGCAGGTCGAGCCGGTGGTTCCGGCATGTCCGGAAGGTGGTTCCGGTCTGTCCAGCAGGTGGTTCTGTGGTGTCCGGCACGAGGTTCAGTCTGAGAGGCTGTGCCGGCATGCCCCTCACGTGATTCCGGCTTGTCCCCGAAGTGGTGCTGGTGTAGCGGGCAGGTGATTTTGGCGTGTCCGGCAGGTGGTTCAGGCGAGTTGAGCAGGTGGTTGCGACGTGCTCGGCAGGTGCTTCCGGCGTCTCCGGCACGTGTTTCTGGCACATCTGACTGGTGGTTCCGGCATGCCCAAAAGTTGATTCCGGTCTGTCCGGTAGGTGGTTCCGGCGTGCACGGCACGTGGTTCTGGTACGTCTCAGAGGTGGTTGCGTATGCCCAACAGGTGATTCCGGACTGTCCGCCACGTGCTTCTGGCACGTCTGAGAGGTGGTTCCAACATGCCCGGCAGGTCATTTCGGAGAGTCGTCCAAGTGGTTCTGGCGTAGCCCGCAGGTGATTTTGGCGTGTCCGGCAGGTGGTTCCGCCGTGCTCGGCAGGTGGTTCAGGCATGGCCGTCACGTGGTTCCAGTCTGTCCAGGACGTGTTTCCAGCTTCTCCGGCAGGTGGGTCTGGTACGTCTGAGAGGTGGTTCCGCCATGGCTGGCAGGTGATCCCGGACTGTCCCCCAGGTGGTTCTGGCATAGCCAGCAGTTGATATTGGCCTGTCCGGCAGGTGGTTCCAGCGAGTCGAACAGGTGGCTCCGGTGTTCTTGGCAGGTGGTTCCGGTCTGTCCGGTAGGTGATTCCGGCGTGTCTGGCACGTGCTTCCGGCATGCGCGGCAGGATATTCCGTAGTGTCCGCCAGGTGGTTCTGGCATACCCGGCAGGTGATTTTGGCGTGTCCGGCAGGTGTTTCTGGCGAGTCGAGCAGGTGGCTCCGGCGTGCTCGGCAGGTTGTTCAGACGGGTCTGGCAGGTGTTTTCCGTCTGTTCGGGGTGTGGTTCCAGCATCTCATGCACATGGTTCTGGCACGTCTGAGATGTGGTTCCGGCCGGCCCGACAGGTGTTTCCACAGTGTCCGCCAAGTTGTACTGGCGTAGTTGTCAGGTGATTTTGGCATGACCGGCTGGTGGTTCCAGCAAGCCTGGCAGGTGATTCCAAAGTGTTCACCAACTGGTTGTGGCGTAGCCGGCAGGTGATTTTTGCGTGATCGGCAGGTGGTTCTGGCGAGTCGAGCAGGTGGTTCCGGCGTGCTCGGCTGGTGCTTCCGGGGTCATTGGCACGGGGTTCTGGCATGTCTGAGAGGTGGTTCCTGCATGCCCGGCAAGTGATTCCGGAGTGTTCGCCAAGTGGTTCTGGCATACTCGGCAGGTGCTTTTGGCATGTCCGGCAGGAGGTTCAGGCGAGTTGAGCAGGTGGTTCCAACGTGCTTGGCAGGTGCTTCCGGCATCTCCGGCACGTGTTTCTTGCACATCTGACAGGTGGTTCCGGCATGCCCGAAAGGTGATTCCGGTCTGTCCGGTAGGTGGGTCCAGCCTGCACGGCATGTGGTTCTGGTACGTCTCAGAGATGGTTGCGCATGCCCAACAGGTGATTCCGGACTGTCCGCCACATGGTTCTGGCACGTCTGAGAGGTGGTTCCGTCATGCCCGGCAGGTCATCCCAGAGAGTCCTCCAAGTGGTTCTGGCATAACACGCAGGTGATTTTGGCATGTCTGGCAGGTTGTTCCGTTGTGCTTGGCAGGTGGTTCAGGCTTGGCCGGCAGGTGGTTCCAGACTGTCCAGGACGTGTTTCCAGCTTCACCGGCAGGTGGTTCTGGTACGTCTGAGAGGTGGTTCCGCCATGGCTGGCAGGTGATTCCGGACCGTCCCCGAGGTGGTTCTGGCATAGCCAGCAGTTGATATTGGCCTGTCCAGCAGGTGGTTCCAGCGAGTCGAACAGGTGGCTCCGGCGTGCTCGACAGGTGATTCCGGCGTGTCCGGCACGTGCTTCCGGCACGTCTGAGAGGTGGTTCCGGCATGCGCGACAGGTGATTTCGGAGTGTCCGCCAGGTGGTTCTGGCGTACCCGGCAGGTGATTTTGGCGTGTCCGGCAGGTGTTTCTGGCGAGTCGAGCAGGTCGCTCCGGCATGCTCGCCAGGTGCTTCCGGCGTCTCCGGCACGTGGTTCTGGTGTGTCTGAGAGCTGGTTCTGGCATGTCCGGCAGATGATTCCGGAGTGTCCGCCAAGTGGTTCTGGCATACCCGGCGGCTGATTTGGGCATGTCAGGTAGGTGGTTCCGGCGAGTCGAGCAGGTGGCTCCGGCGTGCTCGGCAGGTTGTTCAGACGGGTCTGGCAGGTGTTTTCCGTCTGTTCGGGGTGTGGTTCCAGCATCTCATGCACATGGTTGTGGCACGTCTGAGATGTGGTTCCGGCCGGCCCTACAGGTGTTTCCACAGTGTCCGCCAAGTGGTACTGGCGTAGTTGGCAGGTGATTTTGGCATGACCGGCAGGTGGTTCCAGCAAGCCCGGCAGGTGATTCCGAAGTGTTCCCCAACTCGTTGTGGCGTAGCCGGCAGGTGATTTTTGCGTGTCCGGCAGGTGGTTCTGGCGAGTCGAGCAGGTGGTTCCGGCGTGCTCGGCAGGTGCTTCCGGGGTCATTGGCACGTGGTTCTGGCATATCTGAGAGGTGGTTCCGGCATGCCCGGCAGGTGATTCTGGAGTGTTCGCCAAGTGTTTCCAGGGTAGCCGGCAGGTGAGTTTGCATGTCCAGCGGTCGTTCCGGCGGGTCGAGCCGGTGGTTCCGGCGTGTCCGGCAGGTGGTTCCGGTCTGTCCGGCAGGTGGTTCTGTGGTGTCCGGCACGAGGTTCAGTCTGAGAGGCTGTGCCGGCATGCCCCTCACGTGATTCCGGCTTGTCCCCGAAGTGGTGCTGGTGTAGCGGGCAGGTGATTTTGGCGTGTCCGGCAGGTGGTTCAGGCGAGTTGAGCAGGTGGTTGCGACGTGCTCGGCAGGTGCTTCCGGCGTCTCCGGCACGGGTTTCTGGCACATCTGACTGGTGGTTCCGGCATGCCCAAAAGTTGATTCCGGTCTGTCCGGTAGGTGGTTCCGGCGTGCACAGCACGTGGTTCTGGTACGTGTCAGAGGTGGTTGCGTATGCCCAACAGGTGATTCCGGACAGTCCGCCACGTGCTTCTGGCACGTCTGAGAGGTGGTTCCAACATGCCCGGCATGTCATTTCGGAGAGTCGTCCAAGTGGTTCTGGCATAGCCCAAAGATGATTTTGGCGTGTCCGGCAGGTGGTTCCGCCGTGCTCGGCAGGTGGTTCAGGCATGGCCGTCACGTGGTTCCAGTCTGTCCAGGACGTGTTTCCAGCTTCTCCGGCAGGTGGTTCTGGTACGTCTGAGAGGTGGTTCCGCCATGGCTGGCAGGTGATCCCGGACCGTCCCCCAGGTGGTTCTGCCATAGCCAGCAGTTGATATTGGCCTGTCCGGCAGGTGGTTCCAGCGAGTTGAACAGGTGGCTCCGGCGTTCTTGGCAGGTGGTTCCGGTCTGTCCGGTAGGTGTTTCGGGCGTGTCTGGCACGTGCTTCCGGCATGCGCGGCAGGTGATTCCGTAGTGTCCGCCAGGTGGTTCTGGCATACCCGGCAGGTGATTTTGGCGTGGCCGGCAGGTGTTTCTGGCGAGTCGAGCAGGTGGCTCCGGCATGCTCGGCAGGTGCTTCCGGCGTCTCCGGCACTTGGTTCTGGTGTGTCTGAGAGCTGGTTCCGGCATGTCCGGCAGATGATTCCGGAGTGTCCGCCAAGTGGTTCTGGCATACCCAGCAGGTGATTTTGGCGTGTCAGGGAGGTGGTACCGGTGAGTCGAGCAGGTGGTTCCGGCGTGCTCGGCAGTTGGTTCAGGCGGTTCTGGCAGGTGGTATCCGTCTGTTCGGGGTGTGGTTCCAGCATCTCATGAACACGTTTCTGGCACGTCTGAGATGTGGTTCCAGCCGGCCCGACAGGTGTTTCCGCAGTGTCCGCCAAGCGGTTCTGGCGTAGTTGGCAGGTGATTTTGGCATGAGTGGCAGGTGGTTCCAGCAAGCCTGGCAGGTGATTCCAAAGTGTTCACCAACTGGTTGTGGCGTAGCCGGCAGGTGATTTTTGCGTGATCGGCAGGTGGTTCTGGCGAGTCGAGCAGGTGGTTCCGGCGTGCTCGGCTGGTGCTTCCGGGGTCATTGGCACGGGGTTCTGGCATGTCTGAGAGGTGGTTCCTGCATGCCCGGCAAGTGATTCCGGAGTGTTCGCCAAGTGGTTCTGGCATAGTCGGCAGGTGATTTTGGCATGTCCGGCAGGTGGTTCAGGCGAGTTGAGCAGGTGGTTCCAACGTGCTTGGCAGGTGCTTCCGGCGTCTCCGGCACGTGTTTCTGGCACATCTGACAGGTGGTTCCGGCATGCCCGAAAGGTGATTCCGGTCTGTCCGGTAGGTGGTTCCAGCCTGCACGGCATGTGGTTCTGGTACGTCTCAGAGGTGGTTGCGCATGCCCAACAGGTGATTCCGGACTGTCCGCCACATGGTTCTGGCACGTCTGAGAGGTGGTTCCGGCATGCCCGGCAGGTCATCCCAGAGAGTCCTCCAAGTGGTTCTGGCATAACACGCAGGTGATTTTGGCGTGTCTGGCAGGTTGTTCCGTTGTGCTTGGCAGGTGGTTCAGGCTTGGCCGGCAGGTGGTTCCAGACTGTCCAGGACGTGTTTCCAGCTTCTCCGGCAGGTGGTTCTGGTACGTCTGAGAGGTGGTTCCGCCATGGCTGGCAGGTGATTCCGGACCGTCCCCCAGGTGGTTCTGGCATAGCCAGCAGTTGATATTGGCCTGTCCGGCAGGTGGTTCCAGCGAGTCGAACAGGTGGCTCCGGCGTGCTCGGCAGGTGGTTCCGGTCTGTCCGGTAGGTGATTCCGGCGTGTCCGGCACGTGCTTCCGGCACGTCTGAGAGGTGGTTCCGGCATGCGCGACAGGTGATTTCGGAGTGTCCGCCAGGTGGTTCTGGCGTACCCGGCAGGTGATTTTGGCGTGTCCGGCAGGTGTTTCTGGCGAGTCGAGCAGGTGGCTCCGGCATGCTCGGCAGGTGCTTCCGGCGTCTCCGGCACGTGGTTCTGGTGTGTCTGAGAGCTGGTTCCGGCATGTCCGGCAGATGATTCCGGAGTGTCCGCCAAGTGGTTCTGGCATACCCGGCTGGTGATTTGGGCATGTCAGGTAGGTGGTTCCGGCGAGTCGAGCAGGTGGCTCCGGCGTGCTCGGCAGGTTGTTCAGACGGGTCTGGCAGGTGTTTTCCGTCTGTTCGGGGTGTGGTTCCAGCATCTCATGCACATGGTTCTGGCACGTCTGAGATGTGGTTCCGGCCGGCCCGACAGGTGTTTCCACAGTGTCCGCCAAGTGGTACTGGCGTAGTTGGCAGGTGATTTTGGCATGACCGGCAGGTGGTTCCAGCAAGCCCGGCAGGTGATTCCGAAGTGTTCCCCAACTGGTTGTGGCGTAGCCGGCAGGTGATTTTTGCGTGTCCGGCAGGTGGTTCTGGCGAGTCGAGCAGGTGGTTCCGGCGTGCTCGGCATGTGCTTCCGGGGTCATTGGCACGTGGTTCTGGCATATCTGAGAGGTGGTTCCGGCATGCCCGGCAGGTGATTCTGGAGTGTTCGCCAAGTGTTTCCAGGGTAGCCGGCAGGTGAGTTTGCATGTCCAGCGGTCGTTCCGGCGGGTCGAGCCGGTGGTTCCGGCGTGTCCGGCAGGTGGTTCCGGTCTGTCCGGCAGGTGGTTCTGTGGTGTCCGGCACGAGGTTCAGTCTGAGAGGCTGTGCCGGCATGCCCCTCACGTGATTCTGGCTTGTCCCCGAAGTGGTGCTGGTGTAGCGGGCAGGTGATTTTGGCGTGTCCGGCAGGTGGTTCAGGCGAGTTGAGCAGGTGGTTGCGACGTGCTCGGCAGGTGCTTCCGGCGTCTCCGGCACGTGTTTCTGGCACATCTGACTGGTGGTTCCGGCATGCCCAAAAGTTGATTCCGGTCTGTCCGGTAGGTGGTTCCGGCGTGCACGGCACGTGGTTCTGGTACGTCTCAGAGGTGGTTGCGTATGCCCAACAGGTGATTCCGGACTGTCCGCCACGTGCTTCTGGCACGTCTGAGAGGTGGTTCCAACATGCCCGGCAGGTCATTTCGGAGAGTCGTCCAAGTGGTTCTGGCGTAGCCCGCACGTGATTTTGGCGTGTCCGGCAGGTGGTTCCGCCGTGCTCGGCAGGTGGTTCAGGCATGGCCGTCACGTGGTTCCAGTCTGTCCAGGACGTGTTTCCAGCTTCTCCGGCAGGTGGTTCTGGTACGTCTGAGAGGTGGCTCCGCCATGGCTGGCAGGTGATCCCGGACCGTCCCCCAGGTGGTTCTGGCATAGCCAGCAGTTGATATTGGCCTGTCCGGCAGGTGGTTCCAGCGAGTCGAACAGGTGGCTCCGGCGTTCTTGGCAGGTGGTTCCGGTCTGTCCGGTAGGTGTTTCCGGCGTGTCTGGCACGTGCTTCCGGCATGCGCGGCAGGTGATTCCGTAGTTTCCGCCAGGTGGTTCTGGCATACCCGGCAGGTGATTTTGGCGTGGCCGGCAGGTGTTTCTGGCGAGTCGAGCAGGTGGCTCCGGCATGCTCGGCAGGTGCTTCCGGCGTCTCCGGCCCTTGGTTCTGGTGTGTCTGAGAGCTGGTTCCGGCATGTCCGGCAGATGATTCCGGAGTGTCCGCCAAGTGGTTCTGGCATACCCAGCAGGTGATTTTGGCGTGTCTGGGAGGTGGTACCGGTGAGTCGAGCAGGTGGTTCCGGCGTGCTCGGCAGTTGGTTCAGGCGGTTCTGGCAGGTGGTATCCGTCTGTTCGGGGTGTGGTTCCAGCATCTCATGAACACGTTTCTGGCACGTCTGAGATGTGGTTCCAGCCGGCCCGACAGGTGTTTCCGCAGTGTCCGCCAAGCGGTTCTGGCGTAGTTGGCAGGTGATTTTGGCATGACTGGCAGGTGGTTCCAGCAAGCCTGGCAGGTGATTCCAAAGTGTTCACCAACTGGTTGTGGCGTAGCCGGCAGGTGATTTTTGCGTGATCGGCAGGTGGTTCTGGCGAGTCGAGCAGGTGGTTCCGGCGTGCTCGGCTGGTGCTTCCGGGGTCATTGGCACGGGGTTCTGGCATGTCTGAGAGGTGGTTCCTGCATGCCCGGCAAGTGATTCCGGAGTGTTCGCCAAGTGGTTCTGGCATAGTCGGCAGGTGATTTTGGCATGTCCGGCAGGTGGTTCAGGCGAGTTGAGCAGGTGGTTCCAACGTGCTTGGCAGGTGCTTCCGGCGTCTCCGGCACGTGTTTCTGGCACATCTGACAGGTGGTTCCGGCATGCCCGAAAGGTGATTCCGGTCTGTCCGGTAGGTGGTTCCAGCCTGCACGGCATGTGGTTCTGGTACGTCTCAGAGGTGGTTGCGCACGCGCAACAGGTGATTCCGGACTGTCCGCCACATGGTTCTGGCACGTCTGAGAGGTGGTTCCGGCATGCCCGGCAGGTCATCCCAGAGAGTCCTCCAAGTGGTTCTGGCATAACACGCAGGTGATTTTGGCGTGTCTGGCAGGTTGTTCCGTTGTGCTTGGCAGGTGGTTCAGGCTTGGCCGGCAGGTGGTTCCAGACTGTCCAGGACGTGTTTCCAGCTTCTCCGGCAGGTGGTTCTGGTACGTCTGAGAGGTGGTTCCGCCATGGCTGGCAGGTGATTCCGGACCGTCCCCCAGGTGGTTCTGGCATAGCCAGCAGTTGATATTGGCCTGTCCGGCAGGTGGTTCCAGCGAGTCGAACAGGTGGCTCCGGCGTGCTCGGCAGGTGGTTCCGGTCTGTCCGGTAGGTGATTCCGGCGTGTCCGGCACGTGCTTCCGGCACGTCTGAGAGGTGGTTCCGGCATGCGCGACAGGTGATTTCGGAGTGTCCGCCAGGTGGTTCTGGCGTACCCGGCAGGTGATTTTGGCGTGTCCGGCAGGTGTTTCTGGCGAGTCGAGCAGGTGGCTCCGGCATGCTCGGCAGGTGCTTCCGGCGTCTCCGGCACGTGGTTCTGGTGTGTCTGAGAGCTGGTTCCGGCATGTCCGGCAGATGATTCCGGAGTGTCCGCCAAGTGGTTCTGGCATACCCGGCTGGTGATTTGGGCATGTCAGGTAGGTGGTTCCGGCGAGTCGAGCTGGTGGCTCCGGCGTGCTCGGCAGGTTGTTCAGACGGGTCTGGCAGGTGTTTTCCGTCTGTTCGGGGTGTGGTTCCAGCATCTCATGCACATGGTTCTGGCACGTCTGAGATGTGGTTCCGGCCGGCCCTACAGGTGTTTCCACAGTGTCCGCCAAGTGGTACTGGCGTAGTTGGCAGGTGATTTTGGCATGACCGGCAGGTGGTTCCAGCAAGCCCGGCAGGTGATTCCGAAGTGTTCCCCAACTGGTTGTGGCGTAGCCGGCAGGTGATTTTTGCGTGTCCGGCAGGTGGTTCTGGCGAGTCGAGCAGGTGGTTCCGGCGTGCTCGGCATGTGCTTCCGGGGTCATTGGCACGTGGTTCTGGCATATCTGAGAGGTGGTTCCGGCATGCCCGGCAGGTGATTCTGGAGTGTTCGCCAAGTGTTTCCAGGGTAGCCGGCAGGTGAGTTTGCATGTCCAGCGGTCGTTCCGGCGGGTCGAGCCGGTGGTTCCGGCGTGTCCGGAAGGTGGTTCCGGTCTGTCCGGCAGGTGGTTCTGTGGTGTCCGGCACGAGGTTCAGTCTGAGAGGCTGTGCCGGCATGCCCCTCACGTGATTCTGGCTTGTCCCCGAAGTGGTGCTGGTGTAGCGGGCAGGTGATTTTGGCGTGTCCGGCAGGTGGTTCAGGCGAGTTGAGCAGGTGGTTGCGACGTGCTCGGCAGGTGCTTCCGGCGTCTCCGGCACGTGTTTCTGGCACATCTGACTGGTGGTTCCGGCATGCCCAAAAGTTGATTCCGGTCTGTCCGGTAGGTGGTTCCGGCGTGCACGGCACGTGGTTCTGGTACGTCTCAGAGGTGGTTGCGTATGCCCAACAGGTGATTCCGGACTGTCCGCCACGTGCTTCTGGCACGTCTGAGAGGTGGTTCCAACATGCCCGGCAGGTCATTTCGGAGAGTCGTCCAAGTGGTTCTGGCGTAGCCCGCACGTGATTTTGGCGTGTCCGGCAGGTGGTTCCGCCGTGCTCGGCAGGTGGTTCAGGCATGGCCGTCACGTGGTTCCAGTCTGTCCAGGACGTGTTTCCAGCTTCTCCGGCAGGTGGTTCTGGTACGTCTGAGAGGTGGCTCCGCCATGGCTGGCAGGTGATCCCGGACCGTCCCCCAGGTGGTTCTGGCATAGCCAGCAGTTGATATTGGCCTGTCCGGCAGGTGGTTCCAGCGAGTCGAACAGGTGGCTCCGGCGTTCTTGGCAGGTGGTTCCGGTCTGTCCGGTAGGTGTTTCCGGCGTGTCTGGCACGTGCTTCCGGCATGCGCGGCAGGTGATTCCGTAGTGTCCGCCAGGTGGTTCTGGCATACCCGGCAGGTGATTTTGGCGTGGCCGGCAGGTGTTTCTGGCGAGTCGAGCAGGTGGCTCCGGCATGCTCGGCAGGTGCTTCCGGCGTCTCCGGCACTTGGTTCTGGTGTGTCTGAGAGCTGGTTCCGGCATGTCCGGCAGATGATTCCGGAGTGTCCGCCAAGTGGTTCTGGCATACCCAGCAGGTGATTTTGGCGTGTCAGGGAGGTGGTACCGGTGAGTCGAGCAGGTGGTTCCGGCGTGCTCGGCAGTTGGTTCAGGCGGTTCTGGCAGGTGGTATCCGTCTGTTCGGGGTGTGGTTCCAGCATCTCATGAACACGTTTCTGGCACGTCTGAGATGTGGTTCCAGCCGGCCCGACAGGTGTTTCCGCAGTGTCCGCCAAGCGGTTCTGGCGTAGTTGGCAGGTGATTTTGGCATGAGTGGCAGGTGGTTCCAGCAAGCCTGGCAGGTGATTCCAAAGTGTTCACCAACTGGTTGTGGCGTAGCCGGCAGGTGATTTTTGCGTGATCGGCAGGTGGTTCTGGCGAGTCGAGCAGGTGGTTCCGGCGTGCTCGGCTGGTGCTTCCGGGGTCATTGGCACGGGGTTCTGGCATGTCTGAGAGGTGGTTCCTGCATGCCCGGCAAGTGATTCCGGAGTGTTCGCCAAGTGGTTCTGGCATAGTCGGCAGGTGATTTTGGCATGTCCGGCAGGTGGTTCAGGCGAGTTGAGCAGGTGGTTAAAACGTGCTTGGCAGGTGCTTCCGGCGTCTCCGGCACGTGTTTCTGGCACATCTGACAGGTGGTTCCGGCATGCCCGAAAGGTGATTCCGGTCTGTCCGGTAGGTGGTTCCAGCCTGCACGGCATGTGGTTCTGGTACGTCTCAGAGGTGGTTGCGCATGCCCAACAGGTGATTCCGGACTGTCCGCCACATGGTTCTGGCACGTCTGAGAGGTGGTTCCGGCATGCCCGGCAGGTCATCCCAGAGAGTCCTCCAAGTGGTTCTGGCATAACACGCAGGTGATTTTGGCGTGTCTGGCAGGTTGTTCCGTTGTGCTTGGCAGGTGGTTCAGGCTTGGCCGGCAGGTGGTTCCAGACTGTCCAGGACGTGTTTCCAGCTTCTCCGGCAGGTGGTTCTGGTACGTCTGAGAGGTGGTTCCGCCATGGCTGGCAGGTGATTCCGGACCGTCCCCCAGGTGGTTCTGGCATAGCCAGCAGTTGATATTGGCCTGTCCGGCAGGTGGTTCCAGCGAGTCGAACAGGTGGCTCCGGCGTGCTCGGCAGGTGGTTCCGGTCTGTCCGGTAGGTGATTCCGGCGTGTCCGGCACGTGCTTCCGGCACGTCTGAGAGGTGGTTCCGGCATGCGCGACAGGTGATTTCGGAGTGTCCGCCAGGTGGTTCTGGCGTACCCGGCAGGTGATTTTGGCGTGTCCGGCAGGTGTTTCTGGCGAGTCGAGCAGGTGGCTCCGGCATGCTCGGCAGGTGCTTCCGGCGTCTCCGGCACGTGGTTCTGGTGTGTCTGAGAGCTGGTTCCGGCATGTCCGGCAGATGATTCCGGAGTGTCCGCCAAGTGGTTCTGGCATACCTGGCTGGTGATTTGGGCATGTCAGGTAGGTGGTTCCGGCGAGTCGAGCAGGTGGCTCCGGCGTGCTCGGCAGGTTGTTCAGACGGGTCTGGCAGGTGTTTTCCGTCTGTTCGGGGTGTGGTTCCAGCATCTCATGCACATGGTTCTGGCACGTCTGAGATGTGGTTCCGGCCGGCCCGACAGGTGTTTCCACAGTGTCCGCCAAGTGGTACTGGCGTAGTTGGCAGGTGATTTTGGCATGACCGGCAGGTGGTTCCAGCAAGCCCGGCAGGTGATTCCGAAGTGTTCCCCAACTGGTTGTGGCGTAGCCGGCAGGTGATTTTTGCGTGTCCGGCAGGTGGTTCTGGCGAGTCGAGCAGGTGGTTCCGGCGTGCTCGGCAGGTGCTTCCGGGGTCATTGGCACGTGGTTCTGGCATATCTGAGAGGTGGTTCCGGCATGCCCGGCAGGTGATTCCGGAGTGTTCGCCAAGTGTTTCCGGCGTAGCCGGCAGGTGAGTTTGCATGTCCAGCGGTCGTTCCGGCGGGTCGAGCCGGTGGTTCCGGCATGTCCGGAAGATGGTTCCGGTCTGTCCGGCAGGTGGTTCTGTGGTGTCCGGCACGAGGTTCAGTCTGAGAGGCTGTGCCGGCATGCCCCTCACGTGATTCCGGCTTGTCCCCGAAGTGGTGCTGGTGTAGCGGGCAGGTGATTTTGGCGTGTCCGGCAGGTGGTTCAGGCGAGTTGAGCAGGTGGTTGCGACGTGCTCGGCAGGTGCTTCCGGCGTCTCCGGCACGTGTTTCTGGCACATCTGACTGGTGGTTCCGGCATGCCCAAAAGTTGATTCCGGTCTGTCCGGTAGGTGGTTCCGGCGTGCACAGCACGTGGTTCTGGTACGTCTCAGAGGTGGTTGCGTATGCCCAACAGGTGATTCCGGACTGTCCGCCACGTGCTTCTGGCACGTCTGAGAGGTGGTTCCAACATGCCCGGCAGGTCATTTCGGAGAGTCGTCCAAGTGGTTCTGGCGTAGCCCGCACGTGATTTTGGCGTGTCCGGCAGGTGGTTCCGCCGTGCTCGGCAGGTGGTTCAGGCATGGCCGTCACGTGGTTCCAGTCTGTCCAGGACGTGTTTCCAGCTTCTCCGGCAGGTGGGTCTGGTACGTCTGAGAGGTGGTTCCGCCATGGCTGGCAGGTGATCCCGGACTGTCCCCCAGGTGGTTCTGGCATAGCCAGCAGTTGATATTGGCCTGTCCGGCAGGTGGTTGCAGCGAGTCGAACAGGTGGCTCCGGTGTTCTTGGCAGGTGGTTCCGGTCTGTCCGGTAGGTGATTCCGGCGTGTCTGGCACGTGTTTCCGGCATGCGCGGCAGGATATTCCGTAGTGTCCGCCAGGTGGTTCTGGCATACCCGGCAGGTGATTTTGGCGTGTCCAGCAGGTGTTTCTGGCGAGTCGAGCAGGTGGCTCCGGCGTGCTCGGCAGGTTGTTCAGACGGGTCTGGCAGGTGTTTTCCGTCTGTTCGGGGTGTGGTTCCAGCATCTCATGCACATGGTTCTGGCACGTCTGAGATGTGGTTCCGGCCGGCCCGACAGGTGTTTCCACAGTGTCCGCCAAGTTGTACTGGCGTAGTTGTCAGGTGATTTTGGCATGACCGGCAGGTGGTTCCAGCAAGCCTGGCAGGTGATTCCAAAGTGTTCACCAACTGGTTGTGGCGTAGCCGGCAGGTGATTTTGGCGTGTCCGGCAGGTGGTTCCGCCGTGCTCGGCAGGTGGTTCAGGCATGGCCGTCACGTGGTTCCAGTCTGTCCAGGACGTGTTTCCAGCTTCTCCGGCAGGTGGTTCTGGTACGTCTGAGAGGTGGTTCCGCCATGGCTGGCAGGTGATCCCGGACCGTCCCCCAGGTGGTTCTGGCATAGCCAGCAGTTGATATTGGCCTGTCCGGCAGGTGGTTCCAGCGAGTCGAACAGGTGGCTCCGGCGTTCTTGGCAGGTGGTTCCGGTCTGTCCGGTAGGTGTTTCCGGCGTGTCTGGCACGTGCTTCCGGCATGCGCGGCAGGTGATTCCGTAGTGTCCGCCAGGTGGTTCTGGCATACCCGGCAGGTGATTTTGGCGTGGCCGGCAGGTGTTTCTGGCGAGTCGAGCAGGTGGCTCCGGCATGCTCGGCAGGTGCTTCCGGCGTCTCCGGCACTTGGTTCTGGTGTGTCTGAGAGCTGGTTCCGGCATGTCCGGCAGATGATTCCGGAATGTCCGCCAAGTGGTTCTGGCATACCCAGCAGGTGATTTTGGCGTGTCAGGGAGGTGGTACCGGTGAGTCGAGCAGGTGGTTCCGGCGTGCTCGGCAGTTGGTTCAGGCGGTTCTGGCAGGTGGTATCCGTCTGTTCGGGGTGTGGTTCCAGCATCTCATGAACACGTTTCTGGCACGTCTGAGATGTGGTTCCAGCCGGCCCGACAGGTGTTTCCGCAGTGTCCGCCAAGCGGTTCTGGCGTAGTTGGCAGGTGATTTTGGCATGAGTGGCAGGTGGTTCCAGCAAGCCTGGCAGGTGATTCCAAAGTGTTCACCAACTGGTTGTGGCGTAGCCGGCAGGTGATTTTTGCGTGATCGGCAGGTGGTTCTGGCGAGTCGAGCAGGTGGTTCCGGCGTGCTCGGCTGGTGCTTCCGGGGTCATTGGCACGGGGTTCTGGCATGTCTGAGAGGTGGTTCCTGCATGCCCGGCAAGTGATTCCGGAGTGTTCGCCAAGTGGTTCTGGCATAGTCGGCAGGTGATTTTGGCATGTCCGGCAGGTGGTTCAGGCGAGTTGAGCAGGTGGTTCCAACGTGCTTGGCAGGTGCTTCCGGCGTCTCCGGCACGTGTTTCTGGCACATCTGACAGGTGGTTCCGGCATGCCCGAAAGGTGATTCCGGTCTGTCCGGTAGGTGGTTCCAGCCTGCACGGCATGTGGTTCTGGTACGTCTCAGAGGTGGTTGCGCATGCCCAACAGGTGATTCCGGACTGTCCGCCACATGGTTCTGGCACGTCTGAGAGGTGGTTCCGGCATGCCCGGCAGGTCATCCCAGAGAGTCCTCCAAGTGGTTCTGGCATAACACGCAGGTGATTTTGGCGTGTCTGGCAGGTTGTTCCGTTGTGCTTGGCAGGTGGTTCAGGCTTGGCCGGCAGGTGGTTCCAGACTGTCCAGGACGTGTTTCCAGCTTCTCCGGCAGGTGGTTCTGGTACGTCTGAGAGGTGGTTCTGCCATGGCTGGCAGGTGATTCCGGACCGTCCCCCAGGTGGTTCTGGCATAGCCAGCAGTTGATATTGGCCTGTCCGGCAGGTGGTTCCAGCGAGTCGAACAGGTGGCTCCGGCGTGCTCGGCAGGTGGTTCCGGTCTGTCCGGTAGGTGATTCCGGCGTGTCCGGCACGTGCTTCCGGCACGTCTGAGAGGTGGTTCCGGCATGCGCGACAGGTGATTTCGGAGTGTCCGCCAGGTGGTTCTGGCGTACCCGGCAGGTGATTTTGGCGTGTCCGGCAGGTGTTTCTGGCGAGTCGAGCAGGTGGCTCCGGCATGCTCGGCAGGTGCTTCCGGCGTCTCCGGCACGTGGTTCTGGTGTGTCTGAGAGCTGGTTCCGGCATGTCCGGCAGATGATTCCGGAGTGTCCGCCAAGTGGTTCTGGCATACCCGGCTGGTGATTTGGGCATGTCAGGTAGGTGGTTCCGGCGAGTCGAGCAGGTGGCTCCGGCGTGCTCGGCAGGTTGTTCAGACGGGTCTGGCAGGTGTTTTCCGTCTGTTCGGGGTGTGGTTCCAGCATCTCATGCACATGGTTCTGGCACGTCTGAGATGTGGTTCCGGCCGGCCCGACAGGTGTTTCCACAGTGTCCGCCAAGTGGTACTGGCGTAGTTGGCAGGTGATTTTGGCATGACCGGCAGGTGGTTCCAGCAAGCCCGGCAGGTGATTCCGAAGTGTTCCCCAACTGGTTGTGGCGTAGCCGGCAGGTGATTTTTGCGTGTCCGGCAGGTGGTTCTGGCGAGTCGAGCAGGTGGTTCCGGCGTGCTCGGCAGGTGCTTCCGGGGTCATTGGCACGTGGTTCTGGCATATCTGAGAGGTGGTTCCGGCATGCCCGGCAGGTGATTCCGGAGTGTTCGCCAAGTGTTTCCGGCGTAGCCGGCAGGTGAGTTTGCATGTCCAGCGGTCGTTCCGGCGGGTCGAGCCGGTGGTTCCGGCATGTCCGGAAGGTGGTTCCGGTCTGTCCGGCAGGTGGTTCTGTGGTGTCCGGCACGAGGTTCAGTCTGAGAGGCTGTGCCGGCATGCCCCTCACGTGATTCCGGCTTGTCCCCGAAGTGGTGCTGGTGTAGCGGGCAGGTGATTTTGGCGTGTCCGGCAGGTGGTTCAGGCGAGTTGAGCAGGTGGTTGCGACGTGCTCGGCAGGTGCTTCCGGCGTCTCCGGCACGTGTTTCTGGCACATCTGACTGGTGGTTCCGGCATGCCCAAAAGTTGATTCCGGTCTGTCCGGTAGGTGGTTCCGGCGTGCACAGCACGTGGTTCTGGTACGTCTCAGAGGTGGTTGCGTATGCCCAACAGGTGATTCCGGACTGTCCGCCACGTGCTTCTGGCACGTCTGAGAGGTGGTTCCAACATGCCCGGCAGGTCATTTCGGAGAGTCGTCCAAGTGGTTCTGACGTAGCCCGCACGTGATTTTGGCGTGTCCGGCAGGTGGTTCCGCCGTGCTCGGCAGGTGGTTCAGGCATGGCCGTCACGTGGTTCCAGTCTGTCCAGGACGTGTTTCCAGCTTCTCCGGCAGGTGGGTCTGGTACGTGTGAGAGGTGGTTCCGCCATGGCTGGCAGGTGATCCCGGACTGTCCCCCAGGTGGTTCTGGCATAGCCAGCAGTTGATATTGGCCTGTCCGGCAGGTGGTTGCAGCGAGTCGAACAGGTGGCTCCGGTGTTCTTGGCAGGTGGTTCCGGTCTGTCCGGTAGGTGATTCCGGCGTGTGTGGCACGTGTTTCCGGCATGCGCGGCAAGATATTCCGTAGTGTCCGCCAGGTGGTTCTGGCATACCCGGCAGGTGATTTTGGCGTGTCCGGCAGGTGTTTCTGGCGAGTCGAGCAGGTGGCTCCGGCGTGCTCGGCAGGTTGTTCAGACGGGTCTGGCAGGTGTTTTCCGTCTGTTCGGGGTGTGGTTCCAGCATCTCATGCACATGGTTCTGGCACGTCTGAGATGTGGTTCCGGCCGGCCCGACAGGTGTTTCCACAGTGTCCGCCAAGTTGTACTGGCGTAGTTGTCAGGTGATTTTGGCATGACCGGCAGGTGGTTCCAGCAAGCCTGGCAGGTGATTCCAAAGTGTTCACCAACTGGTTGTGGCGTAGCCGGCAGGTGATTTTGGCGTGTCCGGCAGGTTGTTCCGCCGTGCTCGGCAGGTGGTTCAGGCATGGCCGTCACGTGGTTCCAGTCTGTCCAGGACGTGTTTCCAGGTTCTCCGGCAGGTGGTTCTGGTACGTCTGAGAGGTGGTTCCGCCATGGCTGGCAGGTGATCCCGGACCGTCCCCCAGGTGGTTCTGGCATAGCCAGCAGTTGATATTGGCCTGTCCGGCAGGTGGTTCCAGCGAGTCGAACAGGTGGCTCCGGCGTTCTTGGCAGGTGGTTCCGGTCTGTCCGGTAGGTGTTTCCGGCGTGTCTGGCACGTGCTTCCGGCATGCGCGGCAGGTGATTCCGTAGTGTCCGCCAGGTGGTTCTGGCATACCCGGCAGGTGATTTTGGCGTGGCCGGCAGGTGTTTCTGGCGAGTCGAGCAGGTGGCTCCGGCATGCTCGGCAGGTGCTTCCGGCGTCTCCGGCACTTGGTTCTGGTGTGTCTGAGAGCTGGTTCCGGCATGTCCGGCAGATGATTCCGGAGTGTCCGCCAAGTGGTTCTGGCATACCCAGCAGGTGATTTTGGCGTGTCAGGGAGGTGGTACCGGTGAGTCGAGCAGGTGGTTCCGGCGTGCTCGGCAGGTGGTTCAGGCGGTTCTGGCAGGTGGTATCCGTCTGTTCGGGGTGTGGTTCCAGCATCTCATGAACACGTTTCTGGCACGTCTGAGATGTGGTTCCAGCCGGCCCGACAGGTGTTTCCGCAGTGTCCGCCAAGCGGTTCTGGCGTAGTTGGCAGGTGATTTTGGCATGACTGGCAGGTGGTTCCAGCAAGCCTGGCAGGTGATTCCAAAGTGTTCACCAACTGGTTGTGGCGTAGCCGGCAGGTGATTTTTGCGTGATCGGCAGGTGGTTCTGGCGAGTCGAGCAGGTGGTTCCGGCGTGCTCGGCTGGTGCTTCCGGGGTCATTGGCACGGGGTTCTGGCATGTCTGAGAGGTGGTTCCTGCATGCCCGGCAAGTGATTCCGGAGTGTTCGCCAAGTGGTTCTGGCATAGTCGGCAGGTGATTTTGGCATGTCCGGCAGGTGGTTCAGGCGAGTTGAGCAGGTGGTTCCAACGTGCTTGGCAGGTGCTTCCGGCGTCTCCGGCACGTGTTTCTGGCACATCTGACAGGTGGTTCCGGCATGCCCGAAAGGTGATTCCGGTCTGTCCGGTAGGTGGTTCCAGCCTGCACGGCATGTGGTTCTGGTACGTCTCAGAGGTGGTTGCGCATGCCCAACAGGTGATTCCGGACTGTCCGCCACATGGTTCTGGCACGTCTGAGAGGTGGTTCCGGCATGCCCGGCAGGTCATCCCAGAGAGTCCTCCAAGTGGTTCTGGCATAACACGCAGGTGATTTTGGCGTGTCTGGCAGGTTGTTCCGTTGTGCTTGGCAGGTGGTTCAGGCTTGGCCGGCAGGTGGTTCCAGACTGTCCAGGACGTGTTTCCAGCTTCTCCGGCAGGTGGTTCTGGTACGTCTGAGAGGTGGTTCCGCCATGGCTGGCAGGTGATTCCGGACCGTCCCCCAGGTGGTTCTGGCATAGCCAGCAGTTGATATTGGCCTGTCCGGCAGGTGGTTCCAGCGAGTCGAACAGGTGGCTCCGGCGTGCTCGGCAGGTGGTTCCGGTCTGTCCGGTAGGTGATTCCGGCGTGTCCGGCACGTGCTTCCGGCACGTCTGAGAGGTGGTTCCGGCATGCGCGACAGGTGATTTCGGAGTGTCCGCCAGGTGGTTCTGGCGTACCCGGCAGGTGATTTTGGCGTGTCCGGCAGGTGTTTCTGGCGAGTCGAGCAGGTGGCTCCGGCATGCTCGGCAGGTGCTTCCGGCGTCTCCGGCACGTGGTTCTGGTGTGTCTGAGAGCTGGTTCCGGCATGTCCGGCAGATGATTCCGGAGTGTCCGCCAAGTGGTTCTGGCATACCCGGCTGGTGATTTGGGCATGTCAGGTAGGTGGTTCCGGCGAGTCGAGCAGGTGGCTCCGGCGTGCTCGGCAGGTTGTTCAGACGGGTCTGGCAGGTGTTTTCCGTCTGTTCGGGGTGTGGTTCCAGCATCTCATGCACATGGTTCTGGCACGTCTGAGATGTGGTTCCGGCCGGCCCTACAGGTGTTTCCACAGTGTCCGCCAAGTGGTACTGGCGTAGTTGGCAGGTGATTTTGGCATGACCGGCAGGTGGTTCCAGCAAGCCCGGCAGGTGATTCCGAAGTGTTCCCCAACTGGTTGTGGCGTAGCCGGCAGGTGATTTTTGCGTGTCCGGCAGGTGGTTCTGGCGAGTCGAGCAGGTGGTTCCGGCGTGCTCGGCAGGTGCTTCCGGGGTCATTGGCACGTGGTTCTGGCATATCTGAGAGGTGGTTCCGGCATGCCCGGCAGGTGATTCCGGAGTGTTCGCCAAGTGTTTCCGGCGTAGCCGGCAGGTGAGTTTGCATGTCCAGCGGTCGTTCCGGCGGGTCGAGCCGGTGGTTCCGGCATGTCCGGAAGGTGGTTCCGGTCTGTCCGGCAGGTGGTTCTGTGGTGTCCGGCACGAGGTTCAGTCTGAGAGGCTGTGCCGGCATGCCCCTCACGTGATTCCGGCTTGTCCCCGAAGTGGTGCTGGTGTAGCGGGCAGGTGATTTTGGCGTGTCCGGCAGGTGGTTCAGGCGAGTTGAGCAGGTGGTTGCGACGTGCTCGGCAGGTGCTTCCGGCGTCTCCGGCACGTGTTTCTGGCACATCTGACTGGTGGTTCCGGCATGCCCAAAAGTTGATTCCGGTCTGTCCGGTAGGTGGTTCCGGCGTGCACGGCACGTGGTTCTGGTACGTCTCAGAGGTGGTTGCGTATGCCCAACAGGTGATTCCGGACTGTCCGCCACGTGCTTCTGGCACGTCTGAGAGGTGGTTCCAACATGCCCGGCAGGTCATTTCGGAGAGTCGTCCAAGTGGTTCTGGCGTAGCCCGCACGTGATTTTGGCGTGTCCGGCAGGTGGTTCCGCCGTGCTCGGCAGGTGGTTCAGGCATGGCCGTCACGTGGTTCCAGTCTGTCCAGGACGTGTTTCCAGCTTCTCCGGCAGGTGGTTCTGGTACGTCTGAGAGGTGGTTCCGCCATGGCTGGCAGGTGATCCCGGACTGTCCCCCAGGTGGTTCTGGCATAGCCAGCAGTTGATATTGGCCTGTCCGGCAGGTGGTTGCAGCGAGTCGAACAGGTGGCTCCGGTGTTCTTGGCAGGTGGTTCCGGTCTGTCCGGTAGGTGATTCCGGCGTGTCTGGCACGTGTTTCCGGCATGCGCGGCAGGATATTCCGTAGTGTCCGCCAGGTGGTTCTGGCATACCCGGCAGGTGATTTTGGCGTGTCCGGCAGGTGTTTCTGGCGAGTCGAGCAGGTGGCTCCGGCGTGCTCGGCAGGTTGTTCAGACGGGTCTGGCAGGTGTTTTCCGTCTGTTCGGGGTGTGGTTCCAGCATCTCATGCACATGGTTCTGGCACGTCTGAGATGTGGTTCCGGACGGCCCGACAGGTGTTTCCACAGTGTCCGCCAAGTTGTACTGGCGTAGTTGTCAGGTGATTTTGGCATGACCGGCAGGTGGTTCCAGCAAGCCTGGCAGGTGATTCCAAAGTGTTCACCAACTGGTTGTGGCGTAGCCGGCAGGTGATTTTGGCGTGTCCGGCAGGTTGTTCCGCCGTGCTCGGCAGGTGGTTCAGGCATGGCCGTCACGTGGTTCCAGTCTGTCCAGGACGTGTTTCCAGGTTCTCCGGCAGGTGGTTCTGGTACGTCTGAGAGGTGGTTCCGCCATGGCTGGCAGGTGATCCCGGACCGTCCCCCAGGTGGTTCTGGCATAGCCAGCAGTTGATATTGGCCTGTCCGGCAGGTGGTTCCAGCGAGTCGAACAGGTGGCTCCGGCGTTCTTGGCAGGTGGTTCCGGTCTGTCCGGTAGGTGTTTCCGGCGTGTCTGGCACGTGCTTCCGGCATGCGCGGCAGGTGATTCCGTAGTGTCCGCCAGGTGGTTCTGGCATACCCGGCAGGTGATTTTGGCGTGGCCGGCAGGTGTTTCTGGCGAGTCGAGCAGGTGGCTCCGGCATGCTCGGCAGGTGCTTCCGGCGTCTCCGGCACTTGGTTCTGGTGTGTCTGAGAGCTGGTTCCGGCATGTCCGGCAGATGATTCCGGAATGTCCGCCAAGTGGTTCTGGCATACCCAGCAGGTGATTTTGGCGTGTCAGGGAGGTGGTACCGGTGAGTCGAGCAGGTGGTTCCGGCGTGCTCGGCAGGTGGTTCAGGCGGTTCTGGCAGGTGGTATCCGTTTGTTCGGGGTGTGGTTCCAGCATCTCATGAACACGTTTCTGGCACGTCTGAGATGTGGTTCCAGCCGGCCCGACAGGTGTTTCCGCAGTGTCCGCCAAGCGGTTCTGGCGTAGTTGGCAGGTGATTTTGGCATGACTGGCAGGTGGTTCCAGCAAGCCTGGCAGGTGATTCCAAAGTGTTCCCCAACTCGTTGTGGCGTAGCCGGCAGGTGATTTTTGCGTGATCGGCAGGTGGTTCTGGCGAGTCGAGCAGGTGGTTCCGGCGTGCTTGGCTGGTGCTTCCGGGGTCATTGGCACGGGGTTCTGGCATGTCTGAGAGGTGGTTCCTGCATGCCCGGCAAGTGATTCCGGAGTGTTCGCCAAGTGGTTCTGGCATAGTCGGCAGGTGATTTTGGCATGTCCGGCAGGTGGTTCAGGCGAGTTGAGCAGGTGGTTCCAACGTGCTTGGCAGGTGCTTCCGGCGTCTCCGGCACGTGTTTCTGGCACATCTGACAGGTGGTTCCGGCATGCCCGAAAGGTGATTCCGGTCTGTCCGGTAGGTGGTTCCAGCCTGCACGGCATGTGGTTCTGGTACGTCTCAGAGGTGGTTGCGCATGCCCAACAGGTGATTCCGGACTGTCCGCCACATGGTTCTGGCACGTCTGAGAGGTGGTTCCGGCATGCCCGGCAGGTCATCCCAGAGAGTCCTCCAAGTGGTTCTGGCATAGCACGCAGGTGATTTTGGCGTGTCTGGCAGGTTGTTCCGTTGTGCTTGGCAGGTGGTTCAGGCTTGGCCGGCAGGTGGTTCCAGACTGTCCAGGACGTGTTTCCAGCTTCTCCGGCAGGTGGTTCTGGTACGTCTGAGAGGTGGTTCCGCCATGGCTGGCAGGTGATTCCGGACCGTCCCCCAGGTGGTTCTGGCATAGCCAGCAGTTGATATTGGCCTGTCCGGCAGGTGGTTCCAGCGAGTCGAACAGGTGGCTCCGGCGTGCTCGACAGGTGGTTCCGGTCTGTCCGGTAGGTGATTCCGGCGTGTCCGGCACGTGCTTCCGGCACGTCTGAGAGGTGGTTCCGGCATGCGCGACAGGTGATTTCGGAGTTTCCGCCAGGTGGTTCTGGCGTACCCGGCAGGTGATTTTGGCATGTCCGGCAGGTGTTTCTGGCGAGTCGAGCAGGTGGCTCCGGCATGCTCGGCAGGTGCTTCCGGCGTCTCCGGCACGTGGTTCTGGTGTGTCTGAGAGCTGGTTCCGGCATGTCCGGCAGATGATTCCGGAGTGTCCGCCAAGTGGTTCTGGCATACCCGGCTGGTGATTTGGGCATGTCAGGTAGGTGGTTCCGGCGAGTCGAGCAGGTGGCTCCGGCGTGCTCGGCAGGTTGTTCAGACGGGTCTGGCAGGTGTTTTCCGTCTGTTCGGGGTGTGGTTCCAGCATCTCATGCACATGGTTCTGGCACGTCTGAGATGTGGTTCCGGCCGGCCCGACAGGTGTTTCCACAGTGTCCGCCAAGTGGTACTGGCGTAGTTGGCAGGTGATTTTGGCATGACCGGCAGGTGGTTCCAGCAAGCCCGGCAGGTGATTCCGAAGTGTTCCCCAACTGGTTGTGGCGTAGCCGGCAGGTGATTTTTGCGTGTCCGGCAGGTGGTTCTGGCGAGTCGAGCAGGTGGTTCCGGCGTGCTCGGCAGGTGCTTCCGGGGTCATTGGCACGTGGTTCTGGCATATCTGAGAGGTGGTTCCGGCATGCCCGGCAGGTGATTCTGGAGTGTTCGCCAAGTGTTTCCAGGGTAGCCGGCAGGTGAGTTTGCATGTCCAGCGGTCGTTCCGGCGGGTCGAGCCGGTGGTTCCGGCGTGTCCGGCAGGTGGTTCCGGTCTGTCCGGCAGGTGGTTCTGTGGTGTCCGGCACGAGGTTCAGTCTGAGAGGCTGTGCCGGCATGCCCCTCACGTGATTCCGGCTTGTCCCCGAAGTGGTGCTGGTGTAGCGGGCAGGTGATTTTGGCATGTCCGGCAGGTGGTTCAGGCGAGTTGAGCAGGTGGTTGCGACGTGCTCGGCAGGTGCTTCCGGCGTCTCCGGCACGGGTTTCTGGCACATCTGACTGGTGGTTCCGGCATGCCCAAAAGTTGATTCCGGTCTGTCCGGTAGGTGGTTCCGGCGTGCACGGCACGTGGTTCTGGTACGTGTCAGAGGTGGTTGCGTATGCCCAACAGGTGATTCCGGACAGTCCGCCACGTGCTTCTGGCACGTCTGAGAGGTGGTTCCAACATGCCCGGCATGTCATTTCGGAGAGTCGTCCAAGTGGTTCTGGCATAGCCCACAGGTGATTTTGGCGTGTCCGGCAGGTGGTTCCGCCGTGCTCGGCAGGTGGTTCAGGCATGGCCGTCACGTGGTTCCAGTCTGTCCAGGACGTGTTTCCAGCTTCTCCGGCAGGTGGTTCTGGTACGTCTGAGAGGTGGTTCCGCCATGGCTGGCAGGTGATCCGGGACCGTCCCCCAGGTGGTTCTGGCATAGCCAGCAGTTGATATTGGCCTGTCCGGCAGGTGGTTCCAGCGAGTCGAACAGGTGGCTCCGGCGTTCTTGGCAGGTGGTTCCGGTCTGTCCGGTACGTGTTTCCGGCGTGTCCGGCACGTGCTTCCGGCACGTCTGAGAGGTGGTTCCGGCATGCGCGACAGGTGATTTCGGAGTGTCCGCCAGGTGGTTCTGGCGTACCCGGCAGGTGATTTTGGCGTGTCCGGCAGGTGTTTCTGGCGAGTCGAGCAGGTGGCTCCGGCATGCTCGGCAGGTGCTTCCGGCGTCTCCGGCACGTGGTTCTGGTGTGTCTGAGAGCTGGTTCCGGCATGTCCGGCAGATGATTCCGGAGTGTCCGCCAAGTGGTTCTGGCATACCCGGCTGGTGATTTGGGCATGTCAGGTAGGTGGTTCCGGCGAGTCGAGCAGGTGGCTCCGGCGTGCTCGGCAGGTTGTTCAGACGGGTCTGGCAGGTGTTTTCCGTCAGTTCGGGGTGTGGTTCCAGCATCTCATGCACATGGTTCTGGCACGTCTGAGATGTGGTTCCGGCCGGCCCGACAGGTGTTTCCACAGTGTCCGCCAAGTGGTACTGGCGTAGTTGGCAGGTGATTTTGGCATGACCGGCAGGTGGTTCCAGCAAGCCCGGCAGGTGATTCCGAAGTGTTCCCCAACTGGTTGTGGCGTAGCCGGCAGGTGATTTTTGCGTGTCCGGCAGGTGGTTCTGGCGAGTCGAGCAGGTGGTTCCGGCGTGCTCGGCAGGTGCTTCCGGGGTCATTGGCACGTGGTTCTGGCATATCTGAGAGGTGGTTCCGGCATGCCCGGCAGGTGATTCCGGAGTGTTCGCCAAGTGTTTGCGGCGTAGCCGGCAGGTGATTTTGCATGTCCAGCGGTCGTTCCGGCGGGTCCAGCCGGTGGTTCCGGCGTGTCCGGCAGGTGGTTCCGGTCTGTCCGGCAGGTGGTTCTGTGGTGTCCGGCACGAGGTTCAGTCTGAGAGGCTGTGCCGGCATGCCCCTCACGTGATTCCGGCTTGTCCCCGAAGTGGTGCTGGTGTAGCGGGCAGGTGATTTTGGCGTGTCCGGCAGGTGGTTCAGGCGAGTTGAGCAGGTGGTTGCGACGTGCTCGGCAGGTGCTTCCAGCGTCTCCGGCACGTGTTTCTGTCACATCTGACTGGTGGTTCCGGGATGCCCAAAAGTGGATTCCGGTCTGTCCGGTAGGTGGTTCCGGCGTGCACGGCATGTGGTTCTGGTACGTCTCAGAGGTGGTTGTGCATGCCCAACAGGTGATTCCGGACTGTCCGCCACGTGCTTCTGGCACGTCTGAGAGGTGGTTCCAACATGCCCGGCAGGTCATTTCGGAGAGTCGTCCAAGTGGTTCTGGCGTAGCCCGCAGGTGATTTTGGCGTGTCCGGCAGGTGGTTCCGCCGTGCTCGGCAGGTGGTTCAGGCATGGCCTTCACGTGGTTCCAGTCTGTCCAGGACGTGTTTCCAGCTTCTCCGGCAGGTGGTTCTGGTACGTCTGAGAGGTGGTTCCGCCATGGCTGGCAGGTGATCCCGGACTGTCCCCCAGGTGGTTCTGGCATAGCCAGCAGTTGATATTGGCCTGTCCGGCAGGTGGTTCCAGCGAGTCGAACAGGTGGCTCCGGCGCTCTTGGCAGGTGGTTCCGGTCTGTCCGGTAGGTGTTTCCGGCGTGTCCGGCACGTGCTTCCGGCACGTCTGAGAGGTGGTTCCGGCATGCGCGGCAGGTGATTCCGTAGTGTCCGCCAGGTGGTTCTGGCATACCCGGCAGGTGATTTTTGCGTGTCCGGCAGGTGTTTCTGGCGAGTGGAGCAGGTGGCTCCGGCATGCTCGGCAGGTGCTTCCGGCGTCTCCGGCACTTGGTTCTGGTGTGTCTGAGAGCTGGTTCCGGCATGTCCGGCAGATGATTCCGGAGTGTCCGCCAAGTGGTTCTGGCATACCCAGCAGGTGATTTTGGCGTGTCAGGGAGGTGGTACCGGTGAGTCGAGCAGGTGGTTCCGGCGTGCTCAGCAGGTGGTTCAGGCGGTTCTGGCAGGTGGTATCCGTCTGTTCGGGGTGTGGTTCCAGCATCTCATGAACACGTTTCTGGCACGTCTGAGATGTGGTTCCAGCCGGCCCGACAGGTGTTTCCGCAGTGTCCGCCAAGCGGTTCTGGCGTAGTTGGCAGGTGATTTTGGCATGACTGGCAGGTGGTTCCAGCAAGCCTGGCAGGTGATTCCAAAGTGTTCCCCAACTGGTTGTGGCGTAGCCGGCAGGTGATTTTTGCGTGATCGGCAGGTGGTTCTGGCGAGTCGAGCAGGTGGTTCCGGCGTGCTCGGCTGGTGCTTCCGGGGTCATTGGCACGGGGTTCTGGCATGTCTGAGAGGTGGTTCCTGCATGCCCGGCAAGTGATTCCGGAGTGTTCGCCAAGTGGTTCTGGCATAGTCGGCAGGTGATTTTGGCATGTCCGGCAGGTGGTTCAGGCGAGTTGAGCAGGTGGTTCCAACGTGCTTGGCAGGTGCTTCCGGCGTCTCCGGCACGTGTTTCTGGCACATCTGACAGGTGGTTCCGGCATGCCCGAAAGGTGATTCCGGTCTGTCCGGTAGGTGGTTCCAGCCTGCACGGCATGTGGTTCTGGTACGTCTCAGAGGTGGTTGCGCATGCCCAACAGGTGATTCCGGACTGTCCGCCACATGGTTTTGGCACGTCTGAGAGGTGGTTCCGGCATGCCCGGCAGGTCATCCCAGAGAGCCCTCCAAGTGGTTCTAGCATAGCACGCAGTTGATTTTGGCGTGTCTGGCAGGTTGTTCCGTTGTGCTTGGCAGGTGGTTCAGGCTTGGCCGGCAGGTGGTTCCAGACTGTCCAGGACGTGTTTCCAGCTTCTCCGGCAGGTGGTTCTGGTACGTCTGAGAGGTGGTTCCGCCATGGCTGGCAGGTGATTCCGGACCGTCCCCCAGGTTGTTCTGGCATAGCCAGCAGTTGATATTGGCCTGTCCGGCAGGTGGTTCCAGCGAGTCGAACAGGTGGCTCCGGCGTGCTTGGCAGGTGGTTCCGGTCTGTCCGGTAGGTGATTCCTGCGTGTCCGGCACTTGCTTCCGGCACGTCTGAGAGGTGGTTCCGGCATGCGCGACAGGTGATTTCGGAGTGTCCGCCAGGTGGTTCTGGCGTACCCGGCAGGTGATTTTGGCTTGTCCGGCAGGTGTTTCTGGCGAGTCGAGCAGGTGGCTCCGGCATGCTCGGCAGGTGCTTCCGGTGTCTCCGGCACGTGGTTCTGGTGTGTCTGAGAGCTGGTTCCGGCGTGTCCGGCAGATGATTCCGGAGTGTCCGCCAAGTGGTTCTGGCATACCCGGCTGGTGATTTGGGCATGTCAGGTAGGTGGTTCCGGCGAGTCGAGCAGGTGGCTCCGGCGTGCTCGGCAGGTTGTTCAGACGGGTCTGGCAGGTGTTTTCCGTCTGTTCGGGGTGTGGTTCCAGCATCTCATGCACATGGTTCTGTCACGTCTGAGATGTGGTTCCGGTCGCCCCGACAGGTGTTTCCACAGTGTCCGCCAAGTCGTACTGGCGTAGCTGGCAGGTGATTTTGGCATGACCGGCAGGTGGTTCCAGCAAGCCCAGCAGGTGATTCCGAAGTGTTCCCCAACTGGTTGTGGCGTAGCCGGCAGGTGATTTTTGCGTGTCCGGCAGGTGGTTCTGGCGAGTCGAGCAGGTGGTTCCGTCGTGCTCGGCAGGTGCTTCCGGGGTCATTGGCACGTGGTTCTGGCATATCTGAGAGGTGGTTCCGGCATGCCCGGCAGGTGATTCCGGAGTGTTCGCCAAGTGTTTCCGGCGTAGCCGGCAGGTGATTTTGCATGTCCAGCGGTCGTTGCGGCGGGTCGAGCCGGTGGTTGCGGCGTGTCCGGAAGGTGGTTCCGGTCTGTCCGGCAGGTGGTTCTGTGGTGTCCGGCACGAGGTTCAGTCTGAGAGGCTGTGCCGGCATGCCCCTCACGTGATTCCGGCTTGTCCCCGAAGTGGTGCTGGTGTAGCGGGCAGGTGATTTTGGCGTGTCCGGCAGGTGGTTCAGGCGAGTTGAGCAGGTGGTTGCGACGTGCTCGGCAGGTGCTTCCGGCGTCTCCGGCACGTGTTTCTGGCACATCTGACTGGTGGTTCCGGCATGCCCAAAAGTTGATTCCGGTCTGTCTGGTAGGTGGTTCCGGCGTGCACGGCACGTGGTTCTGGTACGTCTCAGAGGTGGTTGCGTATGCCCAACAGGTGATTCCGGACTGTCCGCCACGTGCTTCTGGCACGTCTGAGAGGTGGTTCCAACATGCCCGGCAGGTCATTTCGGAGTGTCGTCCAAGAGGTTCTGGCATAGCACGCAGTTGATTTTGGCGTGTCTGGCAGGTTGTTCCGTTGTGCTTGGCAGGTGGTTCAGGCTTGGCCGGCAGGTGGTTCCAGACTGTCCAGGACGTGTTTCCAGCTTCACCGGCAGGTGGTTCTGGTACGTCTGAGAGGTGGTTCCGCCAAGGCTGGCAGGTGATTCCGGACCGTCCCCGAGGTGGTTCTGGCATAGCCAGCAGTTGATATTGGCCTGTCCGGCAGGTGGTTCCAGCGAGTCGAACAGGTGGCTCCGGCGTGCTCGACAGGTGGTTCCGGTCTGTCCGGTAGGTGATTCCGGCGTGTCCGGCACGTGCTTCCGGCACGTCTGAGAGGTGGTTCCGGCATGCGCGACAGGTGATTTCGGAGTGTCCGCCAGGTGGTTCTGGCGTACCCGGCAGGTGATTTTGGCGTGGCCGGCAGGTGTTTCTGGCGAGTCGAGCAGGTGGCTCCGGCATGCTCGGCAGGTGCTTCCGGCGTCTCCGGCACTTGGTTCTGGTGTGTCTGAGAGCTGGTTCCGGCATGTCCGGCAGATGATTCCGGAGTGTCCGCCAAGTGGTTCTGGCATACCCAGCAGGTGATTTTGGCGTGTCAGGGAGGTGGTACCGGTGAGTCGAGCAGGTGGTTCCGGCGTGCTCGGCAGGTGGTTCAGGCGGTTCTGGCAGGTGGTATCCGTCTGTTCGGGGTGTGGTTCCAGCATCTCATGAACACGTTTCTGGCACGTCTGAGATGTGGTTCCAGCCGGCCCGACAGGTGTTTCCGCAGTGTCCACCAAGCGGTTCTGGCGTAGTTGGCAGGTGATTTTGGCATGACTGGCAGGTGGTTCCAGCAAGCCTGGCAGGTGATTCCAAAGTGTTCACCAACTGGTTGTGGCGTAGCCGGCAGGTGATTTTTGCGTGATCGGCAGGTGGTTCTGGCGAGTCGAGCAGGTGGTTCCGGCGTGCTCGGCTGGTGCTTCCGGGGTCATTGGCACGGGGTTCTGGCATGTCTGAGAGGTGGTTCCTGCATGCCCGGCAAGTGATTCCGGAGTGTTCGCCAAGTGGTTCTGGCATAGTCGGCAGGTGATTTTGGCATGTCCGGCAGGTGGTTCAGGCGAGTTGAGCAGGTGGTTCCAACGTGCTTGGCAGGTGCTTCCGGCGTCTCCGGCACGTGTTTCTGGCACATCTGACAGGTGGTTCCGGCATGCCCGAAAGGTGATTCCGGTCTGTCCGGTAGGTGGTTCCAGCCTGCACGGCATGTGGTTCTGGTACGTCTCAGAGGTGGTTGCGCACGCGCAACAGGTGATTCCGGACTGTCCGCCACATGGTTCTGGCACGTCTGAGAGGTGGTTCCGGCATGCCCGGCAGGTCATCCCAGAGAGTCCTCCAAGTGGTTCTGGCATAACACGCAGGTGATTTTGGCATGTCTGGCAGGTAGTTCCGTTGTGCTTGGCAGGTGTTTCAGGCTTGGCCGGCAGGTGGTTCCAGACTGTCCAGGACGTGTTTCCAGCTTCACCGGCAGGTGGTTCTGGTACGTCTGAGAGGTGGTTCCGCCAAGGCTGGCAGGTGATTCCGGACCGTCCCCGAGGTGGCTCTGGCATAGCCAGCAGTTGATATTGGCCTGTCCAGCAGGTGGTTCCAGCGAGTCGAACAGGTGGCTCCGGCGTGCTCTACAGGTGTTTCCGGTCTGTCCGGTAGGTGATTACGGCGTGTCCGGCACGTGCTTCCGGCACGTCTGAGAGGTGGTTCCGGCATGCGCGACAGGTGATTTCGGAGTGTCCGCCAGGTGGTTCTGGCGTACCCGGCAGGTGATTTTGGCGTGTCCGGCAGGTGTTTCTGGCGAGTCGAGCAGGTGGCTCCGGCATGCTCGCCAGGTGCTTCCGGCGTCTCCGGCACGTGGTTCTGGTGTGTCTGAGAGCTGGTTCTGGCATGTCCGGCAGATGATTCCGGAGTGTCCGCCAAGTGGTTCTGGCATACCCGGCTGGTGATTTGGGCATGTCAGTTAGGTGGTTCCGGCGAGTCGAGCAGGTGGCTCCGGCGTGCTCGGCAGGTTGTTCAGACGGGTCTGGCAGGTGTTTTCCGTCTGTTCGGGGTGTGGTTCCAGCATCTCATGCACATGGTTCTGGCACGTCTGAGATGTGGTTCCGGCCGGCCCGACAGGTGTTTCCACAGTGTCCGCCAAGTGGTACTGGCGTAGTTGGCAGGTGATTTTGGCATGACCGGCAGGTGGTTCCAGCAAGCCCGGCAGGTGATTCCGAAGTGTTCCCCAACTGGTTGTGGCGTAGCCGGCAGGTGATTTTTGCGTGTCCGGCAGGTGGTTCTGGCGAGTCGAGCAGGTGGTTCCGGCGTGCTTGGCAGGTGCTTCCGGAGTCATTGGCACGTGGTTCTGGCATATCTGAGAGGTGGTTCCGGCATGCCCGGCAGGTGATTCTGGAGTGTTCGCCAAGTGTTTCCAGGTGAGCCTGCAGGTGAGTTTGCATGTCCAGCGGTCGTTCTGGCGGGTCGAGCCGGTGGTTCCGGCGTGTCCGGCAGGTGGTTCCGGTCTGTCCGGCAGGTGGTTCTGTGGTGTCCGGCACGAGGTTCAGTCTGAGAGGCTGTGCCGGCATGCCCCTCACGTGATTCCGGCTTGTCCCCGAAGTGGTGCTGGTGTAGCGGGCAGGTGATTTTGGCGTGTCTGGCAGGTGGTTCAGGCGAGTTGAGCAGGTGGTTGCGACGTGCTCGGCAGGTGCTTCCGGCGTCTCCGGCACGTGTTTCTGGCACATCTGACTGGTGGTTCCGGCATGCCCAAAAGTTGATTCCGGTCTGTCCGTTAGGTGGTTCCGGCGTGCACGGCACGTAGTTCTGGTACGTGTCAGAGGTGGTTGCGTATGCCCAACAGGTGATTCCGGACTGTCCGCCACGTGCTTCTGGCACGTCTGAGAGGTGGTTCCAACATGCCCGGCAGGTCATTTCGGAGAGTCGTCCAAGTGGTTCTGGCGTAGCCCGCAGTTGATTTTGGCGTGTCCGGCAGGTGGTTCCGCCGTGCTCGGCAGGTGGTTCAGGCATGGCCGTCACGTGGTTCCAGTCTGTCCAGGACGTGTTTCCAGCTTCTCCGGCAGGTGGGTCTGGTACGTCTGAGAGGTGGTTCCGCCATGGCTGGCAGGTGATCCCGGACTGTCCCCCAGGTGGTTCTGGCATAGCCAGCAGTTGATATTGGCCTGTCCGGCAGGTGGTTCCAGCGAGTCGAACAGGTGGCTCCGGCGTTCTTGGCAGGTGGTTCCGGTCTGTCCGGTAGGTGATTCCGGCGTGTCTGGCACGTGCTTCCGGCATGCGCGGCAGGATATTCCGTAGTGTCCGCCAGGTGGTTCTGGCATACCCGGCAGGTGATTTTGGCGTGTCCGGCAGGTGTTTCTGGCGAGTCAAGCAGGTGGCTCCGGCGTGCTCGGCAGGTTGTTCAGACGGGTCTTGCAGGTGTTTTGCGTCTCTTCGGGGTGTGGTTCCAGCATCTCATGCAGATGGTTCTGGCACGTCTGAGATGTGGTTCCGGCCGGCCCGACAGGTGTTTCCACAGTGTCCGCCAAGTTGTACTGGCGTAGTTGTCAGGTGATTTTGGCATGACCGGCAGGTGGTTCCAGCAAGCCTGGCAGGTGATTCCAAAGTGTTCACCAACTGGTTGTGGCGTAGCCGGCAGGTGATTTTTGCGTGATCGGCAGGTGGTTCTGGCGAGTCGAGCAGGTGGTTCCGGCGTGCTCGGCTGGTGCTTCCGGGGTCATTGGCACGGGGTTCTGGCATGTCTGAGAGGTGGTTCCTGCATGCCCGGCAAGTGATTCCGGAGTGTTCGCCAAGTGGTTCTGGCATACTCGGCAGGTGCTTTTGGCATGTCCGGCAGGAGGTTCAGGCGAGTTGAGCAGGTGGTTCCAACGTGCTTGGCAGGTGCTTCCGGCATCTCCGGCACGTGTTTCTGGCACATCTGACAGGTGGTTCCGGCATGCACGAAAGGTGATTCCGGTCTGTCCGGTAGGTGGGTCCACCCTGCACGGCATGTGGTTCTGGTACGTCTCAGAGATGGTTGCGCATGCCCAACAGGTGATTCCGGACTGTCCGCCACATGGTTCTGGCACGTCTGAGAGGTGGTTCCGTCATGCCCGGCAGGTCATCCCAGAGAGTCCTCCAAGTGGTTCTGGCATAACACGCAGGTGATTTTGGCATGTCTGGCAGGTTGTTCCGTTGTGCTTGGCAGGTGGTTCAGGCTTGGCCGGCAGGTGGTTCCAGACTGTCCAGGACGTGTTTCCAGCTTCACCGGCAGGTGGTTCTGGTACGTCTGAGAGGTGGTTCCGCCATGGCTGGCAGGTGATTCCGGACCGTCCCCGAGGTGGTTCTGGCATAGCCAGCAATTGATATTGGCCTGTCCGGCAGGTGGTTCCAGCGAGTCGAACAGGTGGCTCCGGCGTGCTCGACAGGTGGTTCCGGTCTGTCCGGTAGGTGATTCCGGCGTGTCCGGCACGTGCTTCGGGCACGTCTGAGAGGTGGTTCCGGCATGCGCGACAGGTGATTTCGGAGTGTCCGCCAGGTGGTTCTGGCGTACCCGGCAGGTGATTTTGGCGTGTCCGGCAGGTGTTTCTGGCGAGTCGAGCAGGTGGCTCCGGCATGCTCGCCAGGTGCTTCCGGCGTCTCCGGCACGTGGTTCTGGTGTGTCTGAGAGCTGGTTCTGGCATGTCCGGCAGATGATTCCGGAGTGTCCGCCAAGTGGTTCTGGCATACCCGGCTGGTGATTTGGGCATGTCAGTTAGGTGGTTCCGGCGAGTCGAGCAGGTGGCTCCGGCGTGCTCGGCAGGTTGTTCAGACGGGTCTGGCAGGTGTTTTCCGTCTGTTCGGGGTGTGGTTCCAGCATCTCATGCACATGGTTCTGGCACGTCTGAGATGTGGTTCCGGCCGGCCCTACAGGTGTTTCCACAGTGTCCGCCAAGTGGTACTGGCGTAGTTGGCAGGTGATTTTGGCATGACCGGCAGGTGGTTCCAGCAAGCCCGGCAGGTGATTCCGAAGTGTTCCCCAACTGGTTGTGGCGTAGCCGGCAGGTGATTTTTGCGTGTCCGGCAGGTGGTTCTGGCGAGTCGAGCAGGTGGTTCCGGCGTGCTCGGCAGGTGCTTCCGGGGTCATTGGCACGTGGTTCTGGCATATCTGAGAGGTGGTTCCGGCATGCCCGGCAGGTGATTCCGGAGTGTTCGCCAAGTGTTTCCGGCGTAGCCGACAGGTGATTTTGCATGTCCAGCGGTCGTTGCGGCGGGTCGAGCCGGTGGTTGCGGCGTGTCCGGAAGGTGGTTCCGGTCTGTCCGGCAGGTGGTTCTGTGGTGTCCGGCACGAGGTTCAGTCTGAGAGGCTGTGCCGGCATGCCCCTCACGTGATTCCGGCTTGTCCCCGAAGTGGTGCTGGTGTAGCGGGCAGGTGATTTTGGCGTGTCCGGCAGGTGGTTCAGGCGAGTTGAGCAGGTGGTTGCGACGTGCTCGGCAGGTGCTTCCGGCGTCTCCGGCACGTGTTTCTGGCACATCTGACTGGTGGTTCCGGCATGCCCAAAAGTTGATTCCGGTCTGTCCGGTAGGTGGTTCCGGCGTGCACGGCACGTGGTTCTGGTACGTCTCAGAGGTGGTTGCGTATGCCCAACAGGTGATTCCGGACTGTCCGCCACGTGCTTCTGGCACGTCTGAGAGGTGGTTCCAACATGCCCGGCAGGTCATTTCGGAGTGTCGTCCAAGAGGTTCTGGCATAGCACGCAGTTGATTTTGGCGTGTCTGGCAGGTTGTTCCGTTGTGCTTGGCAGGTGGTTCAGGCTTGGCCGGCAGGTGGTTCCAGACTGTCCAGGACGTGTTTCCAGCTTCACCGGCAGGTGGTTCTGGTACGTCTGAGAGGTGGTTCCGCCAAGGCTGGCAGGTGATTCCGGACCGTCCCCGAGGTGGTTCTGGCATAGCCAGCAGTTGATATTGGCCTGTCCGGCAGGTGGTTCCAGCGAGTCGAACAGGTGGCTCCGGCGTGCTCGACAGGTGGTTCCGGTCTGTCCGGTAGGTGATTCCGGCGTGTCCGGCACGTGCTTCCGGCACGTCTGAGAGGTGGTTCCGGCATGCGCGACAGGTGATTTCGGAGTGTCCGCCAGGTGGTTCTGGCGTACCCGGCAGGTGATTTTGGCGTGGCCGGCAGGTGTTTCTGGCGAGTCGAGCAGGTGGCTCCGGCATGCTCGGCAGGTGCTTCCGGCGTCTCCGGCACTTGGTTCTGGTGTGTCTGAGAGCTGGTTCCGGCATGTCCGGCAGATGATTCCGGAGTGTCCGCCAAGTGGTTCTGGCATACCCAGCAGGTGATTTTGGCGTGTCAGGGAGGTGGTACCGGTGAGTCGAGCAGGTGGTTCCGGCGTGCTCGGCAGGTGGTTCAGGCGGTTCTGGCAGGTGGTATCCGTCTGTTCGGGGTGTGGTTCCAGCATCTCATGAACACGTTTCTGGCACGTCTGAGATGTGGTTCCAGCCGGCCCGACAGGTGTTTCCGCAGTGTCCACCAAGCGGTTCTGGCGTAGTTGGCAGGTGATTTTGGCATGACTGGCAGGTGGTTCCAGCAAGCCTGGCAGGTGATTCCAAAGTGTTCACCAACTGGTTGTGGCGTAGCCGGCAGGTGATTTTTGCGTGATCGGCAGGTGGTTCTGGCGAGTCGAGCAGGTGGTTCCGGCGTGCTCGGCTGGTGCTTCCGGGGTCATTGGCACGGGGTTCTGGCATGTCTGAGAGGTGGTTCCTGCATGCCCGGCAAGTGATTCCGGAGTGTTCGCCAAGTGGTTCTGGCATAGTCGGCAGGTGATTTTGGCATGTCCGGCAGGTGGTTCAGGCGAGTTGAGCAGGTGGTTCCAACGTGCTTGGCAGGTGCTTCCGGCGTCTCCGGCACGTGTTTCTGGCACATCTGACAGGTGGTTCCGGCATGCCCGAAAGGTGATTCCGGTCTGTCCGGTAGGTGGTTCCAGCCTGCACGGCATGTGGTTCTGGTACGTCTCAGAGGTGGTTGCGCACGCGCAACAGGTGATTCCGGACTGTCCGCCACATGGTTCTGGCACGTCTGAGAGGTGGTTCCGGCATGCCCGGCAGGTCATCCCAGAGAGTCCTCCAAGTGGTTCTGGCATAACACGCAGGTGATTTTGGCATGTCTGGCAGGTAGTTCCGTTGTGCTTGGCAGGTGTTTCAGGCTTGGCCGGCAGGTGGTTCCAGACTGTCCAGGACGTGTTTCCAGCTTCACCGGCAGGTGGTTCTGGTACGTCTGAGAGGTGGTTCCGCCAAGGCTGGCAGGTGATTCCGGACCGTCCCCGAGGTGGTTCTGGCATAGCCAGCAGTTGATATTGGCCTGTCCAGCAGGTGGTTCCAGCGAGTCGAACAGGTGGCTCCGGCGTGCTCGACAGGTGTTTCCGGTCTGTCCGGTAGGTGATTACGGCGTGTCCGGCACGTGCTTCCGGCACGTCTGAGAGGTGGTTCCGGCATGCGCGACAGGTGATTTCGGAGTGTCCGCCAGGTGGTTCTGGCGTACCCGGCAGGTGATTTTGGCGTGTCCGGCAGGTGTTTCTGGCGAGTCGAGCAGGTGGCTCCGGCATGCTCGCCAGGTGCTTCCGGCGTCTCCGGCACGTGGTTCTGGTGTGTCTGAGAGCTGGTTCTGGCATGTCCGGCAGATGATTCCGGAGTGTCCGCCAAGTGGTTCTGGCATACCCGGCTGGTGATTTGGGCATGTCAGTTAGGTGGTTCCGGCGAGTCGAGCAGGTGGCTCCGGCGTGCTCGGCAGGTTGTTCAGACGGGTCTGGCAGGTGTTTTCCGTCTGTTCGGGGTGTGGTTCCAGCATCTCATGCACATGGTTCTGGCACGTCTGAGATGTGGTTCCGGCCGGCCCGACTGGTGTTTCCACAGTGTCCGCCAAGTGGTACTGGCGTAGTTGGCAGGTGATTTTGGCATGACCGGCAGGTGGTTCCAGCAAGCCCGGCAGGTGATTCCGAAGTGTTCCCCAACTGGTTGTGGCGTAGCCGGCAGGTGATTTTTGCGTGTCCGGCAGGTGGTTCTGGCGAGTCGAGCAGGTGGTTCCGGCGTGCTTGGCAGGTGCTTCCGGAGTCATTGGCACGTGGTTCTGGCATATCTGAGAGGTGGTTCCGGCATGCCCGGCAGGTGATTCTGGAGTGTTCGCCAAGTGTTTCCAGGTGAGCCTGCAGGTGAGTTTGCATGTCCAGCGGTCGTTCTGGCGGGTCGAGCCGGTGGTTCCGGCGTGTCCGGCAGGTGGTTCCGGTCTGTCCGGCAGGTGGTTCTGTGGTGTCCGGCACGAGGTTCAGTCTGAGAGGCTGTGCCGGCATGCCCCTCACGTGATTCCGGCTTGTCCCCGAAGTGGTGCTGGTGTAGCGGGCAGGTGATTTTGGCGTGTCTGGCAGGTGGTTCAGGCGAGTTGAGCAGGTGGTTGCGACGTGCTCGGCAGGTGCTTCCGGCGTCTCCGGCACGTGTTTCTGGCACATCTGACTGGTGGTTCCGGCATGCCCAAAAGTTGATTCCGGTCTGTCCGTTAGGTGGTTCCGGCGTGCACGGCACGTAGTTCTGGTACGTGTCAGAGGTGGTTGCGTATGCCCAACAGGTGATTCCGGACTGTCCGCCACGTGCTTCTGGCACGTCTGAGAGGTGGTTCCAACATGCCCGGCAGGTCATTTCGGAGAGTCGTCCAAGTGGTTCTGGCGTAGCCCGCAGTTGATTTTGGCGTGTCCGGCAGGTGGTTCCGCCGTGCTCGGCAGGTGGTTCAGGCATGGCCGTCACGTGGTTCCAGTCTGTCCAGGACGTGTTTCCAGCTTCTCCGGCAGGTGGGTCTGGTACGTCTGAGAGGTGGTTCCGCCATGGCTGGCAGGTGATCCCGGACTGTCCCCCAGGTGGTTCTGGCATAGCCAGCAGTTGATATTGGCCTGTCCGGCAGGTGGTTCCAGCGAGTCGAACAGGTGGCTCCGGCGTTCTTGGCAGGTGGTTCCGGTCTGTCCGGTAGGTGATTCCGGCGTGTCTGGAACGTGCTTCCGGCATGCGCGGCAGGATATTCCGTAGTGTCCGCCAGGTGGTTCTGGCATACCCGGCAGGTGATTTTGGCGTGTCCGGCAGGTGTTTCTGGCGAGTCAAGCAGGTGGCTCCGGCGTGCTCGGCAGGTTGTTCAGACGGGTCTTGCAGGTGTTTTGCGTCTCTTCGGGGTGTGGTTCCAGCATCTCATGCACATGGTTCTGGCACGTCTGAGATGTGGTTCCGGCCGGCCCGACAGGTGTTTCCACAGTGTCCGCCAAGTTGTACTGGCGTAGTTGTCAGGTGATTTTGGCATGACCGGCAGGTGGTTCCAGCAAGCCTGGCAGGTGATTCCAAAGTGTTCACCAACTGGTTGTGGCGTAGCCGGCAGGTGATTTTTGCGTGATCGGCGGGTGGTTCTGGCGAGTCGAGCAGGTGGTTCCGGCGTGCTCGGCTGGTGCTTCCGGGGTCATTGGCACGGGGTTCTGGCATGTCTGAGAGGTGGTTCCTGCATGCCCGGCAAGTGATTCCGGAGTGTTCGCCAAGTGGTTCTGGCATACTCGGCAGGTGCTTTGGCATGTCCTGCAGGAGGTTCAGGCGAGTTGAGCAGGTGGTTCCAACGTGCTTGGCAGGTGCTTCCGGCATCTCCGGCACGTGTTTCTGGCACATCTGACAGGTGGTTCCGGCATGCACGAAAGGTGATTCCGGTCTGTCCGGTAGGTGGGTCCAGCCTGCACGGCATGTGGTTCTGGTACGTCTCAGAGATGGTTGCGCATGCCCAACAGGTGATTCCGGACTGTCCGCCACATGGTTCTGGCACGTCTGAGAGGTGGTTCCGTCATGCCCGGCAGGTCATCCCAGAGAGTCCTCCAAGTGGTTCTGGCATAACACGCAGGTGATTTTGGCATGTCTGGCAGGTTGCTCCGTTGTGCTTGGCAGGTGGTTCAGGCTTGGCCGGCAGGTGGTTCCAGACTGTCCAGGACGTGTTTCCAGCTTCACCGGCAGGTGGTTCTGGTACGTCTGAGAGGTGGTTCCGCCAAGGCTGGCAGGTGATTCCGGACCGTCCCCGAGGTGGTTCTGGCATAGCCAGCAGTTGATATTGGCCTGTCCGGCAGGTGGTTCCAGCGAGTCGAACAGGTGGCTCCGGCGTGCTCGACAGGTGGTTCCGGTCTGTCCGGTAGGTGATTCCGGCGTGTCCGGCACGTGCTTCGGGCACGTCTGAGAGGTGGTTCCGGCATGCGCGACAGGTGATTTCGGAGTGTCCGCCAGGTGGTTCTGGCGTACCCGGCAGGTGATTTTGGCGTGTCCGGCAGGTGTTTCTGGCGAGTCGAGCATGTGGCTCCGGCATGCTCGGCTGGTGCTTCCGGCGTCTCCGGCACGTGGTTCTGGTGTGTCTGAGAGCTGGTTCTGGCATGTCCGGCAGATGATTCCGGAGTGTCCGCCAAGTGGTTCTGGCATACCCGGCTGGTGATTTGGGCATGTCAGTTAGGTGGTTCCGGCGAGTCGAGCAGGTGGCTCCGGCGTGCTCGGCAGGTTGTTCAGACGGGTCTGGCAGGTGTTTTCCGTCTGTTCGGGGTGTGGTTCCAGCATCTCATGCACATGGTTCTGGCACGTCTGAGATGTGGTTCCGGCCGGCCCTACAGGTGTTTCCACAGTGTCCGCCAAGTGGTACTGGCGTAGTTGGCAGGTGATTTTGGCATGACCGGCAGGTGGTTCCAGCAAGCCCGGCAGGTGATTCCGAAGTGTTCCCCAACTGGTTGTGGCGTAGCCGGCAGGTGATTTTTGCGTGTCCGGCAGGTGGTTCTGGCGAGTCGAGCAGGTGGTTCCGGCGTGCTCGGCAGGTGCTTCCGGGGTCATTGGCACGTGGTTCTGGCATATCTGAGAGGTGGTTCCGGCATGCCCGGCAGGTGATTCCGGAGTGTTCGCCAAGTGTTTCCGGCGTAGCCGGCAGGTGAGTTTGCATGTCCAGCGGTCGTTCCGGCGGGTCGAGCCGGTGGTTCCGGCATGTCCGGAAGGTGGTTCCGGTCTGTCCAGCAGGTGGTTCTGTGGTGTCCGGCACGAGGTTCAGTCTGAGAGGCTGTGCCGGCATGCCCCTCACGTGATTCCGGCTTGTCCCCGAAGTGGTGCTGGTGTAGCGGGCAGGTGATTTTGGCGTGTCCGGCAGGTGGTTCAGGCGAGTTGAGCAGGTGGTTGCGACGTGCTCGGCAGGTGCTTCCGGCGTCTCCGGCACGGGTTTCTGGCACATCTGACTGGTGGTTCCGGCATGCCCAAAAGTTGATTCCGGTCTGTCCGTTAGGTGGTTCCGGCGTGCACGGCACGTGGTTCTGGTACGTGTCAGAGGTGGTTGCGTATGCCCAACAGGTGATTCCGGACAGTCCGCCACGTGCTTCTGGCACGTCTGAGAGGTGGTTCCAACATGCCCGGCATGTCATTTCGGAGAGTCGACCAAGTGGTTCTGGCATAGCCCACAGGCGATTTTGGCGTGTCCGGCAGGTGGTTCCGCCGTGCTCGGCAGGTGGTTCAGGCATGGCCGTCACGTGGTTCCAGTCTGTCCAGGACGTGTTTCCAGCTTCTCCGGCAGGTGGTTCTGGTATGTCTGAGAGGTGGTTCCGCCATGGCTGGCAGGTGATCCCGGACCGTCCCCCAGGTGGTTCTGGCATAGCCAGCAGTTGATATTGGCCTGTCCGGCAGGTGGTTCCAGCGAGTCGAACAGGTGGCTCCGGCGTTCTTGGCAGGTGGTTCCGGTCTGTCCGGTAGGTGTTTCCGGCGTGTCTGGCACGTGCTTCCGGCATGCGCGGCTGGTGATTCCGTAGTGTCCGCCAGGTGGTTCTGGCATACCCGGCAGGTGATTTTGGCGTGGCCGGCAGGTGTTTCTGGCGAGTCGAGCAGGTGGCTCCGGCATGCTCGGCAGGTGCTTCCGGCGTCTCCGGCACTTGGTTCTGGTGTGTCTGAGAGCTGGTTCCGGCATGTCCGGCAGATGATTCCGGAGTGTCCGCCAAGTGGTTCTGGCATACCCAGCAGGTGATTTTGGCATGTCAGGGAGGTGGTACCTGTGAGTCGAGCAGGTGGTTCCGGCGTGCTCGGCAGGTGGTTCAGGCGGTTCTGGCAGGTGGTATCCGTCTGTTCGGGGTGTGGTTCCAACATCTCATGAACACGTTTCTGGCACGTCTGAGATGTGGTTCCAGCCGGCCCGACAGGTGTTTCCGCAGTGTCCGCCAAGCGGTTCTGGCGTAGTTGGCAGGTGATTTTGGCATGACTGGCAGGTGGTTCCAGCAAGCCTGGCAGGTGATTCCAAAGTGTTCACCAACTGGTTGTGGCGTAGCCGGCAGGTGATTTTTGCGTGATCGGCAGGTGGTTCTGGCGAGTCGAGCAGGTGGTTCCGGCGTGCTCGGCTGGTGCTTCCGGGGTCATTGGCACGGGGTTCTGGCATGTCTGAGAGGTGGTTCCTGCATGCCCGGCAAGTGATTCCGGAGTGTTCGCCAAGTGGTTCTGGCATAGTCGGCAGGTGATTTTGGCATGTCCGGCAGGTGGTTCAGGCGAGTTGAGCAGGTGGTTCCAACGTGCTTGGCAGGTGCTTCCGGCGTCTCCGGCACGTGTTTCTGGCACATCTGACAGGTGGTTCCGGCATGCCCGAAAGGTGATTCCGGTCTGTCCGGTAGGTGGTTCCAGCCTGCACGGCATGTGGTTCTGGTACGTCTCAGAGGTGGTTGCGCACGCGCAACAGGTGATTCCGGACTGTCCGCCACATGGTTCTGGCACGTCTGAGAGGTGGTTCCGGCATGCCCGGCAGGTCATCCCAGAGAGTCCTCCAAGTGGTTCTGGCATAACACGCAGGTGATTTTGGCGTGTCTGGCAGGTTGTTCCGTTGTGCTTGGCAGGTGGTTCAGGCTTGGCCGGCAGGTGGTTCCAGACTGTCCAGGACGTGTTTCCAGCTTCTCCGGCAGGTGGTTCTGGTACGCCTGAGAGGTGGTTCCGCCATGGCTGGCAGGTGATTCCGGACCGTCCCCCAGGTGGTTCTGGCATAGCCAGCAGTTGATATTGGCCTGTCCGGCAGGTGGTTCCAGCGAGTCGAACAGGTGGCTCCGGCGTGCTCGGCAGGTGGTTCCGGTCTGTCCGGTAGGTGATTCCGGCGTGTCCGGCACGTGCTTCCGGCACGTCTGAGAGGTGGTTCCGGCATGCGCGACAGGTGATTTCGGAGTGTCCGCCAGGTGGTTCTGGCGTACCCGGCAGGTGATTTTGGCGTGTCCGGCAGGTGTTTCTGGCGAGTCGAGCAGGTGGCTCCGGCATGCTCGGCAGGTGCTTCCGGCGTCTCCGGCACGTGGTTCTGGTGTGTCTGAGAGCTGGTTCCGGCATGTCCGGCAGATGATTCCGGAGTGTCCGCCAAGTGGTTCTGGCATACCCGGCTGGTGATTTGGGCATGTCAGGTAGGTGGTTCCGGCGAGTCGAGCAGGTGGCTCCGGCGTGCTCGGCAGGTTGTTCAGACGGGTCTGGCAGGTGTTTTCCGTCTGTTCGGGGTGTGGTTCCAGCATCTCATGCACATGGTTCTGGCACGTCTGAGATGTGGTTCCGGCCGGCCCGACAGGTGTTTCCACAGTGTCCGCCAAGTGGTACTGGCGTAGTTGGCAGGTGATTTTGGCATGACCGGCAGGTGGTTCCAGCAAGCCCGGCAGGTGATTCCGAAGTGTTCCCCAACTGGTTGTGGCGTAGCCGGCAGGTGATTTTTGCGTGTCCGGCAGGTGGTTCTGGCGAGTCGAGCAGGTGGTTCCGGCGTGCTCGGCAGGTGCTTCCGGGGTCATTGGCACGTGGTTCTGGCATATCTGAGAGGTGGTTCCGGCATGCCCGGCAGGTGATTCCGGAGTGTTCGCCAAGTGTTTCCGGCGTAGCCGGCACGTGAGTTTGCATGTCCAGCGGTCGTTCCGGCGGGTCGAGCCGGTGGTTCCGGCATGTCCGGAAGGTGGTTCCGGTCTGTCCAGCAGGTGGTTCTGTGGTGTCCGGCACGAGGTTCAGTCTGAGAGGCTGTGCCGGCATGCCCCTCACGTGATTCCGGCTTGTCCCCGAAGTGGTGCTGGTGTAGCGGGCAGGTGATTTTGGCGTGTCCGGCAGGTGGTTCAGGCGAGTTGAGCAGGTGGTTGCGACGTGCTCGGCAGGTGCTTCCGGCGACTCCGGCACGTGTTTCTGGCACATCTGACTGGTGGTTCCGGCATGCCCAAAAGTTGATTCCGGTCTGTCCGGTAGGTGGTTCCGGCATGCACGGCACGTGATTCTGGTACGTCTCAGAGGTGGTTGCGTATGCCCAACAGGTGATTCCGGACTGTCCACCACGTGCTTCTGGCACGTCTGAGAGGTGGTTCCAACATGCCCGGCAGGTCATTTCGGAGAGTCGTCCAAGTGGTTCTGGCGTAGCCCGCAGGTGATTTTGGCGTGTCCGGCAGGTGGTTCCGCCGTGCTCGGCAGGTGGTTCAGGCATGGCCGTCACGTGGTTCCAGTCTGTCCAGGACGTGTTTCCAGCTTCTCCGGCAGGTGGGTCTGGTACGTCTGAGAGGTGGTTCCGCCATGGCTGGCAGGTGATCCCGGACTGTCCCCCAGGTGGTTCTGGCATAGCCAGCAGTTGATATTGGCCTGTCCGGCAGGTGGTTCCAGCGAGTCGAACAGGTGGCTCCGGTGTTCTTGGCAGGTGGTTCCGGTCTGTCCGGTAGGTGATTCCGGCGTGTCTGGCACGTGCTTCCGGCATGCGCGGCAGGATATTCCGTAGTGTCCGCCAGGTGGTTCTGGCATACCCGGCAGGTGATTTTGGCGTGTCCGGCAGGTGTTTCTGGCGAGTCGAGCAGGTGGCTCCGGCGTGCTCGGCAGGTTGTTCAGACGGGTCTTGCAGGTGTTTTGCGTCTCTTCGGGGTGTGGTTCCAGCATCTCGTGCACATGGTTCTGGCACGTCTGAGATGTGGTTCCGGCCGGCCCGACAGGTGTTTCCACAGTGTCCGCCAAGTTGTACTGGCGTAGTTGTCAGGTGATTTTGGCATGACCGGCAGGTGGTTCCAGCAAGCCTGGCAGGTGATTCCAAAGTGTTCACCAACTGGTTGTGGCGTAGCCGGCAGGTGATTTTTGCGTGATCGGCAGGTGGTTCTGGCGAGTTGAGCAGGTGGTTCCGGCGTGCTCGGCTGGTGCTTCCGGGGTCATTGGCACGGGGTTCTGGCATGTCTGAGAGGTGGTTCCTGCATGCCCGGCAAGTGATTCCGGAGTGTTCGCCAAGTGGTTCTGGCATACTCGGCAGGTGCTTTTGGCATGTCCGGCAGGAGGTTCAGGCGAGTTGAGCAGGTGGTTCCAACGTGCTTGGCAGGTGCTTCCGGCATCTCCGGCACGTGTTTCTGGCACATCTGACAGGTGGTTCCGGCATGCACGAAAGGTGATTCCGGTCTGTCCGGTAGGTGGGTCCAGCCTGCACGGCATGTGGTTCTGGTACGTCTCAGAGATGGTTGCGCATGCCCAACAGGTGATTCCGGACTGTCCGCCACATGGTTCTGGCACGTCTGAGAGGTGGTTCCGTCATGCCCGGCAGGTCATCCCAGAGAGTCCTCCAAGTGGTTCTGGCATAACACGCAGGTGATTTTGGCATGTCTGGCAGGTTGTTCCGTTGTGCTTGGCAGGTGGTTCAGGCTTGGCCGGCAGGTGGTTCCAGACTGTCCAGGACGTGTTTCCAGCTTCACCGGCAGGTGGTTCTGGTACGTCTGAGAGGTGGTTCCGCCATGGCTGGCAGGTGATTCCGGACCGTCCCCGAGGTGGTTCTGGCATAGCCAGCAGTTGATATTGGCCTGTCCAGCAGGTGGTTCCAGCGAGTCGAACAGGTGGCTCCGGCGTGCTCGACAGGTGGTTCCGGTCTGTCCGGTAGGTGATTCCGGCGTGTCCGGCACGTGCTTCCGGCACGTCTGAGAGGTGGTTCCGGCATGCGCGACAGGTGATTTCGGAGTGTCCGCCAGGTGGTTCTGGCGTACCCGGCAGGTGATTTTGGCGTGTCCGGCAGGTGTTTCTGGCGAGTCGAGCAGGTCGCTCCGGCATGCTCGCCAGGTGCTTCCGGCGTCTCCGGCACGTGGTTCTGGTGTGTCTGAGAGCTGGTTCTGGCATGTCCGGCAGATGATTCCGGAGTGTCCGCCAAGTGGTTCTGGCATACCCGGCTGGTGATTTGGGCATGTCAGTTAGGTGGTTCCGGCGAGTCGAGCAGGTGGCTCCGGCGTGCTCGGCAGGTTGTTCAGACGGGTCTGGCAGGTGTTTTCCGTCTGTTCGGGGTGTGGTTCCAGCATCTCATGCACATGGTTCTGGCACGTCTGAGATGTGGTTCCGGCCGGCCCGACAGGTGTTTCCACAGTGTCCGCCAAGTGGTACTGGCGTAGTTGGCAGGTGATTTTGGCATGACCGGCAGGTGGTTCCAGCAAGCCCGGCAGGTGATTCCGAAGTGTTCCCCAACTCGTTGTGGCGTAGCCGGCAGGTGATTTTTGCGTGTCCGGCAGGTGGTTCTGGCGAGTCGAGCAGGTGGTTCCGGCGTGCTCGGCATGTGCTTCCGGGGTCATTGGCACGTGGTTCTGGCATATCTGAGAGGTGGTTCCGGCATGCCCGGCAGGTGATTCTGGAGTGTTCGCCAAGTGTTTCCAGTGTAGCCGGCAGGTGAGTTTGCATGTCCAGCGGTCGTTCCGGCGGGTCGAGCCGGTGGTTCCGGCGTGTCCGGCAGGTGGTTCCGGTCTGTCCGGCAGGTGGTTCTGTGGTGTCCGGCACGAGGTTCAGTCTGAGAGGCTGTGCCGGCATGCCCCTCACGTGATTCCGGCTTGTCCCCGAAGTGGTGCTGGTGTAGCGGGCAGGTGATTTTGGCGTGTCCGGCAGGTGGTTCAGGCGAGTTGAGCAGGTGGTTGCGACGTGCTCGGCAGGTGCTTCCGGCGTCTCCGGCACGGGTTTCTGGCACATCTGACTGGTGGTTCCGGCATGCCCAAAAGTTGATTCCGGTCTGTCCGTTAGGTGGTTCCGGCGTGCACGGCACGTGGTTCTGGTACGTGTCAGAGGTGGTTGCGTATGCCCAACAGGTGATTCCGGACAGTCCGCCACGTGCTTCTGGCACGTCTGAGAGGTGGTTCCAACATGGCCGGCATGTCATTTCGGAGAGTCGTCCAAGTGGTTCTGGCATAGCCCACAGGTGATTTTGGCGTGTCCGGCAGGTGGTTCCGCCGTGCTCGGCAGGTGGTTCAGGCATGGCCGTCACGTGGTTCCAGTCTGTCCAGGACGTGTTTCCAGCTTCTCCGGCAGGTGGTTCTGGTACGTCTGAGAGGTGGCTCCGCCATGGCTGGCAGGTGATCCCGGACCGTCCCCCAGGTGGTTCTGGCATAGCCAGCAGTTGATATTGGCCTGTCCAGCAGGTGGTTCCAGCAAGTCGAACAGGTGGCTCCGGCGTTCTTGGCAGGTGGTTCCGGTCTGTCCGGTAGGTGTTTCCGGCGTGTCTGGCACGTGCTTCCGGCATGCGCGGCAGGTGATTCCGTAGTGTCCGCCAGGTGGTTCTGGCATACCCGGCAGGTGATTTTGGCGTGGCCGGCAGGTGTTTCTGGCGAGTCGAGCAGGTGGCTCCGGCATGCTCGGCAGGTGCTTCCGGCGTCTCCGGCACTTGGTTCTGGTGTGTCTGAGAGCTGGTTCCGGCATGTCCGGCAGATGATTCCGGAGTGTCCGCCAAGTGGTTCTGGCATACCCAGCAGGTGATTTTGGCGTGTCAGGGACGTGGTACCGGTGAGTCGAGCAGGTGGTTCCGGCGTGCTCGGCAGTTGGTTCAGGCGGTTCTGGCAGGTGGTATCCGTCTGTTCGGGGTGTGGTTCCAGCATCTCATGAACACGTTTCTGGCACGTCTGAGATGTGGTTCCAGCCGGCCCGACAGGTGTTTCCGCAGTGTCCGCCAAGCGGTTCTGGCGTAGTTGGCAGGTGATTTTGGCATGACTGGCAGGTGGTTCCAGCAAGCCTGGCAGGTGATTCCAAAGTGTTCACCAACTGGTTGTGGCGTAGCCGGCAGGTGATTTTTGCGTGATCGGCAGGTGGTTCTGGCGAGTCGAGCAGGTGGTTCCGGCGTGCTCGGCTGGTGCTTCCGGGGTCATTGGCACGGGGTTCTGGCATGTCTGAGAGGTGGTTCCTGCATGCCCGGCAAGTGATTCCGGAGTGTTCGCCAAGTGGTTCTGGCATAGTCGGCAGGTGATTTTGGCATGTCCGGCAGGTGGTTCAGGCGAGTTGAGCAGGTGGTTCCAACGTGCTTGGCAGGTGCTTCCGGAGTCTCCGGCACGTGTTTCTGGCACATCTGACAGGTGGTTCCGGCATGCCCGAAAGGTGATTCCGGTCTGTCCGGTAGGTGGTTCGAGCCTGCACGGCATGTGGTTCTGGTACGTCTCAGAGGTGGTTGCGCATACCCAACTGGTGATTCCGGTCTGTCCGCCACATGGTTCTGGCACGTCTGAGAGGTGGTTCCGGCATGCCCGGCAGGTCATCCCAGAGAGTCCTCCAAGTGGTTCTGGCATAACACGCAGGTGATTTTGGCGTGTCTGGCAGGTTGTTCCGTTGTGCTTGGCAGGTGGTTCAGGCTTGGCCGGCAGGTGGTTCCAGACTGTCCAGGACGTGTTTCCAGCTTCTCCGGCAGGTGGTTCTGGTACGTCTGAGAGGTGGTTCCGCCATGGCTGGCAGGTGATTCCGGACCGTCCCCCAGGTGGTTCTGGCATAGCCAGCAGTTGATATTGGCCTGTCCGGCAGGTGGTTCCAGCGAGTCGAACAGGTGGCTCCGGCGTGCTCGGCAGGTGGTTCCGGTCTGTCCGGTAGGTGATTCCGGCGTGTCCGGCACGTGCTTCCGGCATGTCTGAGAGGTGGTCCGGCATGCGCGACAGGTGATTTCGGAGTGTCCGCCTGGTGGTTCTGGCGTACCCGGCAGGTGATTTTGGCGTGTCCGGCAGGTGTTTCTGGCGAGTCGAGCAGGTGGCTCCGGCATGCTCGGCAGGTGCTTCCGGCGTCTCCGGGACGTGGTTCTGGTGTGTCTGAGAGCTGGTTCCGGCATGTCCGGCAGATGATTCCGGAGTGTCCGCCAAGTGGTTCTGGCATACCCGGCTGGTGATTTGGGCATGTCAGGTAGGTGGTTCCGGCGAGTCGAGCAGGTGGCTCCGGCGTGCTCGGCAGGTTGTTCAGACGGGTCTGGCAGGTGTTTTCCGTCTGTTCGGGGTGTGGTTCCAGCATCTCATGCACATGGTTCTGGCACGTCTGAGATGTGGTTCCGGCAGGCCCGACAGGTGTTTCCACAGTGTCCGCCAAGTGGTACTGGCGTAGTTGGCAGGTGATTTTGGCATGACCGGCAGGTGGTTCCAGCAAGCCCGGCAGGTGATTCCGAAGTGTTCCCCAACTCGTTGTGGCGTAGCCGGCAGGTGATTTTTGAGTGTCCGGCAGGTGGTTCTGGCGAGTCGAGCAGGTGGTTCCGGCGTGCTCGGCAGGTGCTTCCGGGGTCATTGGCACGTGGTTCTGGCATATCCGAGAGGTGATTCCGGCATGCCCGGCAGGTGATTCCGGAGTGTTCGCCAAGTGTTTCCGGCGTAGGCGACAGGTGATTTTGCATGTCCAGCGGTCGTTGCGGCGGGTCGAGCCGGTGGTTGCGGCGTGTCCGGCAGGTGGTTCCGGTCTGTCCGGCAGGTGGTTCTGTGGTGTCCGGCACGAGGTTCAGTCTGAGAGGCTGTGCCGGCATGCCCCTCACGTGATTCCGGCTTGTCCCCGAAGTGGTGCTGGTGTAGCGGGCAGGTGATTTTGGCGTGTCCGGCAGGTGGTTCAGGCGAGTTGAGCAGGTGGTTGCGACGTGCTCGGCAGGTGCTTCCGGCGTCTCCGGCACGTGTTTCTGGCACATCTGACTGGTGGTTCCGGCATGCCCAAAAGTTGATTCCGGTCTGTCCGGTAGGTGGTTCCGGCGTGCACGGCACGTGGTTCTGGTACGTCTCAGAGGTGGTTGCGTATGCCCAACAGGTGATTCCGGACTGTCCGCCACGATCTTCTGGCACGTCTGAGAGGTGGTTCCAACATGCCCGGCAGGTCATTTCGGAGAGTCGTCCAAGTGGTTCTGGCGTAGCCCGCAGGTGATTTTGGCGTGTCCGGCAGGTGGTTCAGCCGTGCTCGGCAGGTGCTTCAGGCATGGCCGTCACGTGGTTCCAGTCTGTCCAGGACGTGTTTCCAGCTTCTCCGGCAGGTGGTTCTGGTACGTCTGAGAGGTGGTTCCGCCATGGCTGGCAGGTGATCCCGGACTGTCCCCCAGGTGGTTCTGGCATAGCAAGCAGTTGATATTGGCCTGTCCGGCAGGTGGTTCCAGCGAGTCGAACAGGTGGCTCCGGCGCTCTTGGCAGGTGGTTCCGGTCTGTCCGGTAGGTGTTTCCGGCGTGTCCGGCACGTGCTTCCGGCACGTCTGAGAGGTGGTTCCGGCATGCGCGGCAGGTGATTCCGTAGTGTCCGCCAGGTGGTTCTGGCATACCCGGCAGGTGATTTTTGCGTGTCCGGCAGGTGTTTCTGGCGACTGGAGCAGGTGGCTCCGGCATGCTCGGCAGGTGCTTCCGGCGTCTCCGGCACTTGGTTCTGGTGTGTCTGAGAGCTGGTTCCGGCATGTCCGGCAGATGATTCCGGAGTGTCCGCCAAGTGGTTCTGGCATACCCAGCAGGTGATTTTGGCGTGTCAGGGAGGTGGTACCTGTGAGTCGAGCAGGTGGTTCCGGCGTGCTCAGCAGGTGGTTCAGGCGGTTCTGGCAGGTGGTATCCGTCTGTTCGGGGTGTGGTTCCAGCATCTCATGAACACGTTTCTGGCACGTCTGAGATGTGGTTCCAGCCGGCCCGACAGGTGTTTCCGCAGTGTCCGCCAAGCGGTTCTGGCGTAGTTGGCAGGTGATTTTGGCATGACTGGCAGGTGGTTCCAGCAAGCCTGGCAGGTGATTCCAAAGTGTTCACCAACTGGTTGTGGCGTAGCCGGCAGGTGATTTTTGCGTGATCGGCAGGTGGTTCTGGCGAGTCGAGCAGGTGGTTCCGGCGTGCTCGGCTGGTGCTTCCGGGGTCATTGGCACGGGGTTCTGGCATGTCTGAGAGGTGGTTCCTGCATGCCCGGCAAGTGATTCCGGAGTGTTCGCCAAGTGGTTCTGGCATAGTCGGCAGGTGATTTTGGCATGTCCGGCAGGTGGTTCAGGCGAGTTGAGCAGGTGGTTCCAACGTGCTTGGCAGGTGCTTCCGGCGTCTCCGGCACGTGTTTCTGGCACATCTGACAGGTGGTTCCGGCATGCACGAAAGGTGATTCCGGTCTGTCCGGTAGGTGGTTCCAGCCTGCACGGCATGTGGTTCTGGTACGTCTCAGAGGTGGTTGCGCATGCCCAACAGGTGATTCCGGACTGTCCGCCACATGGTTTTGGCACGTCTGAGAGGTGGTTCCGGCATGCCCGGCAGGTCATCCCAGAGAGCCCTCCAAGTGGTTCTGGCATAGCACGCAGTTGATTTTGGCGTGTCTGGCAGGTTGTTCCGTTGTGCTTGGCAGGTGGTTCAGGCTTGGCCGGCAGGTGGTTCCAGACTGTCCAGGACGTGTTTCCAGCTTCTCCGGCAGGTGGTTCTGGTACGTCTGAGAGGTGGTTCCGCCATGGCTGGCAGGTGATTCCGGACCGTCCCCAAGGTGGTTCTGGCATAGCCAGCAGTTGATATTGGCCTGTCCGGCAGGTGGTTCCAGCGAGTCGAACAGGTGGCTCCGGCGTGCTTGGCAGGTGGTTCCGGTCTGTCCGGTAGGTGATTCCTGCGTGTCCGGCACTTGCTTCCGGCACGTCTGAGAGGTGGTTCCGGCATGCGCGACAGGTGATTTCGGAGTGTCCGCCAGGTGGTTCTGGCGTACCCGGCAGGTGATTTTGGCTTGTCCGGCAGGTGTTTCTGGCGAGTCAAGCAGGTGGCTCCGGCATGCTCGGCAGGTGCTTCCGGTGTCTCCGGCACGTGGTTCTGGTGTGTCTGAGAGCTGGTTCCGGCGTGTCCGGCAGATGATTCCGGAGTGTCCGCCAAGTGGTTCTGGCATACCCGGCTGGTGATTTGGGCATGTCAGGTAGGTGGTTCCGGCGAGTCGAGCAGGTGGCTCCGGCGTGCTCGGCAGGTTGTTCAGACGGGTCTGGCAGGTGTTTTCCGTCTGTTCGGGGTGTGGTTCCAGCATCTCATGCACATGGTTCTGTCACGTCTGAGATGTGGTTCCGGTCGCCCCGACAGGTGTTTCCACAGTGTCCGCCAAGTCGTACTGGCGTAGCTGGCAGGTGATTTTGGCATGACCGGCAGGTGGTTCCAGCAAGCCCAGCAGGTGATTCCGAAGTGTTCCCCAACTGGTTGTGGCGTAGCCGGCAGGTGATTTTTGCGTGTCCGGCAGGTGGTTCTGGCGAGTCGAGCAGGTGGTTCCATCGTGCTCGGCAGGTGCTTCCGGGGTCATTGGCACGTGGTTCTGGCATATCCGAGAGGTGGTTCCGGCATGCCCGGCAGGTGATTCCGGAGTGTTCGCCAAGTGTTTCCGGCGTAGCCGACAGGTGATTTTGCATGTCCAGCGGTCGTTGCGGCGGGTCGAGCCGGTGGTTGCGGCGTGTCCGGCAGGTGGTTCCGGTCTGTCCGGCAGGTGGTTCTGTGGTGTCCGGCACGAGGTTCAGTCTGAGAGGCTGTGCCGGCATGCCCCTCACGTGATTCCGGCTTGTCCCCGAAGTCGTGCTGGTGTAGCGGGCAGGTGATTTTGGCGTGTCCGGCAGGTGGTTCAGGCGAGTTGAGCAGGTGGTTGCGACGTGCTCGGCAGGTGCTTCCGGCGTCTCCGGCACGTGTTTCTGGCACATCTGACTGGTGGTTCCGGCATGCCCAAAAGTTGATTCCGGTCTGTCCGGTAGGTGGTTCCGGCGTGCACGGCACGTGGTTCTGGTACGTCTCAGAGGTGGTTGCGTATGCCCAACAGGTGATTCCGGACTGTCCGCCACGTGCTTCTGGCACGTCTGAGAGGTGGTTCCAACATGCCCGGCAGGTCATTTCGGAGTGTCGTCCAAGAGGTTCTGGCGTAGCCCACAGGTGATTTTGGAGTGTCTGGCAGGTGGTTCCGCCGTGCTCGGCAGGTGGTTCAGGCATGGCCGTCACGTGGTTCCATTCTGTCCATGACGTTTTTCCAGCTTCTCCGGCAGGTGGTTCTGGTACGTCTGAGAGGTGGTTCCGCCATGGCTGGCAGGTGATCCCGGACTGTCCCCGAGGTGGTTCTGGCATAGCCAGAAGTTGATATTGGCCTGTCCGGCAGGTGGTTCCAGCGAGTCGAACAGGTGGCTCCGGCGTTCTTGGCAGGTGTTTCCGGTCTGTCCGGTAGGTGTTTCCGGCGTGTCCGGCACGTGCTTCCGGCACGTCTGAGAGGTGGTTCCAGCATGCGCGGCAGGTGATTCCGTAGTGTCCGCCAGGTGGTTCTGGCATACCCGGCAGGTGATTTTGGCGTGTCCGGCAGGTGTTTCCGGCGAGTGGAGCAGGTGGCTCCGGCATGCTCGGCAGGTGCTTCCGGCGTCTCCGGCACTTGGTTCTGGTGTGTCTGAGAGCTGGTTCCGGCATGTCCGGCAGATGATTCCGGAGTGTCCGCCAAGTGGTTCTGGCATACCCAGCAGGTGATTTTGGCGTGTCAGGGAGGTGGTACCGGTGAGTCGAGCAGGTGGTTCCGGCGTGCTCAGCAGGTGGTTCAGGCGGTTCTGGCAGGTGGTATCCGTCTGTTCGGGGTGTGGTTCCAGCATCTCATGAACACGTTTCTGGCACGTCTGAGATGTGGTTCCAGCCGGCCCGACAGGTGTTTCCGCAGTGTCCGCCAAGCGGTTCTGGCGTAGTTGGCAGGTGATTTTGGCATGACTGGCAGGTGGTTCCAGCAAGCCTGGCAGGTGATTCCAAAGTGTTCACCAACTGGTTGTGGCGTAGCCGGCAGGTGATTTTTGCGTGATCGGCAGGTGGTTCTGGCGAGTCGAGCAGGTGGTTCCGGCGTGCTCGGCTGGTGCTTCCGGGGTCATTGGCACGGGGTTCTGGCATGTCTGAGAGGTGGTTCCTGCATGCCCGGCAAGTGATTCCGGAGTGTTCGCCAAGTGGTTCTGGCATAGTCGGCAGGTGATTTTGGCATGTCCGGCAGGTGGTTCAGGCGAGTTGAGCAGGTGGTTCCAACGTGCTTGGCAGGTGCTTCCGGCGTCTCCGGCACGTGTTTCTGGCACATCTGACAGGTGGTTCCGGCATGCCCGAAAGGTGATTCCGGTCTGTCCGGTAGGTGGTTCCAGCCTGCACGGCATGTGGTTCTGGTACGTCTCAGAGGTGGTTGCGCACGCGCAACAGGTGATTCCGGACTGTCCGCCACATGGTTCTGGCACGTCTGAGAGGTGGTTCCGGCATGCCCGGCAGGTCATCCCAGAGAGTCCTCCAAGTGGTTCTGGCATAACACGCAGGTGATTTTGGCGTGTCTGGCAGGTTGTTCCGTTGTGCTTGGCAGGTGGTTCAGGCTTGGCCGGCAGGTGGTTCCAGACTGTCCAGGACGTGTTTCCAGCTTCTCCGGCAGGTGGTTCTGGTACGTCTGAGAGGTGGTTCCGCCATGGCTGGCAGGTGATTCCGGACCGTCCCCCAGGTGGTTCTGGCATAGCCAGCAGTTGATATTGGCCTGTCCGGCAGGTGGTTCCAGCGAGTCGAACAGGTGGCTCCGGCGTGCTCGGCAGGTGGTTCCGGTCTGTCCGGTAGGTGATTCCGGCGTGTCCGGCACGTGCTTCCGGCACGTCTGAGAGGTGGTTCCGGCATGCGCGACAGGTGATTTCGGAGTGTCCGCCAGGTGGTTCTGGCGTACCCGGCAGGTGATTTTGGCGTGTCCGGCAGGTGTTTCTGGCGAGTCGAGCAAGTGGCTCCGGCATGCTCGGCAGGTGCTTCCGGCGTCTCCGGCACGTGGTTCTGGTGTGTCTTAGAGCTGGTTCCGGCATGTCCGGCAGATGATTCCGGAGTGTCCGCCAAGTGGTTCTGGCATACCCGGCTGGTGATTTGGGCATGTCAGGTAGGTGGTTCCGGCGAGTCGAGCAGGTGGCTCCGGCGTGCTCGGCAGGTTGTTCAGACGGGTCTGGCAGGTGTTTTCCGTCTGTTCGGGGTGTGGTTCCAGCATCTCATGCACATGGTTCTGGCACGTCTGAGATGTGGTTCCGGCCGGCCCGACAGGCGTTTCCACAGTGTCCGCCAAGTGGTACTGGCGTAGTTGGCAGGTGATTTTGGCATGACCGGCAGGTGGTTCCAGCAAGCCCGGCAGGTGATTCCGAAGTGTTCCCCAACTGGTTGTGGCGTAGCCGGCAGGTGATTTTTGAGTGTCCGGCAGGTGGTTCTGGCGAGTCGAGCAGGTGGTTCCGGCGTGCTCGGCAGGTGCTTCCGGGGTCATTGGCACGTGGTTCTGGCATATCTGAGAGGTGGTTCCGGCATGCCCGGCAGGTGATTCCGGAGTGTTCGCCAAGTGTTTCCGGCGTAGCCGACAGGTGATTTTGCATGTCCAGCGGTCGTTGCGGCGGGTCGAGCCAGTGGTTGCGGCTTGTCCGGCAGGTGGTTCCGGTCTGTCCGGCAGGTGGTTCTGTGGTGTCCGGCACGAGGTTCAGTCTGAGAGGCTGTGCCGGCATGCCCCTCACGTGATTCCGGCTTGTCCCCGAAGTCGTGCTGGTGTAGCGGGCAGGTGATTTTGGCGTGTCCGGCAGGTGGTTCAGGCGAGTTGAGCAGGTGGTTGCGACGTGCTCGGCAGGTGCTTCCGGCGTCTCCGGCACGTGTTTCTGGCACATCTGACTGGTGGTTCCGGCATGCCCAAAAGTTGATTCCGGTCTGTCCGGTAGGTGGTTCCGGCGTGCACGGCACGTGGTTCTGGTACGTCTCAGAGGTGGTTGCGTTTGCCCAACAGGTGATTCCGGACTGTCCGCCACGTGCTTCAGGCACGTCTGAGAGGTGGTTCCAACATGCCCGGCAGGTCATTTCGGAGAGTCGTCCAAGTGGTTCTGGCGTAGCCCGCAGGTGATTTTGGCGTGTCCGGCAGGTGGTTCCGCCGTGCTCGGCAGGTGGTTCAGGCATGGCCGTCACGTGGTTCCAGTCTGTCCAGGACGTGTTTCCAGGTTCTCCGGCAGGTGGTTCTGGTACGTCTGAGAGGTGGTTCCGCCATGGCTGGCAGGTGATCCCGGACTGTCCCCGAGGTGGTTCTGGCATAGCCAGCAGGTGATATTGGCCTGTCCGGCAGGTGGTTCCAGCGAGTCGAACAGGTGGCTCCGGCGTTCTTGGCAGGTGGTTCCGGTCTGTCCGGTAGGTGTTTCCGGCGTGTCCGGCACGTGCTTCCGGCACGTCTGAGAGGTGGTTCCAGCATGCGCGGCAGGTGATTCCGTAGTGTCCGCCAGGTGGTTCTGGCATACCCGGCAGGTGATTTTGGCGTGTCCGGCAGGTGTTTCCGGCGAGTGGAGCAGGTGGCTCCGGCATGCTCGGCAGGTGCTTCCGGCGTCTCCGGCACTTGGTTCTGGTGTGTCTGAGAGCTGGTTCCGGCATGTCCGGCAGATGATTCCGGAGTGTCCGCCAAGTGGTTCTGGCATACCCAGCAGGTGATTTTGGCGTGTCAGGGAGGCGGTACCGGTGAGTCGAGCAATTGGTTCCGGCGTGCTCAGCAGGTGGTTCAGGCGGTTCTGGCAGGTGGTATCCGTCTGTTCGGGGTGTGGTTCCAGCATCTCATGAACACGCTTCTGGCACGTCTGAGATGTGGTTCCAGCCGGCCCGACAGGTGTTTCCGCAGTGTCCGCCAAGCGGTTCTGGCGTAGTTGGCAGGTGATTTTGGCATGACTGGCAGGTGGTTCCAGCAAGCCTGGCAGGTGATTCCAAAGTGTTCACCAACTGGTTGTGGCGTAGCCGGCAGGTGATTTTTGCGTGATCGGCAGGTGGTTCTGGCGAGTCGAGCAGGTGGTTCCGGCGTGCTCGGCTGGTGCTTCCGGGGTCATTGGCACGGGGTTCTGGCATGTCTGAGAGGTGGTTCCTGCATGCCCGGCAAGTGATTCCGGAGTGTTCGCCAAGTGGTTCTGGCATAGTCGGCAGGTGATTTTGGCATGTCCGGCAGGTGGTTCAGGCGAGTTGAGCAGGTGGTTCCAACGTGCTTGGCAGGTGCTTCCGGCGTCTCCGGCACGTGTTTCTGGCACATCTGACAGGTGGTTCCGGCATGCCCGAAAGGTGATTCCGGTCTGTCCAGTAGGTGGTTCCAGCCTGCACGGCATGTGGTTCTGGTACGTCTCAGAGGTGGTTGCGCATGCCCAACAGGTGATTCCGGACTGTCCGCCACATGGTTCTGGCACGTCTGAGAGGTGGTTCCGGCATGCCCGGCAGGTCATCCCAGAGAGTCCTCCAAGTGGTTCTGGCATAACACGCAGGTGATTTTGGCGTGTCTGGCAGGTTGTTCCGTTGTGCTTGGCAGGTGGTTCAGGCTTGGCCGGCAGGTGGTTCCAGACTGTCCAGGACGTGTTTCCAGCTTCTCCGGCAGGTGGTTCTGGTACGTCTGAGAGGTGGTTCCGCCATGGCTGGCAGGTGATTCCGGACCGTCCCCCAGGTGGTTCTGGCATAGCCAGCAGTTGGTATTGGCCTGTCCGGCAGGTGGTTCCAGCGAGTCGAACAGGTGGCTCCGGCGTGCTCGGCAGGTGGTTCCGGTCTGTCCGGTAGGTGTTTCCGGCGTGTCCGGCACGTGCTTCCGGCACGTCTGAGAGGTGGTTCCGGCATGCGCGACAGGTGATTTCGGAGTGTCCGCCAGGTGGTTCTGGCGTACCCGGCAGGTGATTTTGGCGTGTCCGGCAGGTGTTTCTGGCGAGTCGAGCAGGTGGCTCCGGCATGCTCGGCAGGTGCTTCCGGCGTCTCCGGCACGTGGTTCTGGTGTGTCTGAGAGCTGGTTCCGGCATGTCCGGCAGATGATTCCGGAGTGTCCGCCAAGTGGTTCTGGCATACCCGGCTGGTGATTTGGGCATGTCAGGTAGGTGGTTCCGGCGAGTCGAGCAGGTGGCTCCGGCGTGCTCGGCAGGTTGTTCAGACGGGTCTGGCAGGTGTTTTCCGTCTGTTCGGGGTGTGGTTCCAGCATCTCATGCACATGGTTCTGGCACGTCTGAGATGTGGTTCCGGCCGGCCCGACAGGTGTTTCCACAGTGTCCGCCAAGTGGTACTGGCGTAGTTGGCAGGTGATTTTGGCATGACCGGCAGGTGGTTCCAGCAAGCCCGGCAGGTGATTCCGAAGTGTTCCCCAACTGGTTGTGGCGTAGCCGGCAGGTGATTTTTGCGTGTCCGGCAGGTGGTTCTGGCGAGTCGAGCAGGTGGTTCCGGCGTGCTCGGCAGGTGCTTCCGGGGTCATTGGCACGTGGTTCTGGCATATCTGAGAGGTGGTTCCGGCATGCCCGGCAGGTGATTCCGGAGTGTTCGCCAAGTGTTTGCGGCGTAGCCGGCAGGTGATTTTGCATGTCCAGCGGTCGTTCCGGCGGGTCGAGCCGGTGGTTCCGGCGTGTCTGGCAGGTGGTTCCGGTCTGTCCGGCAGGTGGTTCTGTGGTGACCGGCACTAGGTTCAGTCTGAGAGGCTGTGCCGGCATGCCCCTCACGTGATTCCGGCTTGTCCCCGAAGTGGTGCTGGTGTAGCGGGCAGGTGATTTTGGCGTGTCCGGCAGGTGGTTCAGGCGAGTTGAGCAGGTGGTTGCGACGTGCTCGGCAGGTGCTTCCGGCGTCTCCGGCACGTGTTTCTGGCACATCTGACTGGTGGTTCCGGGATGCCCAAAAGTGGATTCCGGTCTGTCCGGTAGGTGGTTCCGGCGTGCACGGCATGTGGTTCTGGTACGTCTCAGAGGTGGTTGTGCATGCCCAACAGGTGATTCCGGACTGTCCGCCACGTGCTTCTGGCACGTCTGAGAGGTGGTTCCAACATGCCCGGCAGGTCATTTCGGAGAGTCGTCCAAGTGGTTCTGGCGTAGCCCGCAGGTGATTTTGGCGTGTCCGGCAGGTGGTTCCGCCGTGCTCGGCAGGTGGTTCAGGCATGGCCTTCACGTGGTTCCAGTCTGTCCAGGAGGTGTTTCCAGCTTCTCCGGCAGGTGGTTCTGGTACGTCTGAGAGGTGGTTCCGCCATGGCTGGCAGGTGATCCCGGACTGTCCCCCAGGTGGTTCTGGCATAGCCAGCAGTTGATATTGGCCTGTCCGGCAGGTGGTTCCAGCGAGTCGAACAGGTGGCTCCGGCGCTCTTGGCAGGTGGTTCCGGTCTGTCCGGTAGGTGTTTCCGGCGTGTCCGGCACGTGCTTCCGGCACGTCTGAGAGGTGGTTCCGGCATGCGCGGCAGGTGATTCCGTAGTGTCCGCCAGGTGGTTCTGGCATACCCGGCAGGTGATTTTTGCGTGTCCGGCAGGTGTTTCTGGCGAGTGGAGCAGGTGGCTCCGGCATGCTCGGCAGGTGCTTCCGGCGTCTCCGGCACTTGGTTCTGGTGTGTCTGAGAGCTGGTTCCGGCATGTCCGGCAGATGATTCCGGAGTGTCCGCCAAGTGGTTCTGGCATACCCAGCAGGTGATTTTGGCGTGTCAGGGAGGTGGTACCGGTGAGTCGAGCAGGTGGTTCCGGCGTGCTCAGCAGGTGGTTCAGGCGGTTCTGGCAGGTGGTATCCGTCTGTTCGGGGTGTGGTTCCAGCATCTCATGAACACGTTTCTGGCACGTCTGAGATGTGGTTCCAGCCGGCCCGACAGGTGTTTCCGCAGTGTCCGCCAAGCGGTTCTGGCGTAGTTGGCAGGTGATTTTGGCATGACTGGCAGGTGGTTCCAGCAAGCCTGGCAGGTGATTCCAAAGTGTTCACCAACTGGTTGTGGCGTAGCCGGCAGGTGATTTTTGCGTGATCGGCAGGTGGTTCTGGCGAGTCGAGCAGGTGGTTCCGGCGTGCTCGGCTGGTGCTTCCGGGGTCATTGGCACGGGGTTCTGGCATGTCTGAGAGGTGGTTCCTGCATGCCCGGCAAGTGATTCCGGAGTGTTCGCCAAGTGGTTCTGGCATAGTTGGCAGGTGATTTTGGCATGTCCGGCAGGTGGTTCAGGCGAGTTGAGCAGGTGGTTCCAACGTGCTTGGCAGGTGCTTCCGGCGTCTCCGGCACGTGTTTCTGGCACATCTGACAGGTGGTTCCGGCATGCCCGAAAGGTGATTCCGGTCTGTCCGGTAGGTGGTTCCAGCCTGCACGGCATGTGGTTCTGGTACGTCTCAGAGGTGGTTGCGCATGCCCAACAGGTGATTCCGGACTGTCCGCCACATGGTTCTGGCACGTCTGAGAGGTGGTTCCGGCATGCCCGGCAGGTCATCTCAGAGAGTCCTCCAAGTGGTTCTGGCATAACACGCAGGTGATTTTGGCGTGTCTGGCAGGTTGTTCCGTTGTGCTTGGCAGGTGGTTCAGGCTTGGCCGGCAGGTGGTTCCAGACTGTCCAGGACGTGTTTCCAGCTTCTCCGGCAGGTGGTTCTGGTACGTCTGAGAGGTGGTTCCGCCATGGCTGGCAGGTGATTCCGGACCGTCCCCCAGGTGGTTCTGGCATAGCCAGCAGTTGATATTGGCCTGTCCGGCAGGTGGTTCCAGCGAGTCGAACAGGTGGCTCCGGCGTGCTCGGCAGGTGGTTCCGGTCTGTCCGGTAGGTGTTTCCGGCGTGTCCGGCACGTGCTTCCGGCACGTCTGAGAGGTGGTTCCGGCATGCGCGACAGGTGATTTCGGAGTGTCCGCCAGGTGGTTCTGGCGTACCCGGCAGGTGATTTTGGCGTGTCCGGCAGGTGTTTCTGGCGAGTCGAGCAGGTGGCTCCGGCATGCTCGGCAGGTGCTTCCGGCGTCTCCGGCACGTGGTTCTGGTGTGTCTGAGAGCTGGTTCCGGCATGTCCGGCAGATGATTCCGGAGTGTCCGCCAAGTGGTTCTGGCATACCCGGCTGGTGATTTGGGCATGTCAGGTAGGTGGTTCCGGCGAGTCGAGCAGGTGGCTCCGGCGTGCTCGGCAGGTTGTTCAGACGGGTCTGGCAGGTGTTTTCCGTCTGTTCGGGGTGTGGTTCCAGCATCTCATGCACATGGTTCTGGCACGTCTGAGATGTGGTTCCGGCCGGCCCGACAGGTGTTTCCACAGTGTCCGCCAAGTGGTACTGGCGTAGTTGGCAGGTGATTTTGGCATGACCGGCAGGTGGTTCCAGCAAGCCCGGCAGGTGATTCCGAAGTGTTCCCCAACTGGTTGTGGCGTAGCCGGCAGGTGATTTTTGCGTGTCCGGCAGGTGGTTCTGGCGAGTCGAGCAGGTGGTTCCGGCGTGCTCGGCAGGTGCTTCCGGGGTCATTGGCACGTGGTTCTGGCATATCTGAGAGGTGGTTCCGGCATGCCCGGCAGGTGATTCCGGAGTGTTCGCCAAGTGTTTGCGGCGTAGCCGGCAGGTGATTTTGCATGTCCAGCGGTCGTTCCGGCGGGTCGAGCCGGTGGTTCCGGCGTGTCTGGCAGGTGGTTCCGGTCTGTCCGGCAGGTGGTTCTGTGGTGTCCGGCACTAGGTTCAGTCTGAGAGGCTGTGCCGGCATGCCCCTCACGTGATTCCGGCTTGTCCCCGAAGTGGTGCTGGTGTAGCGGGCAGGTGATTTTGGCGTGTCCGGCAGGTGGTTCAGGCGAGTTGAGCAGGTGGTTGCGACGTGCTCGGCAGGTGCTTCCGGCGTCTCCGGCACGTGTTTCTGGCACATCTGACTGGTGGTTCCGGGATGCCCAAAAGTGGATTCCGGTCTGTCCGGTAGGTGGTTCCGGCGTGCACGGCATGTGGTTCTGGTACGTCTCAGAGGTGGTTGTGCATGCCCAACAGGTGATTCCGGACTGTCCGCCACGTGCTTCTGGCACGTCTGAGAGGTGGTTCCAACATGCCCGGCAGGTCATTTCGGAGAGTCGTCCAAGTGGTTCTGGCGTAGCCCGCAGGTGATTTTGGCGTGTCCGGCAGGTGGTTCCGCCGTGCTCGGCAGGTGGTTCAGGCATGGCCTTCACGTGGTTCCAGTCTGTCCAGGACGTGTTTCCAGCTTCTCCGGCAGGTGGTTCTGGTACGTCTGAGAGGTGGTTCCGCCATGGCTGGCAGGTGATCCCGGACTGTCCCCCAGGTGGTTCTGGCATAGCCAGCAGTTGATATTGGCCTGTCCGGCAGGTGGTTCCAGCGAGTCGAACAGGTGGCTCCGGCGCTCTTGGCAGGTGGTTCCGGTCTGTCCGGTAGGTGTTTCCGGCGTGTCCGGCACGTGCTTCCGGCACGTCTGAGAGGTGGTTCCGGCATGCGCGGCAGGTGATTCCGTAGTGTCCGCCAGGTGGTTCTGGCATACCCGGCAGGTGATTTTTGCGTGTCCGGCAGGTGTTTCTGGCGAGTGGAGCAGGTGGCTCCGGCATGCTCGGCAGGTGCTTCCGGCGTCTCCGGCACTTGGTTCTGGTGTGTCTGAGAGCTGGTTCCGGCATGTCCGGCAGATGATTCCGGAGTGTCCGCCAAGTGGTTCTGGCATACCCAGCAGGTGATTTTGGCGTGTCAGGGAGGTGGTACCGGTGAGTCGAGCAGGTGGTTCCGGCGTGCTCAGCAGGTGGTTCAGGCGGTTCTGGCAGGTGGTATCCGTCTGTTCGGGGTGTGGTTCCAGCATCTCATGAACACGTTTCTGGCACGTCTGAGATGTGGTTCCAGCCGGCCCGACAGGTGTTTCCGCAGTGTCCGCCAAGCGGTTCTGGCGTAGTTGGCAGGTGATTTTGGCATGACTGGCAGGTGGTTCCAGCAAGCCTGGCAGGTGATTCCAAAGTGTTCACCAACTGGTTGTGGCGTAGCCGGCAGGTGATTTTTGCGTGATCGGCAGGTGGTTCTGGCGAGTCGAGCAGGTGGTTCCGGCGTGCTCGGCTGGTGCTTCCGGGGTCATTGGCACGGGGTTCTGGCATGTCTGAGAGGTGGTTCCTGCATGCCCGGCAAGTGATTCCGGAGTGTTCGCCAAGTGGTTCTGGCATAGTTGGCAGGTGATTTTGGCATGTCCGGCAGGTGGTTCAGGCGAGTTGAGCAGGTGGTTCCAACGTGCTTGGCAGGTGCTTCCGGCGTCTCCGGCACGTGTTTCTGGCACATCTGACAGGTGGTTCCGGCATGCCCGAAAGGTGATTCCGGTCTGTCCGGTAGGTGGTTCCAGCCTGCACGGCATGTGGTTCTGGTACGTCTCAGAGGTGGTTGCGCATGCCCAACAGGTGATTCCGGACTGTCCGCCACATGGTTCTGGCACGTCTGAGAGGTGGTTCCGGCATGCCCGGCAGGTCATCTCAGAGAGTCCTCCAAGTGGTTCTGGCATAACACGCAGGTGATTTTGGCGTGTCTGGCAGGTTGTTCCGTTGTGCTTGGCAGGTGGTTCAGGCTTGGCCGGCAGGTGGTTCCAGACTGTCCAGGACGTGTTTCCAGCTTCTCCGGCAGGTGGTTCTGGTACGTCTGAGAGGTGGTTCCGCCATGGCTGGCAGGTGATTCCGGACCGTCCCCCAGGTGGTTCTGGCATAGCCAGCAGTTGATATTGGCCTGTCCGGCAGGTGGTTCCAGCGAGTCGAACAGGTGGCTCCGGCGTGCTCGGCAGGTGGTTCCGGTCTGTCCGGTAGGTGTTTCCGGCGTGTCCGGCACGTGCTTCCGGCACGTCTGAGAGGTGGTTCCGGCATGCGCGACAGGTGATTTCGGAGTGTCCGCCAGGTGGTTCTGGCGTACCCGGCAGGTGATTTTGGCGTGTCCGGCAGGTGTTTCTGGCGAGTCGAGCAGGTGGCTCCGGCATGCTCGGCAGGTGCTTCCGGCGTCTCCGGCACGTGGTTCTGGTGTGTCTGAGAGCTGGTTCCGGCATGTCCGGCAGATGATTCCGGAGTGTCCGCCAAGTGGTTCTGGCATACCCTGCTGGTGATTTGGGCATGTCAGGTAGGTGGTTCCGGCGAGTCGAGCAGGTGGCTCCGGCGTGCTCGGCAGGTTGTTCAGACGGGTCTGGCAGGTGTTTTCCGTCTGTTCGGGGTGTGGTTCCAGCATCTCATGCACATGGTTCTGGCACGTCTGAGATGTGGTTCCGGCCGGCCCGACAGGTGTTTCCACAGTGTCCGCCAAGTGGTACTGGCGTAGTTGGCAGGTGATTTTGGCATGACCGGCAGGTGGTTCCAGCAAGCCCGGCAGGTGATTCCGAAGTGTTCCCCAACTGGTTGTGGCGTAGCCGGCAGGTGATTTTTGCGTGTCCGGCAGGTGGTTCTGGCGAGTCGAGCAGGTGGTTCCGGCGTGCTCGGCAGGTGCTTCCGGGGTCATTGGCACGTGGTTCTGGCATATCTGAGAGGTGGTTCCGGCATGCCCGGCAGGTGATTCCGGAGTGTTCGCCAAGTGTTTGCGGCGTAGCCGGCAGGTGATTTTGCATGTCCAGCGGTCGTTCCGGCGGGTCGAGCCGGTGGTTCCGGCGTGTCTGGCAGGTGGTTCCGGTCTGTCCGGCAGGTGGTTCTGTGGTGTCCGGCACTAGGTTCAGTCTGAGAGGCTGTGCCGGCATGCCCCTCACGTGATTCCGGCTTGTCCCCGAAGTGGTGCTGGTGTAGCGGGCAGGTGATTTTGGCGTGTCCGGCAGGTGGTTCAGGCGAGTTGAGCAGGTGGTTGCGACGTGCTCGGCAGGTGCTTCCGGCGTCTCCGGCACGTGTTTCTGGCACATCTGACTGGTGGTTCCGGGATGCCCAAAAGTGGATTCCGGTCTGTCCGGTAGGTGGTTCCGGCGTGCACGGCATGTGGTTCTGGTACGTCTCAGAGGTGGTTGTGCATGCCCAACAGGTGATTCCGGACTGTCCGCCACGTGCTTCTGGCACGTCTGAGAGGTGGTTCCAACATGCCCGGCAGGTCATTTCGGAGAGTCGTCCAAGTGGTTCTGGCGTAGCCCGCAGGTGATTTTGGCGTGTCCGGCAGGTGGTTCCGCCGTGCTCGGCAGGTGGTTCAGGCATGGCCTTCACGTGGTTCCAGTCTGTCCAGGACGTGTTTCCAGCTTCTCCGGCAGGTGGTTCTGGTACGTCTGAGAGGTGGTTCCGCCATGGCTGGCAGGTGATCCCGGACTGTCCCCCAGGTGGTTCTGGCATAGCCAGCAGTTGATATTGGCCTGTCCGGCAGGTGGTTCCAGCGAGTCGAACAGGTGGCTCCGGCGCTCTTGGCAGGTGGTTCCGGTCTGTCCGGTAGGTGTTTCCGGCGTGTCCGGCACGTGCTTCCGGCACGTCTGAGAGGTGGTTCCGGCATGCGCGGCAGGTGATTCCGTAGTGTCCGCCAGGTGGTTCTGGCATACCCGGCAGGTGATTTTTGCGTGTCCGGCAGGTGTTTCTGGCGAGTGGAGCAGGTGGCTCCGGCATGCTCGGCAGGTGCTTCCGGCGTCTCCGGCACTTGGTTCTGGTGTGTCTGAGAGCTGGTTCCGGCATGTCCGGCAGATGATTCCGGAGTGTCCGCCAAGTGGTTCTGGCATACCCAGCAGGTGATTTTGGCGTGTCAGGGAGGTGGTACCTGTGAGTCGAGCAGGTGGTTCCGGCGTGCTCAGCAGGTGGTTCAGGCGGTTCTGGCAGGTGGTATCCGTCTGTTCGGGGTGTGGTTCCAGCATCTCATGAACACGTTTCTGGCACGTCTGAGATGTGGTTCCAGCCGGCCCGACAGGTGTTTCCGCAGTGTCCGCCAAGCGGTTCTGGCGTAGTTGGCAGGTGATTTTGGCATGACTGGCAGGTGGTTCCAGCAATCCTGGCAGGTGATTCCAAAGTGTTCACCAACTGGTTGTGGCGTAGCCGGCAGGTGATTTTTGCGTGATCGGCAGGTGGTTCTGGCGAGTCGAGCAGGTGGTTCCGGCGTGCTCGGCTGGTGCTTCCGGGGTCATTGGCACGGGGTTCTGGCATGTCTGAGAGGTGGTTCCTGCATGCCCGGCAAGTGATTCCGGAGTGTTCGCCAAGTGGTTCTGGCATAGTCGGCAGGTGATTTTGGCATGTCCGGCAGGTGGTTCAGGCGAGTTGAGCAGGTGGTTCCAACGTGCTTGGCAGGTGCTTCCGGCGTCTCCGGCACGTGTTTCTGGCACATCTGACAGGTGGTTCCGGCATGCCCGAAAGGTGATTCCGGTCTGTCCGGTAGGTGGTTCCAGCCTGCACGGCATGTGGTTCTGGTACGTCTCAGAGGTGGTTGCGCATGCCCAACAGGTGATTCCGGACTGTCCGCCACATGGTTCTGGCACGTCTGAGAGGTGGTTCCGGCATGCCCGGCAGGTCATCCCAGAGAGCCCTCCAAGTGGGTCTGGCATAGCACGCAGTTGATTTTGGCGTGTCTGGCAGGTTGTTCCGTTGTGCTTGGCAGGTGGTTCAGGCTTGGCCGGCAGGTGGTTCCAGACTGTCCAGGACGTGTTTCCAGCTTCTCCGGCAGGTGGTTCTGGTACGTCTGAGAGGTGGTTCCGCCATGGCTGGCAGGTGATTCCGGACCGTCCCCCAGGTGGTTCTGGCATAGCCAGCAGGTGATATTGGCCTGTCCGGCAGGTGGTTCCAGCGAGTCGAACAGGTGGCTCCGGCGTGCTTGGCAGGTGGTTCCGGTCTGTCCGGTAGGTGATTCCTGCGTGTCCGGCACTTGCTTCCGGCACGTCTGAGAGGTGGTTCCGGCATGCGCGACAGGTGATTTCGGAGTGTCCGCCAGGTGGTTCTGGCGTACCCGGCAGGTGATTTTGGCTTGTCCGGCAGCTGTTTCTGGCGAGTCGAGCAGGTGGCTCCGGCATGCTCGGCAGGTGCTTCCGGTGTCTCCGGCACGTGGTTCTGGTGTGTCTGAGAGCTGGTTCCGGCGTGTCCGGCAGATGATTCCGGAGTGTCCGCCAAGTGGTTCTGGCATACCCGGCTGGTGATTTGGGCATGTCAGGTAGGTGGTTCCGGCGAGTCGAGCAGGTGGCTCCGGCGTGCTCGGCAGGTTGTTCAGACGGGTCTGGCAGGTGTTTTCCGTCTGTTCGGGGTGTGGTTCCAGCATCTCATGCACATGGTTCTGTCACGTCTGAGATGTGGTTCCGGTCGCCCCGACAGGTGTTTCCACAGTGTCCGCCAAGTCGTACTGGCGTAGCTGGCAGGTGATTTTGGCATGACCGGCAGGTGGTTCCAGCAAGCCCAGCAGGTGATTCCGAAGTGTTCCCCAACTGGTTGTGGCGTAGCCGGCAGGTGATTTTTGCGTGTCCGGCAGGTGGTTCTGGCGAGTCGAGCAGGTGGTTCCGTCGTGCTCGGCAGGTGCTTCCGGGGTCATTGGCACGTGGTTCTGGCATATCTGAGAGGTGGTTCCGGCATGCCCGGCAGGTGATTCCGGAGTGTTCGCCAAGTGTTTCCGGCGTAGCCGACAGGTGATTTTGCATGTCCAGCGGTCGTTGCGGCGGGTCGAGCCGGTGGTTGCGGCGTGTCCGGCAGGTGGTTCCGGTCTGTCCGGCAGGTGGTTCTGTGGTGTCCGGCACGAGGTTCAGTCTGAGAGGCTGTGCCGGCATGCCCCTCACGTGATTCCGGCTTGTCCCCGAAGTGGTGCTGGTGTAGCGGGCAGGTGATTTTGGCGTGTCCGGCAGGTGGTTCAGGCGAGTTGAGCAGGTGGTTGCGACGTGCTCGGCAGGTGCTTCCGGCGTCTCCGGCACGTGTTTCTGGCACATCTGACTGGTGGTTCCGGCATGCCCAAAAGTTGATTCCGGTCTGTCCGGTAGGTGGTTCCGGCGTGCACGGCACGTGGTTCTGGTACGTCTCAGAGGTGGTTGCGTATGCCCAACAGGTGATTCCGGACTGTCCGCCACGTGCTTCTGGCACGTCTGAGAGGTGGTTCCAACATGCCCGGCAGGTCATTTCGGAGTGTCGTCCAAGAGGTTCTGGCGTAGCCCACAGGTGATTTTGGAGTGTCTGGCAGGTGGTTCCGCCGTGCTCGGCAGGTCGTTCAGGCATGGCCGTCACGTGGTTCCAGTCTGTCCAGGACGTGTTTCCAGGTTCTCCGGCAGGTGGTTCTGGTACGTCTGAGAGGTGGTTCCGCCATGGCTGGCAGGTGATCCCGGACTGTCCCCCAGGTGGTTCTGGCATAGCCAGCAGTTGATATTGGCCTGTCCGGCAGGTGGTTCCAGCGAGTCGAACAGGTGGCTCCGGTGTTCTTGGCAGGTGGTTCCGGTCTGTCCGGTAGGTGATTCCAGCGTGTCTGGCACGTGCTTCCGGCATGCGCGGCAGGATATTCCGTAGTGTACGCCAGGTTGTTCTGGCATACCCCGCAGGTGATTTTGGCGTGTCCAGCAGGTGTTTCTGGCGAGTCGAGCAGGTGGCTCCGGCGTGCTCGGCAGGTTGTTCAGACGGGTCTGGCAGGTGTTTTCCGTCTGTTCGGGGTGTGGTTCCAGCATCTCATGCACATGGTTCTGGCACGTCTGAGATGTGGTTCCGGCAGGCCCCACAGGTGTTTCCACAGTGTCCGCCAAGTTGTACTGGCGTAGTTGTCAGGTGATTTTGGCATGACCGGCAGGTGGTTCCAGCAAACCTGGCAGGTGATTCCAAAGTGTTCACCAACTGGTTGTGGCGTAGCCGGCAGGTGATTTTTGCGTGATCGGCAGGTGGTTCTGGCGAGTCGAGCAGGTGGTTCCGGCGTGCTCGGCTGGTGCTTCCGGGGTCATTGGCACGGGGTTCTGGCATGTCTGAGAGGTGGTTCCTGCATGCCCGGCAAGTGATTCCGGAGTGTTCGCCAAGTGGTTCTGGCATACTCAGCAGGTGCTTTTGGCATGTCCGGCAGGTGGTTCAGGCGAGTTGAGCAGGTGGTTCCAACGTGCTTGGCAGGTGCTTCCGGCGTCTCCGGCACGTGTTTCTGGCACATCTGACAGGTGGTTCCGGCATGCCTGAAAGGTGATTCCGGTCTGTCCGGTAGGTGGGTCCAGCCTGCACGGCATGTGGTTCTGGTACGTCTCAGAGGTGGTTGCGCATGCCCATCAGGTGATTCCGGACTGTCCGCCACATGGTTCTGGCACGTCTGAGATGTGGTTCCGGCATGCCCGGCAGGTCATCCCAGAGAGTCCTCCAAGTGGTTCTGGCATAACACGCAGGTGATTTTGGCATGTCTGGAAGGTTGTTCCGTTGTGCTTGGCAGGTGGTTCAGGCTTGGCCGGCAGGTGGTTCCAGACTGTCCAGGACGTGTTTCCAGCTTCACCGGCAGGTGGTTCTGGTACATCTGAGAGGTGGTTCCGCCAAGGCTGGCAGGTGATTCCGGACCGTCCCCGAGGTGGTTCTGGCATAGCCAGCAGTTGATATTGGCCTGTCCGGCAGGTGGTTCCAGCGAGTCGAACAGGTGGCTCTGGCGTGCTCGGCAGGTGGTTCCGGTCTGTCCGGTAGGTGATTCCGGCGTGTCCGGCACGTGCTTCCGGCACGTCTGAGAGGTGGTTCCGGCATGCGCGACAGGTGATTTCGGAGTGTCCGCCAGGTGGTTCTGGCGTACCCGGCAGGTGATTTTGGCGTGTCCGGCAGGTCTTTCTGGCGAGTCGAGCAGGTGGCTCCGGCATGCTCGGCAGGTGCTTCCGGCGTCTCCGGCACGTGGTTCTGGTGTGTCTGAGAGCTGGTTCCGGCATGTCCGGCAGATGATTCCGGAGTGTCCGCCAAGTGGTTCTGGCATACCCGGCTGGTGATTTGGGCATGTCAGGTAGGTGGTTCCGGCGAGTCGAGCAGGTGGCTCCGGCGTGCTCGGCAGGTTGTTCAGACGGGTCTGGCAGGTGTTTTCCGTCTGTTCGGGGTGTGGTTCCAGCATCTCATGCACATGGTTCTGGCACGTCTGAGATGTGGTTCCGGCCGGCCCGACAGGTGTTTCCACAGTGTCCGCCAAGTGGTACTGGCGTAGTTGGCAGGTGATTTCTGCGTGTCCGGCAGGTGGTTCTAGCGATTCGAGCAGGTGGTTCTGGCGTGCTCGGCAGGTGCTTCCGGGGTCATTGGCACGTGGTTCTGGCATATCTGAGAGGTGGTTCCGGCATGCCCGGCAGGTGATTCCGGAGTGTTCGCCAAGCGTTTCCGGCGTAGCCGACAGGTGATTTTGCATGTCCAGCGGTCGTTCCGGCGGGTCGAGCCGGTGGTTCCGGCGTGTCCGGCAGGTGGTTCCGGTCTGTCCGGCAGGTGGTTCTGTGGTGTCCGGCACGAGGTTCAGTCTGAGAGGCTGTCCCGGCATGCCCCTCACGTGATTCCGGCTTGTCCCCGAAGTGGTGCTGGTGTAGCGGGCAGGTGATTTTGGCGTGTCCGGCAGGTGGTTCAGGCGAGTTGAGCAGGTGGTTGCGACGTGCTCGGCAGGTGCTTCCGGCGTCTCCGGCACGTGTTTCTGGCACATCTGACTGGTGGTGCCGGCATGCCCAAAAGTTGATTCCGGTCTGTCCGGTAGGTGGTTCCGGCGTGCACGGCACGTGGTTCTGGTACGTGTCAGAGGTGGTTGCGTATGCCCAACAGGTGATTCCGGACTGTCCGCCACGTGCTTCAGGCACGTCTGAGAGGTGGTTCCAACATGCCCGGCAGGTCATTTCGGAGAGTCGTCCAAGTGGTTCTGGCATAGCCCGCAGGTGATTTTGGCGTGTCCGGCAGGTGGTTCCGCCGTGCTCGGCAGGTGGTTCAGGCATGGCCGTCACGTGGTTCCAGTCTGTCCATGACGTTTTTCCAGCTTCTCCGGCAGGTGGTTCTGGTACGTCTGAGAGGTGGTTCCGCCATGGCTGGCAGGTGATCCCGGACTGTCCCCGAGGTGTTTCTGGCATAGCCAGAAGTTGATATTGGCCTGTCCGGCAGGTGGTTCCAGCGAGTCGAACAGGTGGCTCCGGCGTTCTTGGCAGGTGGTTCCGGTCTGTCCGGTAGGTGTTTCCGGCGTGTCCGGCACGTGCTTCCGGCACGTCTGAGAGGTGGTTCCAGCATGCGCGGCAGGTGATTCCGTAGTGTCCGCCAGGTGGTTCTGGCATACCCGGCAGGTGATTTTGGCGTGTCCGGCAGGTGTTTCCGGCGAGTGGAGCAGGTGGCTCCGGCATGCTCGGCAGGTGCTTCCGGCGTCTCCGGCACTTGGTTCTGGTGTGTCTGAGAGCTGGTTCCGGCATGTCCGGCAGATGATTCCGGAGTGTCCGCCAAGTGGTTCTGGCATACCCAGCAGGTGATTTTGGCGTGTCAGGGAGGTGGTACCGGTGAGTCGAGCAGGTGGTTCCGGCGTGCTCAGCAGGTGGTTCAGGCGGTTCTGGCAGGTGGTATCCGTCTGTTCGGGGTGTGGTTCCAGCATCTCATGAACACGTTTCTGGCACGTCTGAGATGTGGTTCCAGCCGGCCCGACAGGTGTTTCCGCAGTGTCCGCCAAGCGGTTCTGGCGTAGTTGGCAGGTGATTTTGGCATGACTGGCAGGTGGTTCTGGCGAGTCGAGCAGGTGGTTCCGGCGTGCTCGGCTGGTGCTTCCGGGGTCATTGGCACGGGGTTCTGGCATGTCTGAGAGGTGGTTCCTGCATGCCCGGCAAGTGATTCCGGAGTGTTCGCCAAGTGGTTCTGGCATAGTCGGCAGGTGATTTTGGCATGTCCGGCAGGTGGTTCAGGCGAGTTGAGCAGGTGGTTCCAACGTGCTTGGCAGGTGCTTCCGGCGTCTCCGGCACGTGTTTCTGGCACATCTGACAGGTGGTTCCGGCATGCCCGAAAGGTGATTCCGGTCTGTCCGGTAGGTGGTTCCAGCCTGCACGGCATGTGGTTCTGGTACGTCTCAGAGGTGGTTGCGCACGCGCAACAGGTGATTCCGGACTGTCCGCCACATGGTTCTGGCACGTCTGAGAGGTGGTTCCGGCATGCCCGGCAGGTCATCCCAGAGAGTCCTCCAAGTGGTTCTGGCATAACACGCAGGTGATTTTGGCGTGTCTGGCAGGTTGTTCCTTTGTGCTTGGCAGGTGGTTCAGGCTTGGCCGGCAGGTGGTTCCAGACTGTCCAGGACGTGTTTCCAGCTTCTCCAGCAGGTGGTTCTGGTACGTCTGAGAGGTGGTTCGGCCATGGCTGGCAGGTGATTCCGGACCGTCCCCCAGGTGGTTCTGGCATAGCCAGCAGTTGATATTGGCCTGTCCGGCAGGTGGTTCCAGCGAGTCGAGCAGGTGGCTCCGGCATGCTCGGCAGGTGCTTCCGGCGTCTCCGGCACGTGGTTCTGGTGTGTCTGAGAGCTGGTTCCGGCATGTCCGGCAGATGATTCCGGAGTGTCCGCCAAGTGGTTCTGGCATACCCGGCTGGTGATTTGGGCATGTCAGGTAGGTGGTTCCGGCGAGTCGAGCAGGTGGCTCCGGCGTGCTCGGCAGGTTGTTCAGACGGGTCTGGCAGGTGTTTTCCGTCTGTTCGGGGTGTGGTTCCAGCATCTCATGCACATGGTTCTGGCACGTCTGAGATGTGGTTCCGGCCGGCCCGACAGGCGTTTCCACAGTGTCCGCCAAGTGGTACTGGCGTAGTTGGCAGGTGATTTTGGCATGACCGGCAGGTGGTTCCAGCAAGCCCGGCAGGTGATTCCGAAGTGTTCCCCAACTGGTTGTGGCGTAGCCGGCAGGTGATTTTTGAGTGTCCGGCAGGTGGTTCTGGCGAGTTGAGCAGGTGGTTCCGGCGTGCTCGGCAGGTGCTTCCGGGGTCATTGGCACGTGGTTCTGGCATATCTGAGAGGTGGTTCCGGCATGCCCGGCAGGTGATTCCGGAGTGTTCGCCAAGTGTTTCCGGCGTAGCCGGCAGGTGATTTTGCATGTCCAGCGGTCGTTGCGGCGGGTCGAGCCAGTGGTTGCGGCGTGTCCGGCAGGTGGTTCCGGTCTGTCCGGCAGGTGGTTCTGTGGTGTCCGGCACGAGGTTCAGTCTGAGAGGCTGTGCCGGCATGCCCCTCACGTGATTCCGGCTTGTCCCCGAAGTGGTGCTGGTGTAGCGGGCAGGTGATTTTGGCGTGTCCGGCAGGTGGTTCAGGCGAGTTGAGCAGGTGGTTGCGACGTGCTCGGCAGGTGCTTCCGGCGTCTCCGGCACGTGTTTCTGGCACATCTGACTGGTGGTGCCGGCATGCCCAAAAGTTGATTCCGGTCTGTCCGGTAGGTGGTTCCGGCGTGCACGGCACGTGGTTCTGGTACGTCTCAGAGGTGGTTGCGTATGCCCAACAGGTGATTCCGGACTGTCCGCCACGTGCTTCAGGCACGTCTGAGAGGTGGTTCCAACATGCCCGGCAGGTCATTTCGGAGAGTCGTCCAAGTGGTTCTGGCGTAGCCCGCAGGTGATTTTGGCGTGTCCGGCAGGTGGTTCCGCCGTGCTCGGCAGGTGGTTCAGGCATGGCCGTCACGTGGTTCCAGTCTGTCCAGGACGTGTTTCCAGGTTCTCCGGCAGGTGGTTCTGGTACGTCTGAGAGGTGGTTCCGCCATGGCTGGCAGGTGATCCTGGACTGTCCCCGAGGTGGTTCTGGCATAGCCAGCAGGTGATATTGGCCTGTCCGGCAGGTGGTTCCAGCGAGTCGAACAGGTGGCTCCGGCGTTCTTGGCAGGTGGTTCCGGTCTGTCCGGTAGGTGTTTCCGGCGTGTCCGGCACGTGCTTCCGGCACGTCTGAGAGGTGGTTCCAGCATGCGCGGCAGGTGATTCCGTAGTGTCCGCCAGGTGGTTCTGGCATACCCGGCAGGTGATTTTGGCGTGTCCGGCAGGTGTTTCCGGCGAGTGGAGCAGGTGGCTCCGGCATGCTCGGCAGGTGCTTCCGGCGTCTCCGGCACTTGGTTCTGGTGTGTCTGAGAGCTGGTTCCGGCATGTCCGGCAGATGATTCCGGAGTGTCCGCCAAGTGGTTCTGGCATACCCAGCAGGTGATTTTGGCGTGTCAGGGAGGCGGTACCGGTGAGTCGAGCAGGTGGTTCCGGCGTGCTCAGCAGGTGGTTCAGGCGGTTCTGGCAGGTGGTATCCGTCTGTTCGGGGTGTGGTTCCAGCATCTCATGAACACGCTTCTGGCACGTCTGAGATGTGGTTCCAGCCGGCCCGACAGGTGTTTCCGCAGTGTCCGCCAAGCGGTTCTGGCGTAGTTGGCAGGTGATTTTGGCATGACTGGCAGGTGGTTCCAGCAAGCCTGGCAGGTGATTCCAAAGTGTTCACCAACTGGTTGTGGCGTAGCCGGCAGGTGATTTTTGCGTGATCGGCAGGTGGTTCTGGCGAGTCGAGCAGGTGGTTCCGGCGTGCTCGGCTGGTGCTTCCGGGGTCATTGGCACGGGGTTCTGGCATGTCTGAGAGGTGGTTCCTGCATGCCCGGCAAGTGATTCCGGAGTGTTCGCCAAGTGGTTCTGGCATAGTCGGCAGGTGATTTTGGCATGTCCGGCAGGTGGTTCAGGCGAGTTGAGCAGGTGGTTCCAACGTGCTTGGCAGGTGCTTCCGGAGTCTCCGGCACGTGTTTCTGGCACATCTGACAGGTGGTTCCGGCATGCCCGAAAGGTGATTCCGGTCTGTCCGGTAGGTGGTTCCAGCCTGCACGGCATGTGGTTCTGGTACGTCTCAGAGGTGGTTGCGCATACCCAACTGGTGATTCCGGACTGTCCGCCACATGGTTCTGGCACGTCTGAGAGGTGGTTCCGGCATGCCCGGCAGGTCATCCCAGAGAGTCCACCAAGTGGTTCTGGCATAACACGCAGGTGATTTTGGCGTGTCTGGCAGGTTGTTCCGTTGTGCTTGGCAGGTGGTTCAGGCTTGGCCGGCAGGTGGTTCCAGACTGTCCAGGACGTGTTTCCAGCTTCTCCGGCAGGTGGTTCTGGTACATCTGAGAGGTGGTTCCGCCATGGCTGGCAGGTGATTCCGGACCGTCCCCCAGGTGGTTCTGGCATAGCCAGCAGTTGATATTGGCCTGTCCGGCAGGTGGTTCCAGCGAGTCGATCAGGTGGCTCCGGCGTGCTCGTCAGGTGGTTCCGGTCTGTCCAGTAGGTGATTCCGGCGTGTCCGGCACGTGCTTCCGGCACGTCTGAGAGGTGGTTCCGGCATGCGCGACAGGTGATTTCGGAGTGTCCGCCAGGTGGTTCTGGCGTACCCGGCAGGTGATTTTGGCGTGTCCGGCAGGTGTTTCTGGCGAGTCGAGCAGGTGGCTCCGGCATGCTCGGCAGGTGCTTCCGGCGTCTCCGGCACGTGGTTCTGGTGTGTCTGAGAGCTGGTTCCGGCATGTCCGGCAGATGATTCCGGAGTGTCCGCCAAGTGGTTCTGGCATACCCGGCTGGTGATTTGGGCATGTCAGGTAGGTGGTTCCGGCGAGTCGAGCAGGTGGCTCCGGCGTGCTCGGCAGGTTGTTCAGACGGGTCTGGCAGGTGTTTTCCGTCTGTTCGGGGTGTGGTTCCAGCATCTCATGCACATGGTTCTGGCACGTCTGAGATGTGGTTCCGGCAGGCCCGACAGGTGTTTCCACAGTGTCCGCCAAGTGGTACTGGCGTAGTTGGCAGGTGATTTTGGCATGACCGGCAGGTGGTTCCAGCAAGCCCGGCAGGTGATTCCGAAGTGTTCCCCAACTGGTTGTGGCGTAGCCGGCAGGTGATTTTTGAGTGTCCGGCAGGTGGTTCTGGCGAGTCGAGCAGGTGGTTCCGGCGTGCTCGGCAGGTGCTTCCGGGGTCATTGGCACGTGGTTCTGGCATATCTGAGAGGTGGTTCCGGCATGCCCGGCAGGTGATTCCGGAGTGTTCGCCAAGTGTTTCCGGCGTAGCCGACAGGTGATTTTGCATGTCCAGCGGTCGTTGCGGCGGGTCGAGCCGGTGGTTGCGGCGTGTCCGGCAGGTGGTTCCGGTCTGTCCGGCAGGTGGTTCTGTGGTGTCCGGCACGAGGTTCAGTCTGAGAGGCTGTGCCGGCATGCCCCTCACGTGATTCCGGCTTGTCCCCGAAGTGGTGCTGGTGTAGCGGGCAGGTGATTTTGGCGTGTCCGGCAGGTGGTTCAGGCGAGTTGAGCAGGTGGTTGCGACGTGCTCGGCAGGTGCTTCCGGCGTCTCCGGCACGTGTTTCTGGCACATCTGACTGGTGGTTCCGGCATGCCCAAAAGTTGATTCCGGTCTGTCCGGTAGGTGGTTCCGGCGTGCACGGCACGTGGTTCTGGTACGTGTCAGAGGTGGTTGCGTATGCCCAACAGGTGATTCCGGACTGTCCGCCACGTGCTTCAGGCACGTCTGAGAGGTGGTTCCAACATGCCCGGCAGGTCATTTCGGAGAGTCGTCCAAGTGGTTCTGGCATAGCCCGCAGGTGATTTTGGCGTGTCCGGCAGGTGGTTCCGCCGTGCTCGGCAGGTGGTTCAGGCATGGCCGTCACGTGGTTCCAGTCTGTCCAGGACGTGTTTCCAGCTTCTCCGGCAGGTGGTTCTGGTACGTCTGAGAGGTGGTTCCGCCATGGCTGGCAGGTGATCCCGGACTGTCCCCCAGGTGGTTCTGGCATAGCCAGAAGTTGATATTGGCCTGTCCGGCAGGTGGTTCCAGCGAGTCGAACAGGTGGCTCCGGCGTTCTTGGCAGGTGGTTCCGGTCTGTCCGGTAGGTGTTTCCGGCGTGTCCGGCACGTGCTTCCGGCACGTCTGAGAGGTGGTTCCAGCATGCGCGGCAGGTGATTCCGTAGTGTCCGCCAGGTGGTTCTGGCATACCCGGCAGGTGATTTTGGCCTGTCCGGCAGGTGTTTCCGGCGAGTGGAGCAGGTTCCTCCGGCATTCTCGGCAGGTGCTTCCGGCGTCTCCGGCACTTGGTTCTGGTGTGTCTGAGAGCTGGTTCCGGCATGTCCGGCAGATGATTCCGGAGTGTCCGCCAAGTGGTTCTGGCATACCCAGCAGGTGATTTTGGCGTGTCAGGGAGGTGGTACCGGTGAGTCGAGCAGGTGGTTCCGGCGTGCTCAGCAGGTGGTTCAGGCGGTCTGGCAGGTGGTATCCGTCTGTTCGGGGTGTGGTTCCAGCATCTCATGAACACGTTTCTGGCACGTCTGAGATGTGGTTCCAGCCGGCCCGACAGGTGTTTCCGCAGTGTCCGCCAAGCGGTTCTGGCGTAGTTGGCAGGTGATTTTGGCATGACCGGCAGGTGGTTCTGGCGAGTCGAGCGGGTGGTTCCGGCGTGCTCGGCTGGTGCTTCCGGGGTCATTGGCACGGGGTTCTGGCATGTCTGAGAGGTGGTTCCTGCATGCCCGGCAAGTGATTCCGGAGTGTTCGCCAAGTGGTTCTGGCATAGTCGGCAGGTGATTTTGGCATGTCCGGCAGGTGGTTCAGGCGAGTTGAGCAGGTGGTTCCAACGTGCTTGGCAGGTGCTTCCGGCGTCTCCGGCACGTGTTTCTGGCACATCTGACAGGTGGTTCCGGCATGCCCGAAAGGTGATTCCGGTCTGTCCGGTAGGTGGTTCCAGCCTGCACGGCATGTGGTTCTGGTACGTCTCAGAGGTGGTTGCGCACGCGCAACAGGTGATTCCGGACTGTCCGCCACATGGTTCTGGCACGTCTGAGAGGTGGTTCCGGCATGCCCGGCAGGTCATCCCAGAGAGTCCTCCAAGTGGTTCTGGCATAACACGCAGGTGATTTTGGCGTGTCTGGCAGGTTGTTCCGTTGTGCTTGGCAGGTGGTTCAGGCTTGGCCGGCAGGTGGTTCCAGACTGTCCAGGACGTGTTTCCAGCTTCTCCGGCAGGTGGTTCTGGTACGTCTGAGAGGTGGTTCCGCCATGGCTGGCAGGTGATTCCGGACCGTCCCCCAGGTGGTTCTGGCATAGCCAGCAGTTGATATTGGCCTGTCCGGCAGGTGGTTCCAGCGAGTCGAACAGGTGGCTCCGGCGTGCTCGGCAGGTGGTTCCGGTCTGTCCGGTAGGTGATTCCGGCGTGTCCGGCACGTGCTTCCGGCACGTCTGAGAGGTGGTTCCGGCATGCGCGACAGGTGATTTCGGAGTGTCCGCCAGGTGGTTCTGGCGTACCCGGCAGGTGATTTTGGCGTGTCCGGCACGTGCTTCCGGCACGTCTGAGAGGTGGTTCCGGCATGCGCGACAGGTGATTTCGGAGTGTCCGCCAGGTGGTTCTGGCATACCCGGCTGGTGATTTGGGCATGTCAGGTAGGTGGTTCCGGCGAGTCGAGCAGGTGGCTCCGGCGTGCTCGGCAGGTTGTTCAGACGGGTCTGGCAGGTGTTTTCCGTCTGTTCGGGGTGTGGTTCCAGCATCTCATGCACATGGTTCTGGCACGTCTGAGATGTGGTTCCGGCCGGCCCGACAGGCGTTTCCACAGTGTCCGCCAAGTGGTACTGGCGTAGTTGGCAGGTGATTTTGGCATGACCGGCAGGTGGTTCCAGGAAGCCCGGCAGGTGATTCCGAAGTGTTCCCCAACTGGTTGTGGTGTAGCCGGCAGGTGATTTTTGAGTGTCCGGCAGGTGGTTCTGGCGAGTCGAGCAGGTGGTTCCGGCGTGCTCGGCAGGTGCTTCCGGGGTCATTGGCACGTGGTTCTGGCATATCTGAGAGGTGGTTCCGGCATGCCCGGCAGGTGATTCCGGAGTGTTCGCCAAGTGTTTCCGGCGTAGCCGGCAGGTGATTTTGCATGTCCAGCGGTCGTTGCGGCGGGTCGAGCCAGTGGTTGCGGCGTGTCCGGCAGGTGGTTCCGGTCTGTCCGGCAGGTGGTTCTGTGGTGTCCGGCACGAGGTTCAGTCTGAGAGGCTGTGCCGGCATGCCCCTCACGTGATTCCGGCTTGTCCCCGAAATGGTGCTGGTGTAGCGGGCAGGTGATTTTGGCGTGTCCGGCAGGTGGTTCAGGCGAGTTGAGCAGGTGGTTGCGACGTGCTCGGCAGGTGCTTCCGGCGTCTCCGGCACGTGTTTCTGGCACATCTGACTGGTGGTTCCGGCATGCCCAAAAGTTGATTCCGGTCTGTCCGGTAGGTGGTTCCGGCGTGCACGGCACGTGGTTCTGGTACGTCTCAGAGGTGGTTGCGTATGCCCAACAGGTGATTCCGGACTGTCCGCCACGTGCTTCAGGCACGTCTGAGAGGTGGTTCCAACATGCCCGGCAGGTCATTTCGGAGAGTCGTCCAAGTGGTTCTGGCGTAGCCCGCAGGTGATTTTGGCGTGTCCGGCAGGTGGTTCCGCCGTGCTCGGCAGGTGGTTCAGGCATGGCCGTCACGTGGTTCCAGTCTGTCCAGGACGTGTTTCCAGCTTCTCCGGCAGGTGGTTCTGGTACGTCTGAGAGGTGGTTCCGCCATGGCTGGCAGGTGATCCCGGACTGTCTGCCAGGTGGTTCTGGCATAGCCAGCAGGTGATATTGGCCTGTCCGGCAGGTGGTTCCAGCGAGTCGAACAGGTGGCTCCGGCGTTCTTGGCAGGTGGTTCCGGTCTGTCCGGTAGGTGTTTCCGGCGTGTCCGGCACGTGCTTCCGGCACGTCTGAGAGGTGGTTCCAGCATGCGCGGCAGGTGATTCCGTAGTGTCCGCCAGGTGGTTCTGGCATACCCGGCAGGTGATTTTTGCGTGTCCGGCAGGTGTTTCCGGCGAGTGGAGCAGGTGGCTCCGGCATGCTCGGCAGGTGCTTCTGGCGTCTCCGGCACTTGGTTCTGGTGTGTCTGAGAGCTGGTTCCGGCATGTCCGGCAGATGATTCCGGAGTGTCCGCCAAGTGGTTCTGGCATACCCAGCAGGTGATTTTGGCGTGTCAGGGAGGTGGTACCGGTGAGTCGAGCAGGTGGTTCCGGCGTGCTCAGCAGGTGGTTCAGGCGGTTCTGGCAGGTGGTATCCGTCTGTTCGGGGTGTGGTTCCAGCATCTCATGAACACGTTTCTGGCACGTCTGAGATGTGGTTCCAGCCGGCCCGACAGGTGTTTCCGCAGTGTCCGCCAAGCGGTTCTGGCGTAGTTGGCAGGTGATTTTGGCATGACTGGCAGGTGGTTCCAGCAAGCCTGGCAGGTGATTCCAAAGTGTTCACCAACTGGTTGTGGCGTAGCCGGCAGGTGATTTTTGCGTGATCGGCAGGTGGTTCTGGCGAGTCGAGCAGGTGGTTCCGGCGTGCTCGGCTGGTGCTTCCGGGGTCATTGGCACGGGGTTCTGGCATGTCTGAGAGGTGGTTCCTGCATGCCCGGCAAGTGATTCCGGAGTGTTCGCCAAGTGGTTCTGGCATAGTCGGCAGGTGATTTTGGCATGTCCGGCAGGTGGTTCAGGCGAGTTGAGCAGGTGGTTCCAACGTGCTTGGCAGGTGCTTCCGGCGTCTCCGGCACGTGTTTCTGGCACATCTGACAGGTGGTTCCGGCATGCCCGAAAGGTGATTCCGGTCTGTCCGGTAGGTGGTTCCAGCCTGCACGGCATGTGGTTCTGGTACGTCTCAGAGGTGGTTGCGCATACCCAACTGGTGATTCCGGACTGTCCGCCACATGGTTCTGGCACGTCTGAGAGGTGGTTCCGGCATGCCCGGCTGGTCATCCCAGAGAGTCCACCAAGTGGTTCTGGCATAACACGCAGGTGATTTTGGCGTGTCTGGCAGGTTGTTCCGTTGTGCTTGGCAGGTGGTTCAGGCATGGCCGGCAGGTGGTTCCAGACTGTCCAGGACGTGTTTCCAGCTTCTCCGGCAGGTGGTTCTGGTACGTCTGAGAGGTGGTTCCGCCATGGCTGGCAGGTGATTCCGGACCGTCCCCCAGGTGGTTCTGGCATAGCCAGCAGTTGATATTGGCCTGTCCGGCAGGTGGTTCCAGCGAGTCGAACAGGTGGCTCTGGCGTGCTCAGCAGGTGGTTCCGGTCTGTCCGGTAGGTGATTCCGGCGTGTCCGGCACGTGCTTCCGGCACGTCTGAGAGGTGGTTCCGGCATGCGCGACAGGTGATTTCGGAGTGTCCGCCAGGTGGTTCTGGCGTACCCGGCAGGTGATTTTGGCTTGTCCGGCAGGTGTTTCTGGCGAGTTGAGCAGGTGGCTCCGGCATGCTCGGCAGGTGCTTCCGGCGTCTCCGGCACGTGGTTCTGGTGTGTCTGAGAGCTGGTTCCGGCATGTCCGGCAGATGATTCCGGAGTGTCCGCCAAGTGGTTCTGGCATACCCGGCTGGTGATTTGGGCATGTCAGGTAGGTGGTTCCGGCGAGTCGAGCAGGTGGCTCCGGCGTGCTCGGCAGGTTGTTCAGACGGGTCTGGCAGGTGTTTTCCGTCTGTTCGGGGTGTGGTTCCAGCATCTCATGCACATGGTTCTGTCACGTCTGAGATGTGGTTCCGGTCGCCCCGACAGGTGTTTCCACAGTGTCCGCCAAGTGGTACTGGCGTAGTTGGCAGGTGATTTTGGCATGACCGGCAGGTGGTTCCAGCAAGCCCGGCAGGTGATTCCGAAGTGTTCCCCAACTGGTTGTGGCGTAGCCGGCAGGTGATTTTTGAGTGTCCGGCAGGTGGTTCTGGCGAGTCGAGCAGGTGGTTCCGGCGTGCTCGGCAGGTGCTTCCGGGGTCATTGGCACGTGGTTCTGGCATATCTGAGAGGTGGTTCCGGCATGCCCGGCAGGTGATTCCGGAGTGTTCGCCAAGTGTTTCCGGCGTAGCCGACAGGTGATTTTGCATGTCCAGCGGTCGTTGCGGCGGGTCGAGCCGGTGGTTGCGGCGTGTCCGGCAGGTGGTTCCGGTCTGTCCGGCAGGTGGTTCTGTGGTGTCCGGCACGAGGTTCAGTCTGAGAGGCTGTGCCGGCATGCCCCTCACGTGATTCCGGCTTGTCCCCGAAGTGGTGCTGGTGTAGCAGGCAGGTGATTTTGGCGTGTCCGGCAGGTGGTTCAGGCGAGTTGAGCAGGTGGTTGCGACGTGCTCGGCAGGTGCTTCCGGCGTCTCCGGCACGTGTTTCTGGCACATCTGACTGGTGGTTCCGGCATGCCCAAAAGTTGATTCCGGTCTGTCCGGTAGGTGGTTCCGGCGTGCACGGCACGTGGTTCTGGTACGTCTCAGAGGTGGTTGCGTATGCCCAACAGGTGATTCCGGACTGTCCGCCACGATCTTCTGGCACGTCTGAGAGGTGGTTCCAACATGCCCGGCAGGTCATTTCGGAGAGTCGTCCAAGTGGTTCTGGCGTAGCCCGCAGGTGATTTTGGCGTGTCCGGCAGGTGGTTCCGCCGTGCTCGGCAGGTGCTTCAGGCATGGCCGTCACGTGGTTCCAGTCTGTCCAGGACGTGTTTCCAGCTTCTCCGGCAGGTGGTTCTGGTATGTCTGAGAGGTGGTTCTGCCATGGCTGGCAGGTGATCCCGGACTGTCTGCCAGGTGGTTCTGGCATAGCCAGCAGTTGATATTGGCCTGTCCGGCAGGTGGTTCCAGCGAGTCGAACAGGTGGCTCCGGCGTTCTTGGCAGGTGGTTCCGGTCTGTCCGGTAGGTGTTTCCGGCGTGTCTGGCACGTGCTTCCGGCACGTCTGAGAGGTGGTTCCGGCATGCGCGACAGGTGATTTCGGAGTGTCCGCCAGGTGGTTCTGGCGTACCCGGCAGGTGATTTTGGCGTGTCCGGCAGGTGTTTCTGGCGAGTCGAGCAGGTGGCTCCGGCATGCTCGGCAGGTGCTTCCGGCGTCTCCGGCACTTGGTTCTGGTGTGTCTGAGAGCTGGTTCCGGCATGTCCGGCAGATGATTCCGGAGTGTCCGCCAAGTGGTTCTGGCATACCCAGCAAGTGATTTTGGCATGTCAGGGAGGTGGTACCGGTGAGTCGAGCAGGTGGTTCCGGCGTGCTCAGCAGGTGGTTCAGGCGGTTCTGGCAGGTGGTATCCGTCTGTTCGGGGTGTGGTTCCAGCATCTCATGAACACGTTTCTGGCACGTCTGAGATGTGGTTCCAGCCGGCCCGACAGGTGTTTCCGCAGTGTCCGCCAAGCGGTTCTGGCGTAGTTGGCAGGTGATTTTGGCATGACTGGCAGGTGGTTCCAGCAAGCCTGGCAGGTGATTCCAAAGTGTTCACCAACTGGTTGTGGCGTAGCCGGCAGGTGATTTTTGCGTGATCGGCAGGTGGTTCTGGCGAGTCGAGCAGGTGGTTCCGGCGTGCTCGGCTGGTGCTTCCGGGGTCATTGGCACGGGGTTCTGGCATGTCTGAGAGGTGGTTCCTGCATGCCCGGCAAGTGATTCCGGAGTGTTCGCCAAGTGGTTCTGGCATAGTCGGCAGGTGATTTTGGCATGTCCGGCAGGTGGTTCAGGCGAGTTGAGCAGGTGGTTCCAACGTGCTTGGCAGGTGCTTCCGGCGTCTCCGGCACGTGTTTCTGGCACATCTGACAGGTGGTTCCGGCATGCCCGAAAGGTGATTCCGGTCTGTCCGGTAGGTGGTTCCAGCCTGCACGGCATGTGGTTCTGGTACGTCTCAGAGGTGGTTGCGCATGCCCAACAGGTGATTCCGGACTGTCCGCCACATGGTTCTGGCACGTCTGAGAGGTGGTTCCGGCATGCCCGGCAGGTCATCCCAGAGAGTCCTCCAAGTGGTTCTGGCATAACACGCAGGTGATTTTGGCGTGTCTGGCAGGTTGTTCCGTTGTGCTTGGCAGGTGGTTCAGGCTTGGCCGGCAGGTGGTTCCAGACTGTCCAGGACGTGTTTCCAGCTTCTCCGGCAGGTGGTTCTGGTACGTCTGAGAGGTGGTTCCGCCATGGCTGGCAGGTGATTCCGGACCGTCCCCCAGGTGGTTCTGGCATAGCCAGCAGTTGATATTGGCCTGTCCGGCAGGTGGTTCCAGCAAGTCGAACAGGTGGCTCCGGCGTGCTCGGCAGGTGGTTCCGGTCTGTCCGGTAGGTGTTTCCGGCGTGTCCGGCACGTGCTTCCGGCACGTCTGAGAGGTGGTTCCGGCATGCGCGACAGGTGATTTCGGAGTGTCCGCCAGGTGGTTCTGGCGTACCCGGCAGGTGATTTTGGCGTGTCCGGCAGGTGTTTCTGGCGAGTCGAGCCGGTGGCTCCGGCATGCTCGGCAGGTGCTTCCGGCGTCTCCGGCACGTGGTTCTGGTGTGTCTGAGAGCTGGTTCCGGCATGTCCGGCAGATGATTCCGGAGTGTCCGCCAAGTGGTTCTGGCATACCCGGCTGGTGATTTGGGCATGTCAGGTAGGTGGTTCCGGCGAGTCGAGCAGGTGGCTCCGGCGTGCTCGGCAGGTTGTTCAGACGGGTCTGGCAGGTGTTTTCCGTCTGTTCGGGGTGTGGTTCCAGCATCTCATGCACATGGTTCTGGCACGTCTGAGATGTGGTTCCGGCCGGCCCGACAGGTGTTTCCACAGTGTCCGCCAAGTGGTAATGGCGTAGTTGGCAGGTGATTTTGGCATGACCGGCAGGTGGTTCCAGCAAGCCCGGCAGGTGATTCCGAAGTGTTCCCCAACTGGTTGTGGCGTAGCCGGCAGGTGATTTTTGCGTGTCCGGCAGGTGGTTCTGGCGAGTCGAACAGGTGGTTCCGGCGTGCTCGGCAGGTGCTTCCGGGGTCATTGGCACGTGGTTCTGGCATATCTGAGAGGTGGTTCCGGCATGCCCGGCAGGTGATTCCGGAGTGTTCGCCAAGTGTTTGCGGCGTAGCCGGCAGGTGATTTTGCATGTCCAGCGGTCGTTCCGGCGGGTCGAGCCGGTGGTTCCGGCGTGTCTGGCAGGTGGTTCCGGTCTGTCCGGCAGGTGGTTCTGTGGTGTCCGGCACTAGGTTCAGTCTGAGAGGCTGTGCCGGCATGCCCCTCACGTGATTCCAGCTTGTCCCCGAAGTGGTGCTGGTGTAGCGGGCAGGTGATTTTGGCGTGTCCGGCAGGTGGTTCAGGCGAGTTGAGCAGGTGGTTGCGACGTGCTCGGCAGGTGCTTCCGGCGTCTCCGGCACGTGTTTCTGGCACATCTGACTGGTGGTTCCGGTATGCCCAAAAGTGGATTCCGGTCTGTCCGGTAGGTGGTTCCGGCGTGCACGGCATGTGGTTCTGGTACGTCTCAGAGGTGGTTGTGCATGCCCAACAGGTGATTCCGGACTGTCCGCCACATGCTTCTGGCACGTCTGAGAGGTGGTTCCAACATGCCCGGCAGGTCATTTCGGAGAGTCGTCCAAGTGGTTCTGGCGTAGCCCGCAGGTGATTTTGGCGTGTCCGGCAGGTGGTTCCGCCGTGCTCGGCAGGTGGTTCAGGCATGGCCGTCACGTGGTTCCAGTCTGTCCAGGACGTGTTTCCAGCTTCTCCGGCAGGTGGTTCTGGTACGTCTGAGAGGTGGTTCCGCCATGGCTGGCAGGTGATCCCGGACTGTCCCCCAGGTGGTTCTGGCATAGCCAGCAGTTGATATTGGCCTGTCCGGCAGGTGGTTCCAGCGAGTCGAACAGGTGGCTCCGGCGTTCTTGGCAGGTGGTTCCGGTCTGTCCGGTAGGTGATTCCTGCGTGTCCGGCACTTGCTTCCGGCACGTCTGAGAGGTGGTTCCGGCATGCGCGACAGGTGATTTCGGAGTGTCCGCCAGGTGGTTCTGGCGTACCCGGCAGGTGATTTTGGCTTGTCCGGCAGGTGTTTCTGACGAGTCGAGCAGGTGGCTCCGGCATGCTCGGCAGGTGCTTCCGGTGTGTCCGGCACGTGGTTCTGGTGTGTCTGAGAGCTGGTTCCGGCGTGTCCGGCAGATGATTCCGGAGTGTCCGCCAAGTGGTTCTGGCATACCCGGCTGGTGATTTGGGCATGTCAGGTAGGTGGTTCCGGCGAGTCGAGCAGGTGGCTCCGGCGTGCTCGGCAGGTTGTTCAGACGGGTCTGGCAGGTGTTTTCCGTCTGTTCGGGGTGTGGTTCCAGCATCTCATGCACATGGTTCTGTCACGTCTGAGATGTGGTTCCCGTCGCCCCGACAGGTGTTTCCACAGTGTCCGCCAAGTCGTACTGGCGTAGCTGGCAGGCGATTTTGGCATGACCGGCAGGTGGTTCCAGCAAGCCCGGCAGGTGATTCCGAAGTGTTCCCCAACTGGTTGTGGCGTAGCCGGCAGGTGATTTTTGAGTGTCCGGCAGGTGGTTCTGGCGAGTCGAGCAGGTGGTTCCGGCGTGCTCGGCAGGTGCTTCCGGGGTCATTGGCACGTGGTTCTGGCATATCTGAGAGGTGGTTCCGGCATGCCCGGCAGGTGATTCCGGAGTGTTCGCCAAGTGTTTCCGGCGTAGCCGACAGGTGATTTTGCATGTCCAGCGGTCGTTGCGGCGGGTCGAGCCGGTGGTTGCGGCGTGTCCGGCAGGTGGTTCCTGTCTGTCCGGCAGGTGGTTCTGTGGTGTCCGGCACGAGGTTCAGTCTGAGAGGCTGTGCCGGCATGCCCCTCACGTGATTCCGGCTTGTCCCCGAAGTGGTGCTGATGTAGCGGGCAGGTGATTTTGGCGTGTCCAGCAGGTGGTTCAGGCGAGTTGAGCAGGTGGTTGTGACGTGCTCGGCAGGTGCTTCCGGCGTCTCCGGCACGTGTTTCTGGCACATCTGACTGGTGGTTCCGGCATGCCCAAAAGTTGATTCCGGTCTGTCCGGTAGGTGGTTCCGGCGTGCACGGCACGTGGTTCTGGTACGTCTCAGAGGTGGTTGCGTATGCCCAACAGGTGATTCCGGACTGTCCGCCACGTGCTTCAGGCACGTCTGAGAGGTGGTTCCAACATGCCCGGCAGGTCATTTCGGAGAGTCGTCCAAGTGGTTCTGGCGTAGCCCGCAGGTGATTTTGGCGTGTCCGGCAGGTGGTTCCGCCGTGCTCGGCAGGTGGTTCAGGCATGGCCGTCACGTGGTTCCAGGCTGTCCAGGACGTGTTTCCAGGTTCTCCGGCAGGTGGTTCTGGTACGTCTGAGAGGTGGTTCCGCCATGGCTGGCAGGTGATCCCGGACTGTCCCCGAGGTGGTTCTGGCATAGCCAGCAGGTGATATTGGCCTGTCCGGCAGGTGGTTCCAGCGAGTCGAACAGGTGGCTCCGGCGTTCTTGGCAGGTGGTTCCGGTCTGTCCGGTAGGTGTTTCCGGAGTGTCCGGCACGTGCTTCCGGCACGTCTGAGAGGTGGTTCCAGCATGCGCGGCAGGTGATTCCGTAGTGTCCGCCAGGTGGTTCTGGCATACCCGGCAGGTGATTTTGGCGTGTCCGGCAGGTGTTTCCGGCGAGTGGAGCAGGTGGCTCCGGCATTCTCGGCAGGTGCTTCCGGCGTCTCCGGCACTTGGTTCTGGTGTGTCTGAGAGCTGGTTCCGGCATGTCCGGCAGATGATTCCGGAGTGTCCGCCAAGTGGTTCTGGCATACCCAGCAGGTGATTTTGGCGTGTCAGGGAGGTGGTACCGGTGAGTCGAGCAGGTGGTTCCGGCGTGCTCAGCAGGTGGTTCAGGCGGTTCTGGCAGGTGGTATCCGTCTGTTCGGGGTGTGGTTCCAGCATCTCATGAACACGTTTCTGGCACGTCTGAGATGTGGTTCCAGCCGGCCCGACAGGTGTTTCCGCAGTGTCCGCCAAGCGGTTCTGGCGTAGTTGGCAGGTGATTTTGGCATGACTGGCAGGTGGTTCCAGCAAGCCTGGCAGGTGATTCCAAAGTGTTCACCAACTGGTTGTGGTGTAGCCGGCAGGTGATTTTTGCGTGATCGGCAGGTGGTTCTGGCGAGTCGAGCAGGTGGTTCCGGCGTGCTCGGCTGGTGCTTCCGGGGTCATTGGCACGGGGTTCTGGCATGTCTGAGAGGTGGTTCCTGCATGCCCGGCAAGTGATTCCGGAGTGTTCGTCAAGTGGTTCTGGCATAGTCGGCAGGTGATTTTGGCATGTCCGGCAGGTGGTTCAGGCGAGTTGAGCAGGTGGTTCCAACGTGCTTGGCAGGTGCTTCCGGCGTCTCCGGCACGTGTTTCTGGCACATCTGACAGGTGGTTCCGGCATGCCCGAAAGGTGATTCCGGTCTGTCCGGTAGGTGGTTCCAGCCTGCACGGCATGTGGTTCTGGTACGTCTCAGAGGTGGTTGCGCATACCCAACTGGTGATTCCGGACTGTCCGCCACATGGTTCTGGCACGTCTGAGAGGTGGTTCCGGCATGCCCGGCAGGTCATCCCAGAGAGTCCTCCAAGTGGTTCTGGCATAACACGCAGGTGATTTTGGCGTGTCTGGCAGGTTGTTCCGTTGTGCTTGGCAGGTGTTTCAGGCTTGGCCGGCAGGTTATTCCAGACTGTAGAGGACGTGTTTCCAGCTTCTCCGGCAGGTGGTTCTGGTACGTCTGAGAGGTGGTTCCGCCATGGCTGGCAGGTGATTCCGGACCGTCCCCCAGGTGGTTCTGGCATAGCCAGCAGTTGATATTGGCCTGTCCGGCAGGTGGTTCCAGTGAGTCGAACAGGTGGCTCCGGCGTGCTCGGCAGGTGGTTCCGGTCTGTCCGGTAGGTGATTCCGGCGTGTCCGGCACGTGCTTCCGGCACGTCTGAGAGGTGGTTCCGGCATGCGCGACAGGTGATTTCGGAGTGTCCGCCAGGTGGTTCTGGCGTACCCGGCAGGTGATTTTGGCGTGTCCGGCAGGTGTTTCTGGCGAGTCGAGCAGGTGGCTCCGGCATGCTCGGCAGGTGCTTCCGGCGTCTCCGGCACGTGGTTCTGGTGTGTCTGAGAGCTGGTTCCGGCATGTCCGGCAGATGATTCCGGAGTGTCCACCAAGTGGTTCTGGCATACCCGGCTGGTGATTTGGGCATGTCAGGTAGGTGGTTCCGGCGAGTCGAGCAGGTGGCTCCGGCGTGCTCGGCAGGTTGTTCAGACGGGTCTGGCAGGTGTTTTCCGTCTGTTCGGGGTGTGGTTCCAGCATCTCATGCACATGGTTCTGGCACGTCTGAGATGTGGTTCCGGCCGGCCCGACAGGTGTTTCCACAGTGTCCGCCAAGTGGTACGGGCGTAGTTGGCAGGTGATTTTGGCATGACCGGCAGGTGGTTCCAGCAAGCCCAGCAGGTGATTCCGAAGTGTTCCCCAACTGGTTGTGGCGTAGCCGGCAGGTGATTTTTGCGTGTCCGGCAGGTGGTTCTGGCGAGTCGAGCAGGTGGTTCCGGCGTGCTCGGCAGGTGCTTCCGGGGCCATTGGCACGTGGTTCTGGCATATCTGAGAGGTGGTTCCGGCATGCCCGGCAGGTGATTCCGGAGTGTTCGCCAAGTGTTTCCGGCGTAGCCGACAGGTGATTTTGCATGTCCAGCGGTCGTTGCGGCGGGTCGAGCCAGTGGTTGCGGCGTGTCCGGCAGGTGGTTCCGGTCTGTCCGGCAGGTGGTTCTGTGGTGTCCGGCACGAGGTTCAGTCTGAGAGGCTGTGCCGGCATGCCCCTCACGTGATTCCGGCTTGTCCCCGAAGTGGTGCTGGTGTAGCGGGCAGGTGATTTTGGCGTGTCCGGCAGGTGGTTCAGGCGAGTTGAGCAGGTGGTTGCGACGTGCTCGGCAGGTGCTTCCGGCGTCTCCGGCACGTGTTTCTGGCACATCTGACTGGTGGTTCCGGCATGCCCAAAAGTTGATTCCGGTCTGTCCGGTAGGTGGTTCCGGCGTGCACGGCACGTGGTTCTGGTACGTCTCAGAGGTGGTTGCGTATGCACAACAGGTGATTCCGGACTGTCCGCCACGTGCTTCTGGCACGTCTGAGAGGTGGTTCCAACATGCCCGGCAGGTCATTTCGGAGTGTCGTCCAAGAGGTTCTGGCGTAGCCCACAGGTGATTTTGGAGTGTCTGGCAGGTGGTTCCGCCGTGCTGGGCAGGTCGTTCAGGCATGGCCGTCACGTGGTTCCAGTCTGTCCAGGACGTGTTTCCAGGTTCTCCGGCAGGTGGTTCTGGTACGTCTGAGAGGTGGTTCCGCCATGGCTGGCAGGTGATCCCGGACCGTCCCCCAGGAGGTTCTGGCATAGCCAGCAGTTGATATTGGCCTGTCCGGCAGGTGGTTCCAGCGAGTCGAACAGGTGGCTCCGGTGTTCTTGGCAGGTGGTTCCGGTCTGTCCGGTAGGTGATTCCGGCGTGTCTGGCACGTGCTTCCGGCATGCGCGGCAGGATATTCCGTAGTGTCCGCCAGGTGGTTCTGGCATACCCGGCAGGTGATTTTGGCGTGTCCGGCAGGTGTTTCTGGCGAGTCGAGCAGGTGGCTCCGGCGTGCTCGGCAGGTTGTTCAGACGGGTCTGGCAGGTGTTTTCCGTCTGTTCGGGGTGTGGTTCCAGCATCTCATGCACATGGTTCTGGCACGTCTGAGATGTGGTTCCGGCCGGCCCGACAGGTGTTTCCACAGTGTCCGCCAAGTTGTACTGGCGTAGTTGTCAGGTGATTTTGGCATGACCGGCAGGTGGTTCCAGCAAACCTGGCAGGTGATTCCAAAGTGTTCACCAACTGGTTGTGGCGTAGCCGGCAGGTGATTTTTGCGTGATCGGCAGGTGGTTCTGGCGAGTCGAGCAAGTGGTTCCGGCGTGCTCGGCTGGTGCTTCCGGTGTCATTGGCACGGGGTTCTGGCATGTCTGAGAGGTGGTTCCTGCATGCCCGGCAAGTGATTCCGGAGTGTTCGCCAAGTGGTTCTGGCATACTCAGAAGGTGCTTTTGGCATGTCCGGCAGGTGGTTCAGGCGAGTTGAGCAGGTGGTTCCAACGTGCTTGGCAGGTGCTTCCGGCATCTCCGGCACGTGTTTCTGGCACATCTGACAGGTGGTTCCGGCATGCCCGAAAGGTGATTCCGGTCTGTCCGGTAGGTGGGTCCAGCCTGCACGGCATGTGGTTCTGGTACGTCTCAGAGATGGTTGCGCATGCCCAACAGGTGATTCCGGACTGTCCGCCACATGGTTCTGGCACGTCTGAGAGGTGGTTCCGTCATGCCCGGCAGGTCATCCCAGAGAGTCCTCCAAGTGGTTCTGGCATAACACGCAGGTGATTTTGGCATGTCTGGCAGGTTGTTCCGTTGTGCTTGGCAGGTGGTTCAGGCTTGGCCGGCAGGTGGTTCCAGACTGTCCAGGACGTGTTTCCAGCTTCACCGGCAGGTGGTTCTGGTACGTCTGAGAGGTGGTTCCGCCATGGCTGGCAGGTGATTCCGGACCGTACCCGAGGTGGTTCTGGCATAGCCAGCAGTTGATATTGGCCTGTCCGGCAGGTGGTTCCAGCGAGTCCAACAGGTGGCTCCGGCGTGCTCGACAGGTGGTTCCGGTCTGTCCGGTAGGTGATTCCGGCGTGTCCGGCACGTGCTTCTGGCACGTCTGAGAGGTGGTTCCGGCATGCGCGACAGGTGATTTCGGAGTGTCCGCCAGGTGGTTCTGGCGTACCCGGCAGGTGATTTTGGCGTGTCCGGCAGGTGTTTCTGGCGAGTCGAGCAGGTGGCTCCGGCATGCTCGCCAGGTGCTTCCGGCGTCTCTGGCACGTGGTTCTGGTGTGTCTGAGAGCTGGTTCTGGCATGTCCGGCAGATGATTCCGGAGTGTCCGCCAAGTGGTTCTGGCATACCCGGCTGGTGATTTGGGCATGTCAGGTAGGTGGTTCCGGCGAGTCGAGCAGGTGGCTCCGGCGTGCTCGGCAGGTTGTTCAGACGGGTCTGGCAGGTGTTTTCCGTCTGTTCGGGGTGTGGTTCCAGCATCTCATGCACATGGTTGTGGCACGTCTGAGATGTGGTTCCGGCCGGCCCTACAGGTGTTTCCACAGTGTCCGCCAAGTGGTACTGGCGTAGTTGGCAGGTGATTTTGGCATGACCGGCAGGTGGTTCCAGCAAGCCCGGCAGGTGATTCCGAAGTGTTCCCCAACTGGTTGTGGCGTAGCCGGCAGGTGATTTTTGCGTGTCCGGCAGGTGGTTCTGGCGAGTCGAGCAGGTGGTTCCGGCGTGCTCGGCAGGTGCTTCCGGGGTCATTGGCACGTGGTTCTGGCATATCTGAGAGGTGGTTCCGGCATGCCCGGCAGGTGATTCTGGAGTGTTCGCCAAGTGTTTCCAGGGTAGCCGGCAGGTGAGTTTGCATGTCCAGCGGTCGTTCCGGCGGGTCGAGCCGGTGGTTCCGGCGTGTCCGGCAGGTGGTTCCGGTCTGTCCGGCAGGTGGTTCTGTGGTGTCCGGCACGAGGTTCAGTCTGAGAGGCTGTGCCGGCATGCCCCTCACGTGATTCCGGCTTGTCCCCGAAGTGGTGCTGGTGTAGCGGGCAGGTGATTTTGGCGTGTCCGGCAGGTGGTTCAGGCGAGTTGAGCAGGTGGTTGCGACGTGCTCGGCAGGTGCTTCCGGCGTCTCCGGCACGGGTTTCTGGCACATCTGACTGGTGGTTCCGGCATGCCCAAAAGTTGATTCCGGTCTGTCCGTTAGGTGGTTCCGGCGTGCACGGCACGTGGTTCTGGTACGTGTCAGAGGTGGTTGCGTATGCCCAACAGGTGATTCAGGACAGTCCGCCACGTGCTTCTGGCACGTCTGAGAGGTGGTTCCAACATGCCCGGCATGTCATTTCGGAGAGTCGTCCAAGTGGTTCTGGCATAGCCCACAGGTGATTTTGGCGTGTCCGGCAGGTGGTTCCGCCGTGCTCGGCAGGTGGTTCAGGCATGGCCGTCACGTGGTTCCAGTCTGTCCAGGACGTGTTTCCAGCTTCTCCGGCAGGTGGTTCTGGTACGTCTGAGAGGTGGTTCCGCCATGGCTGGCAGGTGATCCCGGACCGTCCCCCAGGTGGTTCTGGCATAGCCAGCAGTTGATATTGGCCTGTCCGGCAGGTGGTTCCAGCGAGTCGAACAGGTGGCTCCGGCGTTCTTGGCAGGTGGTTCCGGTCTGTCCGGTAGGTGTTTCCGGCGTGTCTGGCACGTGCTTCCGGCATGCGCGGCAGGTGATTCCGTAGTGTCCGCCAGGTGGTTCTGGCATACCCGGCAGGTGATTTTGGCGTGGCCGGCAGGTGTTTCTGGCGAGTCGAGCAGGTGGCTCCGGCATGCTCGGCAGGTGCTTCCGGCGTCTCCGGCACTTGGTTCTGGTGTGTCTGAGAGCTGGTTCCGGCATGTCCGGCAGATGATTCCGGAGTGTCCGCCAAGTGGTTCTGGCATACCCAGCAGGTGATTTTGGCGTGTCAGGGAGGTGGTACCGGTGCGTCGAGCAGGTGGTTCCGGCGTGCTCGGCAGGTGGTTCAGGCGGTTCTGGCAGGTGGTATCCGTCTGTTCGGGGTGTGGTTCCAGCATCTCATGAACACGTTTCTGGCACGTCTGAGATGTGGTTCCAGCCGGCCCGACAGGTGTTTCCGCAGTGTCCGCCAAGCGGTTCTGGCGTAGTTGGCAGGTGATTTTGGCATGACTGGCAGGTGGTTCCAGCAAGCCTGGCAGGTGATTCCAAAGTGTTCACCAACTGGTTGTGGCGTAGCCGGCAGGTGATTTTTGCGTGATCGGCAGGTGGTTCTGGCGAGTCGAGCAGGTGGTTCCGGCGTGCTCGGCTGGTGCTTCCGGGGTCATTGGCACGGGGTTCTGGCATGTCTGAGAGGTGGTTCCTGCATGCCCGGCAAGTGATTCCGGAGTGTTCGCCAAGTGGTTCTGGCATAGTCGGCAGGTGATTTTGGCATGTCCGGCAGGTGGTTCAGGCGAGTTGAGCAGGTGGTTCCAACGTGCTTGGCAGGTGCTTCCGGCGTCTCCGGCACGTGTTTCTGGCACATCTGACAGGTGGTTCCGGCATGCCCGAAAGGTGATTCAGGTCTGTACGGTAGGTGGTTCCAGCCTGCACGGAATGTGGTTCTGGTACGTCTCAGAGGTGGTTGCGCACGCGCAACAGGTGATTCCGGACTGTCCGCCACATGGTTCTGGCACGTCTGAGAGGTGGTTCCGGCATGCCCGGCAGGTCATCCCAGAGAGTCCTCCAAGTGGTTCTGGCATAACACGCAGGTGATTTTGGCATGTCTGGCAGGTAGTTCCGTTGTGCTTGGCAGGTGTTTCAGGCTTGGCCGGCAGGTGGTTCCAGACTGTCCAGGACGTGTTTCCAGCTTCACCGGCAGGTGGTTCTGGTACGTCTGAGAGGTGGTTCCGCCATGGCTGGCAGGTGATTCCGGACCGTCCCCGAGGTGGTTCTGGCATAGCCAGCAGTTGATATTGGCCTGTCCAGCAGGTGGTTCCAGCGAGTCGAACAGATGGCTCCGGCGTGCTCGACAGGTGGTTCCGGTCTGTCCGGTAGGTGATTCCGGCGTGTCCGGCACGTGCTTCCGGCACGTCTGAGAGGTGGTTCCGGCATGCGCGACAGGTGATTTCGGAGTGTCCGCCAGGTGGTTCTGGCGTACCCGGCAGGTGATTTTGGCGTGTCCGGCAGGTGTTTCTGGCGAGTCGAGCAGGTGGCTCCGGCATGCTCGCCAGGTGCTTCCGGCGTCTCCGGCACGTGGTTCTGGTGTGTCTGAGAGCTGGTTCCGGCATGTCCGGCAGATGATTCCGGAGTGTCCGCCAAGTGGTTCTGGCATACCCGGCTGGTGATTTGGGCATGTCAGGTAGGTGGTTCCGGCGAGTCGAGCAGGTGGCTCCGGCGTGCTCGGCAGGTTGTTCCGACGGGTCTGGCAGGTGTTTTCCGTCTGTTCGGGGTGTGGTTCCAGCATCTCATGCACATGGTTCTGGCACGTCTGAGATGTGGTTCCGGCCGGCCCGACAGGTGTTTCCACAGTGTCCGCCAAGTGGTACTGGCGTAGTTGGCAGGTGATTTTGGCATGACCGGCAGGTGGTTCCAGCAAGCCCGGCAGGTGATTCCGAAGTGTTCCCCAACTGGTTGTGGCGTAGCCGGCAGGTGATTTTTGCGTGTCCGGCAGGTGGTTCTGGCGAGTCGAGCAGGTGGTTCCGGCGTGCTCGGCAGGTGCTTCCGGGGTCATTGGCACGTGGTTCTGGCATATCTGAGAGGTGGTTCCGGCATGCCCGGCAGGTGATTCCGGAGTGTTCGCCAAGTGTTTCCGGCGTAGCCGGCAGGTGAGTTTGCATGTCCAGCGGTCGTTCCGGCGGGTCGAGCCGGTGGTTCCGGCATGTCCGGAAGGTGGTTCCGGTCTGTCCAGCAGGTGGTTCTGCGGTGTCCGGCACGAGGTTCAGTCTGAGAGGCTGTGCCGGCATGCCCCTCACGTGATTCCGGCTTGTCCCCGAAGTGGTGCTGGTGTAGCGGGCAGGTGATTTTGGCGTGTCCGGCAGGTGGTTCAGGCGAGTTGAGCAGGTGGTTGCGACGTGCTCGGCAGGTGCTTCCGGCGTCTCCGGCACGTGTTTCTGGCACATCTGACTGGTGGTTCCGGCATGCCCAAAATTTGATTCCGGTCTGTCCGGTAGGTGGTTCCGGCGTGCACGGCACGTGGTTCTGGTACGTCTCAGAGGTGGTTGCGTATGCCCAACAGGTGATTCCGGACTGTCCGCCATGTGCTTCTGGCACGTCTGAGAGGTGGTTCCAACATGCCCGGCAGGTCATTTCGGAGAGTCGTCCAAGTGGTTCTGGCGTAGCCCGCAGGTGATTTTGGCGTGTCTGGCAGGTTGTTCCGTTGTGCTTGGCAGGTGGTTCAGGCTTGGCCGGCAGGTGGTTCCAGACTGTCCAGGACGTGTTTCCAGCTTCACCGGCAGGTGGTTCTGGTACGTCTGAGAGGTGGTTCCGCCATGGCTGGCAGGTGATTCCGGACCGTCCCCGAGGTGGTTCTGGCATAGCCAGCAGTTGATATTGGCCTGTCCAGCAGGTGGTTCCAGCGAGTCGAACAGGTGGCTCCGGCGTGCTCGGCAGGTGGTTCCGGTCTGTCCGGTAGGTGATTCCGGCGTGTCCGGCACGTGCTTCCGGCACGTCTGAGAGGTGGTTCCGGCCTGCGCGACAGGTGATTTCGGAGTGTCCGCCAGGTGGTTCTGGCGTACCCGGCAGGTGATTTTGGCGTGTCCGGCAGGTGTTTCTGGCGAGTCGAGCAGGTCGCTCCGGCATGCTCGCCAGGTGCTTCCGGCGTCTCCGGCACTTGGTTCTGGTGTGTCTGAGAGCTGGTTCTGGCATGTCCGGCAGATGATTCCGGAGTGTCCGCCAAGTGGTTCTGGCATACCCGGCTGGTGATTTGGGCATGTCAGGTAGGTGGTTCCGGCGAGTCGAGCAGGTGGCTCCGGCGTGCTCGGCAGGTTGTTCAGACGGGTCTGGCAGGTGTTTTCCGTCTGTTCGGGGTGTGGTTCCAGCATCTCATGCACATGGTTCTGGCACGTCTGAGATGTGGTTCCGGCCGGCCCTACAGGTGTTTCCACAGTGTCCGCCAAGTGGTACTGGCGTAGTTGGCAGGTGATTTTGGCATGACCGGCAGGTGGTTCCAGCAAGCCCGGCAGGTGATTCCGAAGTGTTCCCCAACTGGTTGTGGCGTAGCCGGCAGGTGATTTTTGCGTGTCCGGCAGGTGGTTCTGGCGAGTCGAGCAGGTGGTTCCGGCGTGCTCGGCAGGTGCTTCCGGGGTCATTGGCACGTGGTTCTGGCATATCTGAGAGGTGGTTCCGGCATGCCCGGCAGGTGATTCCGGAGTGTTCGCCAAGTGTTTCCAGGGTAGCCGGCAGGTGAGTTTGCATGTCCAGCGGTCGTTCCGGCGGGTCGAGCCGGTGGTTCCGGCGTGTCCGGCAGGTGGTTCCGGTCTGTCCGGCAGGTGGTTCTGTGGTGTCCGGCACGAGGTTCAGTCTGAGAGGCTGTGCCGGCATGCCCCTCACGTGATTCCGGCTTGTCCCCGAAGTGGTGCTGGTGTAGCGGGCAGGTGATTTTGGCGTGTCCGGCAGGTGGTTCAGGCGAGTTGAGCAGGTGGTTGCGACGTGCTCGGCAGGTGCTTCCGGCGTCTCCGGCACGGGTTTCTGGCACATCTGACTGGTGGTTCCGGCATGCCCAAAAGTTGATTCCGGTCTGTCCGGTAGGTGGTTCCGGCGTGCACGGCACGTGGTTCTGGTACGTGTCAGAGGTGGTTGCGTATGCCCAACAGGTGATTCCGGACAGTCCGCCACGTGCTTCTGGCACGTCTGAGAGGTGGTTCCAACATGCCCGGCATGTCATTTCGGAGAGTCGTCCAAGTGGTTCTGGCATAGCCCACAGGTGATTTTGGCGTGTCCGGCAGGTGGTTCCGCCGTGCTCGGCAGGTGGTTCAGGCATGGCCGTCACGTGGTTCCAGTCTGTCCAGGACGTGTTTCCAGCTTCTCCGGCAGGTGGTTCTGGTACGTCTGAGAGGTGGTTCCGCCATGGCTGGCAGGTGATCCCGGACCGTCCCCCATGTGGTTCTGGCATAGCCAGCAGTTGATATTGGCCTGTCCGGCAGGTGGTTCCAGCAAGTCGAACAGGTGGCTCCGGCGTTCTTGGCAGGTGGTTCCGGTCTGTCCGGTAGGTGTTTCCGGCGTGTCTGGCACGTGCTTCCGGCATGCGCGGCAGGTGATTCCGTATTGTCCGCCAGGTGGTTCTGGCATACCCGGCAGGTGATTTTGGCGTGGCCGGCAGGTGTTTCTGGCGAGTCGAGCAGGTGGCTCCGGCATGCTCGGCAGGTGCTTCCGGCGTCTCCGGCACTTGGTTCTGGTGTGTCTGAGAGCTGGTTCCGGCATGTCCGGCAGATGATTCCGGAGTGTCCGCCAAGTGGTTCTGGCATACCCAGCAGGTGATTTTGGCGTGTCAGGGAGGTGGTACCGGTGAGTCGAGCAGGTGGTTCCGGCGTGCTCGGCAGGTGGTTCAGGCGGTTCTGGCAGGTGGTATCCGTTTGTTCGGGGTGTGGTTCCAGCATCTCATGAACACGTTTCTGGCACGTCTGAGATGTGGTTCCAGCCGGCCCGACAGGTGTTTCCGCAGTGTCCGCCAAGCGGTTCTGGCGTAGTTGGCAGGTGATTTTGGCATGACTGGCAGGTGGTTCCAGCAAGCCTGGCAGGTGATTCCAAAGTGTTCACCAACTGGTTGTGGCGTAGCCGGCAGGTGATTTTTGCGTGATCGACAGGTGGTTCTGGCGAGTCGAGCAGGTGGTTCCGGCGTGCTCGGCTGGTGCTTCCGGGGTCATTGGCATGGGGTTCTGGCATGTCTGAGAGGTGGTTCCTGCATGCCCGGCAAGTGATTCCGGAGTGTTCGCCAAGTGGTTCTGGCATAGTCGGCAGGTGATTTTGGCATGTCCGGCAGGTGGTTCAGGCGAGTTGAGCAGGTGGTTCCAACGTGCTTGGCAGGTGCTTCCGGCGTCTCCGGCACGTGTTTCTGGCACATCTGACAGGTGGTTCCGGCATGCCCGAAAGGTGATTCCGGTCTGTCCGGTAGGTGGTTCCAGCCTGCACGGCATGTGGTTCTGGTACGTCTCAGAGGTGGTTGCGCATGCCCAACAGGTGATTCCGGACTGTCCGCCACATGGTTCTGGCACGTCTGAGAGGTGGTTCCGGCATGCCCGGCAGGTCATCCCAGAGAGTCCTCCAAGTGGTTCTGGCATAACACGCAGGTGATTTTGGCGTGTCTGGCAGGTTGTTCCGTTGTGCTTGGCAGGTGGTTCAGGCTTGGCCGGCAGGTGGTTCCAGACTGTCCAGGACGTGTTTCCAGCTTCTCCGGCAGGTGGTTCTGGTACGTCTGAGAGGTGGTTCCGCCATGGCTGGCAGGTGATTCCGGACCGTCCCCCAGGTGGTTCTGGCATAGCCAGCAGTTGATATTGGCCTGTCCGGCAGGTGGTTCCAGCGAGTCGAACAGGTGGCTCCGGCGTGCTCGACAGGTGGTTCCGGTCTGTCCGGTAGGTGATTCCGGCGTGTCCGGCACGTGCTTCCGGCACGTCTGAGAGGTGGTTCCGGCATGCGCGACAGGTGATTTCGGAGTGTCCGCCAGGTGGTTCTGGCGTACCCGGCAGGTGATTTTGGCATGTCCGGCAGGTGTTTCTGGCGAGTCGAGCAGGTGGCTCCGGCATGCTCGGCAGGTGCTTCCGGCGTCTCCGGCACGTGGTTCTGGTGTGTCTGAGAGCTGGTTCCGGCATGTCCGGCAGATGATTCCGGAGTGTCCGCCAAGTGGTTCTGGCATACCCGGCTGGTGATTTGGGCATGTCAGGTAGGTGGTTCCGGCGAGTCGAGCAGGTGGCTCCGGCGTGCTCGGCAGGTTGTTCAGACGGGTCTGGCAGGTGTTTTCCGTCTGTTCGGGGTGTGGTTCCAGCATCTCATGCACATGGTTGTGGCACGTCTGAGATGTGGTTCCGGCCGGCCCGACAGGTGTTTCCAAAGTGTCCGCCAAGTGGTTCTGGCGTAGTTGGCAGGTGATTTTGGCATGACCGGCAGGTGGTTCCAGCAAGCCCGGCAGGTGATTCCGAAGTGTTCCCCAACTGGTTGTGGCGTAGCCGGCAGGTGATTTTTGCGTGTCCGGCAGGTGGTTCTGGCGAGTCGAGCAGGTGGTTCCGGCGTGCTCGGCAGGTGCTTCCGGGGTCATTGGCACGTGGTTCTGGCATATCTGAGAGGTGGTTCCGGCATGCCCGGCAGGTGATTCTGGAGTGTTCGCCAAGTGTTTCCAGGGTAGCCGGCAGGTGAGTTTGCATGTCCAGCGGTCGTTCCGGCGGGTCGAGCCGGTGGTTCCGGCGTGTCCGGCAGGTGGTTCCGGTCTGTCCGGCAGGTGGTTCTGTGGTGTCCGGCACGAGGTTCAGTCTGAGAGGCTGTGCCGGCATGCCCCTCACGTGATTCCGGCTTGTCCCCGAAGTGGTGCTGGTGTAGCGGGCAGGTGATTTTGGCGTGTCCGGCAGGTGGTTCAGGCGAGTTGAGCAGGTGGTTGCGACGTGCTCGGCAGGTGCTTCCGGCGTCTCCGGCACGGGTTTCTGGCACATCTGACTGGTGGTTCCGGCATGCCCAAAAGTTGATTCCGGTCTGTCCGGTAGGTGGTTCCGGCGTGCACGGCACGTGGTTCTGGTACGTGTCAGAGGTGGTTGCGTATGCCCAACAGGTGATTCCGGACAGTCCGCCACGTGCTTCTGGCACGTCTGAGAGGTGGTTCCAACATGCTGGCATGTCATTTCGGAGAGTCGTCCAAGTGGTTCTGGCATAGCCCACAGGTGATTTTGGCGTGTCCGGCAGGTGGTTCCGCCTTGATCGGCAGGTGGTTCAGGCATGGCCGTCACGTGGTTCCAGTCTGTCCAGGACGTGTTTCCAGCTTCTCCGGCAGGTGGTTCTGGTACGTCTGAGAGGTGGTTCCGCCATGGCTGGCAGGTGATGCCGGACCGTCCCCCAGGTGGTTCTGGCATAGCCAGCAGTTGATATTGGCCTGTCCGGCAGGTGGTTCCAGCGAGTCGAACAGGTGGCTCCGGCGTTCTTGGCAGGTGGTTCCGGTCTGTCCGGTAGGTGTTTCCGGCGTGTCTGGCACGTGCTTCCGGCATGCGCAGCAGGTGATTCCGTAGTGTCCGCCACGTGGTTCTGGCATACCCGGCAGGTGATTTTGGCATGGCCGGCAGGTGTTTCTGGCGAGTCGAGGAGGTGGCTCCGGCATGCTCGGCAGGTGCTTCCGGCGTCTCCGGCACTTGGTTCTGGTGTGTCTGAGAGCTGGTTCCGGCATGTCCGGCAGATGATTCCGGAATGTCCGCCAAGTGGTTCTGGCATACCCAGCAGGTGATTTTGGCGTGTCAGGGAGGTGGTACCGGTGAGTCGAGCAGGTGGTTCCGGCGTGCTCGGCAGGTGGTTCAGGCGGTTCTGGCAGGTGGTATCCGTCTGTTCGGGGTGTGGTTCCAGCATCTCATGAACACGTTTCTGGCACGTCTGAGATGTGGTTCCAGCCGGCCCGACAGGTGTTTCCGCAGTGTCCGCCAAGCGGTTCTGGCGTAGTTGGCAGGTGATTTTGGCATGACTGGCAGGTGGTTCCAGCAAGCCTGGCAGGTGATTCCAAAGTGTTCACCAACTGGTTGTGGCGTAGCCGGCAGGTGATTTTTGCGTGATCGGCAGGTGGTTCTGGCGAGTCGAGCAGGTGGTTCCGGCGTGCTTGGCTGGTGCTTCCGGGGTCATTGGCACGGGGTTCTGGCATGTCTGAGAGGTGGTTCCTGCATGCCCGGCAAGTGATTCCGGAGTGTTCGCCAAGTGGTTCTGGCATAGTCGGCAGGTGATTTTGGCATGTCCGGCAGGTGGTTCAGGCGAGTTGAGCAGGTGGTTCCAACGTGCTTGGCAGGTGCTTCCGGCGTCTCCGGCACGTGTTTCTGGCACATCTGACAGGTGGTTCCGGCATGCCCGAAAGGTGATTCCGGTCTGTCCGGTAGGTGGTTCCAGCCTGCACGGCATGTGGTTCTGGTACGTCTCAGAGGTGGTTGCGCATGCCCAACAGGTGATTCCGGACTGTCCGCCACATGGTTCTGGCACGTCTGAGAGGTGGTTCCGGCATGCCCGGCAGGTCATCCCAGAGAGTCCTCCAAGTGGTTCTGGCATAACACGCAGGTGATTTTGGCGTGTCTGGCAGGTTGTTCCGTTGTGCTTGGCAGGTGGTTCAGGCTTGGCCGGCAGGTGGTTCCAGACTGTCCAGGACGTGTTTCCAGCTTCTCCGGCAGGTGGTTCTGGTACGTCTGAGAGGTGGTTCCGCCATGGCTGGCAGGTGATTCCGGACCGTCCCCCAGGTGGTTCTGGCATAGCCAGCAGTTGATATTGGCCTGTCCGGCAGGTGGTTCCAGCGAGTCGAACAGGTGGCTCCGGCGTGCTCGACAGGTGGTTCCGGTCTGTCCGGTAGGTGATTCCTGCGTGTCCGGCACTTGCTTCCGGCACGTCTGAGAGGTGGTTCCGGCATGCGCGACAGGTGATTTCGGAGTGTCCGCCAGGTGGTTCTGGCGTACCCGGCAGGTGATTTTGGCATGTCCGGCAGGTGTTTCTGGCGAGTCGAGCAGGTGGCTCCGGCATGCTCGGCAGGTGCTTCCGGCGTCTCCGGCACGTGGTTCTGGTGTGTCTGAGAGCTGGTTCCGGCATGTCCGGCAGATGATTCCGGAGTGTCCGCCAAGTGGTTCTGGCATACCCGGCTGGTGATTTGGGCATGTCAGGTAGGTGGTTCCGGCGAGTCGAGCAGGTGGCTCCAGCGTGCTCGGCAGGTTGTTCAGACGGGTCTGGCAGGTGTTTTCCGTCTGTTCGGGGTGTGGTTCCAGCATCTCATGCACATGGTTCTGGCACGTCTGAGATGTGGTTCCGGCCGGCCCGACAGGTGTTTCCACAGTGTCCGCCAAGTGGTACTGGCGTAGTTGGCAGGTGATTTTGGCATGACCGGCAGGTGGTTCCAGCAAGCCCGGCAGGTGATTCCGAAGTGTTCCCCAACTGGTTGTGGCGTAGCCGGCAGGTGATTTTTGCGTGTCCGGCAGGTGGTTCTGGCGAGTCGAGCAGGTGGTTCCGGCGTGCTCGGCAGGTGCTTCCGGGGTCATTGGCACGTGGTTCTGGCATATCTGAGAGGTGGTTCCGGCATGCCCGGCAGGTGATTCCGGAGTGTTCGCCAAGTGTTTACGGCGTAGCCGGCAGGTGAGTTTGCATGTCCAGCGGTCGTTCCGGCGGGTCAAGCCGGTGGTTCCGGCGTGTCCGGCAGGTGGTTCCGGTCTGTCCGGCAGGTGGTTCTGTGGTGTCCGGCACGAGGTTCAGTCTGAGAGGCTGTGCCGGCATGCCCCTCACGTGATTCCGGCTTGTCCCCGAAGTGGTGCTGGTGTAGCGGGCAGGTGATTTTGGCGTGTCCGGCAGGTGGTTCAGGCGAGTCGAGCAGGTGGTTGCGACGTGCTCGGCAGGTGCTTCCGGCGTCTCCGGCACGTCTTTCTGGCACATCTGACTGGTGGTTCCGGCATGCCCAAAAGTTGATTCCGGTCTGTCCGGTAGGTGGTTCCGGCGTGCACGGCACGTGGTTCTGGTACGTGTCAGAGGTGGTTGCGTATGCCCAACAGGTGATTCCGGACTGTCCGCCACGTGCTTCTGGCACGTCTGAGAGGTGGTTCCAACATGCCCGGCAGGTCATTTCGGAGAGTCGTCCAAGTGGTTCTGGCGTAGCCCGCAGGTGATTTTGGCGTGTCCGGCAGGTGGTTCCGCCGTGCTCGGCAGGTGGTTCAGGCATGGCCGTCACGTGGTTCCAGTCTGTCCAGGACGTGTTTCCAGGTTCTCCGGCAGGTGGTTCTGGTACGTCTGAGAGGTGGTTCCGCCATGGCTGGCAGGTGATCCCGGACTGTCCCCCAGGTGGTTCTGGCATAGCCAGCAGTTGATATTGGCCTGTCCGGCAGGTGGTTCCAGCAAGTCGAACAGGTGGCTCCGGCGTTCTTGGCAGGTGGTTCCGGTCTGTCCGGTAGGTGTTTCCGGCGTGTCTGGCACGTGCTTCCGGCACGTCTGAGAGGTGGTTCCGACATGCGTGGCAGGTGATTCCGGAGTGTCCGCCAGGTGGTTCTGGCATACCCGGCAGGTGATTTTGGCGTGTCAGGGAGGTGGTACCGGTGAGTCGAGCAGGTGGTTCCGTCGTGCTCAGCAGGTGGTTCAGGCGGTTCTGGCAGGTGGTATCCATCTGTTCGGGGTGTGGTTCCAGCATCTCATGAACACGTTTCTGGCACGTCTGAGATGTGGTTCCAGCCTGCCCGACAGGGGTTTCCGCAGTGTCCGCCAAGCGGTTCTGGCGTAGTTGGCAGGTGATTTTGGCATGACTGGCAGGTGGTTCCAGCAAGGCTGGCAGGTGATTCCAAAGTGTTCACCAACTGGTTGTGGCATAGCCGGCAGGTGATTTTTGCGTGATCGGCAGGTGGTTCTGGCGAGTCGAGCAGGTGGTTCCGGCGTGCTTGGCTGGTGCTTCCGGGGTCATTGGCACGGGGTTCTGGCATGTCTGAGAGGTGGTTCCTGCATGCCCGGCAAGTGATTCCGGAGTGTTCGCCAAGTGGTTCTGGCATAGTCGGCAGGTGATTTTGGCATGTCCGGCAGGTGGTTCAGGCGAGTTGAGCAGGTGGTTCCAACGTGCTTGGCAGGTGCTTCCGGCGTCTCCGGCACGTGTTTCTGGCACATCTGACAGGTGGTTCCGGCATGCCCGAAAGGTGATTCCGGTCTGTCCGGTAGGTGGTTCCAGCCTGCACGGCATGTGGTTCTGGTACGTCTCAGAGGTGGTTGCGCATGCCCAACAGGTGATTCCGGACTGTCCGCCACATGGTTCTGGCACGTCTGAGAGGTGGTTCCGGCATGCCCGGCAGGTCATCCCAGAGAGTCCTCCAAGTGGTTCTGGCATAACACGCAGGTGATTTTGGCGTGTCTGGCAGGTTGTTCCGTTGTGCTTGGCAGGTGGTTCAGGCTTGGCCGGCAGGTGGTTCCAGACTGTCCAGGACGTGTTTCCAGCTTCTCCGGCAGGTGGTTCTGGTACGTCTGAGAGGTGGTTCCGCCATGGCTGGCAGGTGATTCCGGACCGTCCCCCAGGTGGTTCTGGCATAGCCAGCAGTTGATATTGGCCTGTCCGGCAGGTGGTTCCAGCGAGTCGAACAGGTGGCTCCGGCGTGCTCGACAGGTGGTTCCGGTCTGTCCGGTAGGTGATTCCGGCGTGTCCGGCACGTGCTTCCGGCACGTCTGAGAGGTGGTTCCGGCATGCGCGACAGGTGATTTCGGAGTGTCCGCCAGGTGGTTCTGGCGTACCCGGCAGGTGATTTTGGCATGTCCGGCAGGTGTTTCTGGCGAGTCGAGCAGGTGGCTCCGGCATGCTCGGCAGGTGCTTCCGGCGTCTCCGGCACGTGGTTCTGGTGTGTCTGAGAGCTGGTTCCGGCATGTCCGGCAGATGATTCCGGAGTGTCCGCCAAGTGGTTCTGGCATACCCGGCTGGTGATTTGGGCATGTCAGGTAGGTGGTTCCGGCGAGTCGAGCAGGTGGCTCCAGCGTGCTCGGCAGGTTGTTCAGACGGGTCTGGCAGGTGTTTTCCGTCTGTTCGGGGTGTGGTTCCAGCATCTCATGCACATGGTTCTGGCACGTCTGAGATGTGGTTCCGGCCGGCCCGACAGGTGTTTCCACAGTGTCCGCCAAGTGGTACTGGCGTAGTTGGCAGGTGATTTTGGCATGACCGGCAGGTGGTTCCAGCAAGCCCGGCAGGTGATTCCGAAGTGTTCCCCAACTGGTTGTGGCGTAGCCGGCAGGTGATTTTTGCGTGTCCGGCAGGTGGTTCTGGCGAGTCGAGCAGGTGGTTCCGGCGTGCTCGGCAGGTGCTTCCGGGGTCATTGGCACGTGTTTCTGGCATATCTGAGAGGTGGTTCCGGCATGCCCGGCAGGTGATTCCGGAGTGTTCGCCAAGTGTTTCCGGCGTAGCCGGCAGGTGAGTTTGCATGTCCAGCGGTCGTTCCGGCGGGTCGAGCCGGTGGTTCCGGCATGTCCGGAAGTTGGTTCCGGTCTGTCCAGCAGGTGGTTCTGTGGTGTCCGGCACGAGGTTCAGTCTGAGAGGCTGTGCCGGCATGCCCCTCACGTGATTCCGGCTTGTCCCCGAAGTGGTGCTGGTGTAGCGGGCAGGTGATTTTGGCGTGTCCGGCAGGTGGTTCAGGCGAGTCGAGCAGGTGGTTGCGACGTGCTCGGCAGGTGCTTCCGGCGTCTCCGGCACGTGTTTCTGGCACATCTGACTGGTGGTTCCGGCATGCCCAAAAGTTGATTCCGGTCTGTCCGGTAGGTGGTTCCGGCGTGCACGGCACGTGGTTCTGGTACGTCTCAGAGGTGGTTGCGTATGCCCAACAGGTGATTCCGGACTGTCCGCCACGTGCTTCAGGCACGTCTGAGAGGTGGTTCCAACATGCCCGGCAGGTCATTTCAGAGAGTCGTCCAAGTGGTTCTGGCGTAGCCCGCAGGTGATTTTGGCGTGTCCGGCAGGTGTTTCTGGCGAGTCGAGCAGGTGGCTCCGGCATGCTCGGCAGGAGCTTCCGGCGTCTCCGGCACGTGGTTCTGGTGTGTCTGAGAGCTGGTTCCGGCATGTCCGGCTGATGATTCCGGAGTGTCCGCCAAGTGGTTCTGGCATACCCGGCTGGTGATTTGGGCATGTCAGGTAGGTGGTTCCGGCGAGTCGAGCAGGTGGCTCCGGCGTGCTCGGCAGGTTGTTCAGACGGGTCTGGCAGGTGTTTTCCGACTGTTCGGGGTTTGGTTCCAGCATCCTATGCACATGGTTCTGGCACGTCTGAGATGTGGTTCCGGCCGGCCCGACAGGTGTTTCCACAGGGTCCGCCAAGTGGTACTGGCGTAGTTGGCAGGTGATTTTGGCATGACTGGAAGGTGGTTCCAGCAAGCCCGGCAGGTGATTCCGAAGTGTTCCCAACTGGTTGTGGCGTAGCCGGCAGGTGATTTTTGCGTGTCCGGCAGGTGGTTCTGGCGAGTCGAGCAGGTGGTTCCGGCGTGCTCGGCAGGTGCTTCCGGGCTCATTGGCACGTGGTTCTGGCATATCTGAGAGGTGGTTCCGGCATGCCCGGCAGGTGATTCCGGAGTGTTCCCCAAGTGTTTCCGGCGTAGCCGGCAGGTGATTTTGCATGTCCAGCGGTCGTTCCGGCGGGTCGAGCGGGTGGTTCCGGCGTGTCCGGCAGGTGGTTCCGGTCTATCCGGCAGGTGGTCCTGTGGTGTCCGGCACGAGGTTCAGTCTGAGAGGCTGTGCCGGCATGCCCCTCACGTGATTCCGGCTTGTCCCCGAAGTGGTGCTGGTGTAGCGGGCAGGTGATTTTGGCATGTCCGGCAGGTGGTTCCAGCAAGCCCGGCAGGTGATTCCGAAGTGTTCCCCAACTGGATGTGGCGTAGCCGGCAGGTGATTTTTGCGTGTCCGGCAGGTGGTTCTGGCGAGTCGAGCAGGTGGTTCCGGCGTGCTCGGCAGGTGCTTCCGGGGTCATTGGCACGTGGTTCTGGCATATCTGAGAGGTGGTTCCGGCATGCCCGGCAGGTGATTCCGGAGTGTTCGCCAAGTGTTTCCGGCAGAGCCGGCAGGTGATTTTGCATGTCCAGCGGTCGTTCCGGCGGGTCGAGCCGGTGGTTCCGGCGTGTCTGGCAGGTGGTTCCGGTCTGTCCGGCAGGTGGTTCTGTGGTGTCCGGCACGAGGTTCAGTCTGAGAGGCTGTGCCGGCATGCCCCTCACGTGATTCCGGCTTGTCCCCGAAGTGGTGCTGGTGTAGCGGGCAGGTGATTTTGGCGTGTCCGGCAGGTGGTTCAAGCGAGTTGAGCAGGTGGTTGCGACGTGCTCGGCAGGTGCTTCCGGCGTCTCCGGCACGTGTTTCTGGCACATCTGACTGGTGGTTCCGGCATGCGCAAAAGTTGATTCCGGTCTGTCCGGTAGGTGGTTCCGGCGTGCACGGCACGTGGTTCTGGTACGTGTCAGAGGTGGTTGCGTATGCCCAACAGGTGATTCCAGACTGTCCGCCACGTGCTTCTGGCACGTCTGAGAGGTGGTTCCAACATGCCCGGCAGGTCATTTCGGAGAGTCGTCCAAGTGGTTCTGGCGTAGCCCGCAGGTGATTTTGGCATGTCCGGCAGGTGGTTCCGCCGTGCTCGGCAGGTGGTTCAGGCATGGCCGTCACGTGGTTCCATTCTGTCCAGGACGTGTTTCCAGCTTCTCCGGCAGGTGGTTCTGGTACGTCTGAGAGGTGGTTCCGCCATGGCTGGCAGGTGATCCCGGACTGTCCCCCAGGTGGTTCTGGCATAGCCAGCAGTTGATATTGGCCTGTCCGGCAGGTGGTTCCAGCGAGTCGAACAGGTGGCTCCGGCGTTCTTGGCAGGTGGTTCCGGTCTGTCCGGTAGGTGTTTCCGGCGTGTCTGGCACGTGCTTCCGGCACGTCTGAGAGGTGGCTCCGGCATGCGCGGCAGGTGATTCCGGAGTGTCCGCCAGGTGGTTCTGTCATACCCGGCAGGTGATTTTGGCGTGTCCGGCAGGTGTTTCTGGCGAGTCGAGCAGGTGACTCCGGCATGCTCGGCAGGTGCTTCCGGCGTCTCCGGCACTTGGTTCTGGTGTGTCTGAGAGCTGCTTCCGACATGTCCGGCAGATGATTCCGGAGTGTCCGCCAAGTGGTTCTGGCATACCCAGCAGGAGATTTTGGCGTGTCAGGGAGGTGGTACCGGTGAGTCGAGCAGGTGGTTCCAGCCTGCACGGCATGTGGTTCTGGTACGTCTCAGAGGTGGTTGCGCATGCCCAACAGGTGATTCCGGACTGTCCGCCACATGGTTCTGGCACGTCTGAGAGGTGGTTCCGGCATGCCCGGCAGGTCATCCCAGAGAGTCCTCCAAGTGGTTCTGGCATAACACGCAGGTGATTTTGGCGTGTCAGGCAGGTTGTTCCGTTGTGCTTGGCAGGTGGTTCAGGCTTGGCCGGCAGGTGGTTCCAGACTGTCCAGGACGTGTTTCCAGCTTCTCCGGCAGGTGGTTCTGGTACGTCTGAGAGGTGGTTCCGCCATGGCTGGCAGGTGATTCCGGACCGTCCCCCAGGTGGTTCTGGCATAGCCAGCAGTTGATATTGGCCTGTCCGGCAGGTGGTTCCAGCGAGTCGAACAGGTGGTTCCGGCGTGCTCGGCAGGTGGTTCCGGTCTGTCCGGTAGGTGATTCCGGCGTGTCCGGCACGTGCTTCCGGCACGTCTGAGAGGTGGTTCCGGCATGCGCGACAGGTGATTCCGCAGTGTCCGCCAGGTGGTTCTGGCGTACCCGGCAGGTGATTTGGGAATGTCAGGTAGGTGGTTCCGGCGAGTCGAGCAGGTGGCTCCGGCGTGCTCGGCAGGTTGTTCAGACGGGTCTGGCAGGTGTTTTCCGTCTGTTCGGGGTGTGGTTCCAGCATCTCATGCACATGGTTCTGGCACGTCTGAGATGTGGTTCCGGCCGGCCCGACAGGTGTTTCCACAGTGTCCGCCAAGTGGTACTGGCGTAGTTGGCAGGTGATTTTGGCATGACCGGCAGGTGGTTCCAGCAAGCCCGGCAGGTGATTCCGAAGTGTTCCCCAACTGGTTGTGGCGTAGCCGGCAGGTGATTTTTGCGTGTCCGGCAGGTGGTTCTGGCGAGTCGAGCAGGTGGTTCTGGCGTGCTCGGCAGGTGCTTCCGGGGTCATTGGCACGTGTTTCTGGCATATCTGAGAGGTGGTTCCGGCATGCCCGGCAGGTGATTCCGGAGTGTTCGCCAAGTGTTTCCGGCATAGCCGGCAGGTGATTTTGCATGTCCAGCGGTCGTTCCGGCGGGTCAAGCCGGTGGTTCCGGCGTGTCCGGCAGGTGGTTCCGGTCTGTCCGGCAGGTGGTTCTGTGGTGTCCGGCACGAGGTTCAGTCTGAGAGGCTGTGCCGGCATGCCCCTCACGTGATTCCGGCTTGTCCCCGAAGTGGTGCTGGTGTAGCGGGCAGGTGATTTTGGCGTGTCCGGCAGGTGGTTCAGGCGAGTCGAGCAGGTGGTTGCGACGTGCTCGGCAGGTGCTTCCGGCGTCTCCGGCACGTCTTTCTGGCACATCTGACTGGTGGTTCCGGCATGCCCAAAAGTTGATTCCGGTCTGTCCGGTAGGTGGTTCCGGCGTGCACGGCACGTGGTTCTGGTACGTGTCAGAGGTGGTTGCGTATGCCCAACAGGTGATTCCGGACTGTCCGCCACGTGCTTCTGGCACGTCTGAGAGGTGGTTCCAACATGCCCGGCAGGTCATTTCGGAGAGTCGTCCAAGTGGTTCTGGCGTAGCCCGCAGGTGATTTTGGCGTGTCCGGCAGGTGGTTCCGCCGTGCTCGGCAGGTGGTTCAGGCATGGCCGTCACGTGGTTCCAGTCTGTCCAGGACGTGTTTCCAGCTTCTCCGGCAGGTGGTTCTGGTACGTCTGAGAGGTGGTTCCGCCATGGCTGGCAGGTGATCCCGGACTGTCCCCCAGGTGGTTCTGGCATAGCCAGCAGTTGATATTGGCCTGTCCGGCAGGTGGTTCCAGCAAGTCGAACAGGTGGCTCCGGCGTTCTTGGCAGGTGGTTCCGGTCTGTCCGGTAGGTGTTTCCGGCGTGTCTGGCACGTGCTTCCGGCACGTCTGAGAGGTGGTTCCGACATGCGTGGCAGGTGATTCCGGAGTGTCCGCCAGGTGGTTCTGGCATACCCGGCAGGTGATTTTGGCGTGTCAGGGAGGTGGTACCGGTGAGTCGAGCAGGTGGTTCCGTCGTGCTCAGCAGGTGGTTCAGGCGGTTCTGGCAGGTGGTATCCATCTGTTCGGGGTGTGGTTCCAGCATCTCATGAACACGTTTCTGGCACGTCTGAGATGTGGTTCCAGCCTGCCCGACAGGGGTTTCCGCAGTGTCCGCCAAGCGGTTCTGGCATAGTTGGCAGGTGATTTTGGCATGACTGGCAGGTGGTTCCAGCAAGGCTGGCAGGTGATTCCAAAGTGTTCACCAACTGGTTGTGGCATAGCCGGCAGGTGATTTTTGCGTGATCGGCAGGTGGTTCTGGCGAGTCGAGCAGGTGGTTCCGGCGTGCTTGGCTGGTGCTTCCGGGGTCATTGGCACGGGGTTCTGGCATGTCTGAGAGGTGGTTCCTGCATGCCCGGCAAGTGATTCCGGAGTGTTCGCCAAGTGGTTCTGGCATAGTCGGCAGGTGATTTTGGCATGTCCGGCAGGTGGTTCAGGCGAGTTGAGCAGGTGGTTCCAACGTGCTTGGCAGGTGCTTCCGGCGTCTCCGGCACGTGTTTCTGGCACATCTGACAGGTGGTTCCGGCATGCCCGAAAGGTGATTCCGGTCTGTCCGGTAGGTGGTTCCAGCCTGCACGGCATGTGGTTCTGGTACGTCTCAGAGGTGGTTGCGCATGCCCAACAGGTGATTCCGGACTGTCCGCCACGTGCTTCAGGCACGTCTGAGAGGTGGTTCCAACATGCCCGGCAGGTCATTTCAGAGAGTCGTCCAAGTGGTTCTGGCGTAGCCCGCAGGTGATTTTGGCGTGTCCGGCAGGTGTTTCTGGCGAGTCGAGCAGGTGGCTCCGGCATGCTCGGCAGGAGCTTCCGGCGTCTCCGGCACGTGGTTCTGGTGTGTCTGAGAGCTGGTTCCGGCATGTCCGGCTGATGATTCCGGAGTGTCCGCCAAGTGGTTCTGGCATACCCGGCTGGTGATTTGGGCATGTCAGGTAGGTGGTTCCGGCGAGTCGAGCAGGTGGCTCCGGCGTGCTCGGCAGGTTGTTCAGACGGGTCTGGCAGGTGTTTTCCGACTGTTCGGGGTTTGGTTCCAGCATCCTATGCACATGGTTCTGGCACGTCTGAGATGTGGTTCCGGCCGGCCCGACAGGTGTTTCCACAGGGTCCGCCAAGTGGTACTGGCGTAGTTGGCAGGTGATTTTGGCATGACTGGAAGGTGGTTCCAGCAAGCCCGGCAGGTGATTCCGAAGTGTTCCCAACTGGTTGTGGCGTAGCCGGCAGGTGATTTTTGCGTGTCCGGCAGGTGGTTCTGGCGAGTCGAGCAGGTGGTTCCGGCGTGCTCGGCAGGTGCTTCCGGGCTCATTGGCACGTGGTTCTGGCATATCTGAGAGGTGGTTCCGGCATGCCCGGCAGGTGATTCCGGAGTGTTCCCCAAGTGTTTCCGGCGTAGCCGGCAGGTGATTTTGCATGTCCAGCGGTCGTTCCGGCGGGTCGAGCGGGTGGTTCCGGCGTGTCCGGCAGGTGGTTACGGTCTATCCGGCAGGTGGTCCTGTGGTGTCCGGCACGAGGTTCAGTCTGAGAGGCTGTGCCGGCATGCCCCTCACGTGATTCCGGCTTGTCCCCGAAGTGGTGCTGGTGTAGCGGGCAGGTGATTTTGGCATGTCCGGCAGGTGGTTCCAGCAAGCCCGGCAGGTGATTCCGAAGTGTTCCCCAACTGGATGTGGCGTAGCCGGCAGGTGATTTTTGCGTGTCCGGCAGGTGGTTCTGGCGAGTCGAGCAGGTGGTTCCGGCGTGCTCGGCAGGTGCTTCCGGGGTCATTGGCACGTGGTTCTGGCATATCTGAGAGGTGGTTCCGGCATGCCCGGCAGGTGATTCCGGAGTGTTCGCCAAGTGTTTCCGGCAGAGCCGGCAGGTGATTTTGCATGTCCAGCGGTCGTTCCGGCGGGTCGAGCCGGTGGTTCCGGCGTGTCTGGCAGGTGGTTCCGGTCTGTCCGGCAGGTGGTTCTGTGGTGTCCGGCACGAGGTTCAGTCTGAGAGGCTGTGCCGGCATGCCCCTCACGTGATTCCGGCTTGTCCCCGAAGTGGTGCTGGTGTAGCGGGCAGGTGATTTTGGCGTGTCCGGCAGGTGGTTCAAGCGAGTTGAGCAGGTGGTTGCGACGTGCTCGGCAGGTGCTTCCGGCGTCTCCGGCACGTGTTTCTGGCACATCTGACTGGTGGTTCCGGCATGCGCAAAAGTTGATTCCGGTCTGTCCGGTAGGTGGTTCCGGCGTGCACGGCACGTGGTTCTGGTACGTGTCAGAGGTGGTTGCGTATGCCCAACAGGTGATTCCAGACTGTCCGCCACGTGCTTCTGGCACGTCTGAGAGGTGGTTCCAACATGCCCGGCAGGTCATTTCGGAGAGTCGTCCAAGTGGTTCTGGCGTAGCCCGCAGGTGATTTTGGCATGTCCGGCAGGTGGTTCCGCCGTGCTCGGCAGGTGGTTCAGGCATGGCCGTCACGTGGTTCCATTCTGTCCAGGACGTGTTTCCAGCTTCTCCGGCAGGTGGTTCTGGTACGTCTGAGAGGTGGTTCCGCCATGGCTGGCAGGTGATCCCGGACTGTCCCCCAGGTGGTTCTGGCATAGCCAGCAGTTGATATTGGCCTGTCCGGCAGGTGGTTCCAGCGAGTCGAACAGGTGGCTCCGGCGTTCTTGGCAGGTGGTTCCGGTCTGTCCGGTAGGTGTTTCCGGCGTGTCTGGCACGTGCTTCCGGCACGTCTGAGAGGTGGCTCCGGCATGCGCGGCAGGTGATTCCGGAGTGTCCGCCAGGTGGTTCTGGCATACCCGGCAGGTGATTTTGGCGTGTCCGGCAGGTGTTTCTGGCGAGTCGAGCAGGTGACTCCGGCATGCTCGGCAGGTGCTTCCGGCGTCTCCGGCACTTGGTTCTGGTGTGTCTGAGAGCTGCTTCCGACATGTCCGGCAGATGATTCCGGAGTGTCCGCCAAGTGGTTCTGGCATACCCAGCAGGAGATTTTGGCGTGTCAGGGAGGTGGTACCGGTGAGTCGAGCAGGTGGTTCCAGCCTGCACGGCATGTGGTTCTGGTACGTCTCAGAGGTGGTTGCGCATGCCCAACAGGTGATTCCGGACTGTCCGCCACATGGTTCTGGCACGTCTGAGAGGTGGTTCCGGCATGCCCGGCAGGTCATCCCAGAGAGTCCTCCAAGTGGTTCTGGCATAACACGCAGGTGATTTTGGCGTGTCTGGCAGGTTGTTCCGTTGTGCTTGGCAGGTGGTTCAGGCTTGGCCGGCAGGTGGTTCCAGACTGTCCAGGACGTGTTTCCAGCTTCTCCGGCAGGTGGTTCTGGTACGTCTGAGAGGTGGTTCCGCCATGGCTGGCAGGTGATTCCGGACCGTCCCCCAGGTGGTTCTGGCATAGCCAGCAGTTGATATTGGCCTGTCCGGCAGGTGGTTCCAGCGAGTCGAACAGGTGGTTCCGGCGTGCTCGGCAGGTGGTTCCGGTCTGTCCGGTAGGTGATTCCGGCGTGTCCGGCACGTGCTTCCGGCACGTCTGAGAGGTGGTTCCGGCATGCGCGACAGGTGATTCCGCAGTGTCCGCCAGGTGGTTCTGGCGTACCCGGCAGGTGATTTTGGCGTGTCCGGCAGGTGTTTCTGGCGAGTCGAGCAGGTGGCTCCGGCATGCTCGGCAGGTGCTTCCGGCGTCTCCGGCACGTGGTTCTGGTGTGTCTGAGAGCTGGTTCCGGCATGTCCGGCAGATGATTCCGGAGTGTCCGCCAAGTGGTTCTGGCATACCCGGCTGGTGATTTGGGCATGTCAGGTAGGTGGTTCCGGCGAGTCGAGCAGGTGGCTCCGGCGTGCTCGGCAGGTTGTTCAGACGGGTCTGGCAGGTGTTTTCCGTCTGTTCGGGGTGTGGTTCCAGCATCTCATGCACATGGTTCTGGCACGTCTGAGATGTGGTTCCGGCCGGCCCGACAGGGGTTTCCACAGTGTCCGCCAAGTGGTACTGGCGTAGTTGGCAGGTGATTTTGGCATGACCGGCAGGTGGTTCCAGCAAGCCCGGCAGGTGATTCCGAAGTGTTCCCCAACTGGTTGTGGCGTAGATGGCAGGTGATTTTGGCGTGTCCGGCAGGTGTTTCTGGCGAGTCGAGCAGGTGGCTCCCGCATGCTCGGCAGGTGCTTCCGGCGTCTCCGGCGCTTGGTTCTGGTGTGTCTGAGAGCTGGTTCCGGCGTGTCCGGCAGATGATTCCGGAGTGTCCGCCAAGTGGTTCTGGCATACCCAGCAGGTGATTTTGGCGTGTCAGGGAGGTGGTACCGGTGAGTCGAGCAGGTGGTTCCGGCGTGCTCAGCAGGTGGTTCAGGCGGTTCTGGCAGGTGGTATCCGTCTGTTCGGGGTGTGGTTCCAGCATCTCATGAACACGTTTCTGGCACGTCTGAGATGTGGTTCCAGCCGGCCCGACAGGTGTTTCCGCAGTGTCCGCCAAGAGGTTCTGGCGTAGTTGGCAGGTGATTTTGGCATGACTGGCAGGTGGTTCCAGCAAGCCTGGCAGGTGATTCCGAAGTGTTCCCCAACTGGTTGTGGCGTAGCCGGCAGGTGATTTTTGCGTGTCCGGCAGGTGGTTCTGGCGAGTCGAGCAGGTGGTTCCGGCGTGCTCGGCAGGTGCTTCCGGGGTCATTGGCACGTGGTTCTGGCATATCTGAGAGGTGGTTCCGGCATGCCCGGCAGGTGATTCCGGAGTGTTCGCCAAGTGTTTCCGGCGTAGCCGGCAGGTGAGTTTGCATGTCCAGCGGTCGTTCCGGCGGGTCGAGCCGGTGGTTCCGGCATGTCCGGAAGGTGGTTCCGGTCTGTCCAGCAGGTGGTTCTGTGGTGTCCGGCACGAGGTTCAGTCTGAGAGGCTGTGCCGGCATGCCCCTCACGTGATTCCGGCTTGTCCCCGAAGTGGTGCTGGTGTAGCGGGCAGGTGATTTTGGCGTGTCCGGCAGGTGGTTCAGGCGAGTTGAGCAGGTGGTTGCGACGTGCTCGGCAGGTGCTTCCGGCGTCTCCGGCACGTGTTTCTGGCACATCTGACTGGTGGTTCCGGCATGCCCAAAAGTTGATTCCGGTCTGTCCGGTAGGTGGTTCCGGCGTGCACGGCACGTGGTTCTGGTACGTGTCAGAGGTGGTTGCGTATGCCCAACAGGTGATTCCGGACTGTCCGCCACGTGCTTCTGGCACGTCTGAGAGGTGGTTCCAACATGCCCGGCAGGTCATTTCGGAGAGTCGTCCAAGTGGTTCTGGCGTAGCCCGCAGGTGATTTTGGCGTGTCCGGCAGGTGGTTCCGCCGTGCTCGGCAGGTGGTTCAGGCATGGCCGTCACGTGGTTCCAGTCTGTCCAGGACGTGTTTCCAGCTTCTCCGGCAGGTGGTTCTGGTACGTCTGAGAGGTGGTTCCGCCATGGCTGGCAGGTGATCCCGGACTGTCCCCCAGGTGGTTCTGGCATAGCCAGCAGTTGATATTGGCCTGTCCGGCAGGTGGTTCCAGCGAGTCGAACAGGTGGCTCCGGCGTTCTTGGCAGGTGGTTCCGGTCTGTCCGGTAGGTGTTTCCGGCGTGTCCGGCACGTGCTTCCGGCACGTCTGAGAGGTGGTTCCGACATGCGTGGCAGGTGATTCCGGAGTGTCCGCCAGGTGGTTCTGGCATACCCGGCAGGTGATTTTGGCGTGTCAGGGAGGTGGTACTGGTGAGTCGAGCAGGTGGTTCCGTCGTGCTCAGCAGGTGGTTCAGGCGGTTCTGGCAGGTGGTATCCATCTGTTCGGGGTGTGGTTCCAGCATCTCATGAACACGTTTCTGGCACGTCTGAGATGTGGTTCCAGCCTGCCCGACAGGGGTTTCCGCAGTGTCCGCCAAGCGGTTCTGGCGTAGTTGGCAGGTGATTTTGGCATGACTGGCAGGTGGTTCCAGCAAGCCTGGCAGGTGATTCCAAAGTGTTCACCAACTGGTTGTGGCATAGCCGGCAGGTGATTTTTGCGTGATCGGCAGGTGGTTCTGGCGAGTCGAGCAGGTGGTTCCGGCGTGCTCGGCTGGTGCTTCCGGGGTCATTGGCACGGGGTTCTGGCATGTCTGAGAGGTGGTTCCTGCATGCCCGGCAAGTGATTCCGGAGTGTTCGCCAAGTGGTTCTGGCATAGTCGGCAGGTGATTTTGGCATGTCCGGCAGGTGGTTCAGGCGAGTTGAGCAGGTGGTTCCAACGTGCCTGGCAGGTGCTTCCGGCGTCTCCGGCACGTGTTTCTGGCACATCTGACAGGTGGTTCCGGCATGCCCGAAAGGTGATTCCGGTCTGTCCGGTAGGTGGTTCCAGCCTGCACGGCATGTGGTTCTGGTACGTCTCAGAGGTGGTTGCGCATGCCCAACAGGTGATTCCGGACTGTCCGCCACATGGTTCTGGCACGTCTGAGAGGTGGTTCCGGCATGCCCGGCAGGTCATCCCAGAGAGTCCTCCAAGTGGTTCTGGCATAACACGCAGGTGATTTTGGCGTGTCTGGCAGGTTGTTCCGTTGTGCTTGGCAGGTGGTTCAGGCTTGGCCGGCAGGTGGTTCCAGACTGTCCAGGACGTGTTTCCAGCTTCTCCGGCAGGTGGTTCTGGTACGTCTGAGAGGTGGTTCCGCCATGGCTGGCAGGTGATTCCGGACCGTCCCCCAGGTGGTTCTGGCATAGCCAGCAGTTGATATTGGCCTGTCCGGCAGGTGGTTCCAGCGAGTCGAACAGTTGGCTCCGGCGTGCTCGGCAGGTGGTTCCGGTCTGTCCGGTAGGTGATTCCGGCGTGTCCGGCACGTGCTTCCGGCACGTCTGAGAGGTGGTTCCGGCATGCGCGACAGGTGATTTCGGAGTGTCCGCCAGGTGGTTCTGGCGTACCCGGCAGGTGATTTTGGCGTGTCCGGCAGGTGTTTCTGGCGAGTCGAGCAGGTGGCTCCGGCATGCTCGGCAGGAGCTTCCGGCGTCTCCGGCACGTGGTTCTGGTGTGTCTGAGAGCTGGTTCCGGCATGTCCGGCTGATGATTCCGGAGTGTCCGCCAAGTGGTTCTGGCATACCCGGCTGGTGATTTGGGCATGTCAGGTAGGTGGTTCCGGCGAGTCGAGCATGTGGCTCCGGCGTGCTCGGCAGGTTGTTCAGACGGGTCTGGCAGGTGTTTTCCGACTGTTCGGGGTTTGGTTCCAGCATCCTATGCACATGGTTCTGGCACGTCTGAGATGTGGTTCCGGCCGGCCCGACAGGTGTTTCCACAGGGTCCGCCAAGTGGTACTGGCGTAGTTGGCAGGTGATTTTGGCATGACTGGAAGGTGGTTCCAGCAAGCCCGGCAGGTGATTCCGAAGTGTTCCCAACTGGTTGTGGCGTAGCCGGCAGGTGATTTTTGCGTGTCCGGCAGGTGGTTCTGGCGAGTCGAGCAGGTGGTTCCGGCGTGCTCGGCAGGTGCTTCCGGGCTCATTGGCACGTGGTTCTGGCATATCTGAGAGGTGGTTCCGGCATGCCCGGCAGGTGATTCCGGAGTGTTCCCCAAGTGTTTCCGGCGTAGCCGGCAGGTGATTTTGCATGTCCAGCGGTCGTTCCGGCGGGTCGAGCGGGTGGTTCCGGCGTGTCCGGCAGGTGGTTCCGGTCTATCCGGCAGGTGGTCCTGTGGTGTCCGGCACGAGGTTCAGTCTGAGAGGCTGTGCCGGCATGCCCCTCACGTGATTCCGGCTTGTCCCCGAAGTGGTGCTGGTGTAGCGGGCAGGTGATTTTGGCATGTCCGGCAGGTGGTTCCAGCAAACCCGGCAGGTGATTCCGAAGTGTTCCCCAACTGGATGTGGCGTAGCCGGCAGGTGATTTTTGCGTGTCCGGCAGGTGGTTCTGGCGAGTCGAGCAGGTGGTTCCGGCGTGCTCGGCAGGTGCTTCCGGGGTCATTGGCACGTGGTTCTGGCATATCTGAGAGGTGGTTCCGGCATGCCCGGCAGGTGATTCCGGAGTGTTCGCCAAGTGTTTCCGGCATAGCCGGCAGGTGATTTTGCATGTCCAGCGGTCGTTCCGGCGGGTCGAGCCGGTGGTTCCGGCGTGTCTGGCAGGTGGTTCCGGTCTGTCCGGCAGGTGGTTCTGTGGTGTCCGGCACGAGGTTCAGTCTGAGAGGCTGTGCCGGCATGCCCCTCACGTGATTCCGGCTTGTCCCCGAAGTGGTGCTGGTGTAGCGGGCAGGTGATTTTGGCGTGTCCGGCAGGTGGTTCAGGCGAGTTGAGCAGGTGGTTGCGACGTGCTCGGCAGGTGCTTCCGGCGTCTCCGGCACGTGTTTCTGGCACATCTGACTGGTGGTTCCGGCATGCGCAAAAGTTGATTCCGGTCTGTCCGGTAGGTGGTTCCGGCGTGCACGGCACGTGGTTCTGGTACGTGTCAGAGGTGGTTGCGTATGCCCAACAGGTGATTCCGGACTGTCCGCCATGTGCTTCTGGCACGTCTGAGAGGTGGTTCCAACATGCCCGGCAGGTCATTTCGGAGAGTCGTCCAAGTGGTTCTGGCGTAGCCCGCAGGTGATTTTGGCATGTCCGGCAGGTGGTTCCGCCGTGCTCGGCAGGTGGTTCAGGCATGGCCGTCACGTGGTTCCAGTCTGTCCAGGACGTGTTTCCAGCTTCTCCGGCAGGTGGTTCTGGTACGTCTGAGAGGTGGTTCCGCCATGGCTGGCAGGTGATCCCGGACTGTCCCCCAGGTGGTTCTGGCATAGCCAGCAGTTGATATTGGCCTGTCCGGCAGGTGGTTCCAGCGAGTCGAACAGGTGGCTCCGGCGTTCTTGGCAGGTGGTTCCGGTCTGTCCGGTAGGTGTTTCCGGCGTGTCTGGCACGTGCTTCCGGCACGTCTGAGAGGTGGCTCCGGCATGCGCGGCAGGTGATTCCGGAGTGTCCGCCAGGTGGTTCTGGCATACCCGGCAGGTGATTTTGGCGTGTCCGGCAGGTGTTTCTGGCGAGTCGAGCAGGTGACTCCGGCATGCTCGGCAGGTGCTTCCGGCGTCTCCGGCACTTGGTTCTGGTGTGTCTGAGAGCTGGTTCCGACATGTCCGGCAGATGATTCCGGAGTGTCCGCCAAGTGGTTCTGGCATACCCAGCAGGAGATTTTGGCGTGTCAGGGAGGTGGTACCGGTGAGTCGAGCAGGTGGTTCCAGCCTGCACGGCATGTGGTTCTGGTACGTCTCAGAGGTGGTTGCGCATGCCCAACAGGTGATTCCGGACTGTCCGCCACATGGTTCTGGCACGTCTGAGAGGTGGTTCCGGCATGCCCGTCAGGTCATCCCAGAGAGTCCTCCAAGTGGTTCTGGCATAACACGCAGGTGATTTTGGCGTGTCTGGCAGGTTGTTCCGTTGTGCTTGGCAGGTGGTTCAGGCTTGGCCGGCAGGTGGTTCCAGACTGTCCAGGACGTGTTTCCAGCTTCTCCGGCAGGTGGTTCTGGTACGTCTGAGAGGTGGTTCCGCCATGGCTGGCAGGTGATTCCGGACCGTCCCCCAGGTGGTTCTGGCATAGCCAGCAGTTGATATTGGCCTGTCCGGCAGGGGGTTCCAGCGAGACGAACAGGTGGCTCCGGCGTGCTCGGCAGGTGGTTCCGGTCTGTCCGGTGGCTGATTCCGGCGTGTCCGGCACGTGCTTCCGGCACGTCTGAGAGGTGGTTCCGGCATGCGCGACAGGTGATTCCGCAGTGTCCGCCAGGTGGTTCTGGCGTACCCGGCAGGTGATTTTGGCGTGTCCGGCAGGTGTTTCTGGCGAGTCGAGCAGGTGGCTCCGGCATGCTCGGCAGGTGCTTCCGGCGTCTCCGGCACGTGGTTCTGGTGTGTCTGAGAGCTGGTTCCGGCATGTCCGGCAGATGATTCCGGAGTGTCCGCCAAGTGGTTCTGGCATACCCGGCTGGTGATTTGGGCATGTCAGGTAGGTGGTTCCGGCGAGTCGAGCAGGTGGCTCCGGCGTGCTCGGCAGGTTGTTCAGACGGGTCTGGCAGGTGTTTTCCGTCTGTTCGGGGTGTGGTTCCAGCATCTCATGCACATGGTTCTGGCACGTCTGAGATGTGGTTCCGGCCGGCCCGACAGGGGTTTCCACAGTGTCCGCCAAGTGGTACTGGCGTAGTTGGCAGGTGATTTGGGCATGACCGGCAGGTGGTTCCAGCAAGCCCGGCAGGTGATTCCGAAGTGTTCCCCAACTGGTTGTGGCGTAGCCGGCAGGTGATTTTTGCGTGTCCGGCAGGTGGTTCTGGCGAGTCGAGCAGGTGGTTCCGGCGTGCTCGGCAGGTGCTTCCGGGGTCATTGGCACGTGGTTCTGGCATATCTGAGAGGTGGTTCCGGCATGCCCGGCAGGTGATTCCGGAGTGTTCGCCAAGTGTTTCCGGCATAGCCGGCAGGTGATTTTGCATGTCCAGCGGTCGTTCCGGCGGGTCGAGCCGGTGGTTCCGGCGTGTCCGGCAGGTGGTTCCGGTCTGTCCGGCAGGTGGTTCTGTGGTGTCCGGCACGAGGTTCAGTCTGAGAGGCTGTGCCGGCATGCCCCTCACGTGATTCCGGCTTGTCCCCGAAGTGGTGCTGGTGTAGCGGGCAGGTGATTTTGGCGTGTCCGGCAGGTGGTTCAGGCGAGTTGAGCAGGTGGTTGCGACGTGCTCGGCAGGTGCTTCCGGCGTCTCCGGCACTTGTTTCTGGCACATCTGACTGGTGGTTCCGGCATGCCCAAAAGTTGATTCCGGTCTGTCCGGTAGGTGGTTCCGGCGTGCACGGCACGTGGTTCTGGTACGTGTCAGAGGTGGTTGCGTATGCCCAACAGGTGATTCCGGACTGTCCGCCACGTGCTTCTGGCACGTCTGAGAGGTGGTTCCAACATGCCCGGCATGTCATTTCGGAGAGTCGTCCAAGGGGTTCTGGCGTAGCCCGCAGGTGATTTTGGCGTGTCCGGCAGGTGGTTCCGCCGTGCTCGGCAGGTGGTTCAGGCATGGCCGTCACGTGGTTCCAGTCTGTCCAGGACGTGTTTCCAGCTTCTCCGGCAGGTGGTTCTGGTACGTCTGAGAGGTGGTTCCGCCATGGCTGGCAGGTGATCCCGGACTGTCCCCCAGGTGGTTCTGGCATAGCCAGCAGTTGATATTGGCCTGTCCGGCAGGTGGTTCCAGCGAGTCGAACAGGTGGCTCCGGCGTGCTCGGCAGGTGGTTCCGGTCTGTCCGGTAGGGGATTCCGGCGTGTCTGGCACGTGCTTCCGGCACGTCTGAGAGGGGGTTCCGGCATGCGCGACAGGTGATTTCGGAGTGTCCGCCAGGTGGTTCTGGCATACCCGGCAGGTGATTTTGGCGTGTCCGGCATGTGTTTCTGGCGAGTCGAGCAGGTGGCTCCGGCATGCTCGGCAGGTGCTTCCGGCGTCTCCGGCACGTGGTTCTGGTGTGTCTGAGAGCTGGTTCCGGCATGTCCGGCAGATGATTCCGGAGTGTCCGCCAAGTGGTTCTGGCATACCCGGCTGGTGATTTGGGCATGTCAGGTAGGTGGTTCCGGCGAGTCGAGCAGGTGGCTCCGGCGTGCTCGGCAGGTTGTTCAGACGGGTCTGGCAGGTGTTTTCCGTCTGTTCGGGGTGTGGTTCCAGCATCTCATGCACATGGTTCTGGCACGTTTGAGATGTGGTTCCGGCCCCCCCGACAGGGGATTCCACAGTGTCCGCAAAGTGGTACTGGCGTAGTTGGCAGGTGATTTTGGCATGACCGGCAGGTGGTTCCAGCAAGCCCGGCAGGTGATTCCGAAGTGTTCCCCAACTGGTTGTGGCGTAGCCGGCAGGAGATTTTTGCGTGTCAGGCAGGTGGTTCTGGCAAGTCGAGCAGGTGGTTCCGGCGTGCTCGGCAGGTGCTTCCGGGGTCATTGGCACGTGGTTCTGGCATATCTGAGAGGTGGTTCCGGCATGCCCGGCAGGTGATTCCGGAGTGTTCGCCAAGTGTTTCCGGCATAGCCGGCAGGTGATTTTGCATGTCCAGCGGTCGTTCCGGCGGGTGAAGCCGGTGGTTCCGGCGTGTCCGGCAGGTGGTTCCGGTCTGTCCGGCAGGTGGTTCTGTGGTGTCTGGCACGAGGTTCAGTCTGAGAGGCTGTGCCGGCATGCCCCTCACATGATTCCGGCTTGTCCCCGAAGTGGTGCTGGTGTAGCGGGCAGGTGATTTTGGCGTGTCCGGCAGGTGGTTCAGGCGAGTTGAGCAGGTGGTTGCGACGTGCTCGGCAGGTGCTTCCGGCGTCTCCGGCACTTGTTTCTGGCACATCTGACTGGTGGTTCCGGCATGCCCAAAAGTTGATTCCGGTCTGTCCGGTAGGTGGTTACAGCGTGCACGGCACGTGGTTCTGGTACGTGTCAGAGGTGGTTGCGTATGCCCAACAGGTGATTCCGGACTGTCCGCCACGTGCTTCTGGCACGTCTGAGAGGTGGTTCCAACATGTCCGGCATGTCATTTCGGAGAGTCGTCCAAGTGGTTCTGGCGTAGCCCGCAGGTGATTTTGGCATGTCCGGCAGGTGGTTCCGCCGTGCTCGGCAGGTGCTTCAGGAATGGCCGTCACGTGGTTCCAGTCTGTCCAGGACGTGTTTCCAGCTTCTCCGGCAGGTGGTTCTGGTACTTGTGAGAGGTGGTTCCGCCATGGCTGGTAGGTGATCCCGGACTGTCCCCCAGGTGGTTCTGGCATAGCCAGCAGTTGATATTGGCCTGTCCGGCAGGTGGTTCCAGCGAGTTGAACAGGTGGCTCCGGCGTTCTTGGCAGGTGGTTCCGGTCTGTCCGGTAGGTGTTTCCGGCGTGTCTGGCACGTGCTTCCGGCACGTCTGAGAGGTGGTTTCGGCATGCGCGGCAGGTGATTCCGGAGTGTCCGCCAGGTGGTTCTGGCATACCCGGCAGGTGATTTTGGCGTGTCCGGCAGGTGTTTCTGGCGAGTCGAGCAGGTGGCTCCGGCATGCTCGGCAGGTGCTTCCGGCGTCTCCGGCACTTGGTTCTGGTGTGTCTGAGAGCTGGTTCCGGCATGTCCGGCAGATGATTCCGGAGTGTCCGCCAAGTGGTTCTGGCATACCCAGCAGGAGATTTTGGCGTGTCAGGGAGGTGGTACCGGTGAGTCGAGCAGGTGGTTCCGGCGTGCTCAGCAGGTGGTTCAGGCGGTTCTGGCAGGTGGTATCCGTCTGTTCGGGGTGTGGTTCCAGCATCTCATGAACACGTTTCTGGCACGTCTGAGATGTGGTTCCAGCCGGCCCGACATGTGTTTCCGCAGTGTCCGCCAAGCGGTTCTGGCGTAGTTGGCAGGTGATTTTGGCATGACTGGCAGGTGGTTCCAGCAAGCCTGGCAGGTGATTCCAAAGTGTTCACCAACTGGTTGTGGCGTAGCCGGCAGGTGATTTTTGCGTGATCGGCAGGTGGTTCTGGCGAGTCGAGCAGGTGGTTCCGGCGTGCTCGGCTGGTGCTTCCGGGGTCATTGGCACGGGGTTCTGGCATGTCTGAGAGGTGGTTCCTGCATGCCCGGCAAGTGATTCCGGAGTGTTCGCCAAGTGGTTCTGGCATAGTCGGCAGGTGATTTTGGCATGTCCGGCAGGTGGTTCAGGCGAGTTGAGCAGGTGGTTCCAACGTGCTTGGCAGGTGCTTCCGGCGTCTCCGGCACGTGTTTCTGGCACATCTGACAGGTGGTTCCGGCATGCCCGAAAGGTGATTCCGGTCTGTCCGGTAGGTGGTTCCAGCCTGCATGGCATGTGGTTCTGGTACGTCTCAGAGATGGTTGCGCATGCCCAACAGGTGATTCCGGACTGTCCGCCACATGGTTCTGGCACTTCTGAGAGGTGGTTCCGGCATGCCCGGCAGGTCATCCCAGAGAGTCCTCCAAGTGGTTCTGGCATAACACGCAGGTGATTTTGGCGTGTCTGGCAGGTTGTTCCGTTGTGCTTGGCAGGTGGTTCAGGCTTGGCCGGCAGGTGGTTCCAGACTGTCCAGGACGTGTTTCCAGCTTCTCCGGCAGGTGGTTCTGGTACGTCTGAGAGGTGGTTCCGCCATGGCTGGCAGGTGATTCCGGACCGTCCCCCAGGTGGTTCTGGCATAGCCAGCAGTTGATATTGGCCTGTCCGGCAGGTGGTTCCAGCGATTCGAACAGGTGGCTCCGGTGTGCTCGGCAGGTGGTTCCGGTCTGTCTGGTAGATGATTCCGGCGTGTCCGGCATGTGCTTCCGGCACGTCTGAGAGGTGGTTCCGGCATGCGCGACAGGTGATTTCGGAGTGTCCGCCAGGTGGTTCTGGCGTACCCGGCAGGTGATTTTGGCGTGTCCGGCAGGTGTTTCTGGCGAGTCGAGCAGGTGGCTCCGGCATGCTCGGCAGGTGCTTCCGGCGTCTCCGGCACGTGGTTCTGGTGTGTCTGAGAGCTGGTTCCGGCGTGTCCCGCAGATGATTCCGGAGTGTCCGCCAAGTGGTTCTGGCATACCCGGCTGGTGATTTGGGCATGTCAGGTGGGTGGTTCCGGCGAGTCGAGCAGGTGGCTCCGGCGTGCTCGGCAGGTTGTTCAGACGGGTCTGGCAGGTGTTTTCCGTCTGTTCGGGGTGTGGTTCCAGCATCTCATGCACATGGTTCTGGCACGTCTGAGATGTGGTTCCGGCCGGCCCTACAGGTGTTTCCACAGTGTCCGCCAAGTGGTACTGGCGTAGTTGGCAGGTGATTTTGGCATGACCGGCAGGTGGTTCCAGCAAGCCCGACAGGTGATTCGGAAGTGTTCCCCAACTGGTTGTGGCGTAGCCGGCAGGTGATTTTTGCGTGTCCGGCAGGTGGTTCTGGCGAGTCGAGCAGGTGGTTCCGGCGTGCTCGGCAGGTGCTTCCGGGGTCATTGGCACGTGGTTCTGGCATATCTGAGAGGTGGTTCCGGCATGCCCGGCAGGTGATTCCGGACTGTCCGCCACGTGCTTCTGGCACGTCTGAGAGGTGGTTCCAACATGCCCGGCAGGTCATTTCGGAGAGTCGTCCAAGTGGTTCTGGCGTAGCCCGCAGGTGATTTTGGCGTGTCCGGCATGTGTTTCTGGCGAGTCGAGCAGGTGGCTCCGGCATGCTCGGGAGGTGCTTCCGGCGTCTCCGGCACTTGGTTCTGGTGTGTCTGAGAGCTGGTTCCGTCATGTCCGGCAGATGATTCCGGAGTGTCCGCCAAGTGTTTCTGGCATACCCAGCAGGTGATTTTGGCGTGTCAGGGAGGTGGTACCGGTGAGTCGAGCAGGTGGTTCCGGCGTGCTCAGCAGGTGGTTCAGGCGGTTCTGGCAGGTGGTATCCGTCTGTTCGGGGTGTGGTTCCAGCATCTCATGAACACGTTTCTGGCACGTCTGAGATGTGGTTCCAGCCGGCCCGACAGGTGTTTCCGCAGTGTCCGCCAAGCGGTTCTGGCGTAGTTGGCAGGTGATTTTGGCATGACTGGCAGGTGGTTCCAGCAAGCCTGGCAGGTGATTCCAAAGTGTTCACCAACTGGTTGTGGCGTAGCCGGCAGGTGATTTTTGCGTGATCGGCAGGTGGTTCTGGCGAGTCGAGCAGGTGGTTCCGGCGTGCTCGGCAGGTGCTTCCGGGGTCATTGGCACGTGGTTCTGGCATATCTGAGAGGTGGTTCCGGCATGCCCGGCAGGTGATTCCGGAGTGTTCGCCAAGTGTTTGTGGCGTAGCCGTCAGGTGATTTTGCATGTCCAGCGGTCGTTCCGGCGGGTCGAGCCGGTGGTTCCGGCGTGTCCGGCAGGTGGTTCCGGTCTGTCCGGCAGGTGGTTCTGTGGTGTCCGGCACTAGGTTCAGTCTGAGAGGCTGTGCCGGCATGCCCCTCACGTGATTCCGGCTTGTCCCCGAAGTGGTTCTGGTGTAGCGGGCAGGTGATTTTGGCGTGTCCGGCAGGTGTTTCTGGCGAGTCGAGCAGGTGGCTCCGGCGTGCTCGGCAGGTGCTTCCGGCGTCTCCGGCACGTGGTTCTGGTGTGTCTGAGAGCTGGTTCCGGCATGTCCGGCAGATGATTCCGGAGTGTCCGCCAAGTGGTTCTGGCATACCCGGCTGGTGATTTGGGCATGTCAGGTGGGTGGTTCCGGCGAGTCGAGCAGGTGGCTCCGGCGTGCTCAGCAGGTTGTCCAGACGGGTCTGGCAGGTGTTTTCCGTCTGTTCGGGGTGTGGTTCCAGCATCTCATGCACATGGTTCTGGCACGTCTGAGATGTGGTTCCGGCCGGCCCGACTGGTGTTTCCACAGTGTCCGCCAAGTGGTACTGGCGTAGTTGGCAGGTGATTTTGGCATGACCTGCAGGTGGTTCCAGCAAGCCCGGCAGGTGATTCCGAAGTGTTCCCCAACTGGTTGTGGCGTAGCCGGCAGGTGATTTTTGTGTGTCCGGCAGGTGGTTCTGGCGAGTCGAGCAGGTGGTTCCGGCGTGCTCGGCAGGTGCTTCCGGGGTCATTGGCACGTGGTTCTGGCATATCTGAGAGGTGGTTCCGGCATGCCCGGCAGGTGATTCCGGAGTGTTCGCCAAGTGTTTCCGGCGTAGCCGGCAGGTGATTTTGCATGTCCAGCGGTCGTTCCGGCGGGTCGAGCCGGTGGTTCCGGCGTGTCCGGCAGGTGGTTCCGGTCTGTCCGGCAGGTGGTTCTGTGGTGTCCGGCACGAGGTTCAGTCTGAGAGGCTGTGCCGGCATGCCCCTCACGTGATTCCGGCTTGTCCCCGAAGTCGTGCTGGTGTAGCGGGCAGGTGATTTTGGCGTGTCCGGCAGGTGGTTCAGGCGAGTTGAGCAGGTGGTTGCGACGTGCTCGGCAGGTGCTTCCGGCGTCTCCGGCACGTGTTTCTGGCACATCTGACTGGTGGTTCCGGCATGCCCAAAAGTTGACTCCGGGCTGTCCGGTAGGTGGTTCCGGCGTGCACGGCACGTGGTTCTGGTACGAGTCAGAGGTGGTTGCGTATGCCCAACAGGTGATTCCGGACTGTCCGCCACGTGCTTCTGGCACGTCTGAGAGGTGGTTCCAACATGCCCGGCAGGTCATTTCGGAGCGTCGTCCAAGTGGTTCTGGTGTAGCCCGCAGGTGATTTTGGCGTGTCCGGCAGGTGGTTCCGCCGTGATCGGCAGGTGGTTCAGGCATGGCCGTCACGTGGTTCCAGTCTGTCCAGGACGTGTTTCCAGCTTCTCCGGCAGGTGGTTCTGGTACGTCTGAGAGGTGGTTCCGCCATGGCTGGCAGGTGATCCCAGACTGTCCCCCAGGTGGTTCTGGCATAGCCAGCAGTTGATATTGGCCTGTCCGGCAGGTGGTTCCAGCGAGTCGAACAGGTGGCTCCGGCGTTCTTGGCAGGTGGTTCCGGTCTGTCCGGTAGGTGTTTCCGGCGTGTCTGGCACGTGCTTCCGGCACGTCTGAGAGGTGGTTCCGACATGCGTGGCAGGTGATTCCGGAGTGTCCGCCAGGTGGTTCTGGCATACCCGGCAGGTGATTTTGGCGTGTCCGGCAGGTGTTTCTGGCGAGTCGAGCAGGTGGCTCCGGCATGCTCGGCAGGTGCTTCCGGCGTCTCCGGCACTTGGTTCTGGTGTGTCTGAGAGCTGGTTCCGGCATGTCCGGCAGATGATTCCGGAGTGTCCGCCAAGTGGTTCTGGCATACCCAGCAGGTGATTTTGGCGTGTCAGGGAGGTGGTACCGGTGAGTCGAGCAGGTGGTTCCGGCGTGCTCAGCAGGTGGTTCAGGCGGTTCTGGCAGGTGGTATCCGTCTGTTCGGGGTGTGGTTCCAGCATCTCAGGAACACGTTTCTGGCACGTCCGAGATGTGGTTCCAGCCGGCCCGACAGGTGTTTCCGCAGTGTCCGCCAAGCGGTTCTGGCGTAGTTGGCAGGTGATTTTGGCATGAGTGGCAGGTGGTTCCAGCAAGCCTGGCAGGTGATTCCAAAGTGTTCACCAACTGGTTGTGGCGTAGCCGGCAGGTGATTTTTGCGTGATCGGCAGGTGGTTCTGGCGAGTCGAGCAGGTGGTTCCGGCGTGCTCGGCTGGTGCTTCCGGGGTCATTGGCACGGGGTTCTGGCATGTCTGAGAGGTGGTTCCTGCATGCCCGGCAAGTGATTCCGGAGTGTTCGCCAAGTGGTTCTGGCATAGTCGGGAGGTGAATTTGGCATGTCCGGCAGGTGGTTCAGGCGAGTTGAGCAGGTGGTTCCAACGTGCTTGGCAGGTGCTTCCGGCGTCTCCGGCACGTGTTTCTGGCACATCTGACAGGTGGTTCCGGCATGCCCGAAAGGTGATTCCGGTCTGTCCGGTAGGTGGTTCCAGCCTGCACGGCATGTGGTTCTGGTACGTCTCAGAGGTGGTTGCGCATGCCCAACAGGTGATTCCGGACTGTCCGCCACATGGTTCTGGCACGTCTGAGAGGTGGTTCCGGCATGCCCGGCAGGTCATCCCAGAGAGTCCTCCAAGTGGTTCTGGCATAACACGCAGGTGATTTTGGCGTGTCTGGCAGGTTGTTCCGTTGTGCTTGGCAGGTGGTTCAGGCTTGGCCGGCAGGTGGTTCCAGACTGTCCAGGACGTGTTTCCAGCTTCTCCGGCAGGTGGTTCTGGTACGTCTGAGAGGTGGTTCCGCCATGGCTGGCAGGTGATTCCGGACCGTCCCCCAGGTGGTTCTGGCATAGCCAGCAGTTGATATTGGCCTGTCCGGCAGGTGGTTCCAGCGAGTCGAACAGGTGGCTCCGGCGTGCTCGGCAGGTGGTTCCGGTCTGTCCGGTAGGTGATTCCGGCGTGTCCGGCACGTGCTTCCGGCACGTCTGAGAGGTGGTTCCGGCATGCGCGACAGGTGATTTCGGAGTGTCCGCCAGGTGGTTCTGGCGTACCCGGCAGGTGATTTTGGCGTGTCCGGCAGGTGTTTCTGGCGAGTCGAGCAGGTGGCTCCGGCATGCTCGTCAGGTTCGTCCGGCGTCTCCGGCACGTGGTTCTGGTGTGTCTGAGAGCTGGTTCCGGCGTGTCCGGCAGATGATTCCGGAGTGTCCGCCAAGTGGTTCTGGCATACCCGGCTGGTGATTTGGGCATGTCAGGTAGGTGGTTAAGGCGAGTCGAGCAGGTGGCTCCGGCGTGCTCGGCAGGTTGTTCAGACGGGTCTGGCAGGTGTTTTCCGTCTGTTCGGGGTGTGGTTCCAGCATCTCATGCACATGGTTCTGGCACGTCTGAGATGTGGTTCCGGCCGGCCCGACAGGTGTTTCCACAGTGTCCGCCAAGTGGTACTGGCGTAGTTGGCAGGTGATTTTGGCATGACCGGCAGGTGGTTCCAGCAAGCCCGGCAGGTGATTCCGAAGTGTTCCCCAACTGGTTGTGGCGTAGCCGGCAGGTGATTTTTGCGTGTCCGGCAGGTGGTTCTGGCGAGTCGAGCAGGTGGTTCCGGCATGCTCGGCAGGTGCTTCCGGGGTCATTGGCACGTGGTTCTGGCATATCTGAGAGGTGGTTCCGGCATGCCCGGCAGGTGATTCCGGAGTGTTCGCCAAGTGTTTCCGGCATAGCCGGCAGGTGATTTTGCATGTCCAGCGGTCGTTCCGGCGGGTGAGCCGGTGGTTCCGGCGTGTCCGGCAGGTGGTTCCGGTCTGTCCGGCTGGTGGTTCTGTGGTGTCCGGCACGAGGTTCAGTCTGAGAGGCTGTGCCGGCATGCCCCTCACGTGATTCCGGCTTGTCCCCGAAGTGGTGCTGGTGTAGCGGGCAGGTGATTTTGGCGTGTCCGGCAGGTGTTTCTGGCGAGTCGAGCAGGTGGCTCCGGCATGCTCGGCAGGTGCTTCCGGCGTCTCCGGCACGTGGTTCTGGTGTGTCTGAGAGCTGGTTCCGGCATGTCCGGCAGATGATTCCGGAGTGTCCGCCAAGTGGTTCTGGCATACCCGGCTGGTGATTTGGGCATGTCAGGTGGGTGGTTCCGGCGAGTCGAGCAGGTGGCTCCGGCGTGCTCAGCAGGTTGTTCAGACGGGTCTGGCAGGTGTTTTCCGTCTGTTCGGGGTGTGGTTCCAGCATCTCATGCACATGGTTCTGGCACGTCTGAGATGTGGTTCAGGCCGGCCCGACTGGTGTTTCCACAGTGTCCGCCAAGTGGTACTGGCGTAGTTGGCAGGTGATTTTGGCATGACCGGCAGGTGGTTCCAGCAAGCCCGGCAGGTGATTCCGAAGTGTTCCCCAACTGGTTGTGGCGTAGCCGGCAGGTGATTTTTGTGTGTCCGGCAGGTGGTTCTGGCGAGTCGAGCAGGTGGTTCCGGCGTGCTCGGCAGGTGCTTCCGGGGTCATTGGCACGTGGTTCTGGCATATCTGAGAGGTGGTTCCGGCATGCCCGGCAGGTGATTCCGGAGTGTTCGCCAAGTGTTTCCGGCGTAGCCGGCAGGTGATTTTGCATGTCCAGCGGTCGTTCCGGCGGGTCGAGCCGGTGGTTCCGGCGTGTCCGGCAGGTGGTTCCGGTCTGTCCGGCAGGTGGTTCTGTGGTGTCCGGCACGAGGTTCAGTCTGAGAGGCTGTGCCGGCATGCCCCTCACGTGATTCCGGCTTGTCCCCGAAGTGGTGCTGGTGTAGCGGGCAGGTGATTTTGGCGTGTCCGGCAGGTGGTTCAGGCGAGTTGAGCAGGTGGTTGCGACGTGCTCGGCAGGTGCTTCCGGCGTCTCCGGCACGTGTTTCTGGCACATCTGACTGGTGGTTCCGGCATGCCCAAAAGTTGACTCCGGGCTGTCCGGTAGGTGGTTCCGGCGTGCACGGCACGTGGTTCTGGTACGAGTCAGAGGTGGTTGCGTATGCCCAACAGGTGATTCCGGACTGTCCGCCACGTGCTTCTGGCACGTCTGAGAGGTGGTTCCAACATGCCCGGCAGGTCATTTCGGAGCGTCGTCCAAGTGGTTCTGGTGTAGCCCGCAGGTGATTTTGGCGTGTCCGGCAGGTGGTTCCGCCGTGATCGGCAGGTGGTTCAGGCATGGCCGTCACGTGGTTCCAGTCTGTCCAGGACGTGTTTCCAGCTTCTCCGGCAGGTGGTTCTGGTACGTCTGAGAGGTGGTTCCGCCATGGCTGGCAGGTGATCCCAGACTGTCCCCCAGGTGGTTCTGGCATAGCCAGCAGTTGATATTGGCCTGTCCGGCAGGTGGTTCCAGCGAGTCGAACAGGTGGCTCCGGCGTTCTTGGCAGGTGGTTCCGCTCTGTCCGGTAGGTGTTTCCGGCGTGTCTGGCACGTGCTTCCGGCACGTCTGAGAGGTGGTTCCGACATGCGCGGCAGGTGATTCCGGAGTGTCCGCCAGGTGGTTCTGGCATACCCGGCAGGTGATTTTGGCGTGTCCGGCAGGTGTTTCTGGCGAGTCGAGCAGGTGGCTCCGGCATGCTCGGCAGGTGCTTCCGGCGTCTCCGGCACTTGGTTCTGGTGTGTCTGAGAGCTGGTTCCGGCATGTCCGGCAGATTATTCCGGAGTGTCCGCCAAGTGGTTCTGGCATACCCAGCAGGTGATTTTGGCGTGTCAGGGAGGTGGTACCGGTGAGTCGAGCAGGTGGTTCCGGCGTGCTCAGCAGGTGGTTCAGGCGGTTCTGGCAGGTGGTATCCGTCTGTTCGGGGGGTGGTTCCAGCATCTCATGAACACGTTTCTGGCACGTCTGAGATGTGGTTCCAGCCGGCCCGACAGGTGTTTCCGCAGTGTCCGCCAAGCGGTTCTGGCGTAGTTGGCAGGTGATTTTGGCATGACTGGCAGGTGGTTCCAGCAAGCCTGGCAGGTGATTCCAAAGTGTTCACCAACTGGTTGTGGCGTAGCCGGCAGGTGATTTTTGCGTGATCGGCAGGTGGTTCTGGCGAGTCGAGCAGGTGGTTCCGGCGTGCTCGGCTGGTGCTTCCGGGGTCATTGGCACGGGGTTCTGGCATGTCTGAGAGGTGGTTCCTGCATGCCCGGCAAGTGATTCTGGAGTGTTCGCCAAGTGGTTCTGGCATAGTCGGGAGGTGATTTTGGCATGTCCGGCAGGTGGTTCAGGCGAGTTGAGCAGGTGGTTCCAACGTGCTTGGCAGGTGCTTCCGGCGTCTCCGGCACGTGTTTCTGGCACATCTGACAGGTGGTTCCGGCATGCCCGAAAGGTGATTCCGGTCTGTCCGGTAGGTGGTTCCAGCCTGCACGGCATGTGGTTCTGGTACGTCTCAGAGGTGGTTGCGCATGCCCAACAGGTGATTCCGGACTGTCCGCCACATGGTTCTGGCACGTCTGAGAGGTGGTTCCGGCATGCCCGGCAGGTCATCCCAGAGAGTCCTCCAAGTGGTTCTGGCATAACACGCAGGTGATTTTGGCGTGTCTGGCAGGTTGTTCCGTTGTGCTTGGCAGGTGGTTCAGGCTTGGCCGGCAGGTGGTTCCAGACTGTCCAGGACGTGTTTCCAGCTTCTCCGGCAGGTGGTTCTGGTACGTCTGAGAGGTGGTTCCGCCATGGCTGGCAGGTGATTCCGGACCGTCCCCCAGGTGGTTCTGGCATAGCCAGCAGTTGATATTGGCCTGTCCGGCAGGTGGTTCCAGCGAGTCGAACAGGTGGCTCCGGCGTGCTCGGCAGGTGGTTCCGGTCTGTCCGGTAGGAGATTCCGGCGTGTCCGGCACGTGCTTCCGGCACGTCTGAGAGGTGGTTCCGGCATGCGCGACAGGTGATTTCGGAGTGTCCGCAAGGTGGTTCTGGCGTACCCGGCAGGTGATTTTGGCGTGTCCGGCAGGTGTTTCTGGCGAGTCGAGCAGGTGGCTCCGGCATGCTCGGCAGGTGCTTCCGGCATCTCCGGCACGTGGTTCTGGTGTGTCTGAGAGCTGGTTCCGGCATGTCCGGCAGATGATTCCGGAGTGTCCGCCAAGTGGTTCTGGCATATCCGGCTGGTGATTTGGGCATGTCAGGTAGGTGGTTAAGGCAAGTCGAGCAGGTGGCTCCGGCGTGCTCGGCAGGTTGTTCAGACGGGTCTGGCAGGTGTTTTCCGTCTGTTCGGGGTGTGGTTCCAGCATCTCATGCACATGGTTCTGGCACGTCTGAGATGTGGTTCCGGCCGGCCCGACAGGTGTTTCCACAGTGTCCGCCAAGTGGTACTGGCGTAGTTGGCAGGTGATTTTGGCATGACCGGCAGGTGGTTCCAGCAAGCCCGGCAGGTGATTCCGAAGTGTTCCCCAACTGGTTGTGGCGTAGCCGGCAGGTGATTTTTGCGTGTCCGGCAGGGGGTTCTGGCGAGTCGAGCAGGTGGTTCCGGCATGCTCGGCAGGTGCTTCCGGGGTCATTGGCACGTGGTTCTGGCATATCTGAGAGGTGGTTCCGGCATGCCCGGCAGGTGATTCCGGAGTGTTCGCCAAGTGTTTCCGGCATAGCCGGCAGGTGATTTTGCATGTCCAGCGGTCGTTCCGGCGGGTCGAGCTGGTGGTTCCGGCGTGTCCGGCAGGTGGTTCCGGTCTGTCCGGTAGGTGGTTCTGTGGTGTCCGGCATGAGGTTCAGTCTGAGAGGCTGTGCCGGCATGCCCCTCACGTGATTCCGGCTTGTCCCCGAAGTGGTGCTGGTGTAGCGGGCAGGTGATTTTGGCGTGTCCGGCAGGTGGTTCAGGCGAGTTGAGCAGGTGGTTGCGACGTGCTCGGCAGGTGCTTCCGGCGTCTCCGGCACGTGTTTCTGGCACATCTGACTGGTGGTTCCGGCATGCCCAAAATTTGATTCCGGTCTGTCAGGTAGGTGGTTCCGGCGTGCACGGCACGTGGTTTTGGTACGTCTCAGAGGTGGTTGCGTATGCCCAACAGGTGATTCCGGACTGTCCGCCACGTGCTTCAGGCACGTCTGAGAGGTGGTTCCAACATGCCCGGCAGGTCATTTCGGAGAGTCGTCCAAGTGGTTCTGGCGTAGCCCGCAGGTGATTTTGGCGTGTCCGGCAGGTGGTTCCGCCGTGCTCGGCAGGTGGTTCAGGCATGGCCGTCACGTGGTTCCAGTCTGTCCAGGACGTGTTTCCAGCTTCTCCGGCAGGTGGTTCTGGTACGTCTGAGAGGTGGTTCCGCCATGGCTGGCAGGTGATCCCGGACTGTCCCCCAGGTGGTTCTGGCATAGCCAGCAGTTGATATTGGCCTGTCCAGCAAGTGGTTCCAGCGAGTCGAACAGGTGGCTCCGGCGTTCTTGGCAGGTGGTTCCGGTCTGTCCGGTAGGTGTTTCTGGCGTGTCTGGCACGTGCTTCCGGCACGCCTGAGAGGTGGTTCCGGCATGCGCGGCAGGTGATTCCGTAGTGTCCGCCAGGTGGTTCTGGCATACCCGGCAGGTGATTTTGGCGTGTCCGGCAGGTGTTTCTGGCGAGTCGAGCAGGTGGCTCCGGCATGCTCGGCAGGTGCTTCCTGCGTCTCCGGCACGTGGTTCTGGTGTGTCTGAGAGCTGGTTCCGGCGTGTCCGGCAGATGATTCCGGAGTGTTTGCCAAGTGGTTCTGGCATACCCAGCAGGTGATTTTGGCGTGTCAGGGAGGTGGTACCGGTGAGTCGAGCAGGTGGTTCCGGCGTGCTCAGCAGGTGGTTCAGGCGGTTCTGGCAGGTGGTATCCGTCTGTTCGGGGTGTGGCTCCAGCATCTCAGGAACACGTTTCTGGCACGTCTGAGATGTGGTTCCAGCCGGCCCGACAGGTGTTTCCGCAGTGTGCGCCAAGCGGTTCTGGCGTAGTTGGCAGGTGATTTTGGCATGACTGGCAGGAGGTTCCAGCAAGCCTGGCAGGTGATTCCAAAGTGTTCACCAACTGGTTGTGGCGTAGCCGGCAGGTGATTTTTGCGTGATCGGCAGGTGGTTCTGGCGAGTCGAGCAGGTGGTTCCGGCGTGCTCGGCTGGTGCTTCCGAGGTCATTGGCACGGGGTTCTGGCATGTCTGAGAGCTGGTTCCTGCATGCCCGGCAAGTGATTCCGGAGTGTTCGCCAAGTGGTTCTGGCATAGTCGGCAGGTGATTTTGGCATGTCCGGCAGGTGGTTCAGGCGAGTTGAGCAGGTGGTTCCAACGTGCTTGGCAGGTGCTTCCGGCGTCTCTGGCACGTGTTTCTGGCACATCTGACAGGTGTTTCCGGCATGCCCGAAAGGTGATTCCGGTCTGTACGTTAGGTGGTTCCAGCCTCCACGGCATGGGGTTCTGGTACGTCTCAGAGGTGGTTGCGCTTGCCCAACAGGTGATTCCGGACTGTCCGCCACATGGTTCTGGCACGTCTGAGAGGTGGTTCCGGCATGCCCGGCAGGTCATCCCAGAGAGTCCTCCAAGTGGTTCTGGCATAACACGCAGGTGATTTTGGCGTGTCTGGCAGGTTGTTCCGTTGTGCTTGGCTGGTGGTAAGGCTTGGCCGGCAGGTGGTTCCAGACTGTCCAGGACGTGTTTCCAGCTTCTCCGGCAGGTGGTTCTGGTACGTCTGAGAGGTGGTTCCGCCATGGCTGGCAGGTGATTCCGGACCATCCCCCAGGTGGTTCTGGCATAGCCAGCAGTTGATATTGGCCTGTCCGGCAGGTGGTTCCAGCGAGTCGAACAGGTGGCTCTGGCGTGCTCGGCAGGTGGTTCCGGTCTGTCCGGTAGGTGATTCCGGCGTGTCCGGCACGTGCTTCCGGCACGTCTGAGAGGTGGTTCCGGCATGCGCGACAGGTGATTTCGGGAGTGTCCGCCAGGTGGTTCTGGCGTACCCGGCAGGTGATTTTGGCGTGTCCGGCAGGTGTTTCTGGCGAGTCGAGCAGGTGGCTCCGGCATGCTCGGCAGGTGCTTCCGGGGTCTCCGGCACGTGTTTCTGGCACATCTGACTGGTGGTTCCGGCATGCCCAAAAGTTGATTCCGGTCTGTCCGGTAGGTGGTTCCGGCGTGCACGGCACGTGGTTGTCGTCCGTCTCAGAGGTGGTTGCGTATGCCCAACAGGTGATTCCGGACTGTCCGCCATGAGCTTCTGGCACGTCTGAGAGGTGGTTCCAACATGGCCGGCAGGTCATTTCGGAGAGTCGTCCAAGTGGTTCTGGCGTAGCCCGCAGTTGATTTTGGCGTGTCCGGCAGGTGGTTCCGCCGTGCTCGGCAGGTGGTTCAGGCATGGCCGTCACGTGGTTCCAGTCTGTCCAGGACGTGTTTCCAGCTTCTCCGGCAGGTGGTTCTGGTACGTCTGAGAGGTGGTTCCGCCATGGCTGGCAGGTGATCCCGGACTGTCCCCCAGGTGGTTCAGGCATAGCCAGCAGTTGATATTAGCCTGTCCGGCAGGTGGTTCCAGCGAGTCGAACAGGTGGCTCCGGCGTTCTTGGTAGGTGGTTCCGGTCTGTCCGGTAGGTGTTTCCGGCGTGTCTGGCACGTGCTTCCGGCACGTCTGAGAGGTGGTTCCGACATGCGCGGCACGTGATTCCGGAGTGTCCGCCAGGTGGTTCTGGCATACCCGGCAGGTGATTTTGGCGTGTCCGGCAGGTGTTTCTGGCGAGTCGAGCAGGTGGCTCCGGCATGCTCGGCAGGTGCTTCCGGCGTCTCCGGCACTTGGTTCTGGTGTGTCTGAGAGCTGGTTCCGGCATGTCCGGCAGATGATTCCGGAGTGTCCGCCAAGTGGTTCTGGCATACCCAGCAGGTGATTTTGGCGTGTCAGGGAGGTGGTACCGGTGAGTCGAGCAGGTGGTTCCGGCGTGCTCAGCAGGTGGTTCAGGCGGTTCTGGCAGGTGGTATCCGTCTGTTCGGGGTGTGGTTCCAGCATCTCATGAACACGTTTCTGGCACGTCTGAGATGTGGTTCCAGCCGGCCCGACAGGTGTTTCCGCAGTGTCCGCCAAGCGGTTCTGGCGTAGTTGGCAGGTGATCTTGGCATGACTGGCAGGTGGTTCCAGCAAGCCTGGCAGGTGATTCCAAAGTGTTCACCAACTGGTTGTGGCGTAGCCGGCAGGTGATTTTTGCGTGATCGGCAGGTGGTTCTGGTGAGTCGAGCAGGTGGTTCCGGCGTGCTCGGCTGGTGCTTCCGGGGTCATTGGCACGGGGTTCTGGCATGTCTGAGAGGTGGTTCCTGCATGCCCGGCAAGTGATTCCGGAGTGTTCGCCAAGTGGTTCTGGCATACTCGGCAGGTGATTTTGGCATGTCCGGCAGGTGGTTCAGGCGAGTTGAGCAGGTGGTTCCAACGTGCTTGGCAGGTGCTTCCGGCGTCTCTGGCACGTGTTTCTGGCACATCTGACAGGTGGTTCCGGCATGCCCGAAAGGTGATTCCGGTCTGTCCGGTAGGTGGTTCCAGCCTGCACGGCATGTGGTTCTGGTACGTCTCAGAGGTGCTTGCGCATGCCCAACAGGTCATTCCGGACTGTCCGCCACATGGTTCTGGCACGTCTGAGAGGTGGTTCCGGCATGCCCGGCAGGTCATCCCAGAGAGTCCTCCAAGTGGTTCTGGCATAACACGCAGGTGATTTTGGCGTGTCTGGCAGGTTGTTCCGTTGTGCTTGGCAGGTGGTTCAGGCTTGGCCGGCAGGTGGTTCCAGACTGTCCAGGACGTGTTTCCAGCTTCTCCGGCAGGTGGTTCTGGTACGTCTGAGAGGTGGTTCCGCCATGGCTGGCAGGTGATTCCGGACCGTCCCCCAGGTGGTTCTGGCATAGCCAGCAGTTGATATTGGCCTGTCCGGCAGGTGGTTCCAGCGAGTCGAACAGGTGGCTCCGGCGTGCTCGGCAGGTGGTTCCGGTCTGTCCGGTAGGTGATTCCGGCGTGTCCGGCACGTGCTTCCGGCACGTCTGAGAGGTGGTTCCGGCATGCGCGACAGGTGATTTCGGAGTGTCCGCCAGGTGGTTCTGGCATACCCGGCAGGTGATTTTGGCGTGTCCGGCAGGTGTTTCTGGTGAGTCGAGCAGGTGGCTCCGGCATGCTCGCCAGGTGCTTCCGGCGTCTCCGGCACGTGGTTCTGGTGTGTCTGAGAGCTGGTTCCGGCATGTCCGGCAGATGATTCCGGATTGTCCGCCAAGTGGTTCTGGCATACCCGGCTGGTGATTTGGGAATGTCAGGTAGGTGGTTCCGGCGAGTCGAGCAGGTGGCTCCGGCGTGCTCGGCAGGTTGTTCAGACGGGTCTGGCAGGTGTTTTCCGTCTGTTCGGGGTGTGGTTCCAGCATCTCATGCACATGGTTCTGGCACGTCTGAGATGTGGTTCCGGCCGGCCCGACAGGTGTTTCCACAGTGTCCGCCAAGTGGTACTGGCGTAGTTGGCAGGTGATTTTGGCATGACCGGCAGGTGGTTCCAGCAAGCCCGGCAGGTGATTCCGAAGTGTTCCCCAACTTGTTGTGGCGTAGCCGGCAGGTGATTTTTGCGTGTCCGGCAGGGGGTTCTGGCGAGTCGAGCAGGTGGTTCCGGCATGCTCGGGAGGTGCTTCCGGGGTCATTGGCACGTGGTTCTGGCATATCTGAGAGGTGGTTCCGGCATGCCCGGCAGGTGATTCCGGAGTGTTCGCCAAGTGTTTCCGGCATAGTCGGCAGGTGATTTTGCATGTCCAGCGGTCGTTCCGGCGGGTCGAGCCGGTGGTTCCGGCGTGTCCGGCAGGTGGTTCCGGTCTGTCCGGCAGTTGGTTCTGTGGTGTCCGGCACGAGGTTCAGTCTGAGAGGCTGTGCCGGCATGCCCCTCACGTGATTCCGGCTTGTCCCCAAAGTGGTGCTGGTGTAGCGGGCAGGTGATTTTGGCGTGTCCGGCAGGTGGTTCAGGCGAGTTGAGCAGGTGGTTGCGACGTGCTCGGCAGGTGCTTCCGGCGTCTCCGGCACGTGTTTCTGGCACATCTGACTGGTGGTTCCGGCATGCCCAAAATTTGATTCCGGTCTGTCAGGTAGGTGGTTCCGGCGTGCACGGCACGTGGTTTTGGTACGTCTCAGAGGTGGTTGCGTATGCCCAACAGGTGATTCCGGACTGTCCGCCACGTGCTTCTGGCACGTCTGAGAGGTGGTTCCAACCTGCCCGGCAGGTCATTTCGGAGAGTCGTCCAAGTGGTTCTGGCGTAGCCCGCAGGTGATTTTGGCGTGTCCGGCAGGTGGTTCCGCCGTGCTCGGCAGGTGGTTCAGGCATGGCCGTCACGTGGTTCCAGTCTGTCCAGGACGTGTTTCCAGCATCTCCGGCAGGTGGTTCTGGTACGTCTGAGAGGTGGTTCCGCCATGGCTGGCAGGTGATCCCGGACCGTCCCCCAGGTGGTTCTGCCATAGCCAGCAGTTGATATTGGCCTGTCCGGCAGGTGGTCACAGCGAGTCGAACAGGTGGCTCCGGCGTTCTTGGCAGGTGGTTCCGGTCTGTCCGGTAGGTGTTTCTGGCGTGTCTGGCACGTGCTTCCGGCACGTCCGAGAGGTGGTTCCGGCATGCGCGGCAGGTGATTCCGTAGTGTCCGCCAGGTGGTTCTGGCATACCCGGCAGGTGATTTTGGCGTGTCCGGCAGGTGTTTCTGGCGAGTCGAGCAGGTGGCTCCGGCATGCTCGGTAGGTGCTTCCGGCGTCACCGGCACGTGGTTCTGGTGTGTCTGAGAGCTAGTTCCGGCGTGTCCGGCAGATGATTCTGAGTGTTTGCCAAGTGGTTCTGGCATACCCAGCAGGTGATTTTGGCGTGTCAGGGAGGTGGTACCGGTGAGTCGAGCAGGTGGTTCCGGCGTGCTCAGCAGGTGGTTCAGGCGGTTGTGGCAGGTGGTATCCGTGTGTTCGGGGTGTGGTTCCAGCATCTCAGGAACACGTTTCTGGCACGTCTGAGATGTGGTTCCAGCCGGCCCGACAGGTGTTTCCGCAGTGTCCGCCAAGCGGTTCTGGCGTAGGTGGCAGGTGATTTTGGCATGACTGGCAGGAGGTTCCAGCAAGACTGGCAGGTGATTCCAAAGTGTTCACCAACTGGTTGTGGCGTAGCCGGCAGGTGATTTTTGCGTGATCGGCAGGTGGTTCTGGCGAGTCGAGCAGGTGGTTCCGGCGTGCTCGGCTGGTGCTTCCGGGGTCATTGGCACGGGGTTCTGGCATGTCTGAGAGGTGGTTCCTGCATGCCCGGCAAGTGATTCCGGAGTGTTCGCCAAGTGGTTCTGGCATAGTCGGCAGGTGATTTTGGCATGTCCGGCAGGTGGTTCAGGCGAGTTGAGCAGGTGGTTCCAACGTGCTTGGCAGGTGCTTCCGGCGTCTCCGGCACGTGTTTCTGGCACATCTGACGGATGGTTCCGGCATGCCCAAAGGTTGATTCTGGTCTGTCCGGTAGGTGGTTCCGGCGTGCACGGCACGTGGTTCTGGTACGTCTCAGAGGTGGTTGCGCATGCCCAACAGGTGATTCCGGACTGTCCGCCACATGGTTCTGGCACGTCTGAGAGGTGGTTCCGGCATGCCCGGCAGGTCATCCCAGAGAGTCCTCCAAGTGGTTCTGGCATAACACGCAGGTGATTTTGGCGTGTCTGGCAGGTTGTTCCGTTGTGCTTGGCAGGTGGTTCAGGCTTGGCCGGCAGGTGGTTCGAGACTGTCCAGGACGTGTTTCCAGCTTCTCCGGCAGGTGGTTCTGGTACGTCTGAGAGGTGGTTCCGCCATGGCTGGCAGGTGATTCCGGACCGTCCCCCAGGTGGTTCTGGCATAGCCAGCAGTTGATATTGGCCTGTCCGGCAGGTGGTTCCAGCGAGTCGAACAGGTGGCTCCGGCGTGCTCGGCAGGTGGTGCCGGTCTGTCTGGTAGGGGATTCCGGCGTGTCCGGCACGTGCTTCCGGCACGTCTGAGAGGTGGTTCCGGCATGCGCGACAGGTGATTTCGGAGTGTCCGCCAGGTGGTTCTGGCGTACCCGGCAGGGGATTTTGGCGTGTCCGGCAGGTGTTTCTGGCGAGTCGAGCAGGTGGCTCCGGCATGCTCGGCAGGTGCTTCCGGCGTCTCCGGCATGTGGTTCTGGTGTGTCTGAGAGCTGGTTCCGGCATGTCCGGCAGATGATTCCGGAGTGTCCGCTAAGTGGTTCTGGCATACCCGGCTGGTGATTTGGGCATGTCAGGTAGCTGGTTCCGGCGAGTCGAGCAGGTGGCTCCGGCGTGCTCGGCAGCTTGTTCAGACGGGTCTGGCAGGTGTTTTCCGTCTGTTCGTGGTTTGGTTCCAGCATCTCATGCACACGGTTCTGGCACGTCTGAGATGTGGTTCCGGCCGGCCCGACAGGTGTTTCCACAGTGTCCGCCAAGTGGTACTGGCGTAGTTGGCAGGTGATTTTGGCATGACCGGCAGGTGGTTCCAGCAAGCCCGGCAGGTGATTCCGAAGTGTTCCCCAACTGGTTGTGGCGTAGCCGGCATGTGATTTTTGCGTGTCCGGCAGGTGGTTCTGGCGAGTCGAGCAGGTGGTTCCTGTTGCTCGGCAGGTGCTTCCGGGGTCATTGGCACGTGGTTCTGGCATATCTGAGAGGTGGTTCCGGCATGCCCGGCAGGTGATTCCGGAGTGTTCGCCAAGTGTTTGCGGCGTAGCCGGCAGGTGATTTTGCATGTCCAGCGGTCGTTCCGGCGGGTCGAGCTGGTGGTTCCGGCGTGTCCGGCAGGTGGTTCCGGTCTGTCCGGCAGGTGGTTCTGTGGTGTCCGGCACGAGGTTCAGTCTGAGAGGCTGTGCCGGCATGCCCCTCACGTGATTCCGGCTTGTCCCCGAAGTGGTGCTGGTGTAGCGGGCAGGTGATTTTGGCGTGTCCGGCGGGTGGTTCAGGCGAGTTGAGCAGGTGGTTGCGACGTGCTCGGCAGGTGCATCCGGCGTCTCCGGCACGTGTTTCTGGCACATCTGACTGGTGGTTCCGGCATGCCCAAAAGTTGATTCCGGTCTGTCCGGTAGGTGGTTCCGGCGTGCACGGCACGTGGTTCTGGTGTGTCTCACAGGTTGTTGCGTATGCCCAACAGGTGATTCCGGACTGTCCGCCACGTGCTTCTGGCACGTCTGAGAGGTGGTTCCAACATGCCCGGCAGGTCATTTCGGAGAGTCGTCCAAGTGGTTCTGGCGTAGCCCGCAGGTGATTCCGGCGTGTCCGGCACGTGCTTCCGGCACGTCTGAGAGGTGGTTCCGGCATGCGCGACAGGTGATTCCGGAGTGTCCGACAGATGGTTCCGGCGTACCCGGCAGGTGATTTTGGCGTGTCCGGCAGGTGTTTCTGGCGAGTCGAGCAGGTGGCTCCGGCATGCTCGGCAGGTGCTTCCGGCGTCTCCGGCACGTGGTTCTGGTGTGTCTGAGAGCTGGTTCCGGCATGTCCGGCAGATGATTCCGGAGTGTCCGCCAAGTGGTTCTGGCATACCCGGCTGGTGATTTGGGCATGTCAGGTAGGTGGCTCCGGCGTGCTCGGCATGTTGTTCAGACGGGTCTGGCAGGTGTTTTCCGTCTGTTCGGGGTGTGGTTCCAGCATCTCATGCACATGGTTCTGGCACGTCTGAGATGTGGTTCCGGCCGGCCCGACAGGTGTTTCCACAGTGTCCGCCAAGTGGTACTGGCGTAGTTGGCAGGTGATTTTGGCATGACCTGCAGGTGGTTCCAGCAAGCCCGGCAGGTGATTCCGAAGTGTTCCCCAACTGGTTGTGGAGTAGCCGGCAGGTGATTTTTGCGTGTCCGGCAGGTGGTTCTGGCGAGTGGAGCAGGTGGTTCCGGCGTGCTCGGCAGGTGCTTCCGGGCTCATTGGCACGTGGTTCTGGCATATCTGAGAGGTGGATCCGGCATGCCCGGCAGGTGATTCCGGAGTGTTCGCCAGTGTTTCCGGCGGAGCCGGCAGGTGATTTTGCATGTCCAGCGGTCGTTCCGGCGGGTCGAGCCGGTGGTTCCGGCGTGTCCGGCAGGTGGTTCCGGTCTGTCCGGCAGGTGGTTCTGTGGTGACCGGCACGAGGTTCAGTCTGAGAGGCTGTGCCGGCATGCAACTCACGTGATTCCGGCTTGTCCCCGAAGTGGTGCTGGTGTAGCAGGCAGATGATTTTGGCGTGTCCGGCAGGTGGTTTAGGCGAGTTGAGCAGGTGGTTGCGACATTCTCGGCAGGTGCTTCCGGCGTCTCCGGCACGTGTTTCTGGCACATCTGACTGGTGGTTCCGGCATGCCCAAAAGTTGATTCCGGTCTGTCCGGTAGGTGGTTCCGGCGTGCACGGCACGTGGTTCTGGTACGTGTCAGAGGTGGTTGCGTATGCCCAACAGGTGATTCCGGACTGTCCGCCACGTGCTTCTGGCACGTCTGAGAGGTGGTTCCAACATGCCCGGCAGGTCATTTCGGAGAGTCGTCCAAGTGGTTCTGGCGTAGCCCGCAGGTGATTTTGGCGTGTCCGGCAGGTGGTTCCGCCGTGCTCGGCAGGTGGTTCAGGCATGGACGGCAGGTGGTTCCAGACTGTCCAGGACGTGTTTCCAGCTTCTCCGGCAGGTGGTTCTGGTACGTCTGAGAGGTGGTTCCGCCATGGCTGGCAGGTGATTCCGGACCGTCCCCCAGGTGGTTCTGGCATAGCCAGCAGTTGATATTGGCCTGTCCGGCAGGTGGTTCCAGCGAGTTGAACAGGTGGCTCTGGCGTGCTCGGCAGGCGGTTCCGGTCTGTCCGGTAGGTGATTCCGGTGTGTCCGGCACGTGCTTCCGGCACTTCTGAGAGGTGGTTCCGGCATGCGCGACAGGCGATTTGGGAGTGTCCGCCAGGTGGTTCTGGCGTACCCGGCAGGTGATTTTGGCGTGTCCGGCAGGTGTTTCTGGCGAGTCGAGCAGGTGGCTCTGGCATGCTCGGCAGGCGCTTCCGGCGTCTCCGACATGTGGTTCTGGTGTGTCTGAGAGCTGGTTCCGGCATGTCCGGCAGATGATTCCGGAGTGTCCGCCAAGTGGTTCTGGCATACCCGGCTGGTGATTTAGGCATGTCAGGTGGGTGGTTCCGGCGAGTCGAGCAGGTGGCTCCGGCGTGCTCGGCAGGTTGTTCAGACGGGACTGGCAGGTTGTTTCCGTCTGTTCGTGGTGTGGTTCCAGCATCTCATGCACACGGTTCTGGCACGTCTGAGATGTAGTTCCGGCCGGCCCGACAGGTGTTTCCACAGTGTCCGCCAATTGGTACTGGCGTAGTTGGCAGGCGATTTTGGCATGACCGGCAGGTGGTTCCAGCAAGCCCGGCAGGTGATTCCGAAGTGTTCCCCAACTGGTTGAGGCGTACCCGGCAGGTGATTTTTGCGTGTCCGGCAGGTGGTTCTGGCGAGTCGAGCAGGTGGTTCCGGCGTGCTCGGCAGGTGCTTCCGGGCTCATTGGCACGTGGTTCTGGCATATCTGAGAGGTGGTTCCCGCATGCCCCGCAGGTGATTCCGGAGTGTTCGCCAAGTGTTTCCGGCGGAGCCGGCAGGTGATTTTGCATGTCCAGCGGTCGTTCCCGCGGGTCGAGCCGGTGGTTCCGGCGTGTCCGGCAGGTGGTTCCGGTCTGTCCGGCAGGTGGTTCTGTGGTGTCCGGCACGAGGTTCAGTCTGAGAGGCTGTGCCGGCATGCCCCTCACGTGATTCCGGCTTGTCCCCGAAGTGGTGCTGGTGTAGCGGGCAGGTGATTTTGGCGTGTCCGGCAGGTGGTTCAGGCGAGTTGAGCAGGTGGTTGCGACGTGCTCGGCAGGTGCTTCCGGCGTCTCCGGCACGTGTTTCTGGCACATCTGACTGGTGGTTCCGGCATGCCCAGAAGTTGATTCCGGTCTTTCCGTTTGGTGGTTCTGGCGTGCACGGCATGTGGTTCTGGTACGTCTCAGAAGTGGTTGCGTATGCCCAACAGGTGATTCCGGACTGTCCGCCACGTGCTTCTGGCACGTCTGAGAGGTGGTTCCAACATGCCCGGCAGGTCATTTCGGAGAGTCGTCCAAGTGGTTCTGGCGTAGCCCGCAGGTGATTTTGGCGTGTCCGGCAGGTGGTTCCGCCGTGCTCGGCAGGTGGTTCAGGCATGGCCGTCACGTGGTTCCAGTCTGTCCAGGACGTGTTTCCAGCTTCTCTGGCAGGTGGTTCTGCTACGTCTGAGAGGTGGTTCCGCCATGGCTGGCAGGTGATCCCGGACCGTCCCCCAGGTGGTTCTGGCATAGCCAGCAGTTGATATTGGCCTGTCCGGCAGGTGGTTCCAGCGAGTCGAACAGGTGGCTCCGGCGTTCTTGGCAGGTGGTTCCGGTCTGTCCGGTAGGTGTTTCCGGTGTGTCTGGAATGTGTTCCGGCATGTCTGAGAGGTGGTTCCGGCATTCGCGGCAGGTGATTCCGTAGTGTCCGCCAGGTGGTTCTGGCATACCCGGCATGTGATTTTGGCGTGTCCGGCAGGTGGTTCTGGCGAGTCGAGCAGGTGGTTCCGGCGTGCTCGGCAGGTGCTTCCGGGGTCATTGGCACGTGGTTCTGGCATATCTGAGAGGTCGTTCCGGCATGCCTGGCAGGTGATTCCAGAGTGTCCGCCAAGTGTTTCCGGCGTAGCCGGCAGGTGATTTTGGCGTGTCCGGCAGGTGTTTCTGGCGAGTCGAGCAGGTGGCTCCGGCATGCTCGGCAGGTGCTTCCGGCGTCTCCGGCACTTGCTTCTGGTGTGTCTGAGAGCTGGTTCCGGCATGTCCGGCAGATGATTCCGGAGTGTACGCCAAGTGCTTCTGGCATACCCAGCAGGTGATTTTGGCGTGTCAGGGAGGTGGTACCGGTGAGTCGAGCAGGTGGTTCCGGCGTGCTCAGCAGGTAGTTCAGGCGGTTCTGGCAGGTGGTATCTGTCTGTTCGGGGTGTGGTTCCAGCATCTCATGAACACGTTTCTGGCACGTCTGAGATGTGGTTCCAGCCGGCCCGACAGGTGTTTCCGCAGTGTCCGCCAAGCGGTTCTGGCGTAGTTGGCAGGTGATTTTGGCATGACTGGCAGGTGGTTCCAGCAAGCCTGGCAGGTGATTCCAAAGTGTTCACCAACTGGTTGTGGCGTAGCCGGCAGGTGATTTTTGCGTGATCGGCAGGTGGTTCTGGCGAGTCGAGCAGGTGGTTCCGGCGTGCTCGGCTGGTGCTTCCGGGGTCATTGGCACGGGGTTCTGGCATGTCTGAGAGGTGGTTCCTGCATGCCCGGCAAGTGATTCCGGAGTGTTCGCCAAGTGGTTCTGGCATAGTCGGCAGGTGATTTTGGCATGTCCGGCAGGTGGTTCAGGCGAGTTGAGCAGGTGGTTCCAACGTGCCTGGCAGGTGCTTCTGGCGTCTCCGGCACGTGTTTCTGGCACATCAGACAGGTGGTTCCGGCATGCCCGAAAGGTGATTCCGGTCTGTCCGGTAGGTGGTTCCAGCCTGCACGGCATGTGGTTCTGGTACGTCTCAGAGGTGGTTGCGCATGCCCAACAGGTGATTCCGGACTGTCCGCCACATGGTTCTGGCACGTCTGAGAGGTGGTTCCGGCATGCCCGGCAGGTCATCCCAGAGAGTCCTCCAAGTGGTTCTGGCATAACACGCAGGTGATTTTGGCGTGTCTGGCATGTTGTTCCGTTGTGCTTGGCAGGTGGTTCAGGCCTGGCCGGCAGGTGGTTCCAGACTGTCCAGGACGTGTTTCCAGCTTCTCCGGCAGGTGGTTCTGGTACGTCTGAGAGGTGGTTCTGCCATGGCTGGCAGGGGATTCCGGACCGTCCCCCAGGTGGTTCTGGCATAGCCAGCAGTTGATATTGGCCTGTCCAGCAGGTGGTTCCAGCGAGTCGAACAGGTGGCTCCGGCGTGCTCGGCAGGTCGTTCCGCTCTGTCCGGTAGGTGATTCCGGCGTGTCCGGCACGTGCTTCCGGCACGTCTGAGAGGTGGTTCCGGCATGCGCGACAGGTGGTTTCGGAGTGTCCGCCAGGTGGTGCTGGCGTACCCAGCAGGTGATTTTGGCGTGTCCGGCAGGTGTTTCTGGCGAGTCGAGCAGGTGGCTCCGGCATGCTCGGCTGGTGCTTCCGGCGTCTCCGGCACGTGGTTCTGGTGTGTCTGAGAGCTGGTCCCGGCATGTCCGGCAGATGATTCCGGAGTGTCCGCCATGTGGTTCTGGCATACCCGGCTGGTGATTTGGGCATGTCAGGTAGGTGGTTCCGGCGAGTCGAGCAGGTGGCTCCGGCGTGCTCGGCAGGTTGTTCAGACGGGTCTGGCAGGTGTTTTCCGTCTGTTCGGGGTGTGGTTCCAGCATCTCATGAACACGGTTCTGGCACGTCTGAGATGTGGTTCCGGCCGGCCCGACAGGTGTTTCCACAGTGTCCGCCAAGTGGTACTGGCGTAGTTGGCAGGTGATTTTGGCATGACCAGCAGGTGGTTCCAGCAAGCCCGGCAGGTGATTCCGAAGTGTTCCCCAACTGGTTGTGGCGTAGCCGGCAGGTGATTTCTGCGTGTCCGGCAGGTGGTTCTGGCGAGTCGAGCAGGTGGTTCCAGCGTGCTCGGCAGGTGCTTCCGGGGTCATTGGCACGTGGTTCTGGCATATCTGAGAGGTGGTTCCGGCATGCACGGCAGGTGATTCCGGAGTGTCCGCCAAGTGTTTCCGGCGTAGCCGGCAGGTGATTTTGCATGTCCAGCGGTCGTTCCGGCGGGTCGAGCCGGTGGTTCCGGCGTGTCCGGCAGGTGGTTCCGGTCTGTCCGGCAGGTGGTTCTGTGGTGTCCGGCACGAGGTTCAGTCTGAGAGGCTGTGCCGGCATGCCCCTCACGTGATTCCGGCTTGTCCCCGAAGTGGTGCTGGTGTAGCGGGCAGGTGATTTTGGCGTGTCCGGCAGGTTGTTCAGGCGAGTTGAGCAGGTGGTTGCGACGTGCTCGGCAGGTGCTTCCGGCGTCTCCGGCACGTGTTTCTGGCACATCTGACTGGTGGTTCCGGCATGCCCAAAAGTTGATTCCGGTCTGTCCGGTAGGTGGTTCCGGCGTGCACGGCACGTGGTTCTGGTACGTCTCAGAGGTGGTTGCGTATGCCCAACAGGTGATTCCGGACTGTCCGCCACGTGCTTCTGGCACGTCTGAGAGGTGGTTCCAACATGCCCGGCAGGTCATTTCGGAGAGTCGTCCAAGTGGTTCTGGCGTAGCCCGCAGGTGATTTTGGCGTGTCCGGCAGGTGGTTCCGCCGTGCTCGGCAGGTGGTTCAGGCATGGCCGGCAGGTGGTTCCAGACTGTCCACGACGTGTTTCCAGCTTCTCCGGCAGGTGGTTCTGGTACGTCTGAGAGGTGGTTCCGCCATGGCTGGCAGGTGATCCCGGACTGTCCCCCAGGTGGTTCTGGCATAGCCAGCAGTTGATATTGGCCTGTCCGGCAGGTGGTTCCAGCGAGTCGAACAGGTGGCTCCGGCGTTCCTGGCAGGTGGTTCCGGTCTGTCCGGTAGGTGTTTCCAGCGTGCCTGGCACGTGCTTCCGGCACGTCTGAGAGGTGGTTCCGGCATGCGCGGCAGGTGATTCCGTAGTGTCCGCCAGGTGGTTCTGGCATACCCGGCAGGTGATTTTGGCGTGTCCGGCAGGTGTTTCTGGCGAGTCGAGCAGGTGGCTCCGGCATGCTCGGCAGGTGCTTCCGGCGTCTCCGGCACTTGGTTCTGGTGTGTCTGAGAGCTGGTTCCGGCATGTCCGGCAGATGATTCCGGAGTGTCCGCCAAGTGGTTCTGGCATACCCAGCAGGTGATTTTGGCGTGTCAGGGAGGTGGTACCGGTGAGTCGAGCAGGTGGTTCCGGCGTGCTCAGCAGGTGGTTCAGGCGGTTCTGACAGGTGGTATCTGTCTGTTCGGGGTGTGGTTCCAGCATCTCATGAACACGTTTCTGGCACGTCTGAGATGTGGTTCCAGCCGGCCCGACAGGTGTTTCCGCAGTGTCCGCCAAGCGGTTCTGGCGTAGTTGGCAGGTGATTTTGGCATGACTGGCAGGTGGTTCCAGCAAGCCTGGCAGGTGATTCCAAAGTGTTCACCAACTGGTTGTGGCGTGGCCGGCAGGTCATTTTTGCGTGATCGGCAGGTGGTTCTGGCGAGTCGAGCAGGTGGTTCCGGCGTGCTCGGCTGGTGCTTCCGGGGTCATTGGCACGGGGTTCTGGCATGTCTGAGAGGTGGTTCCTGCATGCCCGGCAAGTGATTCCGGAGTGTTCGCCAAGTGGTTCTGGCATAGTCGGCAGGTGATTTTGGCATGTCCGGCAGCTGGTTCAGGCGAGTTGAGCAGGTGGTTCCAACGTGCTTGGCAGGTGCTTCCGGGGTCATTGGCACGTGCTTCCGGCACGTCTGAGAGGTGGTTCCGGCATGCGCGACAGGTGGTTTCGGAGTGTCCGCCAGGTGGTTCTGGCGTACCCGACAGGTGATTTTGGCGTGTCCGGCAGGTGTTTCTGGCGAATCGAGCAGGTGGCTCCGGCATCCTTGGCAGGTGCTTCCGGCGTCTCCGGCACTTGGTTCTGGTGTGTCTGAGAGCTGGTTCCGGCATGTCCGGCAGATGATTCCGGAGTGTCCGCCAAGTGGTTCTGGCATACCCGGCTGGTGATTTGGGCATGTCAGGTAGGTGGTTCCGGCGAGTCGAGCAGGTGGCTCCGGCGTGCTCGGCAGGTTGTTCAGACGGGTCTGGCAGGTGTTTTCCCTCTGTTCGGGGTGTGGTTCCAGCATCTCATGCACATGGTTCTGGCACGTCTGAGATGTGGTTCCGGCTGGCCCGACAGGTGTTTCCACAGTGTCCGCCAAATGGTACTGGCGTAGTTGGCAGGTGATTTTGGCATGACCGGCAGGTGGTTCCAGCAAGCCCGGCAGGTGATTCCGAAGTGTTCCCCAACTGGTTGTGGCGTAGCCGGCAGGTGATTTTTGCGTGTCCGGCAGGTGGTTCTGGCGAGTCGAGCAGGTGGTTCCTGTTGCTCGGCAGGTGCTTCCGGGGTCATTGGCACGTGGTTCTGGCATATCTGAGAGGTGGTTCCGGCATGCCCGGCAGGTGATTCCGGAGTGTTCGCCAAGTGTTTCCGGCATAGCCGGCAGGTGATTTTGCATGTCCAGCGCTCGTTCCGGCGGGTCGAGCCGGTGGTTCCGGCGTGTCCGTCAGGTGTTTCCGGTCTGTCCGCAGGTGGTTCTGTGGTGTCCGGCACGAGGTTCAGTCTGAGAGGCTGTGCCGGCATGCCCCTCACGTGATTCCGGATTGTCCTCGAAGTGGTGCTGGTGTAGCAGGCAGGTGATTTTGGCGTGTCCGGCAGGTGGTTCAGGCGAGTTGAGCAGGTGGTTGCGACGTGCTCGGCAGGTGCTTCCGGCGTCTCCGTCACGTGTTTCTGGCACATCTGACTGGTGGTTCCGGCATGCCCAAAAGTTGATTCCGGTCTGTCCGGTAGGTGGTTCCGGCATGCACGGCACGTGGTTCTGGTACGTGTCAGAGGTGGTTGCGTATGCCCAACAGGTTATTCCGGACTGTCCGCCACGTGCTTCTGGCACGTCTGAGAGGGGGTTCCAACATGCCCGGCAGGTCATTTCGGAGAGTCGTCCAAGTGGTTCTGGCGTAGCCCGCAGGTGATTTTGGCGTGTCCGGCAGGTGGTTCCGCCGTGCTCGGCAGGTGGTTCAGGCATGGCCGTCACGTGGTTCCAGTCTGTCCAGGACGTGTTTCCAGCTTCTCCGGCAGGTGGTTCTGGTACGTCTGAGAGGTGGTTCCGCCATGGCTGGCAGGTGATCCCGGACTGTCCCCCAGGTGGTTCTGGCATAGCCAGCAGTTGATATTGGCCTGTCCAGCAGGTGGTTCCAGCGAGTCGAACAGGTGGCTCCGGCGTTCTTGGCAGGTGGTTCCGGTCTGTCCGGTAGGTGTTTCCGGCGTGTCCCCACGTGCTTCCGGCACGTCTGAGAGGTGGTTCCGGCATGCGCGACAGGTGATTTCGGAGTGTCCGCCAGGTGGTTCTTGCGTACCCGGCAGGTGATTTTGGCGTGTCCGGCAGGTGTTTCTGGCGAGTCGAGCAGGTGGCTCTGGCATGCTCGGCAGGTGCTTCCGGCGTCTCCGGCACGTGGTTCAGGTGTGTCTGAGAGCTGGTTCCGGCATGTCTGGCAGATGATTATGGAGTGTCCGCCAAGTGGTTCTGGCATACCCGGCTGGTGATTTGGGCATGTCAGGTAGGTGGCTCCGGCGTGCTCGGCATGTTGTTCAGACGGGTCAGGCAGGTGTTTTCCGTCTGTTCGGGGTGTGGTTCCAGCATCTCATGCACATGGTTCTGGCACGTCTGAGATGTGGTTCCGGCCGGCCCGACAGGTGTTTCCACAGTGTCCGCCAAGTGGTACTGGCGTAGTTGGCAGGTGATTTGGCATGACCGGCAGGTGGTTCCAGCAAGCCCGGCAGGTGATTCCGAAGTGTTCCCCAACTGGTTGTGGCGTAGCCGGCAGGTGATTTTGGCGTGTCCGACAGGTGGTTCTGGCGAGTCGAGCAGGTGGTTCCGGCATGCTCGGCAGGTGCTTCCGGCGTCTCCGGCACTTGGTTCTGGTGTGTCTGAGAGCTGGTTCCGGCATGTCCGGCAGATGATTCCGGAGTGTCCGCCAAGTGGTTCTGGCATACCCAGCAGGTGATTTTGGCGTGTCAGGGAGGTGGTACCGGTGAGTCGAGCAGGTGGTTCCGGCATGCTCAGCAGGTGGTTCCGGCGGTTCTGGCAGGTGGTATCTGTCTGTTCGGGGTGTGGTTCCAGCATCTCATGAACACGTTTCTGGCACGTCTGAGATGTGGTTCCAGCCGGCCCGACAGGTGTTTCCGCAGTGTCCGCCAAGCGGTTCTGGCGTAGTTGGCAGGTGATTTTGGCATGACTGGCAGGTGGTTCCAGCAAGCCTGGCAGGTGATTCCAAAGTGTTCACCAACTGGTTGTGGCGTAGCCGGCAGGTGATTTTTGCGTGATCGGCAGGTGGTTCTGGCGAGTCGAGCAGGTGGTTCCGGCGTGCTCGGCTGGTGCTTCCGGGGTCATTGGCACGGGGTTCTGGCATGTCCGAGAGGTGGTTCCTGCATGCCCGGCAAGTGATTCCGGAGTGTTCGCCAAGTGGTTCTGGCATAGTCGGCAGGTGATTTTGGCATGTCCGGCAGGTGGTTCAGGCGAGTTGAGCAGGTGGTTCCAACGTGCTTGGCAGGTGCTTCCGGCGTCTCCGGCACGTGTTTCTGGCACATCTGACAGGTGGTTCCGGCATGCCCGAAAGGTGATTCCGGTCTGTCCGGTAGGTGGTTCCAGCCTGCACGGAATGTGGTTCTGGTACGTCTCAGAGGTGGTTGCGAATGCCCAACAGGTGATTCCGGACTGTCCGCCACATGGTTCTGACACGTCTGAGAGGTGGTTCCGGCATGCCCGGCAGGTCATCCCAGGGAGTCCTCCAAGTGGTTCTGGCATAACACGCAGGTGATTTTGGCGTGTCTGGCAGGTTGTTCCGTTGTGCTTGGCAGGTGGTTCAGGCTTGGCCGGCAGGTGGTTCCAGACTGTCCAGGACGTGTTTCCAGCTTCTCCGGCAGGTGGTTCTGGTACGTCTGAGAGGTGGTACCGCCATGGCTGGCAGGTGATCCCTGTCTGTCCCCCAGGTGGTTCTGGCATAGCCAGCAGTTGATATTGGCCTGTCCGGCAGGTGGTTCCAGCGAGGTGAACAGGTGGCTCCGGCGTTCTTGGCAGGTGGTTCCGGTCTGTCCGGTAGGTGTTTCCGGCGTGTCCGGCACATGCTTCCAGCACGTCTGAGAGGTGGTTCCGGCATGCGCGACAGGTGATTTCGGTGTGTCCGCCAGGTGGTTCTGGCGTAAACGGAAGGTGATTTCTGCGTGTCCGGCAGGTGGTTCTGGCGAGTCGAGCAGGTGGTTCCGGCGTGCTCGGCAGGTGCTTCCGGGGTCATTGGCACGTGGTTCTGGCATATCTGAGAGGTCGTTCCGGCATGCCTGGCAGGTGATTCCAGAGTGTCCGCCAAGTGTTTCCGGCGTAGCCGGCAGGTGATTTTGGCGTGTCCGGCAGGTGTTTCTGGCGAGTCGAGCAGGTGGCTCCGGCATGCTCGGCAGGTGCTTCCGGCGTCTCCGGCACTTGGTTCTGGTGTGTCTGAGAGCTGGTTCCGGCATGTCCGGCAGATGATACCGGAGTGTACGCCAAGTGCTTCTGGCATACCCAGCAGGTGATTTTGGCGTGTCAGGGAGGTGGTACCGGTGAGTCGAGCAGGTGGTTCCGGCGTGCTCAGCAGGTAGTTCAGGCGGTTCTGGCAGGTGGTATCCGTCTGTTCGGGGTGTGGTTCCAGCATCTCATGAACACGTTTCTGGCACGTCTGAGATGTGGTTCCAGCCGGCCCGACAGGTGTTTCCGCAGTGTCCGCCAAGCGGTTCTGGCGTAGTTGGCAGGTGATTTTGGCATGACTGGCAGGTGGTTCCAGCAAGCCTGGCAGGTGATTCCAAAGTGTTCACCAACTGGTTGTGGCGTAGCCGGCAGGTGATTTTTGCGTGATCGGCAGGTGGTTCTGGCGAGTCGAGCAGGTGGTTCCGGCGTGCTCGGCTGGTGCTTCCGCGGTCATTGGCACGGGGTTCTGGCATGTCTGAGAGGTGGTTCCTGCATGCCCGGCAAGTGATTCCGGAGTGTTCGCCAAGTGGTTCTGGCATAGTTGGCAGGTGATTTTGGCATGTCCGGCAGGTGGTTCAGGCGAGTTGAGCAGGTGGTTCCAACGTGCCTGGCAGGTGCTTCCGGCGTCTCCGGCACGTGTTTCTGGCACATCTGACAGGTGGTTCCGGCATGCCCGAAAGGTGATTCCGGTCTGTCCGGTAGGTGGTTCCAGCCTGCACGGCATGTGGTTCTGGTACGTCTCAGAGGTGGTTGCGCATGCCCAACAGGTGATTCCGGACTGTCCGCCACATGGTTCTGGCACGTCAGAGAGGTGGTTCCGGCATGCCCGGCAGGTCATCCCAGAGAGTCCTCCAAGTGGTTCTGGCATAACACGCAGGTGATTTTGGCGTGTCTGGCATGTTGTTCCGTTGTGCTTGGCAGGTGGTTCAGGCTTGGCCGGCAGGTGGTTCCAGACTGTCCAGGACGTGTTTCCAGCTTCTCCGGCAGGTGGTTCTGGTACGTCTGAGAGGTGGTTCTGCCATGGCTGGCAGGTGATTCCGGACCGTCCCCCAGGTGGTTCTGGCATAACCAGCAGTTGATATTGGCCTGTCCAGCAGGTGGTTCCAGCGAGTCGAACAGGTGGCTCCGGCGTGCTCGGCAGGTCGTTCCGCTCTGTCCGGTAGGTGATTCCGGCGTGTCCGGCACGTGCTTCCGGCACGTCTGAGAGGTGGTTCCGGCATGCGCGACAGGTGATTTCGGAGTGTCCGCCAGGTGGTGCTGGCGTACCCAGCAGGTGATTTTGGCGTGTCCGGCAGGTGTTTCTGGCGAGTCGAGCAGGTGGCTCCGGCATGCTCGGCTGGTGCTTCCGGCGTCTCCGGCACGTGGTTCTGGTGTGTCTGAGAGCTGGTCGCGGCATGTCCGGCAGATGATTCCGGAGTGTCCGCCATGTGGTTCTGGCATACCCGGCTGGTGATTTGGGCATGTCAGGTAGGTGGTTCTGGCGAGTCGAGCAGGTGGCTCCGGCGTGCTCGGCAGGTTGTTCAGACGGGTCTGGCAGGTGTTTTCCGTCTGTTCGGGGTGTGGTTCCAGCATCTCATGCACACGGTTCTGGCACGTCTGAGATGTGGTTCCGGCCGGCCCGACAGGTGTTTCCGCAGTGTCCGCCAAGTGGTACTGGCGTAGTTGGCAGGTGATTTTGGCATGACCGGCAGGTGGTTCCAGCAAGCCCGGCAGGTGATTCCGAAGTGTTCCCCAACTGGTTGTGGCGTAGCCGGCAGGTGATTTCTGCGTGTCCGGCAGGTGGTTCTGGCGAGTCGAGCAGGTGGTTCCAGCGTGCTCGGCAGGTGCTTCCGGGGTCATTGGCACGTGGTTCTGGCATATCTGAGAGGTGGTTCCGGCGTGTCCGGCAGGTGATTCCGGTCTGTCTGGCAGGTGGGTCTGTGGTGTCCGGCACGAGGTTCAGTCTGAGAGACTGTGCCGGCAGGCCCCTCACGTGATTCCGGCTTGTCCCCGAAGTGGTGCTGGTGTAGCGGGCAGGTGATTTTGGCGTGCCCGGCAGGTGGTTCAGGCGAGTTGAGCAGGTGGTTGCGACGTGCTCGGCAGGTGCTTCCGGCGTCTCCGGCACGTGTTTCTGGCACATCTGACTGGTGGTTCCGGCATGCCCAAAAGTTGATTCCGGTCTGTCCGGTAGGTGGTTCCGGCGTGCACGGCACGTGGTTCTGGTACGTGTCAGAGGTGGTTGCGTATGCCCAACAGGTGATTCCGGACTGTCCGCCACGTGCTTCAGGCACGTCTGAGAGGTGGTTCCAACATGCCCGGCAGGTCATTTCGGAGAGTCGTCCAAGTGGTTCTGGCGTAGCCCGCAGGTGATTTTGGCATGTCCGGCAGGTGGTTCAGGCGAGTTGAGCAGGTGGTTCCAACGTGCTTGGCAGGTGCTTCCGGCGTCTCCGGCACGTGTTTCTGGCACAACTGACAGGTGGTTCCGGCATGCCCGAAAGGTGATTCCGGTCTGTCCGGTAGGTGGTTCCAGCCTGCACGGCATGTGGTTCTGGTACGTCTCAGAGGTGGTTGCGAATGCCCAACAGGTGATTCCGGACTGTCCGCCACATGGTTCTGGCACGTCTGAGAGGTGGTTCCGGCATGCCCGGCAGGTCATCCCAGAGAGTCCTCCAAGTGGTTCTGGCATAACACGCAGGTGCTTTTGGCGTGTCTTTCAGGTTGTTCCGTTGTGCTTGGCAGGTGGTTCAGGCTTGGCCGGCAGGTGGTTTCAGACTGTCCAGGACGTGTTTCCAGCTTCTCCGGCAGGTGGTTCTGGTACGTCTGAGAGGTGGTTCCGCCATGGCTGGCAGGTGATTCCGGACCGTCCCCCAGGTGGTTCTGGCATAGCCAGCAGTTGATATTGGCCTGTCCGGCAGGTGGTTCCAGCGAGTCGAACAGGTGGCTCCGGCGTGCTCGGCAGGTGGTTCCTGTCTGTCCGGTAGGTGATTCCGGCGTGTCCGGCACGTGCTTCCGGCACGTCTGAGAGGTGGTTCCGGCATGCGCGACAGGTGGTTTCGGAGTGTCCGCCAGGTGGTTCTGGCGTACCCGGCAGGTGATTTTGGCCTGTCCGGCAGGTGTTTCTGGCGAATCGAGCAGGTGGCTCCGGCATCCTCGGCAGGGGCTTCCGGCGTCTCCGGCACGTGGTTCTGGTGTGTCTGAGAGCTGGTTCCGGCGTGTCCGGTAGATGATTCCGGAGTGTCCGCCAAGTGGTTCTGGCATACCCGGCTGGTGATTTGGGCATGTCAGGTAGGTGGTTCCGGCGAGTCGAGCAGGTGGCTCCGGCGTGCTCGGCAGGTTGTTCAGACGGTTCTGGCAGGTGTTTTCCGTCTGTTCGGGGTGTGGTTCCAGCATCTCATGCACATGGTTCTGGCACGTCTGAGATGTGGTTCCGGCCGGCCCGACAGGTGTTTCCACAGTGTCCGCCAAGTGGTACTGGCGTAGTTGGCAGGTGATTTTGGCATGACCGGCAGGTGGTTCCAGCAAGCCCGGCAGGTGATTCCGAAGTGTTCCCCAACTGGTTGTGGCGTAGCCGGCAGGTGATTTTTGCGTGTCCGGCAGGTGGTTCTGGCGAGTCGAGCAGGTGGTTCCTGTTGCTCGGCAGGTGCTTCCGGGGTCATTGGCACGTGGTTCTGGCATATCTGAGAGGTGGTTCCGGCATGCCCGGCAGGTGATTCCGGAGTGTCCGCCAAGTGTTTCCGGCGTAGCCGGCAGGTGATTTTGCATGTCCAGCGGTCGTTCCGGCGGGTCGAGCCGGTGGTTCCGGCGTGTCCGGCAGGTGGTTCCGGTCTGTCCGGCAGGTGGTTCTGTGGTGTCCGGCACGAGGTTCAGTCTGAGAGGCTGTGCCGGCATGCCCCTCACGTGATTCCGGCTTGTCCCCGAAGTGGTGCTGGTGTAGCGGGCAGGTGATTTTGGCGTGCCCGGCAGGTGGTTCAGGCGAGTTGAGCAGGTGGTTGCGACGTGCTCGGCAGGTGCTTCCGGCGTCTCCGGCACGTGTTTCTGGCACATCTGACTGGTGGTTCCGGCATGCCCAAAAGTTGATTCCGGTCTGTCCGGTAGGTGGTTCCGGCGTGCACGGCACGTGGTTCTGGTACGTGTCAGAGGTGGTTGCCTATGCCCAACAGGTGATTCCGGACTGTCCGCCACGTGCTTCTGGCACGTCTGAGAGGTGGTTCCAACATGCCCGGCAGGTCATTTCGGAGAGTCGTCCAAGTGGTTCTGGCGTAGCCCGCAGGTGATTTTGGCGTGTCCGGCAGGTGGTTTGGCCGTGCTCGGCAGGTGGTTCAGGCATGGCCGTCACGTGGTTCCAGTCTGTCCAGGAAGTGTTTCCAGCTTCTCCGGCAGGTGGTTCTGGTACGTCTGAGAGGTGGTTCCGCCATGGCTGGCAGGTGATCCCGGACTGTCCCCCAGGTGGTTCTGGCATAGACAGCAGTTGATATTGGCCTGTCCGGCAGGTGGTTCCAGCGAGTCGAACAGGTGGCTCCGGCGTTCTTGGCAGGTGGTTCCGGTCTGTCCGGTAGGTGTTTCCGGCGTGTCTGGCACGTTCTTCCGGCACGTCTGAGAGGTGGTTCCGGCATGCACGACAGGTGATTTCGGAGTGTCCGCCAGGTGGTTCTGGCGTACCCGGCAGGTGATTTTGGCATGTCCGGCAGGTGTTTCTGGCGAGTCGAGCAGGTGGCTCCGGCATGCTCGGCAGGTGCTTCCGGCGTCTCCGGCACTTGGTTCTGGTGTGTCTGAGAGCTGGTTCCGGCATGTCCGGCAGATGATTCCGGAGTGTCCGCCAAGTGGTTCTGGCATACCCAGCAGGTGATTTTGGCGTGTCAGGGAGGTGGTACCGGTGAGTCGAGCAGGTGGTTCCGGCGTGCTCAGCAGGTGGTTCAGGCGGTTCTGGCAGGTGGTATCCGTCTGTTCGGGGTGTGGTTCCAGCATCTCATGAACACGTTTCTGGCACGTCTGAGATGTGGTTCCAGCCGGCCCGACAGGTGTTTCCGCAGTGTCCGCCAAGCGGTTCTGGCGTAGTTGGCAGGTGATTTTGGCATGACTGGCAGGTGGTTCCAGCAAGCCTGGCAGGTGATTCCAAAGTGTTCACCAACTGGTTGTGGCGTAGCCGGGGGGTGATTTTTGCGTGATCGGCAGGTGGTTCTGGCGAGTCGAGCAGGTGGTTCCGGCGTGCTCGGCTGGTGCTTCCGGGGTCATTGGCACGGGGTTCTGGCATGTCTGAGAGGTGGTTCCTGCATGCCCGGCAAGTGATTCCGGAGTGTTCGCCAAGTGGGTCTGGCATAGTCGGCAGGTGATTTTGGCATGTCCGGCAGGTGGTTCAGGCGAGTTGAGCAGGTGGTTCCAACGTGCTTGGCAGGTGCTTCCGGCGTCTCCGGCACGTGTTTCTGGCACATCTGACAGGTGGTTCCGGCATGCCCGAAAGGTGATTCCGGTCTGTCCGGTAGGTGGTTCCAGCCTGCACGGCATGTGTTTCTGGTACGTCTCAGAGGTGGTTGCGCATGCCCAACAGGTGATTCCGGACTGTCCGCCACATGGTTCTGGCACGTCTGAGAGGTGGTTCCGGCATGCCCGGCAGGTCATCCCAGAGAGTCCTCCAAGTGGTTCTGGCATAACACGCAGGTGATTTTGGCGTGTCTGGCAGGTTGTTCCGTTGTGCTTGGCAGGTGGTTCAGGCTTGGCCGGCAGGTGGTTCCAGACTGTCCAGGACGTGTTTCCAGCTTCTCCGGCAGGTGGTTCTGGTACGTCTGAGAGGTGGTTCCGCCATGGCTGGCAGGTGATTCCGGACCGTCCCCCAGGTGGTTCTGGCATAGCCAGCAGTTGATATTGGCCTGTCCGGCAGGTGGTTCCAGCGAGTCGAACAGGTGGCTCAGGCGTGCTCGGCAGGTGGTTCCGGTCTGTCCGGTAGGTGATTCCGGCGTGTCGGGCACGTGCCTCCGGCACGTCTGAGAGGTGGTTCCGGCATGCGTGACAGGTGATTTCGGAGTGTCCGCCAGGTGGTTCTGGCGTACCCGGCAGGTGATTTTGGCGTGTCCGGCAGGTGGTTCCGGTCTGTCCGGCAGGTGGTTCTGTGGTGTCCGGCACGAGGTTCAGTCTGAGAGGCTGTGCCGGCATGCCCCTCACGTGATTCCGGCTTGTCCCCGAAGTGGTGCTGGTGTAGCGGGCAGGTGATTTTGGCGTGTCCAGCAGGTGGTTCAAGCGAGTTGAGCAGGTGGTTGCGACATGCTCGGCAGGTGCTTCCGGCGTCTCCGGCACGTGTTTCTGGCACATCTGACTGGTGGTTCCGGCATGCCCAAAAGTGGATTCCGGTCTGTCCGGTAGGTGGTTCCGGCGTGCACGGCACGTGGTTCTGGTACGTGTCAGAGGTGGTTGCGTATGCCCAACAGGTGATTCCGGACTGTCCGCCACGTGCATCTGGCACGTCTGAGAGGTGGTTCCAACATGCCCGGCAGGTCATTTCGGAGAGTCGTCCAAGTGGTTCTGGCATAGCCCGCAGGTGATTTTGGCGTGTCCGGCAGGTGTTTCTGGCGAGTCGAGCAGGTGGCTCCGGCATGCTCGGCAGGTGCTTCCGGCGTCTCCAGCACTTGGTTCTGGTGTGTCTGAGAGCTGGTTCCGGCATGTCCGGCAGATGATTCCGGAGTGTCCGCCAAGTGGTTCTGGCATACCCGGCTGGTGATTTGGGCATGTCAGGTAGGTGGTTCCGGCGAGTCGAGCACGTGGCTCCGGCGTGCTCGGCAGGTTGTTCAGACGGGTCTGGCAGGTGTTTTCTGTCTGTTTGGGGTGTGGCTCCAGCATCTCATGCACACGGTTCTGGCACGTCTGAGATGTGGTTCCGGCCGGCCCGGCAGGTGTTTCCACAGTGTCAGCCAAGTAGTACTGGCGTAGTTGGCAGGTGATTTTGGCATGACCGGCAGGTGGTTCCAGCAAGCCCGGCAGGTGATTCCGAAGTGTTCCCTAACTGGTTGTGGCGTAGCCGGCAGGTGATTTCTGCGTGTCTGGCAGGTGGTTCTGGCGTGTTGAGCAGGTGGTTCCGGCGTGCTCGGCTGGTGCTTCCGGGGTCATTGGCACGTGGTTCTGGCATATCTGAGAGGTGGTTCCGGCATGCCCGGCAGGTGATTCCGGAGTGTTCGCCAAGTGTTTCCGGCGTAGCCGGCAGGTGATTTTGCATGTCCAGCGGTCGTTGCGGCCTGTCGAGCCGGTGGTTCCGGCGTGTCCGGCAGGTGGTTCCGGTCTGTCCGGCAGGTGGTTCTGTGGTGTCCGGCACGAGGTTCAGTCTGAGAGGCTGTGCCGGCATGCCCCTCACGTGATTCCGGCTTGTCCCCGAAGTGGTGCTAGTGTAGCGGGCAGGTGATTTTGGCGTGTCCGGCAGGTGGTTCAGGCGAGTTGAGCAGGTGGCTCCAACGTGCTTGGCAGGTGCTTCCGGCGTCTCCGGCACGTGTTGTTGGCACATCTGACAGGTGGTTCCGGCATGCCCGAAAGGTGATTCCGGTCTGTCCGGTAGGTGGTTCCAGCCTGCACGGCATGTGGTTCTGGTACGTCTCAGAGGTGGTTGCGAATGCCCAACAGGTGATTCCGGACTGTCCGCCACATGGTTCTGGCACGTCTGAGAGGTGGTTCCGGCATGCCCGGCAGGTCATCCCAGAGAGTCCTCCAAGTGGTTCTGGCATAACACGCAGGTGATTTTGGCGTGTCTGGCAGGTTGTTCCGTTGTGCTTGGCAGGTGGTTCAGGCTTGGCCGGCAGGTGGTTCCAGACTGTCCAGGACGTGTTTCCAGCTTCTCCGGCAGGTGGTTCTGGTACGTCTGAGAGGTGGTTCCGCCATGGCTGGCAGGTGATTCCGGACCGTCCCCCAGGTGGTTCTGGCATAGCCAGCAGTTGATATTGGCCTGTCCGGCAGGTGGTTCCAGCGAGTCGAACAGGTGGCTCCGGCGTTCTTGGCAGGTGGTTCCGGTCTGTCCGGTAGGTGATTCCGGCGTGTCCGGCACGTGCTTCCGGCACGTCTGAGAGGTGGTTCCGGCATGCGCGACAGGTGATTTCGGAGTGTCCGCCAGGTGGTTCTGGCGTACCCGGCAGGTGATTTTGGCGTGTCCGGCAGGTGTTTCTGGCGAGTCGAGCAGGTGGCTCCGGGATGCTCGGCAGGTGCTTCCGGCGTCTCCGGCACGTGGTTCTGGTGTGTCAGAGAGCTGGTTCCGGCATGTCCGGCAGATGATTCCGGAGTGTTCGCCAAGTGTTTCCGGCATAGCCGGCAGGTGATTTTGCATGTCCAGCGGTCGTTCTGGCGGGTCGAGCCGGTGGTTCCGGCGTGTCCGGCAGGTGGTTCCGGTCTGTCCGGCAGGTGGTTCTGTGGTGTCCGGCACGAGGTTCAGTCTGAGAGGCTGTGCCGGCATGCCCCTCACGTGATTCCGGCTTGTCCCCGAAGTGGTGCTGGTGTAGCGGGCAGGTGATTTTGGCGCGCCCGACAGGTGGTTCAGGCGAGTTGAGCAGGTGGTTGCGACGTGCTCGGCAGGTGCTTCCGGCGTCTCCAGCACGTGTTTCTGGCACATCTGACTGGTGGTTCCGGCATGCCCAAAAGTTGATTCCGGTCTGTCCGGTAGGTGGTTCCGGCGTGCACGGCACGTGGTTCTGGTACGTCTCAGAGGTGGTTGCGTATGCCCAACAGGTGATTCCGGACTGTCCGCCACGTGCATCTGGCACGTCTGAGAGGTGGTTCCAACATGCCCGGCAGGTCATTTCGGAGAGTCGTCCAAGTGGTTCTGGCGTAGCCCGCAGGTGATTTTGGCGTGTCCGGCAGGTGGTTCCGCCGTGCTCGGCAGGTGGTTCAGGCATGGCCGTCACGTGGTTCCAGTCTGTCCAGGACGTGTTTCCAGCTTCTCCGGCAGGTGGTTCTGGTACATCTGAGAGGTGGTTCCGCCACGGCTGGCAGGTGATCCCGGACTGTCCCCCAGGTGATTCTGGCATAGCCAGCAGTTGATATTGGCCTGTCCAGCAGGTGGTTCCAGCGAGTCGAACAGGTGGCTCTGGCGTGCTCGGCAGGTGGTTCCGGTCTGTCCGGTAGGTGATTCCGGAGTGTCCGCCAAGTGGTTCTGGCATACCTGGCTGGTGATTTGGGCATGTCAGGTAGGTGGCTCCGGCGTGCTCGGCAGGTTGTTCAGACGGGTCTGGCAGGTGTTTTCCGTCTGTTCGGGGTGTGGTTCCAGCATCTCATGCACATGGTTCTGGCACGTCTGAGATGTGGTTCCGGCCGGGCCGACAGGTGTTTCCACAGTGTCCGCCAAGTGGTACTGGCATAGTGGCAGGTGATTTTGGCATGACCGCCAGGTGGTTCCAGCAAGCCCGGCAGGTGATTCCGAAGTGTTCCCCAACTGGTTGTGGCGTAGCCGGCAGGTGATTTTTGCGTGTCCGGCAGGTGGTTCTGGCGAGTCGAGCAGGTGGTTCCTGTTGCTCGGCAGGTGCTTCCGGGGTCATTGGCACGTGGTTCTGGCATATCTGAGAGGTGGTTCCGGCATGCCCGGCAGGTGATTCCGGAGTGTTCGCCAAGTGTTTCCGGCGTAGCCGGCAGGTGATTTTGCAAGTCCAGCGGTCGTTCCGGCGGGTCGAGCCGGTGGTTCCGGCGTGTCCGGCAGGTGGTTCCGGTCTGTCCGGCAGGTGGTTCTGTGGTGTCCGGCACGAGGGTCAGTCTGAGGGGCTGTGCCGGCATGCCCCTCACGTGATTCCGGCTTGTCCCCGAAGTGGTGCTGGTGTAGCGGGCAGGTGATTTTGGCGTGTCCGGCAGGTGTTTCAGACGAGTTGAGCAGGTGGTTGCGACGTGCTCGGCAGGTGCTTCCGGCGTCTCCGGCACGTGTTTCTGGCACATCTGACTGGTGGTTCCGGCATGCCCAAAAGTTGATTCCGGTCTGTCCGGTAGGTGGTTCCGGCGTGCACGGCACGTGGTTCTGGTGCGTCTCAGAGGTGGTTGCGTATGCCCAAGAGGTGATTCCGGACTGTCCGCCACGTGCTTCTGGCACGTCTGAGAGGTGGTTCCAACATGCCCGGCAGTTCATTTCGGAGAGTCGTCCAAGTTGTTCTGGCGTAGCCCGCAGGTGATTTTGGCGTGTCCGGCAGGTGGTTCCGCCATGCTCGGCAGGTGGTTCAGGCATGGACGTCACGTGGTTCCAGTCTGTCCAGGACGTGTTTCCAGCTTCTCCGGCAGGTGGTTCTGGTACGTCTGAGAGGTGGTTCCGCCATGGCTGGCACCTGATCCCCGACAGTCCCCCAGGTGGTTCTGGCATAGCCAGCAGTTGATATTGGCCTGTCCGGCAGGTGGTTCCAGCGAGTCGAACAGGTGGCTCCGGCGTTCTTGGCAGGTGGTTCCGGTCTGTCCGGTAGGTGTTTCCGGCGTGTCTGGCACGTGCTTCCGGCACGTCTGAGAGGTGGTTCCGGCATGCGCGACAGGTGATTTCGGAGTGTCCGCCAGGTGGTTCTGGCATACCCGGCAGGTGATTTTGGCGTGTCCGGCAGGTGTTTCTGGCGAGTCGAGCAGGTGGCTCCGGCATGCTCGGCAGGTGCTTCCGGCGTCTCCGGCACTTGGTTCTGGTGTGTCTGAGAGCTGGTTCCGGCATGTCCGGCAGATGATTCCGGAGTGTCCGCCAAGTGGTTCTGGCATACCCAGCAGGTGATTTTGGCGTGTCAGGGAGGTGGTACCGGTGAGTCGAGCAGGTGGTTCCGGCGTGCTCAGCAGGTGGTTCAGGCGGTTCTGGCAGGTGGTATCCGTCTGTTCGGGGTGTGGTTCCAGCATCTCATGAACACGTTTCTGGCACGTCTGAGATGTGGTTCCAGCCGGCCCGACAGGTGTTTCCGCAGTGTCCGCCAAGCGGTTCTGGCGTAGTTGGCAGGTGATTTTGGCATGACTGGCAGGTGGTTCCAGCAAGCCTGGCAGGTGATTCCAAAGTGTTCACCAACTGGTTGTGGCGTAGCCGGCAGGTGATTTTTGCGTGTCCGGCAGGTGGTTCTGGCGAGTCGAGCAGGTGGTTCCTGTTGCTCGGCAGGTGCTTCCGGGGTCATTGGCACGTGGTTCTGGCATATCTGAGAGGTGGTTCCGGCATGCCCCGCAGGTGATTCCGGAGTGTCCGCCAAGTGTTTCCGGCGTAGCCGGCAGGTGATTTTGGCGTGTCCGGCAGGTGTTTCTGGCGAGTCGAACAGGTGGCTCCGGCATGCTCGGCAGGTGCTTCCGGCGTCTCCGGCACTTGGTTCTGGTGTGTCTGAGAGCTGGTTCCGGCATGTCCGGCAGATGATTCCGGAGTGTACGCCAAGTGGTTCTGGCATACCCAGCAGGTGATTTTGGCGTGTCAGGCAGGTGGTACCGGTGTGTCGATCAGGTGGTTCCGGCGTGCTCAGCAGGTGGTTCAGGCGTTTCTGGCAGGTGGTATCCGTCTGTTCGGGGTGTGGTTCCAGCATCTCATGAACACGTTTCTGGCACGTCTGAGATGTGGTTCCCGCCGGCCCGACAGGTGTTTCCGCAGTGTCCGCCAAGCGGTTCTGGCCTAGTTGGCAGGTGATTTTGGCATGACTGGCAGGTGGTTCCAGCAAGCCTGGCAGGTGATTCCAAAGTGTTCACCAACTGGTTGTGGCGTAGCCGGCAGGTGACTTTTGCGTGATCGGCAGGTGGTTCTGGCGAGTCGAGCAGGTGGTTCCGGCGTGCTCGGCTGGTGCTTCCGGGGTCATTGGCACGGGGTTCTGGCATGTCCGAGAGGTGGTTCCTGCATGCCCGGCAAGTGATTCCGGAGTGTTCGCCAAGTGGTTCTGGCATAGTCGGGAGGTGATTTTGGCATGTCCGGCAGGTGGTTCAGGCGAGTTGAGCAGGTGGTTCCAACGTGCTTGGCAGGTGCTTCCGGCGTCTCCGGCACGTGTTTCTGGCACATCTGACAGGTGGTTCCGGCATGCCCGAAAGGTGATTCCGGTCTGTCCGGTAGGTGGTTCCAGCCTGCACGGCATGTGGTTCTGGTACGTCTCAGAGGTGGTTGCGCAAGCCCAACAGATGATTCCGGACTGTCCGCCAAATGGTTCTGGCACGTCTGAGAGGTGGTTCCGGCATGCCCAGCAGGTCATCCCAGAGAGTCCTCCAAGTGGTTCTGGCATAACACGCAGGTGATTTTGGCGTGTCTGGCAGGTTGTTCCGTTGTGCTTGGCAGGTGGTTCAGGCTTGGCCGGCAGGTGGTTCCAGACTGTCCAGGACGTGTTTCCAGCTTCTCCGGCAGGTGGTTCTGGTACGTCTGAGAGGTGGTTCCGCCATGGCTGGCAGGTGATCCCGGACCGTCCCCCAGGTGGTTCTGGCATAGCCAGCAGTTGATATTGGCCTGTCCGGCAGGTGGTTCCAGCCAGTCGAACAGGTGGCTCCGGCGTGCTCGGCAGGTGGTTCCGGTCTGTCCGGTAGGTGATTCTGGCGTGTCCGGCACGTGCTTCCGGCACGTCTGAGAGGTGGTTCCGGCATGCGCGACAGGTGATTTCGGAGTGTCCGCCAGGTGGTTCTGGCATACCCGGCACGTGATTTTGGCGTGTCCGGCAGGTGTTTCTGGCGAGTCGAGCAGGTGGCTCCGGCATGCTCGGCAGGTGCTTCCGGCATCTCCGGCTCGTGGTTCTGGTGTGTCTGAGAGCTGGTTCCGGCATGTCCCGCAGATGATTCCGGAGTGTCCGCCCAGTCGTTCTGGCATACCCGGCTGGTGATTTGGGCATGTCAGGTAGGTGGTTCCGGCGAGTCGAGCAGGTGGCTCCTGCGTGCTCGGCAGGTTGTTCAGACGGGTCTGGCAGGTGTTTTCCGTCTGTTCGGGGTGTGGTTCCAGCATCTCATGCACATGGTTCTGGCACGTCTGAGATGTGGTTCCGGCCGGCCCGACAGGTGTTTCCACAGTGTCCGCCAAGCGGTACTGGCGTAGTTGGCAGGTGATTTTGGCATGACCGGCAGGTGGTTCCAGCAAGCCCGGCAGGTGATTCCGAAGTGTTCCCCAACTGGTTGTGGCGTAGCCGGCAGGTGATTTTTGCGTGTCCGGCAGGTGGTTCTGGCGAGTCGAGCAGGTGGTTCCTGTTGCTCGGCAGGTGCTTCCGGGGTCATTGGCACGTGGTTCTGGCATATCTGAGAGGTGGTTCTGGCATGCCCGGCAGGTGATTCCGGAGTGTTCGCCAAGTGTTTCCGGCGTAGCCGGCAGGTGATTTTGCATGTCCAGCGGTCGTTCCCGCGGGTCGAGCCGGTGATTCCAGAGTGTCCGGCAGGTGGTTCCGGTCTGTCCGGCAGGTGGTTCTGTGGTGTCCGGCACGAGGTTCAGTCTGAGAGGCTGTGCCGGCATGCCCCTCACGTGATTCTGGCTTGTCCCCGAAGTGGTGCTGGTTTAGCGGGCAGGTGATTATGGCGTGTCCGGCAGGTGGTTCAGGCGAGTTGAGCAGGTGGTTGCGACGTGCTCGGCAGGTGCTTCTGGAGTCTGCGGCACGTGTTTCTGGCACATCTGACTGGTGGTTCCGGCATGCCCAAAAGTTGATTCCGGTCTGTCCGGTAGGTGGTTCCGGCGTGCACGGCACGTGGTTCTGGTACGTCTCAGAGGTGGTTGCGTATGCCCAAAAGGTGATTCCGGACTGTCCGCCACGTGCTTCTGGCACGTCTGAGAGGTGGTTCCAACATGCCCGGCAGGTCATTTCGGAGAGTCGTCCAAGTGGTTCTGGCGTAGCCCGCAGGTGATTTTGGCGTGTCCGGCAGGTGGTTCCGCCGTGCTCGGCAGGTGGTTCAGGCATGGCCGTCACGTGGTTCCAGTCTGTCCAGGACGTGTTTCCAGCTTCTCCGGCAGGTGGTTCTGGTACGTCTGAGAGGTGGTTCCGCCATGGCTGGCAGGTGATCCCGGACTGTCCCCCAGGTGGTTCTGGCATAGCCAGCAGTTGATATTGGCCTGTCCGGCAGGTGGTTCCAGCGAGTCGAACAGGTGGCTCCGGCGTTCTTGGCAGGTGGTTCCGGTCTGTCCGGTAGGTGTTTCCGGCGTGTCTGGCACGTGCTTCCGGCACGTCTGAGAGGTGGTTCCGGCATGCGCGGCAGGTGATTCCGTAGTGTCCGCCAGGTGGTTCTGGCATACCCGGCAGGTGATTTTGGCGTGTCCGTCAGGTGTTTCTGGCGAGTCGAGCATGTGGCTCCGGCATGCTCGGCAGGTGATTCCGGCGTCTCCAGCACTTGGTTCTGGTGTGTCTGAGAGCTGGTTCCGGCATGTCCGGCAGATGATTCCGGAGTGTCCGCCAAGTGGTTCTGGCATACCCAGCAGGTGATTTTGGCGTGTCAGGGAGGTGGTACCGGTGTGTCGAGCAGGTGGTTCCGGCGTGCTCAGCAGGTGGTTCAGGCGGTTCTGGCAGGTGGTATCCGTCTGTTCGGGGTGTGGTTCCAGCATCTCATGAACACGTTTCTGGCACGTCTGACATGTGGTTCCAGCCGGCCCGACAGGTGTTTCCGCAGTGTCCGCCAAGCGGTTCTGGCGTAGTTGGCAGGTGATTTTGGCATGACTGGCAGGTGGTTCCAGCAAGCCTGGCAGGTGATTCCAAAGTGTTCACCAACTGGTTGTGGCGTAGCTGGCAGGTGATTTTTGCGTGATCGGCAGGTGGTTCTGGCGAGTCGAGCAGGTGGTTCCGGCGTGCTCGGCTGGTGCTTCCGGGGTCATTGGCACGGGGTTCTGGCATGTCTGAGAGGTGGTTCCTGCATGCCCGGCAAGTGATTCCGGAGTGTTCGCCAAGTGGTTCTGGCATAGTCGGCAGGTGATTTTGGCATGTCCGGCAGGTGGTTCAGGCGAGTTGAGCAGGTGGTTCCAACGTGCTTGGCAGGTGCTTCCGGCGTCTCCGGCACGTGTTTCTGGCACATCTGACAGGTGGTTCCGGCATGCCCGAAAGGTGATTCCGGTCTGTCCGGTAGGTGGTTCCAGCCTGCACGGCATGTGGTTCTGGTACGTCTCAGAGGTGGTTGCGCATGCCCAACAGGTGATTCCGGACTGTCCGCCACATGGTTCTGGCACGTCTGAGAGGTGGTTCCGGCATGCCCGGCAGGTCATCCCAGAGAGTCCTCCAAGTGGTTCTGGCATAACACGCAGGTGATTTTGGCGTGTCTGGCAGGTTGTTCCGTTGTGCTTGGCAGGTGGTTCAGGCTTGGCCGGCAGGTGGTTCCAGACTGTCCAGGACGTGTTTCCAGCTTCTCCGGCAGGTGGTTCTGGTACGTCTGAGAGGTGGTTCCGCCATGGCTGGCAGGTGATTCCGGACCGTCCCCCAGGTGGTTCTGGCATAGCCAGCAGTTGATATTCGCCTGTCCGGCATGTAGTTCCAGCGAGTCGAACAGGTGGCTCCGGCCTGCTCGGCAGGTGGTTCCGGTCTGTCCGGTAGGTGATTCCGGCGTGTCCGGCACGTGCTTCCGGCACGTCTGAGAGGTGGTTCCGGCATGCGCGACAATTGATTTCGGAGTGTCCGCCAGGTGGTTCTGGCGTACCCGGCAGGTGATTTTGGCGTGTCCGGCAGGTGTTTCTGGCGAGTCGAGCAGGTGGCTCCGCAGTGGCCGGCAGGTTGTTCAGACGGGTCTGGCAGGTGTTTTCCGTCTGTTAGGGGTGTGGTTCCAGCATCTCATGAACATGGTTCTGGCACGTCTGAGATGTGGTTCCGGCCGGTCCGACAGGTGTTTCCACAGTGTCCGCCAAGTGGTACTGCAGTAGTGGCAGGTGATTTTGGCATGACCGGCAGGTGGTTCCAGCAAGCCCAGCAGGTGATTCTGAAGTGTTCCCCAACTGGTTGTGGCATAGCCGGCAGGTGATTTTTGCGTGTCCGGCAGGTGGTTCTGGCGAGTCGAGCAGGTGGTTCCTGTTGCTCGGCAGGTGCTTCCGGGGTCATTGGCACGTGGTTCTGGCATATCTGAGAGGTGGTTCCGGCATGACCCGCAGGTGATTCCGGAGTGTTCGCCAAGTGTTTCCGGCGTAGCCGGCAGGTGATTTTGCATGTCCAGCGGTCGTTCCCGCGGGTCGAGCCGGTGGTTCCGGCGTGTCCGCCAGGTGTTTCCGGTCTGTCCGCAGGTGGTTCTGTGGTGTCCGGCACGAGGTTCAGTCTGAGGGGCTGTGTCGGCATGCCCCTCACGTGATTCCGGCTTGTCCCCGAACTGGTGCTGGTGTAGCGGGCAGGTGATTTTGGCGTGTCCGGCAGGTGGTTCAGGCGAGTTGAGCAGGTGGTTGCGACGTGCTCGGCAGGTGCTTCCGGCGTCTCCGGCACGTGTTTCTGGCACATCTGACAGGTGGTTCCGGCATGCCCAAAAGTTGATTCCGGTCTGTCCGGTAGGTGGTTCCGGCGAGTCGAACAGGTGGCTCCGGCGTGCTCGGCAGGTTGTTCAGACGGGTCTGGCAGGTGTTTTCCGTCTGTTCGGGGTGTGGTTCCAGCATCTCATGCACATGGTTCTGGCACGTCTGAGATGTGGTTCTGGCCGGCCCGAGAGGTGTTTCCACAGTGTCCGCCAAGTGGTACTGGCGTAGTTGGCAGGTGATTTTGGCATGACTGGCAGGTGGTTCCAGCAAGCCCGGCAGGTGATTCCGAAGTGTTCCCCATCTGGTTGTGGCGTAGCCGGCAGGTGATTTTTGCGTGTCCGGCAGGTGGTTCTGGCGAGTCGAGCAAGTGGTTCCTGTTGCTCGGCAGGTGCTTCCGGGGTCATTGGCACGTGATTCTGGCATATCTGAGAGGTGGTTCCGGCATGCCCGGCAGGTGACTCCGGAGTGTTCGGCAAGTGTTTCCGGCGTAGCCGGCAGGTGATTTTGCATGTCCAGCGGTCGTTCCGGCGGGTCGAGGCGGTGGTTCCGGTCTGTCCGGTAGGTGGTTCCGGCGTGCACGGCACGTGGTTCTGTTACGTCTCAGAGGTGGTTGCGTATGCCCAAGAGGTGATTCCGGACTGTCCGCCACGTGCTTCTGGCACGTCTGAGAGGTGGTTCCAACATGCCCGGCAGTTCATTTCGGAGAGTCGTCCAAGTGGTTCTGGCGTAGCCCGCAGGTGATTTTGGCGTGTCCGGCACGTGGTTCCACCGTGCTCGACAGGTGGTTCAGGCATGGCCGTCACGTGGTTCCAGTCTGTCCAGGACGTGTTTCCAGCTTCTCCGGCAGGTGGTTCTGGTACGTCTGAGAGGTGGTTCCGCCATGGCTGGCAGGTGATCCCGGACTGTCCCCCAGGTGGTTCTGGCATAGCCAGCAGTTGATATTGGCCTGTCCAGCAGGTGGTTCCAGCGAGTCGACAAGGTGGATCCGGCGTTCTTGCCAGGTGGTTCCGGTCTGTCCGGTAGGTGTTTCCGGCGTGTCTGGAACGTGCTTCCGGCACGTCTGAGAGGTGGTTCCGGCATGCGCGGCAGGTGATTCCGTAGTGTCCCCCAGGTGGTTCTGGCATACCCGGCAGGTGATTTTGGCGTGTCCGGCAGGTGTTTCTGGCGAGTCGAGCAGGTGGCTCCGGCATGCTCGGCAGGTGCTTCCGGCGTCTCCGGCACTTGGTTCTGGTGTGTCTGAGAGCTGGTTCCGGCATGTCCGGCAGATGATTCCGGAGTGTCCGCCAAGTGGTTCTGGCATACCCAGCAGGTGATTTTGGCGTGTCAGGGAGGTGGTACCGGTGAGTCGAGCAGGTGGTTCCGGCGTGCTCAGCAGGTGGTTCAGGCGGTTCTGGCAGGTGGTATCCGTCTGTTCGGGGTGTGGTTCCAGCATCTCAGGAACACGTTTCTGGCACGTCTAAGATGTGGTTCCAGCCGGCCCGACAGGTGTTTCCGCAGTGTCCGCCAAGCGGTTCTGGTGTAGGTGGCAGGTGATTTTGGCATGACTGGCAGGAGGTTCCAGCAAGCCTGGCAGGTGATTCCAAAGTGTTCACCAACTGGTTGTGGCGTAGCCGGCAGGTGATTTTTGCGTGATCGGCAGGTGGTTCTGGCGAGTCGAGCAGGTGGTTCCGGCGTGCTCGGCTGGTGCTTCCGGGGTCATTGGCACGGGGTTCTGGCATGTCTGAGAGGTGGTTCCTGCATGCCCGGCAAGTGATTCCGGAGTGTTCGCCAAGTGGTTCTGGCATAGTCGGCAGGTGATTTTGGCATGTCCGGCAGGTGGTTCAGGCGAGTTGAGCAGGTGGTTCCAACGTGCTTGGCAGGTGCTTCCGGCGTCTCCGGCACGTGTTTCTGGCACATCTGACAGGTGGTTCCGGCATGCCCGAAAGGTGATTCCGGTCTGTCCTGTAGGTGGTTCCAGCCTGCACGTCATGTGGTTCTGGTACGTCTCAGAGGTGGTTGCGCATGCCCAACAGGTGATTCCGGACTGTCCACCACATGGTTCGGGCACGTCTGAGAGGTGGTTCCGGCATGCCCTGCAGGTAATCCCAGAGAGTCCTCCAAGTGGTTCTGGCCTAACACGCAGGTGATTTTGGCGTGTCTGGCAGGTTGTTCCGTTGTGCTTGGCAGGTGGTAAGGCTTGGCCGGCAGGTGGTTCCAGACTGTCCAGGACGTGTTTCCAGCTTCTCCGGCAGGTGGTTCTGGTACGTGTGAGAGGTGGTTCCGCCATGGCTGGCAGGTGATTCCGGACTTTCCCCCAGGTGGTTCTGGCATAGCCAGCAGTTGATATTGGCCTGTCCGGAAGGTGGTTCGAGCGAGTCGAACAGGTGGCTCCGGCGTGCTCGGCAGGTGGTTCCGGTCTGTCCGGTAGGTGATTCCGGCGTGTCCGGCACGTGCTTCCGGCACCTCTGAGAGGTGGTTCTGGCATGCGCGACTGGTGGTTTCGGAGTGTCCGCCAGGTGGTTCTGCCGTAACCGGCAGGTGATTTTGGCGTGTCCGGCAGGTGTTTCTGGCGAATCGAGCAGGTGGCTCCGGCATGCTCGGCAGGTGCTTCCGGCGTCTCCGGCACGTGGTTCTGGTGTGTCTGAGAGCTGGTTCCGGCATGTCCGGCAGATGATTCCGGAGTGTCCGCCAAGTGGTTCTGGCATACCCGGCTCGTGATTTGGGCATGTCAGGTAGGTGGTTCCGGCGAGTCGAGCAGGTGGCTCCGGCGTGCTCGGCAGGTTGTTCAGCCGGGTCTGGCAGGTGTTTTCCGTCTGTTCGGGGTGTGGTTCCAGCATCTCATGCACATGGTTCTGGCACGTCTGAGATGTGGTTCCGGCCGGCCCGACAGGTGTTTCCACAGTGTCCGCCAAGTGGTACTGGCGTAGTTGGCAGGTGATTTTGGCATGACCGGCAGGTGGTTCCAGCAAGCCCGGCAGGTGATTCCGAAGTGTTCCCCAACTGGTTGTGGCGTAGCCGGCAGGTGATTTTTGCGTGATCGGCAGGTGGTTCTGGCGAGTCGAGCAGGTGGTTCCTGTTGCTCGGCAGGTGCTTCCGGGGTCATTGGCACGTGGTTCTGGCATATCTGAGAGGTGGTTCCGGCATGCCCCGCAGGTGATTCCGGAGTGTTCGCCAAGTGTTTCCGGCATAGCCGGCAGGTGATTTTGCATGTCCAGCGGTCGTTTCGGTGGGTCGAGCCGGTGGTTCCGGCGTGTCCGGCAGGTGGTTCTGTGGTGTCCGGCACGAGGTTCAGTCTGAGAGGCTGTGCCGGCATGCCCCTCACGTGATTCCGGCTTGTCCCCGAAGTGGTGCTGGTGTAGCGGGCAGGTGATTTTGGCGTGTCCGGCAGGTGGTTCAGGCGAGTTGAGCAGGTGGTTGCGACGTGCTCGGCAGGTGCTTCCGGCGTCTCCGGCACGTGTTTCTGGCACATCTGACTGGTGGTTCCGGCATGCCCAAAAGTTGATTCCGGTCTGTCCGGTTGGTGGTTCCGGCGTGCACGGCACGTGGTTCTGGTACGTGTCAGAGGTGGTTGCGTATGCCCAACAGGTGATTCCGGACTGTCCGCCACGTGCTTCTGGCACGTCTGAGAGGTGGTTCCAACATGCCCGGCAGGTCATTTCGGAGAGTCGTCCAAGTGGTTCTGGCGTAGCCCGCAGGTGATTTTGGCGTGTCCGGCAGGTGGTTCCGCCGTGCTCGGCAGGTGGTTCAGGCATGGCCGGCAGGTGGTTCCAGACTGTCCAGGAGGTGTTTCCAGCTTCTCCGGCAGGTGGTTCTGGTACGTCTGAGAGGTGGTTCCGCCATGGCTGGCAGGTGATCCCGGACTGTCCCCCAGGTGGTTCTGGCATAGCCAGCAGTTGATATTGGCCTGTCCGGCAGGTGGTTCCAGCGAGTCGAACAGGTGGCTCCGGCGTTCTTGGCAGGTGGTTCCGGTCTGTCCGGTAGGTGTTTCCAGCGTGTCTGGCATGTGCTTCCGGCACGTCTGAGAGGTGGTTCCGGCATGCGCGGCAGGTGATTCCGTAGTGTCCGCCAGGTGGTTCTGGCATACCCGGCAGGTGATTTTGGCGTGTCCGGCAGGTGTTTCTGGCGAGTCGAGCAGGTGGCTCCGGCATGCTCGGCAGGTGCTTCCGGCGTCTCCGGCACTTGGTTCTGGTGTGTCTGAGAGCTGGTTCCGGCATGTCCGGCAGATGATTCCGGAGTGTCCGCCAAGTGGTTCTGGCATACCCAGCAGGTGATTTTGGCGTGTCAGGGAGGTGGTACCGGTGAGTCGAGCAGGTGGTTCCGGCGTGCTCAGCAGGTGGTTCAGGCGGTTCTGGCAGGTGGTATCCGTCTGTTCGGGGTGTGGTTCCAGCATCTCATGAACACGTTTCTGGCACGTCTGAGATGTGGTTCCAGCCGGCCCGACAGGTGTTTCCACAGTGTCCGCCAAGTGGTACTGGCGTAGTTGGCAGGTGATTTTGGCATGACCGGCAGGTGGTTCCAGCAAGCCCGGCAGGTGATTCCGAAGTGTTCCCCAACTGGTTGTGGCGTAGCCGGCAGGTGATTTTTGCGTGTGCGGTAGGTGGTTCTGGCGAGTCGAGCAGGTGGTTCCGGCATGCTCGGCAGGTTCTTCCGGGGTCATTGGCACGTGGTTCTGGCATATCTGAGAGGTGGTTCCGGCATGCCCGGCAGGTGATTCCGGAGTGTTCGCCAAGTGTTTCCGGTGTAGCCGGCAGGTGATTTTGCATGTCCAGCGGTCGTTCCGGCGGGTCGAGCCGGTGGTTCCGGCGTGTCCGGCAGGTGGTTCCGGTCTGTCCGGCAGGTGGTTCTGTGGTGTCCGGCACGAGGTTCAGTCTGAGAGGCTGTGCCGGCATGCCCCTCACGTGATTCCGGCTTGTCCCCGAAGTGGTGCTGGTGTAGCGGGCAGGTGATTTTGGCGTGTCCGGCAGGTGGTTCAGGCGAGTTGAGCAGGTGGTTGCGACGTGCTCAGCAGGTGCTTCCGGCGTCTCCGGCACGTGTTTCTGGCACATCTGACTGGTGGTTCCGGCATGCCCACAAGTGGATTCCGGTCTGTCCGGTAGGTGGTTCCGGCGTGCACGGCACGTGGTTCTGGTACGTCTCAGAGGTGGTTGCGTATGCCCAACAGGTGATTCCGGAATGTCCGCCACGTGCTTCTGGCACGTCTGAGAGGTGGTTCCAACATGCCCGGCAGGTCATTTCGGACACTCGTCCAAGTGGTTCTGGCGTAGCCCGCAGGTGATTTTGGCGTGTCCGGCAGGTGGTTCCGCCGTGCTCGGCATGTGGTTCAGGCATGGCCGTCACGTGATTCCAGTCTGTCCAGGACGTGTTTCCAGCTTCTCCGGCAGGTGGTTCTGGTACGTCTGAGAGGTGGTTCCGCCATGGCTGGCAGGTGATCCCGGACCGTCCCCCAGGTGGTTCTGGCATAGCCAGCAGTTGATATTGGCCTGTCCGGCAGGTGGTTCCAGCAAGTCGAACAGGTGGCTCCGGCGTTCTTGGCAGGTGGTTCCGGTCTGTCCGGTAGGTGTTTCCGGCGTGTCTGGCACGTGCTTCCGGCACGTCTGAGAGGTGGTTCCGACATGCGTGGCAGGTGATCCCGTAGTGTCCGCCAGGTGGTTCTGGCATACCCGGCAGGTGATTTTGGCGTGTCCGGCAGGTGTTTCTGGCGAGTCGAGCAGGTGGCTCCGCAGTGCTCGGCAGGTTGTTCAGACGGGTCTGGCAGGTGTTTTCCGTCTGTTCGGGGGGTGGTTCCAGCATCTCATGCACATGGTTCTGGCACGTCTGAGATGTGGTTCCGGTCGGCCCGACAGGTATTTCCACAGTGTTCGCCAAGCGGTTCTGGCGTAGTTGGCAGGTGATTTTGGCAAGACTGGCGGGTGGTTCCAGCAAGCCTGGCAGGTGATTCCAAAGTGTTCACCAACTGGTTGTGGCGTAGCCGGCAGGTGATTTTTGCGTGATCGGCAGGTGGTTCTGGCGAGTCGAGCAGGTGGTTCCGGCGTGCTCGGCTGGTGCTTCCGGGGTCATTGGCACGGGGTTCTGGCATGTCTGAGAGGTGGTTCCTGCATGCCCGGCAAGTGATTCCGGAGTGTTCGCCAAGTGGTTCTGGCATAGTCGGCAGGTGATTTTGGCATGTCCGGCAGGTGGTTCAGGCGAGTTGAGCAGGTGGTTCCAACGTGCTTGGCAGGTGCTTCCGGCGTCTCCGGCACGTGTTTCTGGCACATCTGACAGGTGGTTCCGGCATGCCCGAAAGGTGATTCCGGTCTGTCCGGTAGGTGGTTCCAGCCTGCACGGCATGTGGTTCTGGTACGTCTCAGAGGTGGTTGCGCATGCCCAACAGGTGATTCCGGACTGTCCACCACATGGTTCGGTCACGTCTGAGAGGTGGTTCCGGCATGCCCTGCAGGTCATCCCAGAGAGTCCTCCAAGTGGTTCTGGCATAACACGCAGGTGATTTTGGCGTGTCTGGCAGGTTGTTCCGTTGTGCTTGGCAGGTGGTAAGGCTTGGCCGGCAGGTGGTTCCAGACTGTCCAGGACGTGTTTCCAGCTTCTCCGGCAGGTGGTTCTGGTACGTGTGAGAGGTGGTTCCGCCATGGCTGGCAGGTGATTCCGGACTGTCCCCCAGGTGGTTCTGGCATAGCCAGCAGTTGATATTGGCCTGTCCGGCAGGTGGTTCGAGCGAGGCGAACAGGTGGCTCCGGCGTTCTTGGCAGGTGGTTCCGGTCTGTCCGGTAGGTGTTTCCGGCGTGTCCGGCACGTGCTTCCGGCACGTCTGAGAGGTGGTTCCGGCGTACGCGACAGGTGATTTCGGAGTGTCCGCCAGGTGGTTCTGGCGTACCCGGCAGGTGATTTTGGCGTGTCCGGCAGGTGTTTCTGGCGAGTCGAGCAGGTGGCTCCGGCATGCTCGGCAGGTGCTTCCGGCGTCTCCGGCACGTGGTTATGGTGTGTCTGAGAGCTGGTTCCAGCATGTCCGGCAGATGATTCCGGAGTGTCCGCCAAGTGGTTCTGGCATACCC